>NC_081856.1:45521974-46721974 GCF_963259705.1 Myotis daubentonii
GGAAATGGACACTCCCTAGAAAACACAGAATTAAATTTTGAAGATTCCGGGGGGGGTGGGGGAGATAAAAAATGATGCTGGTCTTACATTGCCAGATTCAAATAAATTGCAATGCCTGATTTATTTGGCATTGGCATTTATTTGGCCAATTGGCATTTATTTGGCCATTTTCAACAAGAACTGGACACACTGTAAAACCATAAATGGAAAACTGTCAATGTCCGCTGTCATTCAGCCATTTTAAAAGGATTTTGTAGAAGAGTTGGCACTTTGCAAGTACTTATCAAAAATAATAGAGATTTCTGGTGCATTTTCTAGTGAAGATATTTTAGTGGAAATGTTTCTAACAAAAGATATTTCAAAGTCACTAAAAATGTGCCTGAAAAAAAATTAAAAGGAACATTATTGTGACTTCTGGATATGGAGATGGGGATTTTTTAATAAAATTTTTTTACCAGACATATGTGAGACTTTTTTCTATTTGTATGTCTGTTGTTTCACATAGGAAAAACATGAAATTAATAAAAAGTGTTCTTCCACTAAATATGAATGAAGATAGGTTGACAAATCTAGCCATACTTAACAAGTTTGCAGAAGTTAAGGCTCAAAAGAGAAACTGCAATATCATTCATTATCGTTTTAGAACAATAAATATAAGAATGTTCCCTTTTACCAAAAAACACATGAATGTAAGTTAAGAGTATTAATTCATTACGTTTCCCTTTCTGGAACTATAATATTTATTTATTTATTCGTGCACTCATTCACTTATTTGCTAGCATGAAGAAAATAATATTTTCACTATGTTTCTTCTCTGGCCATTATTATTCCTCCGCTCATTAACCAGTTCGGTATAGAGCAGGGAGATGTTTTTAAAAAATGATCCCCTATGAGTGTTAAACATACTATAAACATCGTGAGAGCCAGATATTTTTTTAGAAAAAGTTAAGGAAAGGAAATAAACTATAGATAGCACTGTGTTTCTATGCCCTTTTTTATTATCTGATGTCTGGTAGAGTATATAATAGCTTCAGCATTTTATAGCATCTCTCTTCACTTCTTATTCTCCCCTTGTTGTCAGTCATCATCCAGAGGTTCTGGCCAAAGTCAGCTGGATTTTCTGTGCAGGAGAAACTTTCCTGGAAGGAGCCACCTGCCTGGAGGGACAGCAGAGGCCCTGCCTCCGGGCCATGGCTTTACCTGTGTGTCTATTTGGAGGCACTGGAGGGAGGGAGGCGCAGGTGGAGAACAGGAGTCAAAGCCAAGCCTGCCCTCGGACCACTGAGTGACAGCATGGCGGTGCGCGGACTGACACCCGGAAAATCCAGGCGAAACCCAGCTTTGTCAGCTCACCCTGTGATCGTGGACGAGTTTCTACTCCCAGTTTCCTCACCTGGAAAACGAGGGGGTGGGCCTGGATGGTCTCTAAAGCGCCTTCCCACCACAGCGTTCAGTGGCCGTGACTCATCTGCCACGGCAGCTTTAAACTATGGCTGGCCCTCGGTTTGTGCCAACTTTACAATGCATCAGCGTGAAGAGACAAACACCCCTGAGCCAGAGAGGCGAGTTCACCCCCAGGTCCCATTTGGATAAAGGAGAAGGGATCGGGTCCCTGTTTAAGGAACCAGGTGTTTTCCACCGTGTGTGTTGTTCCTCCATAAACGCTGGCTTCTTAGATCATGTCTGCATTCACGGGTCCTTCTAGAAACCGTGGCACTATCAGCTGAGGCAAGCACTGAAGTTTTCTCCTTCTGTGTTCCCTGGAGCTCCTTTAATCCCACTGGGCAAAAAATTAGGTTTAAGTCATTTTTAAATGGCTGCATATCAATCTAGTTTACACAACAAACGTTTCCATATGGGCAGGAGCCAGCGTCCTGGCATTTGGAGGACACGCCAGATCTCAGAGTGGTCTTTTAAATCAAAAACCAAATGTGGAGTGAGCTCACTCGCTGGAACTTTGTGAAGGAGAATTCGTTTCACTTCCTTGACATCCATTAGGCTGTAGTGAGCTAGTGCGAGGTCCTCCCGCCTTTCACTGAGATGGTAAATTGAACTCTGCAGAGGAGGTTAGAAAGAGACCTGGGCCCCCTGGAGAATGTGAAGGAAGTGGGTGGGATGCTGTGGGGTGTGCTGGTCTCCTGGCCGGAAGCCAGGGAGACGCAAAGCAGTGGCCACAGAGAGACTACAAGCTGATTTTCTTCAGTGGGAGAACAGGTGACAATTTCTGCCTTGGATTCTGGCCTGCGTTGCACCGTGGGGGAGGGGAGAAGGCAGAGAATGGTCTGCAGGGGGCGGAAATGTGACTGCATGACAGCCGTCTTCTCCGATTGGGGACACCCCCCGCCAAGGGCAAGGAGCAGGCCCTCCCCGAGAGCTCCTCTGTCCCCTGTGTGTGCAGGCTGGCTTCCTGGGGCCTCAGGGTGAGAAAGACTCTCCATGACCAACTCTTTTTCTCCATGAGCCTTCAAGTGTGAATGTTCTCTGGGCTTATCCTCAGATTTCTATGCCTCTCAGAATCCTCAGAGCAGTGTCCCTCACTCCATGACTGTAGTTAGTCACTGTATGTGTGCTGCCAAGTCCTGCCACCTGCCCCTCAGCCCAGACCATTCCTCTTTGGGCTACACCACCTCTCCACTTGGATGTCCCTGAGACACCCAAACTTTGATCTGAATCCAAACTAGGTACCTCCACTCTCACACATGCCCCATGTCCTCCCAGTAAATGCCACCAACACCCTCCCACTCAGCCACCTCAAATATCTGAAAGTCGACCTCAATTTCCCTTGCAACACCATCTACTTAGGCACAGAGCAGGCAATCTGTCCTTTAGAAAGTGAAATGATCAAGAAACCATTTAAAAGATTCGTGAGCTCTAGGCATCAGTAAATGCAAATCAAAAGAACAATGAGATTTTATTTTTTCAACTATAATGTAGACAAAGATTAAGAAAATTGAGACCATCTAGAACTACGAGGGTATGTGGACTTCTGCATTCTCATATATTGCCACAACCTTTATGGAGAGTAGTCTGCCAGTATGCACTAGAATTTAAAAAGAAAAGATAGTGGAAGCTTAGGGCCAGCTAACCCCACCTGGACTCTTCCCAACAAGAAGAAAAGTGCCAGTGTGTAAGGATATCGGCAAAAGGATGATTATTACAGCGCTATTTATAACAGCAGAAAAACTAGAAGCAACCTGAGTGGCACTCAGTCGAGACAGCTAAAGTACATGTATATTATGCAGCAATTTAAAGGAGTATTATGCAGATATAAATGGATTCACATGGAAAGGTACCCATACCCATTACTGAGTTTTTAAAAAGGCCACAGAGTAATGTGCAGCATAAACTTATATTTATAAAAATTAAGCAGTAGCATGTATTTTCATAAATTTGTTTAGCATAAAGATGTGAAAGGATATATACCACAGAGATGGGGAGGGCGGGGGGGGGGGTGGTGCTAAAAGAAGAGATTGTTTTTCTTTATGCACCTCTGATTGTTAACACTCACTTCTCTTTATCCCAGGACCCTGTTTATTTCCTTCATGGCATGCCATCCTCACAGGTCATAGCTAATTCCTTCTATTTATTTCTGGCATAGTTTTTGTTTATCTCTTTCCAACCAGAAAACAAATCTTGCGAGGACAGACACCCATATCCGTCTTGGTAACCACCATGCTCCTAGGACCACATAGGGCCTGACACTTAAACATACTTGTGGAATTGGTTTACTAATTAATAAATCATGACGTATAAATTTAAAAAAGAAATTAAAATGTCCAACTCCTAAAATGGCTCTTCACCGTTTCTGGAATAAAAGCTCGGAGCACATTCATTCATCATCGGGTTCCTGGCTCCCTGCATCGCACCCTTCCCCCCACCCCCCTTCCCCCAGTCCCCCCCCCCCCCCCGCCCCGGCCCCCATCCCTTCCAGGAGTTCTCCTTTTCAAGGCTCAGATTCCTTGAGGGCAGGGACCATGTCTTATTGGATTCTGGATCCCTGTGCCTTACACAGTGCCAGCATGTTGTAGTTCCTCTGGGAATGCTTGTTAAATGATTGCCTCGATTCTAATGGGGGGAGAGGTGCATGGAACAGCTTAGACCTGAAGTAGGGGAGCCCCTCCTGAGAGTAGAAGCAGTGAGAGCTGCCTTGCCAGTTACAGGCTCTGGAACCTTGGAAGCGTTACTTATAAAAGAACTATAACCACATGAACCCCTTTACAGGGCTACTAGGACACAATGAGAGAGTAGTTGTGAATGCGCAGTGTAAACTTTAAAGAACTGTACAGACATTGGGGTTTTCATTTTGACAGATTTAATGTCACATTTCTTTCTCTCAATCAAAGTTAAGCTGTACAAGATGCTACTTAAGGACAAGGAACTGTTATTATTGGTGTTCCCTTTCACTGCCCCAGGAACATTCAGAGGAGCCAAGGGATTCCCTGTCCTCACATTGGAAGACGGCTCTCTCGTCATTCATCCACATCTCTGACTGTGGATATGCCTAAGGCCCAAGCCCAGGGGGTCCCCACAAAGGAAGGATGCTCTGCACCCTCTGCTGAGCTGGGGCACGTGGTTTGGCCCCAGCCGGGAGCTTTGGCATCTGGAGGCCAAGCTGCCCGGGTAGACCTTTCCCTTCCAGGGTCTGGCAGCCCTGTGGTCAGCCAGGATGCTGTTCACCCAAAACCCACAGGCTCGCACTCCATCCCAGCTTTGGGAAGAGCTCTCCCTTCCCCAGGCGTCCCAGCATCTCCAGCGGCCAGTGTGTTTCCTCCCTCGTGAGCAAACACAGCATGAGCCCCCCACAGAGGGGTCTTCGAGCACCTTCTGGGGCCCCTGAGATGACGGGGCTCAAAGGCCTGGCTAACCTTCTTCATGCTGCTATGGACAAAGCACAGATGACCTGCCCTTGGAGTTCGTCTGACTCTTTATTGTTATTAAAACAGTAATCAGGACAGAGGAATAATAGGGAACCTAGTATAGTGCCACTGACTACAATTCCTATAAAAACGTTCTGTTGACTCCCAAAGCGAAAGCTTAGAATTTCAAAGGACCCCTTTTGAAAGGGTTCACCCAGTCCAAAGCATAAAGTCCCTCCTTCCAACATTCTTGCTACAATTCTCACGGCAAAAAACAAACCCCACAGCTTTCTGACCAGGTGATTCTGTTCGTAAAATAGGATTTAAATTCACTGAGGAAATCTGTTGTCCTGGGTTCTCTGTTCTCAAAGGTGGGCACATTTGCTTGGCAAGTGTCCGGGAGAATGCATGATCACGCCCCGCACCCTTCCCCCTTCACACTTAAGCTCTTCTCCAGGAGGTTTGTCATTGGTCTCTGCCCTCCACATGTTGTGGGAGCTTCATCACACTCCAAAAGTACTCAGGCAAGAAGCTGGTATCTTCAATAGTGCAGTCTGTTATTTACTGAATGGATGATCCAGCGCTGACCTGCCTTGGGGGCTCATGCAAAGCCTCGCCGCCTGCTTTCGTACACAGCGTTCCTCTCACCATCAAACTTCACCCCTTTTCTGACAACCACGGTTCTCGCTGCTTGCCTTTAGGTGCAAGGTGCTTTCTTTCATGGCACATCTTCCCATAGACTCAGGTAGGAAGCTGTGCTACACAGGGGAGTCCAGACATCCTGGAACTGGACCTCAAATGACACAGAGCTAATCTTGGAGCAGCTCCTTGGCCTACTGTCCAGTGTGTGTGCTGCTGCTACCGCGTCCCGGCCGTGCGACCGTGGTCAGGACACCAACTAGTCAGACTCCAGAAGCCTCCTCTACAAAACAGGAGAGGAATTCCCCACAACTGAGGCCAAAAGACTGCAGGGTCCGCTCCATTAGGCGCCCTCTGATAATGCTTTTGCAGGTACCATTTCATGAGATGCTTTCCAGCTCCAAAACCTAATGTATTCTATTTAGGGGTTATTTTTTTTCTTTGAGTATTAATTTGCTCGGTAATAAAACAAATCTAATAATCCCCTCTCTAATCACCTGCACAGGTATTGTGATTTTTATTATTTTGATAGATTTAATGTCACATTTCCTTTGCAAGGAGGATCAAATAAACTGTGCAAATATATTTTGAAATGTACAAAGTTTTGTCCAAATGTGAGATATCATTTTTTATTATTTTTAATATATTTTTATTGATTTCAGAGAAGAAGGGAGAGAGAGAGAGAAACACATCAATGATCAGAATGAATTATTGATCAGCTACCTCCTGCACGGGGATTGAGTCCACAACCTGGGCATGTGCCCTTGATTGGAATTGGACCCGGGACCCTTCAGTCCACAGGCTGATGCTCTATCCACTGAGCCAAACCAGCTAGGGCGTGAGATATCATTTTAATGACTAGAGAGCCTCTTTAAGGATTGGTAAGCAAATGGAAGAGAATAAAACTAACCATAATTTTTTTATATAAATGGACTTCAGTCTGCTTGCCTTATTTACAAAATTATGTCTTGATCAAAAGACTGTTATCCTGAATTATCAAACGAAACAACTAAGTAACTTTAGACAGCTCCATAAATCCCCATACAATTTTAGTTAAAGCTAGAGAGGGGGAAATGTACTTAATTATTCCATTCTTTCCCTGAACTATAGGATAGTCTAAGCCTAAGATTTTATCTTGGTAAGGAAATACTTATTATAATCTATATCTTCTTATATTAACATTTACACTCTATCATAATTACTTCCTCTAGTCTGAAATGTGGGTGCAAAATCAGGTGGCATTCAAATCTGGACTATATTAAATACCTTTGGGTTTGATTAAGTTGGATTTGTAAACAAATGACTTTCCTAAAATCATGAGTCATATAAAATCTTTTACTATTAATGCCTTGTTCTCTCCTGACACCATAAATAAACCTCATTTCCCCTCCAGGGTTAGTGAGAAAAGCCCATTTTGAAAAATCTTTCTTTCTGCAAAGATATTAGGTAATTGCTACCCGCTGCCTTCTCCTTGCTTCCCTTTAGCTCCTAATGAAGAAAGTAAACATGTTTCAAGTTGAGCGTGTCTTGGAGCTCTGCGTTTTCAGCAGACTTCTACTATTCTGGCATTTCTACAAGGCCCGTTACATGATTTACAGCGAAACTGGCTGTGGTGAGCAGCCTAATCTCTACCGATGCCACGTAAAATCAGCCTTGCAGCATTTTAACATTGTCTGCTATTACTTCTGACCCACTCTCGGCTTTCCTTCCTAGCTTCCTAACGTTTTTATTTGGCTACCTTAAGAGCCTCCGCTAAGTAAGTCTGGGCATTCTAATTTCTTTTCTTTTTCAATGCATGTCTATGGGGTCTGCCATGGGCAGCACAAAGAACCCATTTCTGTGGGAAGATCTAGAAGGATCAGGAGTGATTGGCCCCCAAGTGACTTGCAGTAGCACAAGGTGAGTCCAATACTCCTATAAAGTTGAAAATGACAAGAGGGGTGGGTGGGTGGGAAGACATCAATCAAAGAACTGGTATGCATATATATGCATAACCCATGGTCACAGACAATAGTGTGGTGAAGGCCTTAGATGGGCAGTGGTGGCAGGCTAGAATGGGTCAATGGGGAAAAGAGGGGACATATGTAATGCTTTCAACAATAAAGATTTTTTTTAATTTAAAAAAGAAACATTGATGAGAGAAAATCATTGATGAGAATCACTGATCGGGTGCCTCCTGGCATGCCCCCTACTGGGGACTGAGCCATGTGCCCTTACTGGAATCAAACCCGCAACCTTCTGGTACATGGGATGATGCTCAACCAACTGAGCCACACGGGCCGGGCTTATTTAATTTTCTTGTCATATTGCACTAGCCAGAACTCCCAGCACTCTGTTGAATAAGATTGGTAAGAGTGGACATTCTTAAGAAGTTGAAATGCCTAAATTTAAATGTATAAAAACTTAAATATAGGAAATCTTAACTATAGATAGACTAAACTGAAAAAGACTAAATTATGATGCAAATGAGAAAATGGGAAAGAGAAACATAGAACTACTAAGGATAGAAATGTTTGTTTACAGGATAATAGCTCTGTTTTTCAATATGTCTTAGGAATGACCTACCTTAAAATAAAGCCATCTGAAAACACGGAAGAACTATCTCAAAGCTGAAATCTTATGAAAACAGAAAATATAGGCCATTTCTTACCTTAGTTCATTCTCATCAGTTGAAATAACCATGTTCCAGTCTCGAGCTTCAGTTAAAGTTATATGTAAACCAGCTAACGAACTGTATGAGACAAGAATGGTTCTCTCAATACCAACATATTTTAGAAAAATTTCCATCAATTCAGAAATCATTCTCTCCAAGACTTCCCTTCAAGGACACAGATTTGCTCTTCCCTATTGTACGTAGGGATGAAGAACAACGTGAGAAGTTGACCTCAGGACATTGGATTTAGCCATCACTTAAGTTAGTCCCTACTATCCAGCCATGCAACATTCTAATCTTTGCCATTACAACATGTAATTATAAAGTCTTTCTCAACTGCATTTTGAACTCTGCATTCTGAGGTAAGCAATCTTTGTCAGTTTATCCTAACTTATTTCAAAAACGTCTATCCTAAGTGGTGCAGATTGAGTAATTCTTCTGATCTCATAGGGCCATGAGCCTTGGTAATGCCATGTCCATTTCAGTTCGATTAACTCTGAATGAAGGAGCAAGTTCTGCTTTGGATACTTGGCAATGTAACCATAAACAGAAGACTAATCTTTCAATAATACAAGTTTAAGAAAACAAGAGGTGACTGGAACTCTGTTGTAATGAAATTGCCCGTGCATGGCAGTTTCAGGAAGGGTTTTTTTCTTCTGGGAGAGCCAAGAGAGCCACACTGCCTCTACCCAAGGAACGTAATTGAGTGAATGATTTCACTTGTTTCTTCTTTGGACTGAATTAGGTCGTCGCCATCTGCGGAGTGTGCTAAATACCTTAGGGGGAGAAGGCTGTTTTCTCATGTCATTTATGTAATGGCTGTGTTGTCACTTGCCACCTTTGAGCAAAATCAATATGTAGCAGAAGTTGGGCCAGGTTTTCCACAGCTGGAGTAAAGTAGGGAATTGGGGCAATTGTTCAGTCAAATTGAGTACATTTTTTAAAAAGCAACCCTTTCCTTCAAATTACTCAAATGCTTCAGGGAACAGTTCTAATTGCCCTGGCCTAATGCTTTTCTTCGGCTATTGACGTCCGCCCATCTAGCCTCTTGCTGGAGCCATCATCCAATATAAATGGGGGAAACACATTTTCTTCAAGTAATGGAAGGAAGGCCAGGAATAAAAAGGGTTGGGATGTTCTGCATGAAACTGAAAGATAAAACTAACAAGATACTGGGGGGAAATCTACCAAGGAGGCAGGTTTAAGCTCAGCTGAAGGAGGAGCTCCAAATTTCCCAACAATACAATAGGCTTCCTTGGGAAGTAGTAAGTTGCCTGTAGGTGGAGATGTTCAAGGAAAGGATTGGATCAGTGTTTCTTAAACTATGAGTCACAATTTACCCAAGAGTTATGAAATCAATTTAGTGAGTTGTGAGCAACATTTTTTTTAAATTGAATAAAATGGAATGAGTGGGATAGAATGGAACTAAAGAGAATAAAAATATAGGGCACTGTGATAGGAATTAGTATTGTTTTGCTAAACTTTACATGGTGTGCGTGCGTGTGTGTATGCACATAAAGATGTGTGCACCAGGTCACAATGTGTACTATGTTTTCAGTGTAATCTACAGCCTAGGAAGTTGAAAAACACTGAATTAAACACCCAGTGGAGTGGATGTAAGTACTGGGTAAGAGTGATCAAACTACGAGACTATTTAGTTACAAGTCAAAAAGGAAAACAGAATCAGTTAAAAGGCTCACAACCTCCATAAGCTAAAAAGAAATAAGTTCTCCAAAAATATGTAACTAGTTCTAATCCTGTGCCTGGAAAAATAATTCTTTCACATGGATCCTGATAGAGAAAACTATCACACCATAGCAAAGGTCAGGAATCAGCCACTACTGATACAAGTGTTTCCGGGACCTGGTTTAGTAAAGTGCAGGTAGGAAGTTGGATGTGCTTATCTGCTATACAGTTGAGTTCATATCATCAGGGCAAATATGTTAAGTGACAAGCACGTCATGTTAATGGACAAACAACAGCTGCCTCTCTGCCTGTCTAGAAAAGTCTAAATGCCTTTCCGCTGAGACCTTTGAACACTTATCAAATTATATTATTGTTAGTTGTTCGGAGAGGTTTTTCATTTCTCTTTCACCATCATCATATACAAAGTGAGCACTTCAAGGATACGTTCAGGACATGCCCATTCCTTTCTGAAGCCAGCAGGATACATAGAGTGTAGGAGGTGCTCAGTAAGTGCTTATGAACAAATGAAAGAGCTTACAATAACATCAAAGAGAATCCAACTATCTTGGGAGGAAAGATGAAAAATGACAACGAGAAAAAGGGGAAAATACCAAGTTCAGGAATACTGGGGTTCAGTAAAGCAAGAGACACAGAAATAAAAGTATTTTGTCTCCAGATCCTCTTCTCTGGGATCTCAGGGAGACAGGAGCTGCTTAAGAATCACCTCCTAATCTAGACTCCTGACCATTCTATGTACTTGTAAACATGTTGATGTACTTCAGAAATTTCAGAATAAACTTTCCTCTGGAGAATTCAGGAGGGACTTAGGGAAGCGGTGTGGAGAGAAAGGAAGGAAGAGGAGAGGGACTTCGTGATGGAAGGTCAAAAGCTGTCTCGAGGGGGTGGCAAAGAAGGCTGTGCTGCTCCGTTTGGTGAAACAACCAGCTTTCTGTGACCCTTTAAGGCATTCAAATCAAGCATGTTCCCAACGAGGGAGTGGCGTCCAGTCATTAGAAAAAGGAGTCCGAGCCAGGCTTTTGACTTTTTCATTTTTGGCTGTGCCACACGAGCTCACTGTAGCCTTGGCAAACTTTTCCTCTCAACATCTTGAGGCTTCTCTGGCCACATCTGTGAAATGTATATGAGTGTTGGAGTGTGTGAAGGGGGGATGACATCAAACTGCAAGCGGGAACCATCGTTCCAGTGGAGAAATGATGAAGGCATTAATGAGCATCATATTCCGATGAAGAGCCCAGGCTCCATCCAGCGAAGGAGCGAGTGTCTGAAAATCACAGAGGAGGCCATTCGAATCCAAGTGGTGTACACTGCGCTACAAAATGAGAGTGCACCCTACCCACCCGGCAGAAGAGCTCTGGGAAAGACACCAAACCACATTAACATAACAATGCAAACCCCCACACAGAGAGCGTAAAGACCAAGATGCCAGAATTTAAGACCCCTGATGTCACCTGTCGCGGTCCTGTTTCTGTCTTTTAACCCTTTTCGGTCCAACCTCGAGGCTGATTCGACAGACCAGGCGCTAGGAGCAGGTCCAACGTCGAGCAATGAGAACATTAAAAAGTTCAACATTCAATCCCGTCAATTAATTTGGACCAGACTGTTTGAATTCCAAAAATAACATTGGACCGCAAAGAGTTAAAGCCATCTGGAATTTTTTAGATTGGGAGCTGGAAATACCTTTTGAGGTCATGAAGTCCAGTTTTTCTGCCAATATAGGAACCCTCCCCCAGAACCTACTTGCAGGGAGGTTCGACCTCTGCGTGAACATTCCCAGCGATAGTTTACTGTCCTCAAGGAAGTCCAAGCATTGGTGACTATTCCAGCAACTAGAAAAGGGTTTATTATATTAACCCTTCGATGGTTCAGTCTTCTCTCTGCTATTGCAATCTGGTAATAAAAAAATAAAAAATTGCTCAGTGTGAATAAAATGGCCAACTAGTTTGCCTGGAACTGAGCAGTGCCCTGGCACACAGGACTGTACATGCTAAAACCAGGAGCATCCCGGGAACACCAGGATGACTGGTTGCCTTCATGAAGAACAAAACAGAGATAAACTTACAGGAGGTGTGAGAGAATGTTATGTTTACTCTTTCATCAGACAGCTACCTTCTTGGGCAGCTTGTTCTTTTGGTAAACACTGTCTCTCAAATCAAAGGATGGAGGAAATTGTGGGGCTGTCTCTTAAGGGTCTAGGGCCGTGGTCGGCAAACCGCGGCTCGCGAGCCACACGCAGCTCTTTGGCCCCTTGAGTGTGGCTCTTCCACAAAATACCGACTTCTGCGCACGGACCACGAAGTTTCAATCGCACTGTACGTGAGCGCCCGCACGTGGTATTTCGTGGAAGAGCCACACTCAAGGGGCCAAAGAGCCGCATGTGGCTCACGAGCCGCAGTTTGCTGACCACTGGTCTAGGGCTAGGCTCCTCCAGGGTGACATTTCTTAAGATAATCAATTCTCAAGATAATGATTTACTTTGGGCATGACCACTTTAGGGTCCTAGGGAGAAAGACAGAAAAGGATCTCCTGATTTAGTCAACGAGGAGCACATGGGAATAGCACATGCTGGAGACAATGATGCCTGCCTCACACAAAACATTTGTAACCTAGATTAACAGTAAAACAGTCAGTCTGGAGACATTAAACAAGAAAAAAATAGATACTAGGGCAGCCGTGGGCAAACTACGGCCCGCGAGCCAGATCCGTTTGAAATGAATAAAACTATTGAAAAAAAAGACCATACCCTTTTATGTAATGATGTTTACTTTGAATTTATATTAGTTCACACAAACACTCCATCCATGCTTTTGTTCCGGCCCTCCGGTCCAGTTTAAGAACCCATTGTGGCCCTCGAGTCAAAAAGTTTGCCCACCCCTGGTCTAGGGCCTTCTTCTGTCTTGAAATGGTATTCTCAAACCAGCAAATTCTAACTGAGCAATTTCATCTTCAAATGTACTATATCCTTGCCCGGTCGGCGTGGCTTAGTGGTTGAGCATCAACCCATGAATCAAGAGTTCCCTGGTTCACTTCCGGATCAGGACACATGCCTGGGTCTCAGGCTTGATCCTCAGTAGGGGGCGAGCAGGAGGCAGCCAATCGATGTTTCTCTCTCATTGATGTTTCTATCCCTTTTCCTTCCTCTCTCTCTAAAAATCAATACAAACATAAAAAAAAATTTGTAAAGTACCATATCCCACAACAATAAAGAACAGACCTAGCTCTTCTTACAGCTGCAGTGCTCATTGAGGGGGTTCTGGGCTGTCAGGTTTGCTCAGGGAGGGTTGTTCTGTAAGGGTCCAAGGGCCCCCGGAGAGATCCTGAGAATGAGAGTCCAGCCTGGGAAGTGGGTCATTTAGGGAATGATTTTGGGAATGAAGAAATCCCGTAAGACTGTTTTTATAAGGAATGATAGCTTACTAAAAATGAAAGAAGGGAGGATACAGGAAAATAGGGCAGTTCATGCATGGGGCCTTCTAACTATCCCAGTGCAGAAGTCATAAAACCATACATACAGCCATTTAGCAAAGCATTAAACAGTTATAGAGTCCAGGTTCCCAGAGGAATAACATCTCCCTTCCCTGGGGACAGGAAAGATCTCCATTCCCGAGCTCTTGCCTGAAAAACCAGAGGGAGGAAGGTGAGGAGAGAAGAAAATCGCACACATGGATTCAGGCATGAAGAGACCTGAGTCCTGCTCTGACTGCGGGCAGCTTCAGTTTGCGGAAACCAGGCCATCAAGGTGCAGCTTCCCCCTTTCCTCCTTTTCCTACCAGGTAAGAATAAGAAAGCCTCTTGGTATGGATCGCTCTCATATCCCAGATTTTATCTGCAAATGCAAATGGGGCGCACGGCAGCAACCGGCACCCATGAGCTCCGTTTGGAATCATGATGAAGTTCAAAAGGTTAATCAAGTTATTAACATTTTCAAAGAAGGGAAATTTTCTTTCCCAGATGGCTTAACAGGTGACTCCTATAAATTACACAGTACATTACAGCGGGCATCCGCCAGCCCAGTTACAGTAGAGAGTCTGTCAACATTTCCATTATAGAGCCCTATTTTCAGAGTTTATAACTCAGCCATAAAACTCTGCTCCAAGCTGTGCCTTGGCTTTCTAGTCGAATTCTCAGCTCAGCAGCAAACTCTTTTTTTTTTTCCTTCTCCTTCTCCACCTTTTCCTTCTCCATCTTCTCCATCTTTATCTAGTATCATCCTCCTCTTCCCCCTCCTCCTCCTCCTCCTTCATTTCCCCCTGCTAAATATGTTGGGTTTTTGTTTGTTTTTCATTTGCTCTAGATTAACTACATTAAAGGAGGACTTGCACATAGCAAAATGCCTTGCCGCTTTATATTTCAGCACACTGTTTTCATGCTCAGGTATTAAGATTTTTTTTCAGGAGCTATTAAAATCAAGGTGTTTCTAGTCAAGGCCTTCAAATCATACTGAAGATGTGTAAGCCACTAGCATTTAAGGGGCGGGGGATTTGGGAGAGGTCATTTGTTGTAGAAATGTTTCAGCTTGTTTCTTGATTTCCAAATGTCTGTATTTACTCCCATCCCCTAAAGGTAAAAGCAACAGCATATATCCCGTGATTTCATCAGCTTGTGCAAGGGACTTTGGAGAATATAGCATTAGCACAGCAACTTCCAGATGGGGGGAGGGGAGGGCACGAGGGGTTGGGGGTGTATTCACAGGCCACCAGAGAGAGAGACAACACGCACAACACAAAGTGACCAAGAAGGTACATAAGTGATGAGCGGAGGTCTGCTGCTCCAAGTCTGGTAGGTTACAGCCCAGGGAGTTTTTATGGCCTATTCAAAGCTGTGGTGCAGACTAAACAAAGTTTTCTTTACTTTCACCATGACACCCTCAAAGACCAGGCCAGAGGGTGGGGAGGCGTACAGTGCACGGCCAGCTCTGCTCCCCGGGCGACGGCTGCTTTGCCGTGAAAACTCTGTTGCTGACCTTGGAGCTCCGTCCCAGGGCCCCTCTGAAACCCCCTCTCGGACAGGAAGGTAAGCCACCTGGGAATTTCCCTGCAAAGGCAGGGGAGGGGTGTTTCAAGAATGGGGTGGAAACACGCTCCCAGGGGACCAGCAGGTCACAGTGGTGCTGGGACAATTTTTTCCCTCAAGGCCCAGGCCAAGGAGGGTGTATCTGAAAACACTGCCGAGAGAGGGTGGTTTTTCTCATCCCATCAGTGCTTGTCTGGATGCCACCTCCTAGGCACCCCCTCCCACCTGGAGGGGAGATGGCCCAGGAGCAAAGGGCAACAAATCTCTCTACCCACGGAGAGACCCACTGGCCTCCTCCTGTGTCAACACAGGAGACTGCAGCTGCTGGACTGTCCGGGGAGCAGCGTCTTGGCTTGAGAAATGTCGCAGTGGAAGGTGTGAAGATTTACTACTGAGCTCACCCCGGGCACATCTGTTGAAGAACCTCATTCACTTACCCCAGAATCCTAGCTGGCTGCCTTCTCACAGGCTTTTCTTTCTTTCCATTTATTTATTTTTATTTTTATTTTATTTTTTTGGTGGTTGTTGTTAACACACTGCTCATTAGCAAAGGTCTTTGGCTCGGAGTAAAACTGTGCCCCTTGATAGCTCATCTTTTCCTCCTCTCCAGTCCTGTACTCGTATCAAAAATATGTGAATCTGTGAGATACACCCACCATCCTTTCCATCGCAATGGAAAGAGGATTTGCAATTCAATGAGAGGAAAGAACTTAAAAGAACCTCAGGGAACAGCTGGCCCCGCCTCTGGCCTGACAGGTACACAGCCCAGCAGACCAAGGACTGCTTTCAATCAGGCACCGTCCTCCTAGGAGCGCACGCCTCTCCTCGCTGTCCGAGAACTAGATGTTTGATCATGTGACTCCTGTACAAACCAGCCAAGAGCTTCAGACAGCAGGGGCTGCATCTTGTCCGTCCTTTTTCCTCTCGTGTTTACCCCATGTCTGAGAATTGTGGATGCCTCAACAAGTTTGTTGGATGATGGGAATACTCTAGGTTGAGCCTATAATCCGCTTTACAGCCAAGATTTGCTCTTGATGTATCTAAGGATCTTGTTATAGTTTAAAGCTAATGAAACTCTGAGTTCTTTAGGTGAAAGCAGTAAATTGTTCAAGGATAGTCATGAAATAATTATTCATTCTAATGCCTAAGACAAGTCATTCTTTTATTGTCGTGCTTAAGAGTCGCCGTCTTCATCTTGATAACACTTCACTTTCTGCTAAAACATCCCTGATGTACTCTATTTTTTCCTCTTTTAAGTTTTAAATTCCCACTGTAACTAAAAGCACTGAAAAATAAAATGCATAACTATTTTACAATAGATATTTATATACTGTATATGAGGCCCTGGGAACCATAAGAAATGCAAAAAATTCACTGTCAATCACTGTTAATAACTCATTCTCAAATGGCTCCCCTTAAAAATCAAACTGCCCCCCTATGGGGCGTGTGCCCCATGTTGGGAACCACTGCCTAACCCCTACACGATAAGAGAAGAAAAATGTGTACCTCATTGATGGTAGTGAGAAAGGAGGCACAGAAGCAGAATGGATAAAGGCTCCCAGGGCGTTTCAGTGAGCAGCAGGTGTAGTTCTACATTTCTGCTACATGGGACAGCTAGAAAACTGTTCCTAGAGTAGACTACACACCATGAATACATCTTTCAAAACCCAAACTATGTGAATACTAACTCAGCTTCCACTTATCTGAGACCCTAAAATATTGATAGTCCGTCCATTATCATCTAGTGTGAGAAGAGGAACAACAGAGGGAAATTCATAATGCAAAGAGGCGGTAGTCTTAACCAATTACAGTTCAAATTATCTTATCTTTGCAAATTTTACAAAAATTATGACCATATAAACAATTTTATTGGGTCCTTCCCCAAGATTTGAAAAAAACTGTGGCAAACAAGAAAGGGTCTGAAACGTGTCTCATTCCCTTGCAGGTAAATCTACCACTGGTAGTCACCTAACCAATCTTCAAGGCCCGGCAGAATGAAAGGTATGCCCAATAAAAACAAAGCAGGGTTCTCTAGCAAAATAATCTTTAATGGGATTAAATTTAATTCAATATTTTAATAGGATTAAACTTTATTGACGAAGAAACTAAATTCAATAGACTCTAGAGTCCTTGATTGTAGCCCATTTGTTGTGTCTTTTTCATCAGCAGATATAGGAAGTGATTAACACAAGTTGTGTGAGTAAATGAATGAATGCGTGAATGAATGAATGAATGAATGAATGATATTTTAAAAAGCATTTGCAAATATATCCTTGATAAGTAAAATAAAATGTGAAGTAGGAAGGACAGTGAGCCATATTCATGGTCCCAGAAATTGCAATGTCTGCCCAGCACCTGTCAAAGAAGTTGTAATTCAAATGATGATATTTTCACAGATTGTTGTCTGACAGTGAACAACAGTCTCTATCCAAATAAAAATGTTTTTAAACACTCTTGGATGTGAATCCAATGTGGAAATGGATTTGAAATAAACATTAAACATTTTGCCATCTGTTGCCCTGTTGAGTCACTGAAGAATACTCTCCCCAAATGTTCATATTTTCGGATTAATTGGCCCATGGCTGCCAGGCATAAAGACGAAAGAAAGTCTGAAACTCAGTGATTCCACTAAGTTGTAAAAGATACACTACAAAGACACTGCTATTTGGAAATGAAGTTGTCGGTTAACACTGGAGGCAAACCAGGGGAAACATCCCTAGGTTGCTGGAACGTTTTATCCCATTATTATTAATCATAATGAGCACATTCCAATAATTTTGATTAATTTAATACTTTATTTTTTACCTCTAAACACCTACCAAAATATATTTACTTCATATTGGTTATTTTTACAGGACATTGTTTTTCATGAACATCAGAAATTTTAGGAAGAATTTGGAGTGAGGGAAGGAAAAGATCAAGGGGACAGAATGAGAGACAGCTAGACTAAATGATGGATGAGTGAGATTTCCAACAGAGCAGTAAACGGGGGGTGGGGGGGGGATTTTAAGTAATCAAAGAAACCTAGAACTTTTTCTCACATTTCTGTTTTGCTTTTTCTCTGAGGAGTGCAGCACAAGCCAAACAAGTTAACTCCAAATTATTCAAGGCTGAATGAAACGATAGACAGTTGGCCTCCCTCCAGCCTAGCATCACCTCTGGCTGCTCCAGAGTTACTGTCCAGCACTAACTCCCTCATGTTTAAAGGCAGCCTGAGTCCTCAGGTCCAAATCAAAATTTCAGGGCCACCTTCATGCCACGTTTATTCCCTGAATGTCATTTCGGGTGATGGGAAATAGAGGAAGACACTAGGGAATAATGGCAAAAATGCCTCTTTAGGGCAGGGGTTCTCAACCTGTGGGTCGCGACCCCTTTGGGGGTTGAACGACCCTTTCACAGGGGTCGCCTAAATACAACCTGCATATCAGATATTTACATTACGATTCATAACAGTAGCAACATGACAGTTATGAAGTAGCAATGAAAATAATTTTATGGTTGGGGGTCACCACAACATGAGGAACTGTATTAAAGGGGCGTGGCATTAGGAAGGTTGAGAACCACTGCTTTAGGGGATGAGGGCAATTGCTTGATTAATTAAAATTTTAGCAATCTAATCAAAATCCAACAGAATGTTTTATTAGTCAAAAAGCTAATTTTTAAAAACATATGAAAAAGCAAAGGATCTAGTACAGCAAACATAATGTTGATAAACTAAAATAAAGTTGGACGCCTCATAGAAACTAATTTCAAGATTTACTATAAAGGTACAGTAGCCAAGTTTTGTGATATTGGTAAAAGATAAACACATAGATCAATAGAATATAATAGAGTGCAGAGATATACTCACACATATATGGCCAATTATTTTTTACAAGGTGTCAAGGCATTTAAGTGGATACACAACAGTCTTCTGAACAAAAGTGCTAGTACAACTAGGTATCCAAATGAAAAAAATAAACTTTGTTCTACACCTTGCTCCATACACAAAAATTAAATTAAAAAAAAAATCATAGACTTAAGTGTAAAACTATAACACTTCTAAAGATAGCATTACGATCAATTCAAAATTAATTGCATATACTAGTAAATCATTTTGTGAATCATGATTTTAATGATATCTATTCAAACTGAATCAGGGCAGAATTCAGTATAATATTTGAGTTATTGAAATTTATTTTTTGTGATGAGTTTTCAGATAAATAGAATACATTTTCCTAAAGTGTTTCCCACAAATAAAACTTGTTACTTATTGACTACATTTTAATATCTAAAGTACTAGATATTATAACCCTCAGTTTACTCCATAGCATAATGCTAAAAATTCAGTGTAAGACCTAAAGACATGGCTTATCTTAACAGTGAATGGGAGTGAGTTATGTACTTGAAATTTTTTGTCAGAATCCCTCTACTGGAGGACACCTCAGGCTGGGAGCCAATGGCCCTGGGTTCTATTCTCATCTATGCCAATACCTCACATTTTCCTACTTCTCATTACCATGTTTGAAATAATTAAATAACCCATTAAGTTCAATAGGATCTTGCTGTGAGTGTGAACTCACCAAGGCTTCAAGAGTCTCCAAAAGATAAACAGTCTATACAGGGCTGGCTTTGTGGACATGCCATCTATGCAGTCACACAGGTCCCTGGCTCAGAAGGGCCTGCCCAGGGTGCTGTCCCTGTTTTGATTTTTAATTTTGAGCAGGGTCCCCACAAATCATGTAACTGCTCCTAACTTTATAAATACCAAACGGAGGTGAGGGTTCTGAGTTGCTCTGAGTGAGTCGGGTCATGCATTTGACTAAAAACTAACCAAATTTATCTTGAAACACTTTAGTTAAGACTTCAGCTGGAAAACTGGCAAGTGGGGCTCATACAGTGTCTAGCAACTTCTGGTAAGATAGACACGTTGCAAGAACAATTCATTTGTCTGAGGGTTTGGAACTTCTACTTCCTGTTCCAGGTAAAATAGGGGAAAGAGAAAATTAGAATGATTTTTCTCTCCTGGGATCAACTGCCTCTTTAAATATGTGAGAGCTCATATTTAAACTTGGTTTTGCCTAGATTTCTTTTTTTTAACCTTTGGGAAGTTCCTCCTCCTAAAAAAGTATTCATTCATTTGTTCATTTATTCAATGAGTACCTGAGAAGTAGCTACTGCGTGCCAGGCATGGCGCTTAACACTAGATAGAAAATAGAAAAACAAAATAAGAAAACAGTCTTCTTCCTCAGGAAACCTAAAGTCACCAAATTAGTCACTCCTAATCTTTCCATTTAGATAGCTTTTAGAATTTTGTTACATTTTCTCCCAGGGCATTGATTTTCTTTTTCTTTTTTTAATCTTTGAATGTGCAGGGCCAATATGCTACCTAAGGCTAGCAGCTTTTTCAATAGCAAACTAATATAAGCAAATTACACCTTTCAAAATGTGTCATTTTACTGTTTAATAATGAGAAAAAGTTGGCTAAAAAAAAAGTAGTGCCTGGGTAGAGTGAAAGGTTTTTGGTACACGGACGCTCTGCCCCTAATCTAAACCATGCCCCCATTCTGCCCTGCGCATTAAATGGCATGTGCATCCTGGTCAGTCCGGGACCTGGCTGCCAGTCAGCCCTGCAGCCGGCGGGGCAGTGTCTTTTGTAAGTGGGCTAAAAAGCACTTGGCGTCAATCTCAAATGTTGAGTCTTTCTGCAAGATGGCAAATACATAACCCAAGTGCTTTGGAGCGGAGCTGATTTTAATAGCATTAGAGCAAGTGAACCTTCTCTTCATTGTGGCCCAAACGAAAACCAGTTGGTCCCCCGCAGTTTTTCTTCCTTCTCTGTGGTGTAACTAGGGCTCTTTGGTTCTGGAAAAGGGTCTCTCTTGCGCATTAGCCATAATACAAAGCAGCCACGTGAGGCCTCCTCCCTGTTTCTGTATCAGCTCCTCGGTGGAGGAAGTGACAACTGGTTGGAATTAAGCTGAACCTGGAAACATCCCGGGGTTCATTTTTATTGAGGTTACAAAATCAACAAGTGGCATTTTCTGGGCTTGGCAAAGGGAGCAACGTAACGGTATCAAGTAGCACTCCTATATTTGGGCATGAGTGAAGGGTCATATCCCCAGACAGCTCTGCAGGGGTGAATTCTGTTCCTGCAAAGCATGTGGAGGCCTGTATTCTTCCCCTGAGTGAAAATGTGTTATTTTATGTGCTCAGACGATCACCTCCCTTGCTTTCTTAGGGAACATCTATTTCTGGTGTAGCTGCCAATTTACTAGCCCACAATCCCACCCCATAGTTGGACATATGACTGGTATGATTCCATGAAAATCTTCCCCCAGGTTTGTCACAAGATCTGGAGGGAACACGTTTTCTATCCTCTCGCCACTGGACTGTAAGAATCTAAGATCTTGTGTTCCTGGATGTGCGTGGAGTCAGTCAGCTGGAGAGAACAAGGGGAGAAGCAGAAACGAGAGATGATGAGGGAGCCGTGATGGGCCTGTTCTTGGACGGAATCAGGCAGAGGCCAGCCCCTCCTCTGCTTGCTCCATCATGTCAGGGCATCAGCAAGAGCAGCTCTCTTTCATGTTGTGCTTTGTTAAGTTCAAATTGGACTTCTGACACGTTTAAAGAAAAGAGCTCTAGCCAACTCACTTCCTACTCTGAAGGTTGCTGCGCGTCTACAACCACGGGAACATCAAGCAAACCCAAAACATATCAGGAGGATGAAAGGGAGCCAGGTTATCAGGCTCAAGAAAGCCTGCCCCCAGCCAGTTAATTTTGTCATGGCTTGTTAGAGTCACAGTACCAAGCTTATGGGAGCGATTTACTAGCTCCTAATGTTCTTTTCTGTGCAGAGTGGATATGCCGGTCACCGTCTATATGCCGGCAGTTGGGCAGGAGATATGAGGGATGGGGAGAGAGGAGGCCAGGCACAACCAAGAGGCCAGCTCAAAGCCAGAACGTTAGCATCCAGCTAACAAAATGAAAGGGTGCCCAGGTCCATGAGCTTTTGTTTACATCGCCATTTAGTTCCCTTCTCCAGCAACTGGCTCTGTGGGTTAAGACTTTGCTTTTGCACATCATTAACATCTACCCAAAGGTAGAGACCGGATTAAATGAATGTCATTCTAGCTCAGAAGAGTTCCAAAGTCACCTGGACAACCTAACATTCCCCACACACGTCTGCTTTGTCACGTTCTCATTACCTCTTTGAGGCTCCTCCTTCAGTGGCAATCTCCTTAGCATGTCCTCACGTCCTCAGCAGGTTTCAGTATCACTGAACCTTCAACCACTTCTTTCTTAAAACCTCTTCATAGCCTTTTACCTTCTTAATATACGACATTTTCCATATTGAATCACATTTATTTATTAGCCTGTCACCCCCTTTAGAGAAGGGCAAGGACTATGTCTAGAGTATCAGTGACTTGTCCAAAGACTTAGGGAAACTTGACCCACGTCTTCCATTCCCTATTCCAGTGATCTGTGTTCTGTCTCTTCCTTCATCAGCCTCTACAACTCTAAAGGCATTCCTGGCCCCCACTGAGGTAGGAGTTATAAATCCCGCTCTGACACTGTGATGTAAGAAATCCAGGCTTTCCCTCTGAGTTGCTGGTTACCTTCATGTCACCCCTCTGACCACTAGCTCTTTCATATGCAGCCTCAGTTTTCTCATGTCCAAAATGAAGAGGACTTCTAAGGTCCTTCCTCTTGACCATTTCATGGAGCTGAGTCTCTGAGAATTTGGTAAAGGAGCCATGCCTGATTTAAGTTCTAGACTTCTGCCTAGCCACCTTTTCTAGACTTCTTCCAACCTACGTTTTGCAACAGGGCCTGAAGCGTTGCCATCACAGGAACCTGAATCTCTTGACCTAGCCACATTCATGCTCCGTCCTTTTTACCATGATTCTTTCTTGACCTTAGACTATCCTTTCTTTTTAGAGGCCAAAGGAGCAGTCATGTAACTAAAAGCAGCTCAACTCAATGAAAAATTGCAATAGTAATTTAACACAGCCTCCCAAAAAACTAAATTCACCAAGCACAGTGTATAAACCTAACACAGACATGGCCCACCTGCTTTTTTATTTCCTTTGCCTCCTCACACACCAATTGTTTCGTTAAAGCTTTATTATTTCATTACTCAGCATATTTCCAACAAAGCCAAAAAAGACCCACTCCAATTACTAAAATTGTTTTCCCTTCTTGTTTTATTTTCATCACACTTTAATGCCTTGTAGGCTGTTATAAAGGGTAGAAAGTCTTTTTTTTCTCGTGGGATCATAAGACAATTAATTTTATAAGAAAGTTATACCTTGAGTGAGGCAGAGTAACTAATATCCATCACTTAAAATTACTTGCGATGTTTGCAATATAAAATAAATGTGTTAAGTCAAAATGCTTATATTCAACCTTAAAAGGCAAAACAAGGAGGCACAATCGACATGCATCTATTTGCCATCTTCCTCCAGAATGAGATGGAGTTAACCGGCTTCAATTCTGCAAATTGGTTTATAGCTATTTTATATGAAAAAAATAGTGGCGCACTTTCTTGAAATAAAGAAAATAAACATGTACCTGCTATCAGGGCAGAGAGTGAGAACAGAGCTAAGTACTGCCATCGTGAAAGTTCAAACAGCTGACAAATAAAAACTCCCCAGGACTGACTAGTGGAAGGTGACCTATAAATATGGCATGCAGCCGAAGAAGAAAAGTTAAGTAAAACTGCTCAGTTTGTTTTACTTTTCTGGTGAAATGACCATTTGTTTCCAGCTAGTCCCAAAGCTCATGTCTTTAGCAGCCATTACTCCACTGTCCTGGCATGCTGCTGAAGGCTTTGCTTATTTCCTAATTATCAAACAGAGTTGCTGGAATTCGTTAAGAAATTATAAGTAATATCTCAAGTACCTTCAAAATCCAACTTAAATCTTTCATCAGTGGCGGACTCCCTTGGTTTGCTCAGAAACAAACTAGAATTTGACAACACTGGAACTGCCTGAGCCAAAGACGAGGCAGCAAGTTATTTTCTATTCATTGTTGTTCCCGTGACTTATTTGTAAAGTCCTTCAAATGACCATAGAAGAACAAATCAAGCCATTTAAAAATAATAAACTATCATCTACAAGTTATGCACAACTATTTAATTAATCCACATGGTGAAAATATAAGCCACTTTTTAAAAAATGTAAGCCACTTAGATGTTGTAGAAAAATCACACCCTCTATTTTGAATTGTTATGTAAAGTAAAATGTGCAAATTAACTAAGTTAAAAATTGCATTTAAGATTCAAAGATGGTAATTAATCTTTTTCACTATTAATTTAACTATTTGCTAATCCAAATTAAATACTATGGCAGCAAGTATTGCTACAACAACCATTTCACTCTGGTAAAAAATAGTTCTCAATACTGGCTAAAGCCCAGCAAAATTGTGTCAAGTTCCAGTAGGATTTTAGTTCAAGCAATCTCTAACGTTGGTCACAATGGACTTTGACATCATTGTGTCCCCTTGTACTTCCTTGAAAATTAATTTCTTTCAGGCAACCTAAGAATTACCTTTCTTATATAATTTTTCCTATCCTCTACTGAATCTTGATATGCCTCAGGCGCAAGCACTTTGCACACATTTTCTTATTCCATTATCACAACAACCATTTGAACAGAAACTATTTTATCCCGGAGTATACTGAGATATATGCAGAAGAAACTGAGACATGGGAAAATTAAACTTTGGCCTCAGTCACAGAGCCAGTAAATGATGGCGTCCACGTTTGATCTCAGACAGTCTGACTCAAGCCCACACTTGTCGCACATTTGTTGCCCAGCTCCCCCACCACCAGCATACACTGTTTTTCTCCATCCCAGCAACTCGGAGCAGTTACAATTTTAACATTAACTAAGATTACAACCCACAGTTTACATCCATGATCAGCTTTCTTCCCTATACCAACATCAGCTTCATCATACACAACTGAGAAGCCTCCCAAACACTTGAAAAAAATATAAATATGCACACACACATATATACATACCTTATCTCTCTATCTATCTATGGGGCGGGAGAGATAGAGGAAGACAGGAAAAAGAGAGAAACATTAGAAGTCTGGACCTGTTGTAAAAAGACAGACAGATGCAAGCTTCTGCTTTTACGTCAGGCACTCTGCTGGACCTTATGTCCACAGCACCTGACACAGTGCCTAGAACATCGTCAATCCTTATTGAGCATTTATGGAATGACTCGGGAAGGAGTGAATGAGTGGTGAGTAAATGACACTAATAGGTAGGCAGACGTGGTTTCATATCTACAAAAAAGATGCAGTGATCCTCACTGATGCTAAGGTCAATGTGAGTGAGTAGATGTGGTCACCAACAGCTGTGGTGCAGTACAGCCGGTACTTACAGTATAGCCGGTACTGACAAAAGCCTCTATGGCAGGCAGGGAGGTATTAGTCCTGACCTGCTTTTTTCCCAATGCATGTGGGCACCTGGATGGGGAGCACGGAAAAGGATGTGGATGATAATTGGAGAATCAAGAAGTCCTGCCGTAGGAACAGAAGATTCAGGGAAACCTAAGGTTTTCAAACCCTGCAGGGCTGTTTGGGGAAAGGGATTAGATGGGTTTGCATGATCTCAAAGCTTTAAGCTGGGAAAAACTGGTTGAAACCACAGAGAGACTGGTTTGGGGTCAAAGTTAGAAAGAACAGGCACTTCCTATCACTCTCAGTGGCTGTGTCCCCTTACTTTCTCACCACCTCCCAATCCAGAGCATCTTTCAAAGTCTAAAGCAAGTTCAAACTCCTCGGAGAAGATTCCTTCCCCAACAACACTGACCTTCAGGGGCTTCTCCCTTCAAGGAACTTCTATTCTACTTCACAATCTCCCCCCAAATGACAGCATTGTCTTGGCTTCTTCCCTTGTTCACTCAGTGCTCTGCTAAGTGATAGGAATGCAAAGAAGATTAAGACTAGGTTATTGTCCTCAAGGTACTTACATTATTGAGACGAGACAGAGAAGTAAAATGAAGATGACCATATACTTAGTGCAAAAGAACTAAGCCCTGAGCATCGCTGGTTCATGGAGGACAGACATCCAAATAAATCAAGAATCAGAGAAAATGTCCCAGGAAGATGAGGTTTCCTTGTTTTTCCCTGAACTGTGTCTGCAGAAAGTTTGAAAACTAACCAGGTGAAGAAGCAGGACAGGATGTGCCAAGTACAGGGAATGGCTAAGGACTCAAGGGACTGTGTTCTAGGTGGCTAGAGGATACAAATGCCAATAAGGAATGTCCTACAGCTAGGATTATATTTCCTTAATATTTACATTCCCCCATTGCATACTTCTCAACATTATTGGATTGTCACTAAATAATTGCTTATTTGACTAGAATAAATGTCATAAACAAGAAGGGACCCTACTGTTCTCTGATCCCCCTACTCAGAGTAACAAAAACAGGGCTTGAGGACCCCCGCTTATAAAACTCTGGACAGTTTGTGTAACATAATGGTAAGAGCATAAGCTCTGGAGTCAGACCCACTTGGGTGTGAAGACTCGCCCTGTGACCACAGAAATAACACTTCTCTTGTGAGCCTCGATTTCCTCATCCTAAGATCTAATAGTACCCACCTGAAAGGCCTGTTGCATAGTTTAAATGAGATTTTTAGAAAAGTCAAGCCCGAGAAAGCTGCTTGTTAATATTAAGTGACCCATAAATCATAGATCTGATGAAGAGTCAGAAGTAAGTCTCTTAATTGAAAATTAAGAAGTTGGAGAAGGATTATATTAGCACTGTCATGGGCCCAGTGGATATCCATCTCCCACCTAATAAAGAAAAGGGGGCAAAGAGATGACTGGACCTTATTAGCACATGCAGCTCAAATTCGAGTTGCCTGGCCCAGGTACCAGTGCAAATCTGTCATTGCCCACAGCCAGTATTTGTGGCTGACCTTGCCCCGCTTTGTTGGGTATCTTTACCATGAATGGTACTGAGAAACCAAAGCTGTCCAAAGGAGCAGCCATAACCATTCATCCCATTATCAAACAAGTAAGAAAGTCTTCTTAACCAAAACTGGCCATTTTCTTAAAATTATGGATGGAACTGGAGAGCATTATGCTAAGTGAAATAAGCCAGTCAATGAAGGAAAAACACCACATGATCTCACTCATTCATGGATAATAGAGATCATTATAAACTTTTGAACAATAATAGATACAGAGGCAGAGCTGCCTCAAACAGATTGTCAAACTGCAGTGGGAAGGCTGGGGAGGGTTAGGGGGCAGGAGGGAGGAGGGTAAGAGATCAACCGAAGGACTTGTATGCATGCATATAAGCATAACCAATGGACATAAGACACTGGGGGTAGGGGAGGCTAGGGGACTGTCAAGGGCGGGGGGGAAAAAAAGGACAAATATGTAATACCCTTTGTAATACTTTAAGCCAGGGGTGGGCAAACTTTTTGACTCGAGGGCCACAATGGGTTCTTAAACTGGACCGGAGGGCCGGAACAAAAGCATGGATGGAGTGTTTGTGTGAACTAATATAAATTCAAAGTAAACATCATTACATAAAAGGGTACGGTCTTTTTTTTCAATAGTTTTATTCATTTCAAACGGGCCGGATCTGGCCCACGGCTGCTTTAAGCAATTAAAAAAAAAAAAATGATCGAAGCAGAATGTCAGGAGAATCTAAATCTAACTGAACCTGCCCATATGGCGACAGCATTTAAGCGTTGGAAATGACTAATAATAAAAGGAAAAACCCACCAACAATGTTCACACGACGCTAACTGATGTAGATCAGTCGGGTACCAGTGCTTTTGCTTGAGCCGGAAACATTTGTCCCAAAACCTGCAGCTGGCATGCATGTGCTTCAATCTATAAAGCCATCAAATTTGGGTATGTCGTAGATTAGCCAACTATAGTAAGCATTGGGAGGATCGCCTCGTGACCAATCCCCAAACAAAAGCCTCTCCTTTAAGTACTTCTCTTTTCACAAGAAGCCTAAATTTAACAAAGTTAAAAATAGAGGTTGTCACTGTGATATGCACCTCATACATTCCAGTGTCATCCCTGCTCAAACTTGGATTTCAAATAAAACCACTACCTGTCATACCTGTTTATGGTATTTATCCATCTTGTTACACTCCAGAAAAATTAAACAGACTTTCATTCTCTACTTCAGTCTTTGTCTGGGTTATACTCTACTCACTAAACCCAATTGCTCTTCTCATCTACCAAGCCATTAACTTTCTTTTGCCTAACCCAGACCAACTCACCTACATCATGGAAGTTTCTCACATTGAACCCATCCCATCACCCACCAGAACAATCCCAGCCCAGCCATTCCTCCTCCACGCTCTGGGAGTTGAGTCATCTGGTTACATTTCGAGTAGATAATATGTGTCTGTCTCCTCTAATGGCTTGTAAGGCCTTAGAGTCGAGCTCATGTCTAATCTTTGCTTCATACATCTGTACACTACTGAATACATCATTACTGTACATTACTCTAATCCAATGGGGACTCAATAAAAACTTGTTGACTGACTGATTTAGCATGGGGATGATTATTACGTAAGCCACTTCGGTAAATAAATTTCAAATAATGACCAGCTCACACAAGTGTTTTACTAGCTCACCTTCCCCGTGGAATTGATATAAAGAATGAAAATCAGCAGTCATTTCTACTTGCCCAACATTCAATGTTAACTCACCCCCCGAGAGTAGCTATTTTCAAGCCTAATTTCAAGTCAAAATGTCTAAAATGGTTGTCATTCTTGGGAGGATTTAAGAACTAAGATTTTAAACCCAGTCACTTCCACAGGTTATTAACCCCAACCATGAGCGCATTATTTCTAGCATATTACTAATTATAATTCTAGCAATCTATTTGAATTCATGTTTATTCGATGAAAGGGGGTCATTCTAACAAAAGCGCTTCAATTGGGCATTACATTTTAATATAATTTATACTTTATTGGCATAAAATTGATTAGAAATCTTAATTTGGTTGATATTATTTCTTTAATGGTTCAATTAATTTAATATGTGAGAAGTACAGTCATGAAAATAATGATCTGCCTAATTACATTTCTAAAACAAGAAATAAGTATTTAAAATAAATGGAATGCATATTGGTTCTCTTCCCTTCCCTTTTTGTTATTCTTTCATAGAAGCCTCAGAGGAAGGGAGTGGGAAGTGGGGAATTTTACATGTACTCTCTGTCCAAGTTATTTCAGCCTCTCATGTGAGATGAGGAGAAAGGGAGACTGATGTGGCTCAGAGTTCAAGGGCAACAACTAGCAGATGAGTACGGAGTTAATTCCGGTTTTATGGCAAACAAAAATTTTTCACCTAAAGCAATGATTTCAAGTGGATAGTATCAAGATTAATTTATTTTCGTTCTTATCTGTGAATTGTATAAACATATTTAAATAGTTAAACTATCAGTTTAGAAATAAAATGTAAATATCAATTTAAAGAAAGGTGTTTTAAGAAGTACTGAACTACTTGACAATTATTATAAAGTGCCACACCTCTAATTATATTTAGCCTATTTAGGAATGTTCATGAGAAAATGGATTAGGCTCTCTTCTGTCACCCTGTGAAAAGATCAGCCTGCTTTTGGTGCTCGGATATCTTTTCGGCAAATATGAGTTTCAAGACACAACATTTTAGATCCCAAAAGGTCTCTTCAAGTCAGGTTCAGCTAGATTCACTTTGAAAGCTGCTCTGAAGTTGCATCCTCTAAGAAGCAATAATTGTCATTTGGAGGGTTTTCTGGGTGAAAAGGCACAACAGAAAAGGAGCTAGCACATATAATCTGAACCCCAAAAGAAATGCTCAAAGTCTCAAGGGCAATGAAGTGAGTATTTTAAAGAATGTTTGACTTTGACACTGATATCTTTATTTTCTACCCTTTATTGAGCAAATATCAGCAAATACAACAAATTATCTTCAAATTTGAGCCACACAGATATGTATAAACTTCACATTCAATACTTCACATTCCAAGCTCTCTGCATACATATAAAAGGAAATAATTCAACTTTGGATGAAAAAAAATAACCTGACAGAACAAAGAAAGACCATGATCTAATATCAGAATAAAGTTCACAAATGTCATTAAGTGAGATGATTGATGATGAGTGAAGGTCATGCCCAGTTTACTTTTCACAGTTGACAGATCAAAGTCATTCCTTCATTTGGGATAAAGACTGAATGTAGTTACTTTAGCCTATGAAGTCTCTCTTAGGTCTGCTGTTCTAAGGCACATGAGTGGTCAGAGCATTCCTGACCTGTCTGGAAGCCGAGGCAGAATGGGAAAGAAAATTCAAGGTATATCTCAGTTTAAGTGAAGTTTTTTTAGTCTGGGATTAAATAATGCAGGAAATGCAAGCATGATATATTATAGGACATTGTAATATCCTATGGTACAGAGATACATAGAAAGATAAATAAGACTATGTCGTGGAGTGATGGGTTCATGAGGGCTGAAACCACTAAGCCGTCACTGTGCTTGACCACCCATCTGATTCATGAGTTCTCTTCCCTGTCAGGTGGTCATCCAGTCCATGGTTAGAAAGCCTTCATTTATAGGAACTTCTCCAGTCCTGCGGTAGCCATGGATAGCTCTATCTGAAAGCTCTTTCTTTCTGTGACTAGAAATCTAGCTTCATTCATTTGTCCTTTTGCCACCCCTTGAGACCAAACAGAACAAACTAAATCCTTCTACTACCTAACATCCCTCAACTATTTGAAGATGGTTATCTCATCCTCACCATTACCACTTAAGTCTTCTCAATTTCTTCAAATATACCTCATAAGTATTTGTCCAATCTTCTGAGCATTCTGATGAGATTCAATCTAGCTGCCACCAAGTTGCTAAAAATATAGACCTGAATATAGAATTACATATGTAATCGTCCCAGGAAAGACAATGTTGACTACCCTCTCTCTTAGTCTATATACTTAACTATTCTTCCTTCATTTCAGCCAACATCTCATTGGCACTTTGGGCAGCTATTGTCATTTGAGGAACATTTCTCCAATAAAGAATTGATTTTATGCTTTAGAAATTGCTTTCATTTCTACATCTCATTTAAATCTGACAATAATCTTCAATAAAGGTATTATGTTTGACATTTTCAGATAAAGAAACTGAGGTTTACAGGGGTAAATTTTTGATGACCACATAAAGAAGTTGCAAAGCTAGAACCAAAACCCAGGTTCTCTGATGGTACATCGCATGCCTTTGTGACTATAGTATTCTCTTTTAGATTATTTGATGATGTTTCAGTGATATAATGATAAATTCTTATCAAACACAGAACTCCGAAAATTACAGTTTAGAAGCATATCCTGGGATAGGAGAGTTATAAATCATCCCTTTAATTATTCACTACAGATTCTTCTTTTTATTTTTTAACAAGTGAACAGTATTACAGATATCCCCAATTTCCTCCCCACTTTGCCTGCCTCTACCCAGTGCAATAATACCTCATTGTAGTTTTAACTTGCATCTCTCTGATGATTAGTGATGTTAAGCATTTTTTTCATATGTCTATTGGCCCTCTCTATGTCCTCTTGGAGACATGTCTATTCAGGTTTGATTGCTTTCCTTTGGTTGAATTATATGAGTCTTTTATATATTTTGGAAATTAACCCCTCATCAGATATATCATTGACAAATATATTCTCCCATACAGATAACAGTGACTTCCCTTTTCATTTTGACGATGGTTTCTTTTGCTGTGCAGAAGATTTTTAGCTTGATGTAGTTCCCTTTGTTAATTTTTTTCTTTAGTTTCTGTTGCCCTAGGACAGTGGTCGGCAAACTCATTAGTCAACAGAGCCAAATATCAACAGTACAACGATTGAAATTTCTTTTGAGAACCAAATTTTTTAAACTTAAACTATATCAGTAGTTATATCGTTATTAATTTAATTAGGGTACTCCTCAGCTGGCCTTTACTAAAAACGTCCTCAATCTGATTGAGGCACGTTCACTGAGGTCGACCCCTTCCAACTCTCCCATCCACACTCGTCTTGTATACTTGTTTCGTCTGTCTCCTTTCCGAAAACTGACTTCTGCACATGGGCCACGAAGTTTCAATCGCACTGTATGTGCGCGCCCGCACGTGGTAGTTTTTGGAAGAGCTACACTCAAGGGGCCAAAGAGCCGCATGTGGCTCGCAAGCCGCGGTTTGCCAATCACTGCCCTAGGAGATGTATCGGTAAAATTCTGCTACATGATATGTCTGAAATTTCACTGCCTATGTTTTCTTCTAGGATGTTTATGGTTTTGTGACTTATATTTAAGTCTTTTACCTATTTTGAGTTTATCCTTGTTTGTGTATGGTGTTAAGTTGGTGTCCTAGTTTAATTTTTTGCATGTACCTGTCCAATTTTCCCAACACCATTTATTGTACTATCTTTATTATATGCTCTTGTCTGCTTTGTGAAATATTAATAGACCATAATGATGTGGGTCAATTTCTGGGGTCTCTGTTCTGTTCTATATGCCTATTCTTGTGTCAGTGCCAGGGAGTTTTGATTACAATGGCTTTGTAGTATAATTTGATATCCAATATTGTGATCTCTCTTTTTTCTTCTTAAGATTGCTGTGGCTATTTGGGGTCATTTTTTGTTTCATGTAAATTGTTGGGATATTTGTTCTAGATCCTGGAAATATGCTGATGGTATTTTAGGTGAATTGCATGGAATCTATGGATTGCTTTGGGTAGTAGGGACATTTTAATGATGTTAATTCTACCAATCCATGGGCACGGTATATGCTGCCACTTATTTGTATCTTATTCTATTTTTTTTTCAATGCCCTATAGTTTTCTGAGTACAGGTCTTTTACTTCTTTGGTTTAGTTTATTCCTAGGTATATTATGTTTTTGTTGTTGCAATGGTAAATGGAATTGGTTTTTTAGTTTCTTTTTCTGACAGTTCATTATTGGTGTATAAAAATGCCATTGATTTCTGGATGTTAATTTTTTATCCTGCTATTTTGCCAAATTCATTGATTAAATCTAGTAGTTTATCATCTGAGTCTTTAGGGTTTTCTATGTACAATACCATGTCATCTGCAAATAATGAGTTTTACTTCTTCCTTTCCAATTTGGATGCCTTTTATTTTTTTCTTCTTGTCTGATGGCTGTGACTAAGACATCTAGGACTATGTTGAATAAGAGTGGTGAAAGTGGACATCCATGTCTTATTCCTGTTCTTAAGGGAAAGGCTTTTAGATTCTGCCCATTGAATATGATGATGGCTGTATGTATATTATATATGGCCTTCATTATTTTGAGATATGATCCTTCTATTCCCACTTTGCTGAGTTTTTATTTTTAAAAATGGGTGCTGGATTTTGTCAAATGCCTTTTCTGCATTTATTAATATGATTATTTTATGTGATGTATCACATTTATTGATTTGCAAATATTTACTAGTCCTGCATTCTTGGGATAAATCACACTTGGTCATGGTGTATAATCATTTTAATGTATTGCTGGATCTGATTTGATAATATTTTATTGAGGATTTTAGCATCTATGCTCATCAAGGATGTGGGCCTGTAATATTCTTTCTTTGTAGGGTATTTATCTGGTTTTTAAATTAGAATAATTGGCCTCATAGAAAGGGTTTGGAAGTGTTCCTTCCTCTTGAAGTTTTTGGAATAGTTTGAACAGGATAGGTATTAGTTCTCTGCATGTTTGATAAAACTCATTTGTGAAGCCATCATATCCCGGACTTTTTGTTTGCTTGGGAGTTTTTTTATTACTGCTTCAGCTTCATTAGTTGTTATCAGTCTTTTACGTTAAAATACAAATGTTCATCACACATTTGAAAAATATATTTGTAATAATAAATAGACAGTCTTTAAAATGTTGCAATCTGAAATATGATGAAAATTAAATGCTTTAAGAGAAAATAGTTCATTCTACTATGTGATAAAATAAGCTTTTACTACCTATGTGATAACATGCCAAATCCAAAAGAAATCATGCATAACTTTTATGTGTGGGTCTTAGAAAATGTATCTTCAAATTTTGGGTAGTCCCAGAAACCATTTCATTTAAAAGGTTAAACATACATTTAGAAGATTCATAAGGACTAACCTACAGCATTTTGAGTATTTTGAATTCAGAACAACCTCTTATAGATTCGGCTCCTTCCTAAACAGAAATATGTCCAAAACAGGGAAGGACAAAATCCCACCACACTGAGGTACTTTGATTAACCTTTAAAGGAGTTTTCTCCAAAAGTCAATATTTTTAACTAGTACATTGTCCCACTCTGGGTAAGATCCTACTGAGGGGTAAATGTGAATCCAGGTGAGTTCTCAGGGAATGTTTAAAAAGACAAATATAAATGAAAAATGATAGCCGGAACCGGTTTGGCTCAGTGGATAGAGCGTCGGCCTGCGAACTGAAGGGTCCCAGGTTCGATTCCGGTCAAGGGCATGTGCCTGGGTTGCGGGCACATCCCCAGTGGGAGATGTGCAGGAGGCAGCTGATCGATGTTTCTCTCTCATCGATGTTTCTAACTCTCTATCTCTCTCCCTTCCTCTCTGTAAAAAATCAATAAAATATATTTAAAAAAAAAAAAAGAAAAAGAAAAATGATAAGGATTGAAAACTGACTTCTGGTGCAAGTGCACATGGGAACGTAGCATACTCACAGGTCTGAAGACTGCTATCTTAGGTTAGTTCTGAAACCAAGGAGCGACCAGGGCCCGCAGCTCCCTTGTCATCCTCCCATTCCTGTTACTCTGGAGATAGATGGTCTTTCCAGTCTGAAAGCGGACCAGAGTGCAGGCCTTTGTACACAGCCTCTTTTATGTAGAAATGTTATGTTTTTAAGTTCCCCTTTAAAAGGAAGCCAGTGAAGAGAAGACCGATTTTAAGGGCTAGAGTCAATAGAGTTGGGTTGTCACCAAATCATTTACTTGGAAGTATTTAGTGACCTTGTGACTTAAATGATTCAGATTTCAAATATTCTGGCCCACTGTTCCAAAGAGAAACCTCATACTTTTCATAAAAGTAACCCAACTTGAGATTGAGTAATCACCTGTGCTCATAGAACAATCCAACATTTTTGTACTTTCGGATGAAAAAGAAGGGCGACTTCTATTATTCTCTCTTGGTGTCTTGGCATCACAGGACACCAACTCCCTTTGTAGAATTTTGCTGTCCCTAAGTGTGTGGGTGTAGGTGTGCATGTACTGTGCTGTGTTTTGAGAAGGAAAGAGAGAAAGAGAATGAACAACATCCACAGAGATTTCTGTGGTAATGTTGGAGGTGACAGTGTGCTGAGAAAAGACTACCGTCTGGCTTTACAATAAAATGTGTAGAAAGAAAGAGAGGAAGAATAACAAGAGATGCAACTCAACAAAAATGATACCAACAGAAGTGAAGCTTCATTTTAGACCATATTTGCAGCTTCTTTTAAAGTTATTGTAAATGCAAACTTCTGTAGACAATGCAAGTATGATCCTTTCAAACCAAAAGCAGTCCTTAGGGAATCAGGAGTCAAACCACTAGATGAGACTATAAAATCAGTGCAAAGAATCAAGACTAAGATGCCACATTTTCAGGAAAATATGATTAAATGGGTACAAACACTGTAATTACCCATCACAGCTCCTTGTGGGTTCCAAACCTATCCTAGCTTACAGTCTTATAGAACAGGAGGGTTAAAATAAAAGAAATTATTTCAATCTTTTCTTAAATATTCACCTCCAGAAGCTATTGTTTCCTATTAAGACCATTGAAAAGTAAAGCTTCCATTTACATAACAAAGGTATGAAACCCTCTTAAAATATGAATCCTACAAGGGACTGGAATAAAGCATGAAATACCGAGTTTAAGAGCATTGTGATACTGGCAAAGTTACTTGCCTTCTCTGAGTCCCAAGTTCCTCATCTGTAAAAGGACATTGTAAAATGATATTACTTATTTCATAGGGTTGTTGTGCTGATCAGTTTAAAGCACTTAGTACAGTGTGAATGACATAGGTTAAGTATTCAATAAGTGGAAGCTATTATTATTACTCAGGAGATCTAATTTTAAATCCTATCTTTTCTACTAAACAGCTATGTAATTTTGAGTAAGCTAATTAACCTCTCTTGAACCTCTATCATATAGCCTTTAAGACTTCCAAAGACTTGTTATGAAGATTAATGACATTCAAGGAAGTCTCTAGAATACAGCCAGGCATACAGCAGGCTCTTAAGATCATTTTTAGTTCTTTTGCCTCAGTGACAATTTATTGCTTATAAACAAACAACACTCAACAACAAAACTGACAAGTAGTAGGCAAAGATCCCTTCGTTAACCCAAAAAAAGCACAAGCTTTAAAAGACAAACTGAACTCCCTCTAAATTAAAAATTCCATCCTTTGAAAGATACTCATTAAGAAAGTGGAAAAGCAAGCCACAGACTGAAATAAACAATTTGCAATACAATCTGACAATGGACTTGTATCCAGAAGGCCTTTTGAAAAAATAAAACTCCTATAACTCAATAAAAACAAAACAACCCAATAAAACATGGGCCAAAAAAAAGAACTGTATAGACATTTTACAAAATAAAATATAAGGAAGGCAAATAAACACCTAAAAAGGTGTTCAGCATCATTCGTCATGAGGAAATGAAAACTAAAACAGAACAACTAAAATTTTAAAAGACCCACAATATCAAGTGTTGACAAGGATGTGGAGCAACTGGAGCTCTCATACACTACTGTCGGGAATGCAAAATGATAGAGCCACTGGAAGACATTTGGGAGTTTCTTCCAAAGTACAGAATACACTTAGTATCCGATCAAGCTATTTCACTCTTCTATCCAAAGAATTTTTTAAAATTTGTATACAAATGTTTATAGGACCTTTATTCATAACAACCAAATCTTTTGCATTATTTCTATAATGCAAATGTCTATCAGAAGGTAGGTGGATTAACAAATCGTGGGCCATCAATACAATGAAATACTATCCAGCAATAAAAAAGGAACACATGCACCACCATGGAGGAATCTCCAAAACAAGCTGACTAAAAGAAACCAAACAGGAAAAAGTAAATACTGTATGATATCATTTACAAAAAAAACTGGAAAGACAAATCTAGTCTATGGTGATAGAAAGAAGGTCAGTTGCCTTGGACCTGGAGCATGAGAACAATTTGGGGGGTGGTAAACCTGTTCTTGATTGTGAGTGAGCAGATTTGTCAAAACCCATTAAACTGTACATGTAAGATGGACACATCCGACTAGTATGTGCATATACCACAGCAGCGTTGATTTTTACAAGTCCACATGCCCTTATCCAGAATGCTAACATCCAAAAGCTCTGAATATCAAAACGTTAGTAGAAATGTAAAATCTGACCTAACCTAATGCAAAACTATTTACAGTCTGTATTTATTCTATTGAGTGATAACACTACTGTATTAAACTGCAATCATTACAGGGTGCTTCATCAGATCTTATTAGGGATGTAAATGTTACACAGTATATACGTTTAATTACCTTTCCAAAATATGAAGCATTCTGAATTCAAAATGGGCCTTGCAGTGGGGTTTGGGATGAAGAATTGTGAATTGCTTTCCTTGTTATAGGGAAAAGACAAAGAAAAGAAGAAAGAAAAAGGAAGGAAGAAAGAGAGGAAAGCAGAAAGGAAGAGAGGGAGGAAGAAAGGAAAGCGTGAGGGAGAGAGAGGGAGGAGGGTGGGAGGGGAGGAGGGAGGAATAGAGGAAAGGGCATCTTCCTAGGCTGGTACAAGCCACTCATAACCAATCTTCTTGCCTACGTGCTCTGTCCTTGCCCTTATGTAGGAGTGGCACCTGCTTTGGTCTCTGATGCCAGCCATCACATGGTTTCCCCAGCCCTCTCCTAGCTGCCTGAGCCACTAAATTTATCTAATTTCAGGTTTCTTTAAAAAATTCTAAGTACTCCTTTATATTTTTTAGTATATTTTTATTGATTTCAAAGAGGAAGGGAGAGAAATAGAGAGAGAAACATCAATGATGAGAGAGAATCATTGATTGGTTGCCTCCTTGCATGCCCCCCACTGGGGATCGTGACATATTTAAGTCTTTTACCTATTTTGAGTTTATCCTTGTGATCGAGCCCACAACCCAGGTATGTGCCCTGACCAGGAATCGAACCAGGGCCTCCTGGTTCATAGGTTGACATTCAACCACTGAGTCATGCTGTCCAGGCCTGAGCACTCCTTTTTTAGAATTTGTTCCAAGAGCAGAAACTACTGGGCCCCATTATTATTCCTGTCTCAAAATTAAGAACCCGGGAGAGAAGTAAAAAAGATTTTTTTTTAAACCTATTTTGAAAATTTGCCAAATGGTGAATTTTTTCACACCCCTCTCCCCCAACCTTTCCACAGAGGGTTGGTTTAAATCTCAATACTTAAAAGCTCTTTGAATATCTGTTTTCCCCTTGTCCATACAGCACCCCACCACCACCACCACTACCACAGAGAAATAGAAAAGATCCATATTTTATTGTGGGACCTTGGAATTAATTTAAAGCAAATATTTCCCCTAAAATGTTTCAGTCCATAAAATGAGATTGTTTTTCAAGCTTTTATTTTACTTATTCTGTTTCCAACATGTTCTAGTCACAGCCTCATGTGTAAACTATTGTGAACACATTAAATTAGAAACACATTTTTTATTGTTATCTTTACCTCTCCAACTTTTAGTCTTCCCTAAAATATCTTGTGACCTCTGTGGTACCACAGCCCTGTCACATGAATTTTATGCTCCTTCCTCCTTAATTAGCCCTGGGTACAGAGCAGCAATTATGTACAGAATAGAGAAAAATTCAGTGCTTCCTCTAAGGAAGGGTTAAATAGACAAATATTTAGATCAGATTCCCCTCACACCTTTGGACTAATTGGGTTTGATGCTAAAAATAAATTACCCAATAGGTTAAAGTGAGGTAATGTTAAAAGAACTGCTTGGGGAAAAACTACCAAAATGCAAGCGCTTTACCATGAGTTGTTAAGAGCAACTTGCAATGGATGTCAGGGGCTTCAAGGAACATCCCAGGGCAACAATGGAGCATTATCACAGGCAATACTGCATCACTAAAGCTCTGGATGGCACAGATGACAGCAGTGCATGGAAAAGCAAAGACCCCCAATGTCTGTAAATTGAAAAGTAATTAGAAATAATGAAATTCTGGATAGGAATAAGTTTTATAAATCTCTTACCCAATTTACTTCACTTATATTTTTTATGTGTGCAGAAGACTGATGTCCTAATAGGTCTAAAAGAACTAATTCAAAAAGTTTAAAATAAAAAGTACAAGGACTAAGAAAAGATTGTGTCAGTTTAATTGGAAGCATTTTTATTCTTTTTGCAAAAAACGAAATAGCTATCTTTTTTTTTTGCTTATAGTGATTTTATTTTTTTATTCTTTTTTATTATTATTATTATTAGTTAAGGTATTACAAATGTGTCCTCATCCCCCCCATTAACCCCCAACCTCCCCCCAACCCCACCCCGCACACTCATGCTCCCATCCCCCTGTTGTCCATGTCCATTGGTTTGGCTTATGTACATGTATACAAGTCCTTCGGTTGATCTTTTCCCCTTACCCCCGCCCTCCCCTACTTTCCTTCTGGGGATTGATAGCCTGATCGCTGTTTCTCAGTCTTTGGGTCTGTCCCTTTTCATCAGTCTATGTTGTTCTCTATAATCCACAAATGAGTGAGATCATGTGGTATTTATCTTTCTCTGACTGGCTTATTTCACTTAGCATAATGCTCTCCAGTTCCATCCATGCTGTTGCAAATGGTAAGAGTTCCTTCCTTTTTAGAGCAGCATAGTATTCCATTGTGTATATGTACCACAGTTTTCTAATCCATTCATCTGCTGATGGGCACTTAGGCTGTTTCCAAATCTTAGCTATGGTGAATTGTGCTGCTATGAACATAGGGGTGCATATATCCTTTCTGATTGGCGTTTCTGGTTTCTTGGGTTATATTCCTAGTAGTGGGAAATAACTGTATCTTATACTAATGGCACCTTAAATTGATGTTTGTGGTATAAATATATGTATATCAATATCTGTACAGGATCACATAACTAGGAAGAAAATTATGGATGAACATAATTTAGGATACTAATATGAGTGCATTGGTCTGGTAGAGTCACCGGAAAGGGACCAGGCCTAAAGCCAGTATGCCTCAGGCCAGCTCTAGTGTGTGTGTTCTTGACTTTTCGTAGGAACAATTTCATAGTCCAGGTGATTTTGAGAGTACATTTGTTAAAGCTGGGGGAGTGAAAAAGGAAGGTGTTAGGATGGAAAAAGCAACAGGAGAAAGCTAGACAGGGCTGCTTTGGCCCTCTAGAAACCTGATGGAAAAGAAGTGAGCCACATAGGGCTGCGTGGTCTCCTTGAGGAGTACAAGTCATAATGACAGAAGCGGGCTGCTTCTAGCTCACTGAAAAGTCAGAGGAAAGGGGGCCTTGGAGACAGGTTCAGGTGGTGTATAAGCTGTCACTGCATGCTGCTCCCTGATTGCAAGTCTCCTGTTGACTCTTAGAGTTTAGAGAGCAAAAGTGCTTGCCTGAGAAAAAAAGGGGCACAGGGATGCTCCAAGAAGAACACTGGATGGCTTCCTTTATCTGGGGGATTTTATCTGTTTTCTGAAGGTAGGAATTTTAGGGGAGGTCTGGGGAGGATCTCAATAGAATATTCATCAACTTTCCAGGTGTGTCCTTCAGTATGCTGATCCTTCAAAATGAGTGTAGGAGGGGTCAGGGTCATTCTCTGATCAGTTTTACCTTCAAAGAATGTCCTCAGTTTCCTCTGTCTCTTGCATTTTTCACCTCACTCTCTCTGCTCCAGAAACCCCACATTTCTTCATTTCCTCAGACACTCCTGCTTTTTCTCAGAACTCTTCTCCAAACTGCCCCTTTTTGCTTTATCTTTACTCAGTCTTCAAGTCTCAGCTTAGAATTTACTTCCTTAGAGAGGCTTTGCCTCACCCCACACCAACTTTCTCATGCTAGTCCAAACTCCCATAGAATCATCTGGAGTTGTGTTTAAAATGTATATACCTGCCCTAGCCGGTTTGGCTCACTGGATAGAGCGTCGGCTTGGGGACTGAAGGGTCCCAGGTTCGATTCTGGTCAAGGGCATGTACTTTGGTTGCAGGCACATCCCCAGTAGCAGGTGTGCAAGGAGGCAGCTGATCGATGTTCCTCTCTCATCAATGTTTCTAACTCTCTATTCCTCTCCCTTCCTCTCTGTAAAAAATCAATAAAATATATTTTAAAAAAATAAAATAAAATAAAATAAAATGTATATACCTGGTTTTCACTCTAGCGCTGAAGAATCAGACTACTGTTGCCGGGTGTGGGTGGGGTGAGAATTCTTCTGCATCCTAGAGAGTGCAAATCTATGCCGTACAGTAGATGCATCCCCTTGCCATACTTTTCCTAACACTTTAAACTTTCTCCTTCACTCACAAGTATTACTGTTATTTAATGGAAGGGTCAGCAAGTGTATTCTGTATGGAGCCAAGTAAAATATATTTTAGGGTTCTGTGTAGGTTCCTGTATAATAAGACAGAAAACAAATTTTCCCAAACTTAAATAAAATTTTAACAAAATTTAAAATGTAATGGAGTGTATTGTGTTGGGATAACATTTCACTTAATTAGGGTCAAAGATAGTGTTTTCTAATATTATAATGCAAACATGACCTCATTCTTCTACAAAACATCTCCTTGCTTCTCTACTGCACAGTGTTTGAGTGGTTATAAGTCAGTATCATTCAGGAGGAAAAGGCGATCCCGGGAACCTCTATAGATAATACGCATGCACACATACACAAACTCCACCAGAGATGAACAAAAACACATTGTCAAGTCAGCCTCAAGCTTTTCACTGCTCCTTTAGTGTATGCTTTCTCTGCTCTGGCAATTGATCTGCTCCCCTATGTTTTATTAGGGAAAACAAAGGCAACTGCCTGGAGTCAATATATTTGAAAGCCAACTTTCCAGGTAGAAACAGGATATTTTAGAGTCACAACTTGAAGCTAAATACCAAAGATGACTGACTGCATGCTCAAAGGAAAATGCACAGCGTCATTCTAGGCCCTGACACTTCAGGGTAAGAAATGGTATCTTGGCCATTGCAAATTTTACATGATTTTTCTTTGATTGTCCTCCCCAGTTTCTGGACACAGAGAAGCATGGGAAAATACAGGGTGGTAGACTAGAGAAAATGTTCCTACTGTGTGGCTCAGCCTCCAAAAAGTTTCACCAAAATAAAAGTACAAGAATTTGCATAACAAGGGGAAAATATACCACAATAATATGCTACTAAAAAGACAAATGATAATCTGGAGGCATATTTGGAAATACATATTGATTGAAAGAATGCAAATGACAAAACAGAAAAAGTATTTTCAACTTCTATATAAAGTCTCCAAAAATGTAGACGACTGAAAACCCTATGAAAATTTTACTAGTGATATAAACAAACAGTTCATAGAAAAAAAAATGCAAATTACTCTTACTTATATGAAAAAATGCTCAACCGCTTTCATAATAAGAGAAATACTAATTAAAACTACAATTAGATACAATTTCTCACCTATAATATTGGCAAAACCCCAAAACTTTGACATCATACTTTGTTGGCAAGACTTTAAAGAACAGGCACTCTCGTAATTTGGTGATGGAAATGCAAAATAGCATAGCCCCTATGAAGGAGAATTTGGCAGTATCTACAAAATGTCATATACATTTACCCTTTGACCCAGCCATTCCACTTCTAGAAATCTCTCCCACAGAAACACTGGCAAAGATACAAAAACACACATGCTCAAATCTGTGCATCTCAGCACTACTCAAAATAGCTAAAAGCTGGAAACAACCCAAAGTTTCATCACTCGTGGGCTGGTGGGATTAGCTGTAGTATATCCACCCAAAAGGGTACCAGGCAGCTGTAAAAAGAAACGAGGACTCTCTACGTATACTACAGACACTCACACTTTCTTGATTCATAATCCCCTTAATGTCTCAATAATTTTTCATGGTATCCCTAGGCCAAAAGAAATGCCTAATAGTTTTACTTGTTAATGTAATTCAGCAATTCCATTTATTAGTGTATCAATCAGTTTGGTCCTAAGGTAGGGTGAAGGGGACAGGAAAAAAACTTAACTTATTTAAATATTCTTTATTTTAGTTATGTCTTTTGAACTGTTAACATATTTTATGTAAAATTTAAAAAAAAAAATTTTTAAAGCAATTCTTGAAAATCAAGAGCAAAGGAAACAAGTGAGCCTAATTTTATATCTAGTTGCTGGTATGAACCACATAGAGAGAGGTTACTCCAGGCTGCTTTAAATTAGAATAATTTGACGATACATCCCTACTAGGATATGCCCTAAGGGCAAAAGGACTGCAAATAGCAACAACTCAAACTGATTTAGGTAGTCATGTTTGTGTTGCTGTTAGTTTTATTCTAATTGTCCATTGACATTAGACAAAGGAATCAAGCAAGCGTGTTGTTTTTCACTGTGAACCATAATTTTTAGCATGGTAGGAAGCAGATACTGATATAAGACTGATGAGATTAAGTGAAAACCTCATAGTCCTGAATTTGAGTTAGAAATATCAGCATGAACTTATAATGTATTTTATCTTCAAAAAAAAGTACCTGTCTCAGAGCTTTGTCTGTTGAAAAGGCTTAGAAACTATGACCAACCTCAGCGATAAGTATCTTTGTACCCAGGTTGGGTTCTAAAGTTATTTTTCCACGAAAAGGAATCCTTTTCATGAAAAGTAATGGATGACTCTAGATCTGGGGCAGGAATTATGAAAGATGAGCCTGGACTATCTTATCATGTCAGAAGGCAAAAGATGCTATCAAAGGTCATGTCAAAAGGACTTAGAAGACTTATTTTTGTTAAATCTCACCTGAGGATTTTTTTTCCATTGCTTTTACAGAGGGAGTGGGGCGAGAAGGACAAAGAGAGTGAGAGAGACATTGATGTGTGAGAGCCAAGTCAACTGGCTGCCTCACGCATATGCCCCAACCTGGGGCAGGGAGCAAACCCCCAACCCAGGAATATGTCCTTGACTGGAATTCTGACCCCTTGGTGAGTGGGCCAATGCTCTACACCAGCCAGGGCTAGAACAATTTTACACAGTTTTATAAAACATTCAGGGACACATGCTTCTGGAAATAACAGTCTTCATTTGTCATTTGTCTTTCCCTATGAGAGCTGAGGACAGGTTTGCTGCTAAATGTCTGATGTATAAATGCTGTTGTCATAATTAGCCAGCTGATCGATGCTTCTCTCAAATCAATGTTACTCTATCCCTCTCCCTTCCTCTCTCTCTCTAAAATCAATAAAAAACATCTTTTAAAAATTAAGATACTGGCTAAACATTGATGATACATCCACAGACAGAGGACACCTGTCCCACACCTAATGAAACCTGGTTGGAGACAGAAATAAAGGAAAGAGTGTAAATAAGTACCTATTTGCCATTCTGAAAATTACTGTGACAGAAAATTACAGGAGCTATGAAAGTCTTACCTGGATGATGGGAGAAAGGAACTCTGGAGAAATCTTTCTACGGCAGCCATCTTTAGCCAGAAATCTGAAGTTGTGCGGCGTTAACCTGGATGGGGTCGGAAGGATAAGAGTTGCTCTTCAGACTAAAAAAAAAACTATTCAGAGCAGAATCCTACAATCCTAGCAGGGAAAAAAAGGAGGAGAGAGACAAAAGATCAGGCTAGAAAAGTAGGTGAGGCCAGAGCCTGGGGCACTTTGTAAATTGCATTCAAGGTGTTAATCTTATCCAAAGAATAAGGAGGAAATCAGTTTTAAGCCAACGAGTGGCCTGATAGATTTGCATACTGAGTTACACCCATTAAGCCTCAGGGCAATGGGTATGCTATTATTTCTGGAGTCGGAATTTTCCCTCTTTTAGAAAATTATTAAGGGAGCTCATACAGTTAATACATAATTCTTGGATGTACACTAAACATTTTACTATTTTAAAAAACAAATAATGGAACACATATAGTCAATATAATACCTGGGCAACACACCAAGCACGCTCATATTTCTGCAGACAAATGTATGAATATTAACAGCAAGGAGGACAAATAGTTTCCCATCAGTTCACATCTGTTTTTGTTACCAAATACGATACAAAAAGCTTTTGATTCTCAATGCGTTTCTTTATTGCAGAATCACAAGTAGGGAACTGTGGGCTGGGAGCGGAGAAATGCTAAGAGCAGATCTCCAACAGGTTTCTGCTGAGCAGATGGTGAAAGGGGCCTTCACTGAGAAGATAAGGCGAGAAGGCCAACCATCCCAGAGGCCAAAGCAGAGCCTGTGGGGAAGGGGCCCGCCAGCAGATGAGGAAGACAAGGGCGGCTGCCCTGGTAGTCTGAGGAGAAAGGGACTCTGAGCAGAGTCTTAGCTTTGGGGGCCTGGGCCAAGATGCCAAGGATATGGGGCGTGGTAGAATTTAGTGTCTGTCCTGGCTCGAGTAGGTTGAATCCCAAGAAGAATCAGAGGATAACAAACTTAAAAGACTACAGCCTTTCTTAACTTTCTAAATGGAAAACTAAGAGGCTCTTTTGACGTCTTTTGAAGGGAAGACTTCCCAAAGTGGCTAAGGGGTAGGAAAGGCTTTCTGATTGCACCTGCGCTGTGGAATCCCAGCCTCCAGGCTTCATGTTTACAGGGCAGCACCTCTCCTCACAGGCTCAAGGAAGAGAAGGCCCAGGTACTCCACACTCACTGTCTAGGGCTCAGCCCTGCAATTTCAGTGTTTGCATAGCTCTGCTATCACTTTCCTGAAGACATGTAGAAAAAGGGTTACCAGGTTTCTTGCCTTCCTCCCTAAAGAAGGTCATTCTTGAGAACCAGCAGTTAACATCAGGGTTTTTTGCGCATCCTATATAGTAAAACCCTAATATGCAAATCGACCAAACGGCAGAATGACCGGTCGCTATGACGCGCACTGACCACCAGGGGGCAGACGCTCAATGCAGGAGCTGCCTCCTGGTGGTCAGTGCGCTCCCACAGGGGGAGCACCACTCAGCCAGAAGCCGGGCTCATGGCTGGCGAGTACAGCGGTGGTGGCGGGAGCCTCTCCCGCCTCCACGGCAGGCGAGCAGTAAGGAGCAAGGGGTCCTGGACTGCAAGAGCTCCAGACTGCAAGAGGGATGTCTTGTCTGACTGCCGGCTTAGGCGGACATGTCCCAAGGGGTCCCAGATTGTGAGAGGGCACAGGTCAGGCTGAGGGATTTCCCCCCTGCCGCCTCCCCTCCCCCCAAGCACACAAATTTCGTGCACCAGGCAGGCCTCTAGTTGTAAATAAAAGGCATGTCTTAGAGTGAACATATAATTTTACATGTCTATGGAATGCCTTTTTTTGTACTATACATTCTGGTTTTAACAGTAGGCATAGAGATGACATTTGGCTGGGTCTAATAATACTCAAGACACTCCCATCCGATTGGAAAGGCTCTTCAACCTCAGCCAACATTTTTCCTTAAAGATTCCTGTGCAATGAACTCCAATGAAAGTCAGTCCTTGGTTGTGGAAACATGGCCGGCAGGGGAGGCAGGAGACCATGCACCCAGAGGAATCAAGCGAGTGTTTGAAGGCAGAATCAGACCATGCACTTCGGCAGAGTGGGCAGAGATTAGCGAAACATCACATCAAACCACTCAGCTCTCTCTCAAAAAGTCACGGAGGGAGTGAGGGGAGCCCCAGCCCCGCGCAGCCCTGTCAGGATGCCGCTGACCAAGGTCCCCTGGGAAGGCAGCGGGTTTATGAACACCTGAGAGCAGGCGTGTGAGCTGGTGTCTGAGCAGTTCCAACATATCATCAAGGGCTTCAGCCACGTTAATGAGAACCAGAGCTCCAGACCAAAACACTTATTTTGAAAATACCTATTTTTCAAAGATTCTGCATTTTAAATTAAACCATATGAGTAATTGTATCCTAGGTTCAGAGCCCATTCTGGAAAAGAAAATTCTTGTCCCCTACCTTGGGTAGCAACTGCATGATTTTGAGAAAGGAAAGCAGCTGATGGGGAGGGAGATAAAAAGGAGAGAGGGGGCGTGTGCCCAAGTTCAAGGCTTTAGGCAACCTGACCACCAGGGAGACCAGACCTCTGGGAAGAGTTTCCAGATCCCTACCTCTCTCTCTCCCCAAAAATGCAAATTCACCTTGCAAGCTTATGGCACCTCCACCTCACTTCTATAGATGGTGAGAACTGGTCATAAGCCAGTACATTTGAAGTGTTTCTTAAATTCAGGGAGTAAAAAAAACTGTGTAAAATCCAGGCATCCTTTGGTGATCTTTAAACGGAACTATTTGTTTTGTTGGAATAGAGGGGTATTTTTTTCTTTCTTTTTATTTCTTTCTTTACTCAATTTTATTTTGTTTGGCTTTGCTCCATTTTGTTTTGATTTGTCCAGGAGTGATCTGACCTTTTGGGGGGCAGGGGGGATTCCCCTCTTGCCCCCAGGAGTTGTGTATTGCTCTAAGCAGCTATTTCCAGAAAAACTGAATAAGGCTAAATTGATGACAGACCCTGAGACAACAAATTCCCACACACTTAATTCTATTCTTTCTCCCTCTCTGACTTGGCGACATTGTACTCAAAACTATTTAGTGCTAAAATAAATATTTTCTTACCTTTGGAATTGGTTATGGAGGCTTCAATAAAACTTGTTGCTACTTCTGCAAGAGACATTCATTCTGCCCACCCCACCCCACTGGACTATTACGTAAGTTGGTGATGGGCAGCTGCAGAGAGAGCATATGGGGGAACATGAGAAGTAGAGAGGTCTAGTGGAGTCAAGCAGAACGTTAAGAGTTCAAATCCTCCTCCTGACACTGGATCCTCTGTCATCCTTCTGAATAGAAGTCAGTAAGTACAGAGCTTTACTGTGTCGTGGGCACTCTCCTCATGCAAATCTCCTTTAATTTTCACACATAAAACTTATTTTCATGCTAAGGAAACTGAGACACGAACAGTTTAATTGGACTTGACCAATGTCCCAGAACCAGGACTCAAGCCATGGTCTTGTCAAGCCCCAAAGCCCCTTCTTTTAAGACTCAGATATGTAAAGTAAAAACTATGACACACTAGGCCCCAAGAGCTTAGTATTAATTCATTGATTTGTATCCAGCTGTGACATGATAGAAAGGGCAGGGTATCTGCTTCTAAAATCAGACTCTTCCCCTTACTAGTGATATGAACTGGGACTAGCCACTGAACCTGAGTTTTAGTTTCCTCAATTGAAAAATAAAACTAATCATTACCCTTACCTCTTAGTCTTGTTGTCAAGGTTATATGGGAAAACAAATGTGGAAGCATGGATCACACAGAATTTCAGTAGATGTTGATTGGTTAAGTAAGTTACTCAAAGGGAAATAGAGCATAGTGTCTAAAAGTGCTAGGTTTCTGGCTCGTTCTATGAGATTTAAAACCCAGCTCTATGACTTAGTATCACCGTGGGCCAATTACTTTAGTTCTTGGCAAAATGGAGAAAATAATGAGGTTATATGTGCAAGTGTTAGAGTGTTATATGAATATTAACATAATTATTAATGAGTGAAAGTCGTCAATTTCTTGAGCATACTAAATAGTTTCACTATCACATGCTTAAAGGAAGGGGAAGAGCACAGTATTGCTACAGAAAAATAAAAATTTTAATCTAAGGTTTGCACTAACTGGCCCAAGCTAAAAACAACACTTGATAGAGGAGACACAAATACATAATTACTAGAGGCCTGGTGCATGAAATTCGTGTACTCAAGGGGGTGGGCAGTCCAGGGGCCCTCAGGGGATGTCCGACCATCAGACATCCTTAGTGCTGCCACAGCTTCTGGCTGAGCGGCACTTCCCTTGTGGGAGCGCACTGACCACCAGGGGGCAGCTCCTGCGTTGAGCGTCTGCTCCCTGGTGGTCAGTGTGCATCATGGCGACCAGCTGTTCTGCCTATCGGTTGATTTGCATATTAGCCCTTTATTATATAGGATGACTCAATGGGTGATATTAATGAGTTATTAATTAAACATATAAAAAAGGTAAATTTGATTTTTCTATACCATTTATTGAACACATATTGTGTTCTAAGCACCATGCTGGAGCTGAGAATGCAAAGTTGAATGAGAAAAGAGTCCTGATCTTGAGAAGCTTATTGTCTCTGGCAGAAATAGGCATGAAAACAACTCTAATACAGGTATGAAAAGCTAAACAGTGGTAAAGAGTAAAGGCTAAAGAAACATGACATCAAATGGTTTTATATTACTTAGTGAGACAATCATGCGTGCAGTTTATCACCTCTCACTATAAGGCACAAAGCAAGACTATCCAAGATCACTACTGATGAGTGAAATACCAATTTCTATGTAACTTATTTCCCCAATACCAAATGTCCAAACAAATGATATGCCAACTTGGGGGAAGTTCCTAGCTAAGTTTAAAGCACACACTGAATAAATGAATGTTCCCAAAAGACCTATATAAGGCATTGATTAGCCAGGAGTTCAAGAGTTTCAATCTGTGATTATAAAGACATAGACTTGAGGTGGGCAAGAAAAGAGAGAGGAGAAAGACCCAATGCAGGAAATGGAGATGCTTTCATGGCTAACAGGAAGGAATAGATGGTCACAGCAACCAGACTGTAGGGATTCTGACAAGAATATGGTGCCAGAGTATTGATGATGGCAATCAAATTTTCAAGAAACTGAATGGAACCTCTAATTGCAAATGTTGTAAGCCATTTCCCTCAGAAGTATACAGATATATACTAAACTACATATTTCATTTGGGGGTTTTCAAAAGATAGGCAAAGACAGCACTGAGGTCTAGAAAATTCTGCCCAAAGGAAGTAATAGTCAAGGCTGAACTGCCTAGTGGCTGGGGGGAGGTAGCCATGGAGTGTGGGGTTCATGCCAGGTTAGGAAAGGCAGCACCCAGCAGAGGCAGCAACAGATGGTCCTTCCAAGTTGATGAGAAACCAGCCAGGGAAAGCCAGCGCCCAAAGGGTCTTCATCTTCAGCTAGGAGAGCATCTGGTACAGGGCAGTTTAGGATTCTTCTTTTGAGCAGTTTGCTTGAAGGTGACCTCTCTGTTTATTGGTCTGCATAAAGGGGAATTTCCTAAGAGAAATAAATGTTCCAGAGGCATGATCCCAAACCCCAAATGTGAGGTCAAAATGACAAATCCAAAACAACTGCAAGAGCCACTAGTCTAAGTCTCCCGGGTCATTCCTTGGAGTCCCTCAGAGCTCCCCCTGAGCTCTGCTTAGCCCTATGGTTTTCTGCCTCGAAGAGCCACCTGGTACACATCGTTTTCCCTAAGCAGACTGTAATCAAGAACAATGTCAGTTTCTTTCTCAGTTTGCCTCTACATAGAAAGGTACCACGGAAGAGATGAAAGAAGGATATGGAATTCGTCCCTGGCAATACTACTTTGTAGGGATACAACATGGCACAGTGGTTGGAATTAGGGTAAATGAAGTCATGCTACATGTGTTCTAGTCCTGCCTCTTCTTAGTAGCTGTGTGAGCTTGAGTGGGTGTTAGTTTTTGCATTTGTCTATCGAGAGCAAAATAATGCTTACTCCCAGGGCTCTGGGAATTAAATGAATATAAGCACTTACAGTAGTAGTACACCTACTTTGTTAGATCATATTATTATTGTTATCCATAGCCTAATGCACAGTGCATGTTAATTTGCTTTGCTAAGCTTCAGTTTTCTCATCTGAAAAATGAGGTCATAAGACTCAACCTCACAGGATTGGGTATGAAGATGAAATTAGCTGATGTGAGTCAGAAAATATATTGCAACCCAAATGCAACCCAAATGTTTGCATTTACTGTTATCATTGCACACAGAGGGCATCATAATCAATGATTGCTAAATTATGGAAACAAAATAGCCATTAAAAGATTTGGGCCAGACCCTTCCCTCCCCACCCCCAAGCCCCCAAGATTCACCATCTTAAGATCTTGCAAAGGGTAGTTACTTATACATGTGAATGCCAGACAAGTGTTCCTCATTTGTTATGCATGGGCCCTGGAGATCGCACTGCCATGTGTTGGATCAAGTGAAGTGACGGGCTCTGCCAATTGCTGCCATCCCTCACATGCGCCTGAGAAATGACTTTCCCAGAGGCCTCTTGCACTGTGCTTTGCTCTGCCCCCATCTTGGCCACAGCCCAGAAAGGGGGTGGAGGGGCATGAAAGTGCAGAGCTCGGCCCATTCTTCACTTTATCCCCCAGGGTTTACCCCAGTGGATGGTTCTGCCTGACTGTCTCCCACAGCAGCTCTAAGAGAGTCAAAAGCAGAGGTTCTCAACCTGTGGGTCGTGACCCCTTTGGGGGCCGAACGACCCTTTCACAGGGGTCGCCTAAGACCATCGGAAAACACATATATAATTACATATTGTTTTTGTGATTAAATCACTATGCTTTAATTATGTTCAATTTGTAACAGTGAAATTGGGGGTCACCACAACATGAGGAACTGTATTAAAGGGTCGCGGCATTAGGAAGGTTGAGAACCACTGGTCAAAAGGAATGTACGGAACACACCAATGGTCTGTCACCTAAGGGAGTTTAGTGTTGCCATCTTGCCATGATACAGATGTAGAGCAGGCCCCAGGAAAAGCCTGCACCTTCCCCGGAGTCAGGGAGGTGGCCCAAAACTGAGAATGACTTGTTTAAGACCAAATCCTAGAGCCTTGTAATAAAATAATAATAATAATAATAATAATAATAATAATAATAATAATAATGATGATACACAGTCAAATCTCAGTTTTTGACTATCTCCCATCTCGAACAATTTGGTTCTTGACGAAGTTGTTCATGGAAAAATGTCTCAGTTGTTGAACAAAATGTCAGTTCTCAACCCAACAATCCTTTCATGCTGATACCTGTAGGATCAGTCACAAGTCTCAGGCAATAAGCAAAGGAGAGAATGCACGAGTATGAGCCAGTTTACCACTAAACCCAATTTTGTTAACATCTCAGGAAATTGTGCTGTGAATATTTTCATGATTTTGTTTGTTTGTTTTTTGCTTTTGTTGCTGATTATTATTGTTGTTGTTGTGTTCCCAAAACAAAAATTACAGGCAACTGAAGAGGTAGAAAAATTACTGTTGATTGGATAAACAAAAAGCAATTAGTTGGTGATTGTATTTTAGAGACAATAATATGTGAAAAAGTAAAGATGATGCATACTGACCTCCTCAAAGATACTCCTCTAACAAGTGCTGAAAGTGCTTAAACCAATGACTGTGTATCATTGGTTTAAGGCTAGTAGGGGCTGGTTCACTAAATTTAAGAAAAGAAGTGGCGTTCATAGTGTAGTGAGGCCTGGGGAGGCTGCCTGTCCTAACAAAGTAGCTGCTGATAATTCTGTGATAGAATGTCAAGAATACATAGAGGCCGAGGGATTTGTTCCCCAACAACTGTTCCATTGTGGTGAGATGGGCCTCTTCGCATTACCCATTACAAGAACTGCCGTGAGAGGCAATTGTTTTTCCCAGAGGTATTTCTTCACACTTGGGGCAAACACTTCATGAATCCACCAAATAAAAAAGGTCCTGGTTACCCAAACTTTGCAATCAGCCCTCTACATCACCTTCAACTTGTTTTCGTGATATTATTTTTCTTGAGAGCTCATGGGTTTTCAGAATGGTAGCTGAAGACAGGCTTCAATTTAAAGACCCCACTCACATTCCCACATGACAATGATGTCAGCCTGTCCTTCACTGGCTTGTGTCCTGACAATGACTTCTGCTGCTGTGTGATGATGATGGGGAGGAGCTGGGGAACGCAACACTGAGCTGATCGCGAGGAACTCCAAGACCTTCAGAGGGAGCAGCAACAGACAGCAGCTGAGGAGCTCTCTTCAGAGCAGGAGGATGAAAGGAAGGATATTCCTACTTCTCTAATCAAGGGATGTTTGAGAAATGAGGGGAAATGCAAAGTTTTGTTGAGAAATATCACCCTGACAAAGAAGTAGCAAACCATGCAATCCCCTTGTTCAATGGCAATGCATTGTTTCACTTCAGGAAGTGTTAAAACGCGGGCAAAACACACATCCTTGGAAAGGATTTTGGTGAGACAGAGGCCCAGTGAGCCTGAAGCAAGTTCTAGTGGAGCAAAGAGACAAAGGAGAGAAAGAACCCTAGAAGAACAGCTACCAGTCTTTATGGAAGGGAGCTCCCCTTCAAAACAACAGCACCCCTCCATCCCTCCTCTCCATTTTCAGTCCGCAATAGCTCTCAACATTAAAGGTGAGTTCTAGTGTGTACGTAAACTTTTGTTTTTGACTGTACATTTCATTTCCTTTTTGTTGAATTTTCATTTACTTTTCACGTCCTTTTTGTTTCTAAAGTGTTTATCTATGGATTAAACAGTACATTAGACATGTACTGTATACAAGAAAGGTTAAAACGGAATCATTTGGGGGTCTGGAGTGGATTCATTCCATTTACATGATTTCTAGTGGGGAAAAATAATTCCATTTTCAAATAAACCGCTTCTCAAACAGCCTTCCGGAACAAATTAAGTTTGAGAACCAAGGTTCCACTGTATTAGAAACCATTTTTTCTCGGATTTGGAATGCCTATACTATTGTCGTGAAGAGGCTTTTAGTAAGACACTTGGCCTCTCTGAGCTTCCTCATCAGTACAATGGGGATTAAAATACTGACCCTGAATAGGTTTTGTAAAGACCGTGTAAAAAAGAAGCCTGGTATGTAGGAAGCTTGACTATTGATATGCCAAGAAGTTTCACCCACTTCATAGTATATCTTGATTCCTTTTCCTTAAACGTGAGGCTACTTCATCCAGTTACACCCCCAGACTTCAGGCAAATTGGGGTATTTTGCCCATCGCTGTGCCCACTGCACACCCCAGAGCCAACATTCCCAAGCGCCTTTCTGCTGGTGCCTCTACCACTTTAACCAAATGCAACAGGAGCCCTTGGTCATTGATAAATATGTGGATATGAATGTGCTGTTCTCAGCACTACAGTCTCAGTTATTCAAAAACATTGAATTACCCACTTCCTAACATGGGGTCATGTAACCCTTTTCATTTTTCATAAGGCGGGTTACGGTCCTTAATTCAAGTCATTCATCATAATTCATCCATTTATTCATTCACTCACTCACTCAACAAATACTTAGTAAGAACCTACTATGTGCTAGGCACTATGCTGGGAACAGGAGCTAGTGTAGTAATCAAAGCCAGAGATCATTCTTCTTCCTGTAGCCCAGTACCTGCATTCACAACACAGACAACATTGCCCTCAAGGGGGGAAATTGCTTCCTAGGTGGTGAAAAACCTTATTCATTCTATGTCATTGTTTATGAATGTGTGTGTTCGCATGTGTATGTATGTATAAACACACACATGTGGTTGTATTAGTTTCCTATTACTGCTGTATCAAATCACCACAAACTTGGTAGCTTAAGATAACACAAATTTATTTTCTCCCAGTCCTGGGAGTCCGAAGTTTGAAATGGATCTCAGCCGGCTGATGAATGAAGGCGTTGGCAGGGCTGTGCTGCTTCTACAGGCTCTCAAGAAGAATTTGTTGCCTTGCCTTTTCTGGTTTCCAGAGGCGGCCCACATTCCTTGGCTCATGGCCCTCTTTCATCTTCAAAGCCAGCAATGGCAGTCAAGTCTTGCTTACACAGCACTGCATCTCCCTGACTGACCCTGACTCTCCTGCCTTCCTCTTTCTCTTAGAAAAATCCTTGTGGTTACACTGGGCCCACTGGGTAACTTCCCCCTCCTCAGGTCAGCTGATTGACAACCTTAATTCCATCTGCAGCCTTCACTGCCCCTTACCATGTCGTGGGACTTGTTCACAGTTCCAGGGCTTAGACTGTGGATGTCTTTGGGGGCCCACCATGCTGCCCACCACAACAGTTTATCTGTCGCATTACCATCTCATGGAGAAAGGATCACTATAAGATATCTTAAATTGGTCCTTTAAGAGGTCAATATTGAAACAAGGCCGAGAAGTAGGAAGGCAACACACTGCCTTAATAAATGTGTCTACGTGGGGTCAGCCTGACGGGGCTCAAATCCCAACCCTGCGCTGACTAGCTGCGTAGTCGTGAGCGAGTTACTTAAGCCCTCAGGGAGGACAGTAATAAGACATACTTCCTCGGGTTTTGTGAAAATGAAATATGTGAATGCATTGATAGGACTTGGAAATGGCCAAAAAATGGTGTCAGTACTCAATCAATGTTCTCATTAGCATTAGGAGAAACAAGATTATTCAATAATCACAGAAATACATGTGTACGTTCTAGTGATGATAGACGCTGAGAAGGAAAAAGAATGCTCTTGCAGTGTTGCTAGTGTGGACACAGGTATCCCCACTGTGGGTAGAAGGGTAGGAAAGAGTTTCCTCAGAGAGTGACCTCTGAGCTGAACTGGAAGGATGGATGGGCAATTGATGAGGTGAAGAGCCTGGGGGTAGAGAGCCTCATGAAGAGGTTTCAAGTAGAGGGAACAGCATGAGGGTGTCTTTGGGGTACCAGGGACATGGCACAAGCTCTCAGGACTGACAGCCCAGAGTGGCTGTCCCTGGGAGAGCAAGCCCATGTTAAGGATTGTTGCCTTTATCCTGGAAACAGTAGGAGGGCAGCAGAGGCAGTGGTGCGAGAGAAACAGTGGGGTCTGATTAGAGAGAGGCAATCGTGGGTGCAGACAGACTAAACAGAGGGAGAGGGGATGGGACCAGGATAGGGAAAGAGATAAAGAGAAAGGAGATACTGAAAAGGTAAAATCAACAGGACTAGTGGGCGCGGCAGAAAGGAGTGGGTGGTAGGTCACACCCCTAGTTTCCAATGCCTCATGTTCGTGTCCATATGTATGCATCCGTGCGCAGAGCGACCCCCTCGCTGGTGGGTTTCTTGTCCAGAGGAAAGGCTGCCAAAATGTCTGACCAGTCCTGCTCGGATTTTTGGTGACTTCTGTAGCACGCACACCCATTCTGTATCCCGTGGGTAAGATAAACTTTAAATTGGACACAGCTTTCACAAAAAGCGGTGCTGGCAACAGCTCTTCTTTTAAGACCTCTGTTTACTAGAGAGTGTTTTAAGCGTGACATTTCAATATCAAATTTTGTTAAATATGTATTTTGTGAGAAATAAACAGAGATGACTTAACTGGAAATTCAACTGGAATCTCTTGGCCCTTGGCCCACATTTCTACTCAGGGACCCACTGTCTGCTAAAGTATAAACCCATCTACCCAAGCTGCTGGAGGACCAGCATGAGCTGTGTTTGTATTTCTCTTAAAAATGCAAGCACTTCTTGGCCAGAGGGTCCATGGGCCAAAGCACTGAACTGTTATGTTAGGCCTTCTGCTCAAAGGAATCCTAATTCAATTTGTGGCAAAGTTATTCAAGGCCAACTTGTAACTGCACATATTTTCCCAAAAGTTCTCTGCATTTGCCTACTCCAGATCCAAGACAGGATCACCATTTACAGATCAACATCCCTGGGTCCCTTAAACCATTCACCGCGGCAATGGTTGGAAAAGGAATCCACTAGGAATGACAAAGACAGGCAGAATTTAAACCCTGGGGAGAAATTAATAAGGATGGAAGGAGAGGAATGTTCCTGTTTCTCTTATTTTAGAAACACTGAAGTCAAGACACTTGGGTTTTACTCTCACCTCTAGCACTAATTACCTGTGTAATCTTTGGCCATTCAGTTCAACAAACAGTGAACAAATGAATGAATGAATTCATTGGGCATGACACTGGGGTAGGCACTGGGAATCCAAAGATACCTAAGACACAGTACCGACCCCGAGGGAGATTAAAAACCAGAGGTGGACATAAATACCTAAACAGGAACACATTGAAGTGTCATAAGTGATAAAGCATCAATATACCCAAAAACTAAGGGAGAGACAAACCCCAACCTGGGTGCAAGGAAGACTTCCTTGAGGCAAAGACAGCTATCCTTAGATTAAACCATCAGCAAGAGTTAAGTGGCTGAATAGAGGTGGGTCAATGCATGAAGGTAAGCCAGGAAAGGATCCGGGCAGCTCACAGAATTGTCACAAGTGCTGAAGAATCCTAGTGGACAACTGTCACTCCTTTGACTGCTCAGCATCTTAATCCCCTTACTTTGGGGGAACTTCCCTCTATTTTAAGATCTGTGGGATTCCCGCCATAGAAAGTAACCATTTCTCATGTTGTCTTTCCCTCCTCCTGTGCAGTTAGGGGCAGGCATATGACTTAGGCTTGGACAGACAGATACATGTGCCAAAATGTTAAACTGGGAGCAAATGGCATGAAGAAACACACACCCTCCCCCCCCCCAAAAAAAAAAATCACTCTGGCACCGTAAGCAGCCTTATCAAGGTGTTGTTTCCATGGAGCAGGTGCTGATGCATTTCCCAGCCCCCAGAGTCAGGGCAGGCCGAGCAGACTGCATTGTGGAGGCAGCAGCAGTGGGGCCTCAGTAGACCTGCTCTGTGAGCTCAGTGAGTTCAGCTACCGGTGGTCTCACCTGGGAAGACTCTGACCTAGTCCTGCCTTTGTGGCAATTCTGTGAGCTGCCCAACGTCCTTTAATAACTTTGCTGCCTACATCCATCGGGGTTTGTTTCATTTACTCGCCACCAAAACATCTGGTTGACCTGGGAATAACATGAGCCCAGCCTCCCAGGTGAGTGACAGCTTGGCGGTGGGGGCATGGCAAGTAGGTAGTTCAACATTAAAGACAACTATCGAGCGAGATGAAAAGGATAGGAAATGAGGTGAGAGAGACATAGATAGGGGTAAGTCCCAGAGCAGCCAGGACATTGAACTAAGAAACTTGGCATTCATCCTAAAGTGATGGGGACCTTAGCACAGAAGTGGCATTAGCCATATTCCTATTCTAGATGAACTCCAGCAGGACCGGCCAGTGTCAAGTGGGAAGGGAAAGATTAGGGAAGGCCAGGTAAGAGGCTCTGCTGATGGGGATCCCAAGAAAATATGATGAAGGCTGAACCAGGGCAGGGGCTGTGGGGAGAAAGAGGTGGTGATAGAAATATTTAGGCAACAGAGCATGGGGTCCTTATTTTGACATCGAGATGGGAGAAGTCCCTTTACCATTCTGGGCTCAGAGTTTTTTAAACTGTAATAGGGAGGGAAGTTTAGATGCCCTTCAAGACATGCAGCAGTCCATGATTCTAACTGCTGAACATGTGGACACACCAACCTGAGGATACGGGCAACAGTCCCTGGGGAGGGGAAGTAACTTCCTTATGAGGACAGGTCAAAGCAGGTGAGCCACTTCGAGTGAGAACGATCAGTTGAAATTGAAGACAGTGGAGTTGAGAAAGGCTCAGCACACGGTTAAGATGGGCTTGTTTCCTGAGACGTGTTTCTATGACGGGAAGCGTGAAGGAGGGGTGCTAGTGTAGAAAAGGAAGCATTGCCGGGATGCACTAACCTTTGAAAATTGGATGTTCTGTAAAACACAATCTCTTCTGTAAACTGGTGTTTTTTTTAACCTTTACCCAGATGTCTTCCCGTTACATAGACATGGACGCCTGAGTGGACTTGAGCTCTTGAACATGTACAGTGACATGTTCTTTCATAAGATGAAAACATTTCTTGAGTGACACCACCTTTTTCTAACAAAATATCTGAAGGGTTGGGAATCTATATAATAAAAGCCTAAGTGACCGTTAAGGCGGAACGACCAGAATGACCAGTCGCTATGATGCGCACTGACCACCAGGGGGCAGACGCTCAACACAGGAGCTGCCTCCCGGTGGTCAGTGTCTCTCCCACAGGGGGCGCAACACTCAGCCAAAAGCCGGGCTCACAGCTGGTGAGCGCAGCGGTGGTGGCGGGAACCTCTCCTACCTCCTTAACAGCACTAAGGAACAGCAAGCCGAGTGGTAAGGAGCAGCGAACAAACAGGTGGGCATCCCCCAAGGGGTCCCGGACTGCAAGCGGGTGCAGGCTGGGCTGAAGGACCCTTCCCCAGTGCATGAATTTCGTGCACCAGTCCTCTAGACAAAATATAAAAGAGGATTCCTTTGTTAAGAGTGTATGTAGCTAAAACTGAACAAGAAAGGTAGCCAACACTAGAAAGATGACAAATGGACATTTTCACGGAACCTCACCGTGTTTCAATATCCCACGGGTAAGCACGCACCTCCACCCCGGGGGAAGTTTGCCTGTGTAGTGCAGGGGTTCTTTCTCAGCTACAAAAGCAAACCAAGAAAGAAAGAAGTACTGTGATTAGAGTTTTGTTGAAAACTGTAAGTGATGGGGCGGTTCTTTTAAAATTACTTTTTTGAAGACCCAAGAAGGAAACTATGGCTTGTATTATTTTTCACGGTAAATGAGCTTTTCTATACACTCCCCCCAGTGCCCAGTGTAATCGAGGAAATAAGATGACATATCTTCGTCTCTTATGTTATCAAACTCTTTATCACCTAACGGAGCAGGGCTGCTGAGTTTCTGCGGAAAGACAAGGGATCCAGGGTCAGGTTCTCTGACCCCACAGCTGTGCGTGAAGAGAGAACTGCCTCCGCTAACCCAGCTGCTCAGGGGGGACAGGACGGCCACTCATCCCAGGCCCTTCCTGACCCCACTTGCCCCCACCACAGGCAGAAGATGACTTTTGGGGGACTTGCTCCTCAAGTCCCTTCAATGTCATGATTATTTTGCCCACAAAAAAGTATAAATTACAATATTTATAATCATTATTTATTCCAGTTTACGTTTTGTCTTTCAAACTGAGGAGTACCTGTCAAGTTTCTGGTGAATAATACACACACACACACACACACACACACACACACACACACACACACACAATACACCCTCCATACTCTGAGCACATACACACTGCTGCCCCCGCACACACTGCTTCCCCACCCCCCACGCACACACTGCTGCCCCCTTATACACTGCCACCCCTGCACACACTGCTGACCCCCGCCCCACCCCGCACACACCCCTCCCAATTAGGGAACAGGAGGAAACTCATGTCTTGACACAGCAGGGAAAGTGTCTGTCTCTTTTTTTCGGCTTGAGGCATCCCTTGGAGGATTTCCTCATTTTGCCTTTGGAACCCTTTTTGAAACTTACCTTGCTCCGGTGAATAGCTTCGGGTATAAAAACTGTTTGTACGCAGCCATGCACTCTTTCCCGAGAAACGCTGAAGGTTTAATAGCCAAAAGCATTACCGTCAACCTCCCCGGCGTCTCCAACACAAAGGTGATCAGTTTTTAAACCTGTGTTCCTGAACCTTCTAGGCTTGTTCTCCAATCCACAGCAACTTCCAAGGTGCCATCCTCCCTGGTCGGAGCGGCTCTTTTTCTCTATCTTTCTAGTAATTTCTCTGAAACCCTGCACGGCAGTGACGTTTGCTAAGCAGGCGAATGCTGAGCGCTCAGACCATTTTGCCCAAGGAGCAGCAAGCCGGCCAGGCCCCAGTGGACAAGGCCAGCAATGGGCACACCTGCTGTCTGCAGGGGCCGCCCTCAGCTGAGGGGCAGAGCCTGAGCATACAGGTCTCCAGCAGAAAATGCTAGAAGACTGTTTCCTGCCTTAACCAGCTCACCTTGCCACGGATAATCAATTATTCAGGGGAAGGGGAAGCTACTTGAAAACAGATTTGTGAAACATCAGTGTACTTAGTATAATTTTCTTACCCCATTTTTTTTTTTAAGAAATACATTCTCGCCGAAACCGGTTTGGCTCAGTGGATAGAGCGTCGGCCTGCAGACTGAAAGGTCCCAGGTTCAATTCCGGTCAAGGGCATGTACCTGGGTTGCGAGCATATCCCCAGTAGGAGATGTGCAGGAGGCAGCTGATCGATGTTTCTCTCTCATCGATGTTTCTAACTATCTCTCTCCCTTCCTCTCTGTAAAAAATCAATAAAATATATTTTTAAAAAAAAAAGAAAATAAATACATTCTCACTGGCTGACAGGGACAAGCCCTCCCCCCCACACACACACACATACACACACACACACACACACATACACACACAATCCACCTTGCCATTCACTTCCCCATCTTCCCGAGGCCCTCAACTTGGATTCTGTGATAAATAGTAAAGAGTGCTGCTGCCTCTGTTGCCTTTATCTCAGACCAGAAAAGAAACACGATTTCAAAACTCTGTTTTCTAAACGTGCGGTGCCCGAGACAGGCAGGGGAGGAAGGACGGCGGCCTGTCCATGCCCACTGGCACCGCCTCTTCCTCGCGGCAAAGCTTTCCATGGAAATTCTGGCTGCATGAGCCTTGGCGAAGCTCGGGACTATTTTTGGAAGCTTAGAGAACCTCAGGGGAGTGGCTTTTACTTTTATTCATGTACGGGGTCCTTACTTTTATTTATTAAAGAAACAAAAACATGTCTCCTGCTTAACTTCAACCAGCTTTCCTGTCAAGCAAAACAAAACGTGTTTGGCTGGTCCAGTCGGCCACTGGCCAGGGTGGCGGGGGCGCCACTTGGATGGCGGGCGCATCTGAAGCATATGTGACCTGGGTAGGACTCACCCCCCAGAGCCAGGGGGGAGCCACGGGCTTCTGAGACTCTTGTACCAAACGATCAACCTTTGGGAGAGTGTGTGAGTCCGGCTGAGAGAGACAAGGTCTCTGGGAGAAATTCCAGAAATGTAAAGTGTTGCCTTTCAAAAGCCTTTCAGGTGGGAAGGAAAAGAGGAGGAAAGTTCAGCACCCCTCCCCCTGCCCCCCTACACACACACACACACACACACACACACACACGCATCCCAATGGGTGACACTGACATCCCAGAGCCTAGAAAAATCAGCAGACAGGATCACGGGGTAGGAATCACCCCCACAGATTTAGCTACACCCCCCCCCACCAGAGTCTAAGTGTTCATTTTTAACAAGTTGTGAAGGGCAGGCAGCCAACCCCTTAGCCTTCATGAGACAAATTGATTCAAGGTTTTTCTCCTTGGGTCTGCAGCCAGGCTGCCTGCAACAATAGCAGCTGGAGAGGTGCTATTGTTTTATCGCTGCGGAGATCTGGAGATCTGCAACTCCCTCACTGAGGACAAGAGGCGCACCGGGCATCTACAACCGGGAAGGAGAAAGGGCCCAAAATGTGAGCAAAGGGAAAGTGAAGGCTGCAGGGGCATCTTCTTGGTGGGGCATCCTTGTGCCCAATGTCAAGGCTATTGCTTCAGCTCTCTCTTCCTTCTACACACTCTTCACCGCCACCCATATGATTCAAGCTAGGACTCACATTCTATCCCCACGTATCGGCAATAGCTACAAATATCTATAGGCAATGGTGAGCAAAGCACTTTTGCTTCCCTGGCCCGCAGATTCATCCCGTTAAATGGGTAAGTGTCAGAGACTGCCAGTTGTTCCCTGTAAGTCTGTCCCATCTTCTTCCTGGGCACACAGCTGGAGTATATATCCCAGCTGCCTTTGGGGTTAGGCGTGGCCATGTGACTGTCATGCCTAGTGAAACAGAATGTGCGCAGAAGGGGTTGGTGCCATATTCAGGCCAGGACCTTGTGTCCCCCAGTTTTCTCTTCCTACCAACCACTTGTGGTTAATGACAGAGACCTTGAGGTTCACATTTTGAAATGGCAAAGCCAGGAAATATACCCAGGAATTACCCTATGAAAGCAAGCCGCCCTTTAACCAAAATATCTTCCTTGGACTATTTCATGAGCAAGAAATAAGCATGGCTTGGGTTAAGCCCCTGGAGGTTTGAGGTCCTATTTGTTACTGCAGTTTACCATATCCTGAATAATACAGAGTGATGATCATTCCTGCCCTGCCTCCCGCAAGGAACAGTGGGAAGAACTGAATGAGATATTTTGTGTGGAAATGTTTTGCAAATATACCTCATCCTTCAAGTCCGGAGCATAAGAACAGCCTCTGTAGGTGGGGAAGCACCCATTAGTTACCATATTTACTGAATCCAGGCATCGTATTATTTAAATGTTGCATAAGGATTATTTCATTTAATCCACCTAAGAATATTAGAAAACAGATACCACTGCCATCCCTAGCCTCCAGATAAGGAAACCGGGGTTTACAGAAGTGAACAACACTCCCATGTTCAACCAAGCTGAAGACGAAAAGTCTGACACCAGGACCAATATTCTTTTTTAAAAAATGTGTTTTTACTGATTTTTAAGAGAGAGATTAAAAACATTGATGAGAGAGAAACATCAACATCAACTGGCTGCCTCCTGTATGCCCCCACTGGGAATCAAGCCCACAACCTTGGCATGTGCCCTGACTGGGAATCGAACCAGTGATATCTTGGTGTAGGGGTTGATGCTCAACCACTACAGACAGAACCTATAGTCTTAACCCTGAACCTAGAAAGAAAAGACACCGTCAAATAAATGAATAGTTGGAAGTTTTAATTAAATAACACTTTAAAAGCACTTTGCTTCAATTACCTGTTTTAAAAAGAAGCCTGCTGTTAGGCATCATGCTGACCCAGTGTTTCCACTTTATTTCCCACGTCTGCGCAGAGCTCCCCCCTATGGCAGCTGGCGTTCTTCTAAACAGATGATGCAGACCACACCTAGAGTCCTACCATAAGTTTGAATGCAGGATTTGACGTTTACTAGCGTTTTTAAGTCTCAGTCCAGTGCATTTTTTATTCCCTTTAGAACCTCTTTTGTCCTTTTAAATGCATTTAATATAAGCTCAGAGACAAAGAAATGCTGTTTACTGGGTGAAAAAGGGCAAGGGTGCCTCCCAGGCATTAACTCATTTAAGAGATCTTAAAGCAATGTTACCTCACGCTTCCACCATCAGACAGAGTCCCAGAGTACAATTACTGAAGCCCAGTAGCGAGACCACCAAAGGCAGGCAGGCCATTATAAAAATCTAAGAGCTACTGAGTACCACGGGTTCTTACCGTCGGTCAGCTCAGAGTTATTTAGCACATGTTTTTTCCATCCTTGCAATGCATGGGGAACATTCACAGTGTCCAACGTCTCTCAAAACCACATTTCCACCTGTGTGGGGCAGTGGAATTAATAAGCATATAGAATAACCTCACAAATTTGGATCCCTCTCATCTGGAATTCATGATATTTCAGTTACGAATACGTGGGCCTGGCCAGACACAAAGGCTGGTAGGGGTGGAGGTCATTGCACAAAGCTCGAATGAAATAGGGGCTGGCACGGTCAAGGTGGGGGGGGGGGGGGCCGGGGGAGAAATTGGGTGGTGGAGCTCAGAGACTATTTATTATACATACATATTTTAATGATCAAATGAGAATTGTAGATCTAAACTCACTAATTGTGTGCGGACATTGAGTTTACCCTTTGGTATTCATGAGGGTTTGGGAAATAAGTTTAAGCCCTTAAATAAAATTGCAGGAGGAATGTTTAACCTGCTTGCTGATTAAAGTAAATAAAATTTCTTGCACTTTTCAGAAATACATTCACAAAAGCTATGGGCATAGTTATCTATTCGCAAAAGGATATTGATAACTGAAGACTGTTAAGGCTTGGCATAAAAGTAATACAGCGCCAGTCTGTGAAGTACAATTCAACTCTGACACTTCCGATAATTCAAATAACCTACCTGCAATGCTTAACTAACCATTTGCACCTACAAGCAGCCGGTTGCGGAGCCTGTGAGGTTTGGTTCCTCTGCAGGTAGAAAGGAGTTAGAGCCAACCTCCAACTCGACCGTGGACCTACCACGGTGAGGCCATGCTCTCTGTGCTTGTTTCTCTTGTTTACAAAACCACTGATCATCTCGGACTTCTACCTCACGCGAGAATAACCATCCTGGGCTCAGTCTCCTCCATTTCATCCTAGCCGACTGCTCCATCAGCCTCCTCAGACTTCCTCTCAGATCATGAACATAAGGCAATTTCCATTTGATGATGTCAGAAAAGATAAAAAGTGTAAATAGCCCTACAGAGACAAATGAGCATGCTCCACTACCTCCACACAGACACCAAAATACATCATTCTCTCCTGAGGACAACGGAACAGCAGCATGGGGTCACACATGCCTTCTTGTAACAGGACTATATCCCATTCAGAACAAAAGTTAAAAGAAACTCAAATTCCATTTCACTGACTGAATCCTCTTTTCTCTTCACACCAGGAAGAAAGTCAGGAAGAAAGTCAGTATCTCTTCACACCAGGAAGAAAGTCACACCAGGAAGAAAGTCTGACTATATCCCATTCAGAACAAAAGTTAAAAGAAACTCAAATTCCATTTCACTGACTGAATCCTCTTTTCTCTTCACACCAGGAAGAAAGGCGGTCCCAGGACCTGTGCATGTTTCTCTGTCTCATATCTCCCAGCCTCTTTCTAGCCATTGATCAAAGGGAAAACATAAGTAACCGAAACTGTACTCTTAAGAATAAATACTTTCATTGTGCTTATTCTTGATGAAGCATTTATAAAATACAATTATAAAGCCCAGAGATGGCATTTTAGTATATATCCTTTTACACATTTTATATACATAGATACACATATGTAATTTTAATTTTAAATTTTTTGCTAGAATGGAGTATAGCACAATGTATCTAACTTGGATTTATCAAAATTATACGAAGGATTGTAGATGTGAGTCCAGAACATACAGCTGTGTTTCCTCTGAATTCTCAATAACAAGCTAACAAAAAGGAGGACACAGCCGTGCTTTCCATTTCTGCCCTGAACACGGGGCACATGGAGGGCTCCAGCGAGCATAGGGCAACCTGGGGGCTCTGTGGTAACAGAAGCACCTGGGTAATGGTGGCCCCACAGGTAGTCACTGTGCCCAGACTCACCTCAGGAAGCCCGCCTGACTGGTACACGACTGGGAGGTGCCTTGGAGATGTTTCATTAAACAGCTAGGTCTTGAGATGACTATTTTATTTTATTTTATTTTATTTTATTTTATTTTATTTTATTTTATTTTATTACTTTGGTATTTACTGAATATCTAGTTAGCTCCAGGTGGCTAATTGTCAGCCTCAGAAAACTGGGGCGATTCTGGATGAACACTGAGAAGAGGAGAAGGCCCCGCATGGAGAGAATGGAGGAAACAAAGAAATGAAGGCAAGACAACAACTAAATTTAAAAGAGGCTTACAATTTACCAAGTAATTTTACGTACACCATCTCATGTAGAAGGGAGTCCATAAAAAGGCAGGTCTAGAGTCGATACTGTGGAACTGACAAGACCCAACTGGGGGTTAGGCTGGTAAAGGCAAGTGAGTGGAAAATGGGGAAGTGATATATTCACTCTCCCAACAGCTTTCCGGAGGGAAGCAGGCACCTAGACATTACTTAGAATTTCCACACGATGGTACCTCTCTTGGACCTACCGGACAGAGGCTAGGACTCACTCACCTGCCTTGTGACGAGTTTCCAGGAGTGTGTCCCTAAGGTGCGAGTGCTTCACGGCACGTTTCTAAATAACAAAACTGGGCGAGGTTTTCAGGTATAAAACTTTTCATGACAGTTGCAAACACTGGACTAACTCAAGGAATGTATTCTTCAGAGGACCCTGGGCAGTTAGAATTCCGTGTTGCTATTTACACAAACAAAAGTCATTCCCCTCTTGTTTCTTAGAGAGTTGCCCCGCCATGTGGCCCTGGAGAAAAGGCTGAATGCTGGATACATGAGTGAAGAAACTAAGTATTTTTTGAAATCAATGGCAATCTGTGTCTCAACTCCTGCCCCAAACTTCAGAAGGCGGCAGGTTCTGACACCTTTTCCTATCCAGAGGCAGATAACATGGAAAATAAAGCTGTTTCCCTCTCCCCTCTTAGTACATCCCCGAACCTATGCCCCACACTCTCTGGCTAACACACTTCTTGAATTAATGTGTAGAGAGTTTCCCAAGATCAACACTGACATCTTTCATCAAAGCCTTAATTCAAAGCTAACTGGTATTTTAAGGTAACAGAACCAGCTGTGCACACAGCATGTTTGCCTGAGACACCTCGGCAAGATCCAGGCTTCTTAATACAATCATTCAAGCACGAATGAGCCCAGCAGCTCCCTGGAACTCTGACCAGATAAAGGCCGACAGGCAGCACTACTCCTGTGCGTTTTGCATTCCACCTTGAGTCCAGCTGTCTTGACCCTCTGGGAATTTCTTTCTATGTAATTCCAAGTATTTCAACCCAGCAGCTCAGACTCCAGCAATTTGACAGTTCAATTAATATTGTCATACCCAGATAAATGGGACTATAAAACATCTATGTGTCACTACAATATGGCCTATTTTTAGGAGCCACCCAAACTAGGGCAGGGTCTCAGAGGTCGCGGAAGCCTTTGGATTTACGAATTCTTGGTCAGAGAAAGGTCTCTCCTGCTCTCAGGTGCCTTTCCTCCTAAGTGTGTTCTAGCAGATGATCAATTACTAGTGACATAGGTCAGAAAGGACGTTTATCTGCTTCATCTCCCCCAGAACTTCATCCCTGATGAGATACCTTTCCAAATGCTTTGCAGCATCAGACTCTAACAAAACTTCTATCCTCCGGAGACTGGGAAGTGAGGGTAAACAGATGGCCCTTTGCTTCTGTCATCATTGCCCCACTTGTTTAAAAAGTGGTTATTCTCATCAGGACCAACGTGAATACAATCTGAGTATTGGGAAAGGGTTCTCTCATGAGACTACCTGATTCCGGAGACTGTACAAGCTGAGGGAACTGACCCGCCGAAGCTGGGCGAGAAACAAAAGAAGAGTTTCCAGGCTTTGGAGATACCAAGCAGATGTTATGTGAGACTGCTGCAAAAACTGAGATAAAATATTTTTTAAATAAAGTAAAACAACCTCATTTCACCACATTATTAGGCTCTGAGATGATTGGAGAAATGACATTGACTCCCATTGAACTAGAAGCCTTCAATCTTGAGGTGATCAGGTGATTCCGCTGCTGTCATAATCCCTCTAAAAGTTCAAGATGGGCTTTTAATTGGATTCTACCTCATTGAATCTATAGTTTATTCCTCAACTGTGGTCAAGAATGTGCCTGTTTGATCCTATTTTGTAGGGTGAGTTCGAAGTTTCAGGATACACCTTAGATTTAGTTGGTGAGTCTAAGAACATAGAATGAACAATAACATTTTTCAAAAAGGTATTTGTTGTGTGACACTTCATGGGGTTCAACTTAATTCTGTGAAAGTATGACAGGATGAGATTCTCTTTGCCTTCACACACCCTTTCTGGAACTTGGAGCAAAACCATCTCCTTTTGGGGAGCGTGGCCAAGGGTGATAGAGGAGAGTCTTTGAAATGCAGGGAAAAGAGGCCAAGACACTTAACAAATAATATTACAGAGTCATGCTCTCAGAATACTTGGAAAACAGCTACTTCTCTTCATGCCCTCTCCTCTCTACACAGGACCTAAAGCACGCGTGGCACTACCACCTCCACTAGCACCCAGTCTGTTGAGAGGAACAGAAGTTTAGGAGGAAAAAAGAAGAAACCTTGGGAAATACAGAAGATCATAAGGGAGAAGAAGGGAGGGTACAAGCAGAAAAGGGAGACTTCCTAGGCCCATCGGAGGGCACTTGGTATGAACTGGAATAATCTGGAAGAGAAGAACTGATTTTCACCATCTTCAGAACTCCAAATGTGGTTGATCATCCAACAGTAAGGCTTTGATCCTAGACCCTCGTATACTAAAAATAGTAAGTGAAGGACTGCACATTCCTGTCCTCCAGACGTCAAGGGCATGAATAATTAAGAGATTCCACGTGGCTGGAAGTTATTGAGAAGTCCCATTACACCAAATGGGGCCCATGGTTCACAGAATTAAACTACATTAAAAAATAAGAATAAAGTTCTTAGTCAAGATAACTCCAAAACCTCATGACTTGACTTCCCACTCTTCCAAATAATAAATGAAAACTGGAAGGGATGAGAGCCCAGCCGGCGTGGCTCAGTGGCTGAGCGTTGACCTATGAACCAGGAGGTCACAGTTTGATTCCTGGTCAGGGCACATGCCCGGGGTTGCGGGCTTGATCCCCAGTGGGACATGCAGGAGGCAGCCAATCAATGATTCTCTCTCACCATTAATGTTTCTTTCTTTCTCTCTCTCTCTCTCTCTCTCTCTCTCTCTCTCTCTCTCTCTCTCTCTCTCTCTCTCTCCTTCTCCCTTCCTCTCTGAAATCAATAAAAATATATTTTTTAAAAAATGAAAGGGATGAAACCATAAGACAATATCTAGGCCCAAAATATCTAAAGTCAGGGTTGAAGCTTGGGTCTGCTGGGTTCTAGAGTCAGAAGCAGTGTAGCCAGGACCTGCCAGAAGGCAGGGTAATAAGAACTAGAGGTGCTCCCTTTGCAACTAGGTATGGAGCCTGGTTCTCTGCATGAAGCCATTGGGACTGGGGTTTTCTTGATTATAGAAGGAGCTAGGAAATTAACGGGTACTGACCTGAGATGGAGGGTATATCTTCGCAAGAAGCTGTGAGCTGAGGGAGACGGGAGCAAAGAGACAAAGTTTTAAGGCAAGAAACTAAGTTGATCATCGAAGCTCAATTTTAAGGTCTGGTAGGCCAAAGATAAAGGCAAATATGAAACCAAAAACAAAACAAAAAAACACTGTACATTGAGAAAGAGAAAAAAAACAAAACAACAGTAAAGCTCCTACTTAAAATAAATCTTCAAACTGAAATACTAAAACACAAGAAATCAATGCCAAGAAAAGTTAGTCAACAAACCAGAATATAAATTTACTCCAGGTGAAATAAACTATATAAGAGAATTTCACAAAAAAATAAGTGTACTTAGGATGGTCAGAGAGATAAATGAGAGAAAGATGCCATTGAAACTGATCAAAAATTTGTACTATAAAACACACAAAAATGAAAAAAAAAGATCTGGTATTTATAATTTTAAAAGTTATTTGAAATCTTAGAAACAAAAAATATAGTCATTGAACATTTCAAAGGCTAGAAACAGAGAGATAATTAATGAAATGAAAAATAAAGCAGATCAAGTAGGATGAGAACATCCCTGTAGACAGGTAACCTGGCCTAAAGGAGTCAAAACCAAGCAGGGTGAGGCTGCATAGGGCAGCTTGTATGTACGTATGTAATGTGTGTCTGTGCATGTGTACATATATACAAACACACCCACACATCTATGTCCACCTATCAGTTATGTGTAGATGTATATACACTCTGCCCCCCGAGAGGGCTTTGGGGCATGAGGGCAGCTAGTGCCAGATCTTGGCTTCTAAGTACTGTTCTGCACCGCAAGCTCAGGGCTTAGAAAAGCAGATTATCACAAGTCTGGAATAGGGGAAGTGGAAAAGGAGCCCAGGGCATCTTGTCATACCAGAAAGCAAGGAAAGGCTTCAAGTGTGATGAGGACGTGTCAAAGGGACAGAGAAGAGAACTTAAATGGGCCCCCACTCAGCCTGGTAGTGTGAGGCCAAATGTGACCAGGTCAACAACGTCTCCTGGACACGAGGGGTCCCAGCCCAGTGTGGGGGAACAGCAGGTCAGGTGGCCCTCGGTGAGAAAGGACATGTTGGACCGAACTGGTTTGGTTGTTTTCTTATACCCTGTGACGAGCCCCGGGATGGAAAGCAACCTTGTGAAAAACAATTGCTTGCAGCCTGCCCCTCCTACGGAAGTTTTTAAGAGAGTTTGAAGCTTTAAAATCCCAGATATGGATATTACGTTTAATTCTTTTTTCTTTTTTAATTCTGATCTTTGCGATGAGGCCAGCTGTGAAATGCCCTCCCTGCCTTTTAAGAGGTCTCTGACTCATGTTTTCATTTAACAGAATCATAGAAATTAGGAATGGAAAAGATTCGTTAAGTCACCTTGTACTTGCCCCCTGCCAAACGGACAGTGTTCCCCTAGGTCCGTGGACTCCGACTGCTTCCAGGCATGCTTGCAATGGAGCGGTGGTCCCCTGCCTCGGACAAGGACCCCACATCCTAACAGTTTTTCTACTAGAAAAAACAAGTTTCCCCTGATACTCAACTAGTCCTTTGGTAATTTTTTTTCATCATATTTTGTAGTTATAGCTTCTTTTCCAATTCCCCATAAAATTGGGACATTGCCTTTGGTTCTATAACCCTTAAAGTATGCCCAATCTAAAATACTGAGAATTAAGTTTTTACTCTAGAAACATGTCTAACATGTGCCCAATGCCAATGGTGAAAAGAAACAAAACTGGGAGGGGAAAAATAGTGAGTTACAAGGATCCTAGAATATGCAGAATTTTGTGTGACCCAGAAAATACCTATTTTATGAGACAGTGGTAGAGCTTCCATTAGCTTATCAAAAAGTGACTCCAAAAGTGTAGACCCACTGCTGGGAATGAGGTTACAGAGGAGAAATGGAATGAAGTCTTGAGTTGGTAGTAGGTCAGGGGCACGTTCTTGAATCTGCTGCCACTAACTGTGTGGCTCGAACAAGTCTCTTCGCTGCTCTGGGCTTCATTTCTGTCTTTGAAAAAGGAAGGCAGAGAGAGAAAGATGGCAAGGGATAAAGGGGAAGTTGAATTCGATGATTTCTAAGGTCCCCTTTAACTCATGGAATCCTATTTCGTGAGGAACATCACCAATCTTTAAATCCTAGTGCTGAAAGCGCCCCCTATGGGCTGACAGCCACCAGTGCATTCCGACTCCTGCCCCTCTCCCAGACCGGACCTTTGACAAAGACATGCTATGTGCAAGTAGCACTAGGACACCCCAGTACAGATAAGCATGAGCTTCAGCCCCAGCCACACTCAACATCACAGCACCCAGCTTATGAATAAAGTTCCTCGGTCTTCCTGTCCTTGGTCTTCTAAATCGCTCCAGAATGGAAGCCCCTGTGCTTTACATGGAGATTGCTTTGAAAGGGCTATTCGATTTTCCTTCTATTTCTTCATTGATTCCACAAGTATTTACTGAGCAGCTACTATGTGCTAGGCAATAAGCTAAATCCTGAGACACTGCTGTAAACCAGACCAGTCCCCGTACCCAAGTAGCCTGGGGTGGCTACTGGCTTGGTTGAACTGAGAGGAGAGAACGGGCTGGGGCTGGCATTCAAATAAGGAGGGAGAGAGACTCTGAGAGTATCACATGCCGAACTTTCCAGGAAAGGGTAATTCTGGCACCCTTCCAGAAGTGAGAATGAAAACTTCGCCCACGTTGCACTACGCCCCTGATTGGGAAAGATTCTAAGGTTTTGTGTTTTTCAGTTCTTCTCCCACTAAACCCCAGCATACCGGGTTAGCACATGGATACTGCTCTCTCCAGGAACAGGATTCCATGCGAGCCAGCTGACTTCACTGGCCTACACCTAGTAACACTAATCCTGCTGTTGTGTTTCCTGCGGGGGAAGAGCAGACGGGCTCTGTCTCTTTCCCCAAACGGCTAATATTTCTTGCCTGTGTTCTTTTCAAGTTAGCATCTCGTTCTGCTGAAAAAAAGCATTTCTCTTATTCAAGAAAAAAAGCCTGCCAAATAGAAAGCATTCTCTCCTGACAATACCAAAATACACGGAATTCTACACGTACACGGGTTAGCATTTCTTTCTGGTGGTGATACTTGCCTGGACCAAAATTTAAAGTCTACAAAATGAAAGCAGACTCACAGCAGGGAAGGAAGTGCTCACTGAACAGATGTACCAGCCACTCAGACTGCGCCTCGGTGCCATCACCGCCCGCGGACCTGCAGGAGACATTCCCCACCCACCAGCCACTCGGGGAAAAGACTCCAACTCATTGAAGGACATGCCCGGCCCACGCTGCCGCAGCCCCCAGCCATGGTAATGTAACAGGGATAAAGCAAATGGTACTCACTCACTGCAAGTGCACGCAATAACATCGATGAATCACTTGAGGTGAAGAAGGGGACCCCAAGTGGCACTCAAATAGCAAAGATGGTCCCTAAATCGCCTGATACGTGGAGAGGGTCCCATTGGCTGAAGGGCCCTTCATTTCTGTCTCATTTGAAGTTAGAGGCCAGGGCAGGCTGACCTGTGTGGTATAAAACAGAGGCCAGGAGTTCTCCAAATAAAGAGGAGGTGGCATGTGGAAGAGGCCAAGGTGGTTGGGGTTTGTGAAGGGAAGGAGCAGAGAGTGGGGAGATAAGGGAGCAAGGCTACGTAGCGGATGGGGAGAAAGGCAGTGCCTGGTGAGGGATTTTAAGTTGTTTTGACATGAGAAATGTCTGTACCCTGGGTTTTCTCTGTGAAATCTATGAAAAGTCAACAGAGCTCACTGAGGTTTCGATGCAGATTATTTGGGGTTCAAAATGAAAACAGAATGGAGTGAGTAGTCCAGACCCAGGACTGGAAGATGAAAGGCCACATGGCTCACCCAACTCCATCACCTTCCCTCTGCCCACCGACCCTGTGAGGAGGGGTCCAGGCAGGGGAGGGAGGGCAAGGTCCTGTGTGTAGGCTCGCCCATGTTCAGCAGGGTCTACTGTCCGAAATTCAAACCTGTGAAGTGTGACACCACGCCCTTCCAGCAGGGGGTGCCTGATCCAGCCCCACCCAGGAATAGCCACTTTCAAATGACAGGGGCCATGGCTCATGGAGTCAGCAATGACATCTGCCTCTCGCGGGGGAGAATGTGCCGCTTGCGGTTACCGGGCCAGCTTGGTGGGTGTGTGGCCTGTGCACAGGGCCCCACGCTTAGAAGGGCCTGTCCTTGGTTTCATGCTCAGCCTTGGCATGCCTCATCGCTTTAGAGCAAGTCCTCCTGCATTCTCCTTCTTTCACTGGGCCCTGCAAATTACGCGGCCAGTCCCGGCAGTCACCACCACTCTGCCAGCAAAGCACGGACAGAGAAACCACATTAGACCGTGTGAACAAGAGGGTCAGAGCAAGGTCAGCAGTTAGGGGTGAGGCCCCCTGATGTTGTTACTAGGAACCCTGACCTTGGGATTGAGATCTGGGTCCAAGGCCAGGCTCTGTCATTTTCAGCTGGGTGTTCCTGGATAGATGTCAGCATGTGCCTGAGCCTCGGTTAATTATTCACTGGTTCCCTCAAGTGGGAAAAGCAGATGTATGTCTTGAGAGGGGACACCCACAATGCTCAGAGAGCAGAGAGAAGGGACGCATGATGCTCCCTAAGGAGGGAGGGGGGAGCTGGGAGGGGCAGCTGAGGGAGGGGAGTGGGCTTAGAGGGAGGTTTCCGAAGTGTGGGGACCCTGCCCATTGCTGAGTATTCCTATTCTATTCCAAGTATGCACCCCATAACTGGGGATATAACCACAGGATGTGAGGCCCACTGTGAGCTGGACCTGAGCTAAAACCCCAGTGCCCTATGCTGACTGGCGGGCCACAGTGGCATTTTGGGTCTCCTGGAACCAGCGTCAGTTCTGAGCCGGCGTCCAGGAATCTTTGAAATGTCCGATAGTTTCCTTTCTCCAGTGCACATGCCCCTGGGGAGAGACTGCGTCCTTTAGGAAAGGGAAGAGAACCTGCGCTGCTGCAAAACGGTGCTGTCCCTGCCGGGCCTGCCTGCACATCCGAGCTGTCATGAGGACCGAAGAAGGGAGCCCTTGGTAACATTAATATTGAGTAATGAGTCAACCCAAAAACCAGAGGATCGTGATGAGAGAGAATATTGGTTACATGGTGCTTCTCTCATGAACATGAAACTATGGTTATCTTTTCTGCTTTTTTTTCCCCAACTCCAAGGTGACCATAACTTAAATCTCTCCTAATAAGTGATTGAATTAGACATAAGAGCAGCTCCAGGTTTAAATTTCCAAGATGTGGGGTCAGATACAATGAATATCTTCCTCCATAGAAAGTGTTGTGACCTAAGAGACATACAGACACAGGGCCTTCTTTTGACTCACGATCTTATTTTGGAAGCAGTGATGACATGCACACGACCACGGAGACCCGAGGGCACCATTTAATTTCGCTAAATGTTTAATTTAGCTAAACTAAATCCTGCAAGGCAGCCTGAGAAAGCCGTATCAGACTAAAAGCTGGTGCTTCAGTACAAGGAGGCAGCTTCCCACAGGAAGGGAGGCTCAGCAAATCACAGCACCTCTCCCCTCATCAAGGTCCGTAGGCCAGTTTGGCCTCCTTTCCGTCACCATCGAGGGCACACTTAATCACCACGGGCTTGTTTGATGTTTCCTACCTCCCTGCCTGATGCTTCATGCTGTTTCTCAGAACTGATACACTCACCACTCTAATGGTGTCATTACATTTCTTTGGACTAATCATCACACCATCCCAGGTCAGCAACTGTTGAAATTCGGGAGGTTGGTTTCTATAATTTGGTTATAGTTCAGTAATTTTCCAGAACACCTGGGTCTCTACAACAGATGGGCAGTTTTTCTGGAATGATAGCTTCCAATATTTTTTACACACGAACATATTGTTTACTGACGGGCGTTTGTGGTGTCAGGAACCCAAGTAGGACCACTCTGATACAAAAGCAATAATTTGGGGCATATTAGGACCTGGAATGGTTGGGAAGCTCAGGCCATGACCCTTTGAACGCCAGGAGCTATTTTGTACTGACAGAATAATACACAACATGTTGTATGATTGGCCAGACGCTTCAGCCCCGTGGCAGGTCCCCAGCTGCTCTGACCTGTCCGAGGACAGTTGTCAAAAGGGTCTTTCCTAGCAAAAATGGCCCATACGTCCTTTATCTACTTTTATGTGTGCCTTTCGATCTCTCGACTGCTCGCTTTGCCCTAACACCCCTAGTCTTGGAATCACAAGTCTAAGAACGTTGGTTACCAGACATCACAAGTATGGCAGACATATTTACTGCTCACTGAATATTCATGGGCTCAGCCACATTTGTCCTCCCGTGGTTGGGGGCAGGCCATGTTGCTAGTTCTGGCCAAGGGACCATGAGGAAAAGTGCTACACTTCTGGACTGAAATATTGAGGAGCCTTGCATTACCCTCCAACAGGAAATATTGGTAAGCACTGGGAGTATGTCCTCTTTTGTGGATATTCTGGTCATCCCAAAGAGGCAAGGGTGGGCAAGATGTAATTGTGAAGTGCGCAGAAGTGGATGGGAAAGGAGGCTGTACAACACAGCATGGAACCTTTGCTTCTCAGCCAAACCCCAACATGTTTGTTGTTGTTGTTTTATTGAATTTATGGGTGGGTGACACTGGCTAATAGAATTATAGAGGTTTCAGGTGTACAATTCTATAGCACATCATCTGTCTATTAGTGTGTTCACTACCCCAAGTCAAGTCTCCTTCCATCACCATCTATCCCCCCTGTATATCCTACTTCCCCTACTCCCCTTCCCCTCTGATAATCATCAGACCGCTGTCTGTGTCTATGAGGTTGTGCTTATTTCCAAACCCCAAACTTCTGTGTCAGGCCAATTGTAGAGTAAATTCGAAAGCTAAAAATCTGGGCAACCACAGATAAAATTGTAAATTCATTCCAAGAGACTTGTATTGGACATGTAACCTACACAATCAATATTTTTTTTAATTATCTCTTCCTTCCTCTGGCCACTTTTCCATTTCAGTGCCTACAGCCCCATCCCTTCGTCACCCAGTGTCCAGTGTTTCCAAACTCTGAAGTCACCCCAGCAGCACCCTGTCCCCAGTACCTTTCTTCTCTTCCCATCTGAGTATCAGTCCTAAATCCAATTCTCTTCAGGCTTGGGCAAGCCATTGTATCCATTTATATGAGCCGAGGCAATACTGGCTATTTGGGATTAAGACTTTATACTCTTAGGGCAGCGGTTCTCAACCTGTGGGTCGCGACCCCTTTGGGGGTCAAACGACCCTTTCACAGGGGTCGCCTAAGACCATCAGAAAACACATATATAATTACATATTGTTTTTGTGATTAATCACTATGCTTTAATTATGTTCAATTTGTAACAATGAAATTGGGGGTCACCTCAACATGAGGAACTGTATTAAAGGGTCGCAGCATTAGGAAGGTTGAGAACCACTGTCTTAGAGGATTACCCGGTAAGAGGCAACATTGCTTCTGTGACTGAAATTCACTATTTGAAATCAGGCCTCAGTGAAAATTCAGGCAGAAATCTCTTGGAGGAAAGAGGCCTTTCAAGGCTTCTCAAATCACTCTGGGGACATAGATGACTGTCTCCTCCACTCACCTATTCCACAGGGTCAGGCATTGTACCCACAGAGCAGCCTTCCCTTTCCTGTCAAAGCCATAATCCCCTCCAAGTTGTCCTATCTCTGACACTCCTACCCTGAACTTTCCATATCCACTTGTGATAACATGTCCATGTCATTCTCACTGTGACTTTGGAGGCAGAGAAAGAAGCAGAGAGACACCTGGGTTTTCTGCCACTGAAACTGGAAAATAGTCCTTGAGAAAAGATGTCAAGGTCCAGCAGGACATATTTTTTCACCAAAACATTGTAAAATGAGTAGAGGTTTCACATCACGCTCATGTCTTGGTATGTGTTTGTTGTTTTTAGAACAGCAGGCCACACATCTGAAGGAATACATACATGTATGATGTAGGCATTACCATGACAAATGCAATGCAAGTTTTGGCTGAACAGAAGGTAAATAAAGGTGTAAATGTTGCATTTTCTGTTACTGTGGAGATGCAAAAATTTGGGCCATCATCATTTTGGAAAAATGTTTCTTTATTATTATTTGGGCTCACTAGCTGCTGTAAATATTCCTATCAGAAAGTCTCCTGGCCCTGTGCTGCTATAATTAGGCTTCTCCAACTAGCATTCTTGACTTATTTTTGCAGATGGGATATCGCTGATCCCTGACAAGAAAATTCATTATCTGTTCTTTCTTTATTCCCAGATGTGAAATCTATATTTTAAATATTAAAAGTATTAATACTAAAAGCATATTTTAAAGTCAAGATTCTGTAGTCTACCTGGCTGTTAAAAAAAAAAAAAAAAACCAACCATATGTCTGTTCAAAGCTTTGAAGGGTTTTTGATCTATTTTTTCAACTAGACAAGAAGTAGATCTAATGCCATTTGAAATCTTACTGAACAGAGTTTTAATTCCTAACCCTGCTACGTCAGCATGAAAAATCAGAATGTTAATCTGTGCATAGTCTTAACATCTCCATTATAGTCATTTATTTAGATGTTTCTAGCAACTAAGCTAGAGTCTGTGGGTTAGACCTACTAAATGTATGTCTGAATGAACAAAAATATACATTTGGAGGCTGACTTACATTACTTTTTCCTAGATGTGTTGGTTGGCTTCTTCCCAACTAATTGATATATTAAACAGCCACTAAAACATTTCATGAGCACTTACTATGCAAAGCACTACGAATCAACACTAATAAAAGAGAAAAATGGTAATTGGCGTACGACGATACCCTTTTCATTGGCTAATCAGGGCTATATGCAAATTAATTGCCAACTAAGATTGGCAGTTAACTGCCAACAAGATGGTGGTTAATTTGCATATGTAGGCACAATGCAGGGAGGCAAAAGGGAAAGCAGGAAGAAGCCCCCTGCCACTGACAGTGATCGGAAACCCAGGGGAGAGCTAAGAGCTGGGGGGCAGGGCAAAGGTGGCCCTGGTGCCGCCTTTGCCCTGTCCCCCAGCCATGATCGGAGAATCAGGTGCCTTTTCCGCTCTGGCCAGTGATAGCAGGAAGTAGGGGTGGAGCCAGCAATGGGAGCTGGGCACGGTTGAAGCTGGCAGCCCCGGGACCTAGGGGTCCCTTGCCTGGGCCTAAAGCGAAGCCCACGATCGCGGGGCCGCTGCAGCTGTGGGTCCCCGCTGCCCAGGCCGGACGCCTCAGCCAGAGGCATCCTGCAGGGGCAGGGGCGGAGCCCGCGCAATCGCGGCGCCCCCTGCTGCCACTGCAGGTCCCTGCTGCCCGGGCCCGACGCCTAGGCCAGAGGCGTCAGGCCTGGGCAAGGGGCCGATCCTGCGATTGGAGGGTGATGGGGGTCAACGCCTGAGGGCTCCCAGTATGTGAGAGGGGGCAGGCTGGGCTGAGGGACACTCCCCACACACACACCCAGTGCACGAATTTCGTGCACCGGGCCCCTAGTCTATATAATAAAAGCCTAAGTGACCCTTATGGTGGAATGACCAGAAGGCTCAAAGCAGGAGCTGCCCCCTGGTGGTCAGTGCTCTCCCACAGGAGTAACTCTTAGAAACCCACCACAGAAACAAATGGTAATTATGTAAGGTGATGGAGATGTTAGTTAATGCTGTGGTGGTAACCATTTGCTGTATATAAGTATATGAAACTAGCACGTGTACAACTTAAACTTCACAATATTGTATGTCAATAATATCTCAATAAAGCTGGAAAAATATCTAAGTCATGGAACTGGTCTCAGAAGAGATGAGGGACTGGATGAGTCACCAAGTCAGGTCTCTGAGATAGAAAAGCAAGATATAAGCCATGAAGTGGAAAGTAAGACTCAGGAATTAGACAGAGAGACCCAGGGCTACAAGCTTGGGAGGAGGTCAGGCCCAAATAACAGATGACTAGCAAACCGGCCATCTGCTCAGGGCAAGATGACAGAGACTGTCAGGGAGTCCACGCACTGTAGGGAGCAGGGCTACAGAGGGAGAGAGAGGGGCATGTTTGTTTTATTCCTGCAGGTGCCATTTTAGTGCTCTCTTCTGAAACAGCCCTTGTCCCAGAGCATGGCACGTAGCTGGTGCCCAGTGTGCCCTGAATGAACCAGGAGTTGGTGTGCCAGTCCTCTGGCTGGCTTTTTGTCTCCAGATGATTCCCCTGTAGAGATATACCACGTGGCACCTGTGTGGTTACCTACCTACAAGGTCCCTTCCACTGTTACTTCCCAGCTCAAGCACCTTTAATATCTCAAGCAGAGGCTGAAAACCAGAAGCCTCAGAGCTGAACCCAGCCCAGATGGCTTTGTTAGGCTCACACTGTCTTTTTCAAAAACTTGATTTAGATACCTTTTTAAGTAAGGCACTAGGAATCTATATAATAATTTCATGCATGTGCAGGTGCGCGCACACACATACACATACACACACACACACACAGATTTCTGGCTTCTCTTAAAAACTCTGAAGGTGGCAACTTTGGGCCCATGTTCCCACCTGGCAATAATCAGATAGTGTTGAGTAGTGGCTGCCCTGTCCCTGGTATCTGCTCTCTACTGTCCCCCAATATTCCCACCAGCACCTTCACACCTTTCCTGGCCCTTCACCCTCTATGGTTCCTGCTGGCCCCCGGCAGCTTTTAGAATTTGTTAACCCCTGACCTACAGGATGAATTCTAAACCCCAAGCATTCAAGCTTTCCTCAGTCTACTCAGGTCATGACACTACTGCCCAGCATGTGAACCCTTCTCTCAATAACTTCTCTACCTGCTATCCCTTAAAAATCTCTTCTTTCCCACCATCTTTCATTAAACCATTTAGTGAACACAGACTGATAAAGGTAGATGCTAAGATCACTATGTGACTTTTCAACATATAAGTAAAGAAAGGATGCAGGTTTCCTGACACTTGAATCAATGACTGTATCATATATATACTTCCCATTAAAACCCAAGAATTTTTTTGGACCTAGTAAAAAGTATTCTAGAAATACTAGAGGCCCGATGCATGAAATTTGTGCAAGAGTAGGCCTTCCTTCCCCTGCTGCCAGCACCGGCTTCCCTCTGGCACCCGGGAACCAGGCTTCCCTCGCAGCCCCGGCTTTATCCAGAAGGTCGTCCGGAAGGACGTCCAGTCTAACTGGCATATTATGCCTTCATTATTATAGGTTTGTAAGTGATACACAATTTTACATCCTGTCAAGGGACATCCCCAGAAGCAGACATTATTTTAGTATCATTTTCCCCATAAGAAAGTGACCCCCCCCCCATTTTTCTGAATTGTATCATTTAGCCCCTCCATGGCCAGTCAGAAACTGGATCCATCCCCCTGGAGTGACACTCCAATGGAGTCCGGAAGTAGAGAGACAATCAGTACAGATAGGGCATGAGGGAGGGCCCTGCTGGCCTGGGATCTGAGCCGGGCTCCATTGACAACTACACAGCCCTTACGGTGGGCAGCACCTTCAGACAGGAGGAGGTGGTGAAGAGATGCTCCAACTGGCAATGTAACTGGCACTGATTTATTTATTCAGCAGTTATTAAAAACATACGACCAATCAGGTGCTGTGCGAGGAAAACAGTGCATATCAACAAAGATAATCACTCCTAGCTCAAGTCGAGTGCATTTCTGTGGCTGGCATGTAGAGTGACGGTGAGCCACCTTATAATGTACGGGCAAGAAAAACAGCCGGGGGACAGCAGGGCAGTAAGAACAAAGAAACTTGGGACCTTGAGGGGCTTTGCCGAGTGGAGCTGACAGGCCAGCTGGACTTTTACAAAGAGAGAAAGAGGCGTCTGTGCTCTGTAAGCCAATTTGACTTTGGGACTTGGTTGTCCAACATCTACTATAGCACCCAGCAAAGTGTCTGATACACATTAAGCACTTAATAAATGATGAGAGGGTGTACATGGCCACAAGGAACCTGCAAAGACCAACATCACTGCCTGAGCGCTGAGGAAATAACTCCCGGCTCAAAGTAACAAAGAGTCTCTGCCTTCTGGATGCAACCCAGAACTTGCCTTTGAAGCCGTCTGCCCCTTTGTTCTGAGAGCAACAACTTGATTGAGCCTTTTTGATCATGCAGGAATGAAGTTGTCTGACAATCAGCTTGGAAACTTTTGAGAGAGACTAATTTCCTGCAATTAGGCCAAGGGGTACTCGAGAAAATTAATTGGGACATTTTTTTAAGTACATTTATTTGCAGGACACAGACTAATATGGCTGGAGATGTATTGGTTACACTAGTTACTCCTAAGGTTTCATCACGGCAAGCTCTGGACAGACTGAATCAGCAAACATCTCAAGCCGTCGTTGGATGGGACTCCTCTAAGACATTTCATTCAATGACTTTTTTTTTTTTTGAGTTGGCAACTAAATTGTGTTGTCTGTGATCTTTTTCCTTTTTTCAATAATCCATATTTACCCACACTCTCCAACTTCCTCACCTTCTTACCTTACATCCTAAATGCTTTCCTGATTGGTCTCTTAACGGACTCACCTATATCCAACTGTTATCAATAATGGCCATGGTTGCTCACAGTGATGATCTCTCCTTCACAGGCATTATTTTGTATCGACCTAGCAGTCATTAAATGGTTGAACCAGAACTTGAGTCATAATTACAAATTATGAGTCATAGTTAGACCTGTGATCACTCTGTTTTCTTTTTTGATTCTCAAAGAAACTGGCCCTTCCTGAAGGTCTCCTCCAGGGCAGAAATTGTGCCAATATTTTCATGCTCTTCAGTTGGTGTTTCCTACCTGATTTCCTTTTTTCTTTTCTTTTTTTAATTTCCTTTTTTTTAAAATCTATTGATTTTAGAGAGAGAAAGGGAGAGGTGAACGGGGGAGAGGGAGAGATGTTGTTTCACTTATTTATGCAACCATTGGTTGATTCTTGTATGTGCCCTGACCAGGGATCGAACCCGCAACCTTGGTGTATTGGGACAATGCTCTAACCAACTGAGCTACCCAGCCAGGGCTTTGATTTTTCTACTTCAATTGCTAGAAGAAGCAATATGAGAATAAAGTAGTCTCCATGTTTACCAAAAAATTCCCATTGTAGGGCCAGGTTGGGAAGATCCGTTTTAATCTTTCCCTTCCCTCTCTTCTCCTCATCCTCTTCCTTTTCACCACAGCTGCCTCCACCAACACCAACACCATCTTCACTGTTATTTTCAAACAGAGAATCACGCCCAGCTCTGGAACCCCAGACTCTGCACCTTGAGCTCTCCTACTGGCACCACCCAGCAGGCTCTAAAGTGACAGACTGTGGGATTGGGGGGCTGGGGAGGAGGGGGCTGGGGCTATCGCTGCAGTGGGACTCACACATCCCTGAGGCCCCAGACCAGTGATGGCGAACCTATGACACGCGTGTCAGAGGTGACACGCGAACTCATTTTTTTGGTTGATTTTTCTTTGTTAAATGGCATTTAAATATATAAAATAAATATCAAAAATAGAAGTCTTTGTTTTGCTATGGTTGCAAAGATCAAAAAAGTTCTATATGTGACACGGCAGCAGAGTTAAGTTAGGGTTTTTCAAAATGCTGGCACGCCGAGCTCAAAAGGTTCACCCTCACTGCTCTAGACCCACTCTCTCCATCAGCTCCTCCACTCTGGCCACAGGAATGCCTCTCCCCATCTGAGGTACAGAGGGTGGCTCTCTATGGCTCCTTCTCCCTTCCAGCACTTCCTCTGCCTGTTGGTTTAGCAGAGAGGTGAGAGGGAAAAGGCTGCGTGCAGGGCACTATTCCAGCTGAACCCCCTAGAATAAACCCCTGTGGAGGGAAGGTGTGGAGCAGGAGATGTGGGCAGGTAAGGGCCACAGGGTCTCTGGGCGTTATCACTGTGGATTTGGGTAGAAGACAAAATTCGCAATTCTGCTCCCGCCCCTGGAGGACACTTCTGTATGTCCTTCCCCCTCAAGGTTATTTTTCCCAGCCATCAAAAGGCTTTTATTTCAAGCAGGTTTCAAGGTTGCTGCTTTCTTTCTCTTTTTTAAAATATATTTTTATTGATTTCAGAGAGGAAGGGAGAGGGAGAGAAAGATAGAAACATCCATGATGAAAGAGAATCATTGATTGGCTGCCTCCTGCTCGCCTCCCACTGGGGATCAAGCCCACAACCTGGACATGTGCCCTTGACTGGAATCGAACCTGGGGCCCTTCAGTTCGCAGGCTGACGCTCTGTCCACTGAACCAAACCAGCTGGGCAGTGGTCGGCAAACTCATTGGTCAACAGAGCCAAATATCCACAGTCCAACGATTGAAAGTTTTTTGAGAGCCAAATTTTTTAAACTTAAACCATACAGGTAGGTACATTGTTATTAACTTAATTAGGGAACTCCTAAGCTGGCCTTTGCTAAAAACGTCCTCAATCTGATTGAGGTACGTTTGCTGGGGTCGACCCCTTCCAACTCTCCCATCCACACTCGTCTTGTATACTTGTTTCGTCTGTCTCCTTTCGTTCATCCTCTCTATATGTCCAAACCATCTCAACATACCTTTCTCAATCCTCGACACTACATCTTCTTTCACTCCACAACGTTCCCTAAAATTAACTTCATAAACTTTACTTAAAGTTTTAAGTCAACTTCGCACTGTACGTGCGCGCCCACACGTGGTATTTTGTGGAAGAGCCACACTCAAGGGGCCAAAGAGCTGCATGTGGCTCAAGAGCCACATGTGGTTTGCCAACCACTGAGCCAGGGCAAGGTTGCTGCTTTCTTTTTTTTTTTTAAATTAAATCTTTATTGTTCAGATTATTATAGGTGTTCCTCTTTTTTTCCCCCCATAGCTCTCCTCCACCCAGTTCCCACCCCACCCTCTGCCCTTACCCCTCCCACTGTCCTCATCCATAGGTGTAGAATTTTTGTCCAGTCTCTTCCTGCACCCCCACACCCCTTTCCCCCCAAGAATTGTCAGTCTACTCCCTTTCCATGCCCCTGATTCTATTATATTCACCAGTTTACTCTGTTCATCAGATTTGGTTGCTGCTTTCTTAAAGCACAGGGTTATCCCACTGCCACCTGTCCCTCCCTGTCCGTCAGACTCCCTGGCAAAGCATGAGGACCCCCAGGAGCTGACAGCTCCACGGTGTTCCTGGACTTTGCTCCAGGCGCCAATGCTTTCAAGGGCACCTTCCACTCCGGCTTATTTGTATTTGGAAAATGTGGTTGCATCAGTCCCCGACCCCCGCAAAAGCAAACACCTATAAAAGGAGAAGTTGGCCCTGCGGAGGACAGTGGAAGTGAGGTTCAACCTGCACCAGGCATTGCCGGAAGGATCAAAACCAGCAGGAAGCACAGCAGAAATAAAAATGGATTCCCATCTCCCACTCGCCTGAGGTCAACTTGAAAGGAGATGGAAGTGGCCACAGCTGGGCTGGCACAGCTCTGCCCTGGCACTACCCTTGGCACTGGCACCTGCCTAGTTTGCTCTGAGTCTCGCTCAGGGTTTGGCTGGTCAGGAGGTGCCCCTGAACCACCAAAAAACAACACACGAAATTATGTTTTTAGTTCTCATACCGTGCATTTGAACCTGAACCCTCTGCTGGGAAAGAAAGGTGAAATTAGAGTATGGCACAAAGCCCCCGAGATTATGGCGCTGGACAATTTTTCTGTGCTTCCGTTCCTGCATCTGGGGTGGGGACAGTGGAGGCAACTTTTTCAAGGCCCCACAGAAAAAAGAAGAAGAAGAAGAAGTGGCAACAAGGGCACCAGACTCTAGACTCCCATCAGTGCTCTTCTACCTTCTCTGATGGTGCTTAGTGCTGTCATAATTCGGGATGATAGATTGACACACACCACCCCAAAAGCCACAATATTTTGCAGCTCCTCTCATTCATCCCACCCAAAAGAAGAGATTATTTCTCCACCTCCTGAACTTGAGCTTGGTCTTGTCACTTGCTTTGGCCATTTGGGACAATAGCCACACTGCTACAATCAGGAGATTTAAACTTGTTTGTGGGTTGGTGCTTGCCCTCCCTGGCTGCACTCAGAACCCTGAGTCTATTGTGTGGACACCCCGCAGCTAGCCTGCTGCAGAGGCTGAGTGGAGAAGAACCGATCCCCTCTGGCCATGACACCATCCCAGACCACTCGCCCTCAGGCAAGCTGCCTGCTGGCTGGTTGCATGAGTGAGCCCAGGCAAGACCAGACTGCCCAGCTGATAGAATAGTGAGCTAATAGTATAATTAATTATTAATTAAAAGTTATTGTTTTAATTTACTATATTTGGCGGGGGCGGGGGGAAGTTTGTTGAATAGCATGAGCTAAGTGATATGCTTTGATGTGTCAGGAGAGGATTTGCTTTCTACCTCAAATGTACACACACACAAACTTGCTTTGGAATGTTCACCATAGAGTCCTTTCCACCATAAGCCCCTGACAATGTATCGATGTCTTAGGTTGAAATTGTTCACTGAACACTTCACCAATGTTCAGTAATCTTGGTTTATTAGTTAGGATAAGTTAAATGCTAAAATAAATGCCCAAAATGCAAAGGCTCAGCCCTAATAGAATTAATTTTTCATTTCTAGAACAACCCAGGGTGGTTTCAGACTGAGGAAGAGAGGTCTGCTCCATGAAGTTATTCTGGGACTCAAGTTGATAGCAGCTTTATCATTTCTACCATGCCTCCCAGGTTACCCTGGGCATAGCCATTCCAGCTGGGCAGAATAGGAGAAGAATGGAGGAGCAAACACGGAAGATCGTGGCCAGCCCAAAGTGGCCTATATCACATTCACTCACATGCCATTAGCTAGAATTCAGTTATATGGACACATGTAAATGTGAGTGAGGCTGGGAAATGAAGGCAAAAATGACTCTTGGTGGACAGCAGCGATCTATACCATATTTGTGTGGCATGTAGGGTTTATAAATTATGACCTTAGACTTGGGGCTCCAGGATAGAACCAGGGATTCAGGATTGATGGAGTTCGTGGGGGAGAGTAGATAGAAAACACGGCAGATTCATCATGGGTGGAGGGAGCACAGCATCTCACACTTTGTCTTTTCTCAGGTGGAGGTGGGCCAGGCAGGGGTGGTGAGGCTCTGCTCCACACATGGGGTGGCTCAAGAGGAAAAGCAGCAAGCAGCCCAAGAGTCTGCTCATCGGTGTGCAGAAAAGGTCACTGAGGCCAAGGGGGTTGCTACCTGGGCTTCCATTCCAGCAGGGATCCTGTCTCTGAACACAGACAGGAAAGTCTTCTGAAGGCTTCTAAGTAGCTACCAACCAAACTTCATTCCTCTTTCCCCATTTACTCAAGTTCAAGATGACTAATCACTCCAATCTTAGCGACTTAAAACAGCACCCACTGGTTTGCTCACAATTCTGTCACCTTGGCTGGGCTCAGCTGGATAGCTTGTGTCTGTTCCATGCATTCTCGGGGTTCATTCGTGCATTTTCAGTCCGTTGGCAGATGGACTGAGGCTGGAGACTCCAGAATGGCTCCATTCACAGCTGTGATGGCTCATGGGCATCAACCACGAGGACTTCTCTGTCCTCACAGCCCCTCATCCTCAAGGGGGCCAGCCTGGGCTTCTTTCCATGACAGGACAACAAGAGAGCGAGGCAGACACTGGCCCAGAACAATGTTACTTCCACTGAATTGTTTTGGCCCAAGCAAGTCTTTAGGCCAGGCCAGGTTCAATTCAGGGAGGTGTAACTTATGGGGGACCATTTTGTAACAATTTAAGAAAACATTTTTGTGACCAAAAGTTTTCGTTATACCATAGAGAACAAAATATCCTAACCCCAACTTCTAAAGTGTCAAAGTACTCTCATAAAGAGGCAAATACCCATGCCCTTGATTTCTCACCCTTGGGTTAGGCAAGGTCTATGATAATACAATATCTTGAAAATGCTTAAAACCTCTACTGAGTAGCCTTTTTGTATAGGAACATCATGGGTAGAAACTTAAGTTAGAAAATGGTCCAAATATTGACAATTCCCATTCTAAGACTCTATCAGATAACACTTATGGAGTCCCAAAGACCTCTCTGTATGCTCCAGTTTATGACAGGTCATTTTGGAGACAGCGGAAGGTACTGTGTTAATCTCTCAGTGTCTCCTGAGGTTCTTTTTACTTTTAAGATGGTTACTCACAAACCATCTGTCTTCCTGCAAGGGCAGGAGATGTCAGGACCTTTTAAATAACAGGAAATGCTTATTAGAAAAGCAGATTCCTGCCCAGCCCCAGTCAGATTCACTATGTTTATAATGAGGCCCAGGTAATCCTGTATAAACATCAGGTAATTCTGGTACAAATGGTTTGTAGGCTGCCCTTTGAAAACATTGCCTCACAAGGGTTTCTGGGCCATGAGGAGGTAATTCTCCAGTTTAGCCTGTCCTATAAAGTTCTGTTGATCTTAGGATTTAGCAAAACACATACCCTAACTTTTTTTTTGCATTAAATAGAGAACATGGGTTGCAAAACTAGAATGATTTATAAAGCCAATTCGTGTAAATTCCCGTTCTTCTTCAACTCTAATTCTCAGCCACTCACAAGCGTATCTATCTGCCTCCTTGAGGCAGATGTTGAAATTGAAGACATAATTCAATAGACTAAAATGATTTCTCAAGCAAAGACTTCATTAGTCATAACTTTCCCTTTAAGGAAAAATGTCCTCCACATGTAATATCCATCTGAAGAATCCAGGCATCTCTGTAATGAGTACCAAGTGCCTTGGCACTTATAGGTGATACCCAGGCTGGTAGCCACCTTAACCCTAACACTTGTTTCTGTGGAGTCTGATGGGCCCAGCCACTGAAGACAATGTCCCCACAATCACAGAAACCTGGCATCCACTGGCCACTGAGCTAGACCACTAGGTAAGGGCTCTGTTCTGCTCTGCTGTGCAGGCTGTCACACGTATTGGAAGAAATGAAAATTCTTTCATCTGTTGGAAAATTATTCCAAATGCAGTGGACCTCATTACATAAAATGTAGAAAGTAGTAAATTTAAGAAAAAAATAGATAAAAATCCCTTTTCATTCTAAATTAAAGGAAAAGTATTTCTTTTCTCCATTTTTTTGACTAATATCAATGACTCACTTGTCACAAAGCTGAGATTGATGCTTTCCTTCTTTTGAGGTTTTCAAGAGAAAAGTTAAAGAGGCAATAAAACCAACTTGGAAAGCATATGAATGAAGTGCCATGTAACCCTGAGGCAGGGTGACAAATCACACATGCTCCATTTCAACCCTTCCATTCTAGAATTCCTCTGGATGTTCTAAAATGCAGAAAGAACCCTTGCCAGTTTGGCTCAGTGGATAGAGCGTCGGCCTGCGGACTGAAGGGTCCCGGGTTCGATTCCGGTCAAGGCCACATGCCCAGGTTACGGGCTCAATCCCCAGTGCAGGTGCGCAGGAGGCAGCCAAATCTCTCTCATCATTGATGTTTCTATCTCTCTTTCCCTCTCCCTTCCTCTCTGAAATCTATAAAATGATTTATTTTTAAATACAGAAAGAACCAAAGCTTGGAAAATGGAATATGAGCCCAATAGTAGCCAGTAGGCTGGCCTTCCTGGCTTATTCCACCTACAGGGTATTGCCTCAAAGGAGATTGTCCTGCTCCAGATAGGAATGCTCCCTGGCCAAATCAGGTGCCCTGTTGGATCTTTAAGAGAGAGAGAGCATGCCTTCATCATACAAGGGTGGGGCTATCACCCCTCTGGACTCTATTTCAGGGGTATCCAGCAGCAGGGGTGGTATCAGGGTAAATCTTCCTGCTGCTAATCCTAAGTGCTCTGGGTTCAGGACATTAAAGAGACTCATCTCATTTTCCTTTTCTTCTGTGTCTTACTATCATGGAGAGGGTTTTGTTGTTGATGTTGTTGTTTGTTTATTTGTTTTTAATATATTTTTATTGATTTCAGAGAGGAAGGGAGAGGGAGGGAGAGAGACAGAAACACCAATGATGAGAGAGAATCACTGATTGGCTGCCTCCTGCACGCCCCTACTGGGGATCAAACCCACAACCCAGGCATGTGCCTTGACTGTGAATTGAACCGCAACCTCCTGATTCACAGATCACTCACGGGTGGGGCTCAGGGAGAGGTTTTGAAGCCAATTCCCTTCTCTTCATCATTAGGTTGTTCCCTTCCTTTGCTAAATCCTTCCTGTGTAAAAACATAAATGTCTGTGCATAAGCGACTTTGTCCCATTTCCCTGACCATTGGCAAAACAATTCCAACTGTGTGATGATGTAGTAATTAAGGGAACCATTTAGGGGTCTAAAGTATACATAGGCCTAGCAGTATTTCAATAGAAAACCAATTCCTTCTTAGTCATTGGAGTATAGCTGTTAATGGACAAATCCACTAAAATTTGACTCTTCAGAAGTTGAAACAGAACAATCCTTGATGGCACAAAAGTACAATCCCAAAACCATAACCATAGAAAGACCCCAGACAAAGTAGGAACATACAAATAAAACTTGGATCCACAATTCCATTAGTCTACACGCGTATACTCACAAGCAAGTCCTGGGATCTTATCTCCTGCCAACCATACCAAAAGCAGTCCTGGCCAAACTCAGATGGGCACAAAGCCCAGGTGGCACAAAGCCCATGCAGCAGGGATAGAGGACCCTCGGTGTGCACACTGGTTTGACTTACTCAGTCTTGGAATCCGTCTGGTCCCCAGAAACCCTTTCTCTTTCACCAGCCAAGCATTTCAGGAGACGGATGCCTTGAGAAGGAGGGCAGAGAAATTCCTCAACAGAAGCTCTCAGCAGCTGATGGGAAATCCCCACAGTCCTGCTCCTGGGTCAGCCTGCCACAGGCAGCTGGGACCCCAGCCCGGGACCTCCAGGACTTACTGAGTTCCACACTGTCTCACCTGGGTCACCAAAAGTTGTAACTGAAAAATGCTGGTTCCACTGCCTGTCTCAAGGAAGCCAAACTCATGAGACAGGTGCTGGTGCAAAAAGAAAGAGGTTTGATTCAGATGCCGGGCAACCTGGGAGAATGGTGGACTCCTGTCTCGAAGACTATCCCATCTTCTTGCTCAAGCCCACAGTCCTTATGAGGATGGGGAGCAGAAGACTTTTTTTCTATCTAATTATCTTGCTAACTTTCCACATACTTGGGTCCTGTCCATTCAAGTAGCTTTTGGTGAACTGGGGCCACATCCGTTGATCTCTCTAGCGTTTGGTGCTCTCAATGTAAGAACCTCCCCCTGCTGCCATTTTGGAGACTCCTCGTCACTACGACTGTCTGTCTAAGGCAGGAGTGGGGAACCTTTGTCCTGCCAAGGGCCATTTGGATATTATAACATCATTCCCAGGCCATAGAAAATTATCAACTTAAAGATTATGTTGCTAGGGGAGCACTATCTCAATTCGTTGAGGTTCTGCTTCCCGGCATATGTTGATAGCTAGGCTCAAATAAACTCACAAAAATTCTTTACAGGTTTCAATGTTTTTTTACGTTAACAGTACATACAAGAAGCAACCAATGAATTCATCAATAAGTGGAACAACAATCAATGTTTCTCTCTCCCTTCCTCTCTCTCTAAAATAAATTTTTAAAAAATATATTTTTAAAAAGTTATGTTGCTATGAAAAAAGCTCCTGGGTTGATTGATTTTTTAGTCCTGCCTGCAGTTGCCTCAGCAGGGCCAGGCCAAACGATATGGCCCACGGGCCAGACATTCCCCACCCCTGGACTCTAAGGTAACACCATAGCAGGGATAGAGTGATTAATAAGAGTCCAACTACAGGCCTGTCAGTTTTCTGAAGCATCCAGCTAGAATTATTGCAGTCCTGAGTCTGTCCTGCTTTCCCTTGTGTTCTGGTTATATATTGCTTAATAATAAACCACCCAAAACTGGAGTAGTTTAAAACAAAAAGAATCATTCATTTTGGTCATGAATCTGCAATTAGGATACAGCTTGTTGGAGCTGGCTCATCTCTGCTTCATGCAGCTTCGTCTGGGGAGGTTAGCAGGGGCTGGAGGATCTACTCCCAAGACGGTTCAGTTCCATTCCTGGCAAGTTGATGCTGCCTGTTGGCTGAGAGCTCAAGCAGAGGCACTTCCTGTCCTGTTTGTCACCATGTCCCCAGAACGCATCAGTGTGTGTGACGAAGGCTTTGAAGTGTGTGGTTGGGTTTTTTTTGTTGTTGTTGTTTTGTTTTGATTTTCAACGAATGGGTGATAGTTTGAAGCCATATTATAAAGCAGCTCCAATGCTAGCTCTAAAAGTTGGCACTTATTCAGCAGGTAATGAAGAAGCTTGGTGGTGCTTTAAGCAGGGAAATGGTGAAATACAAGTGCCACGTGAGGAAGGTAATCGGACAGCACTGTGGAAAGTGAAGTGCATTACACAGATGAGCAGTTAGTCCCGTCACGATGGACCAGAGTCCAGTCAGCGTGATGCTGAAAAAGGAACTGAATGAGGGTTCAGAATCATTAGATGCTGCAAAGTAAGAATCTGCAAGACATGGTAACTCAAGTCATGTGTGTTCTGCTAGTTGGCAGAGGATGGCTCTATATTAGATGCCTTTGATTAGTCAGATGCCAATAGAAGAGTGGAATGTAGGGCCTTGATAGGAGAGAAGGATGGAAGGAAGGGAGCTCAAATTCCTTGAGAAAATGCAGATAAAGAAGATAAGTACATTCTCAATAAGTAAACATGCAAATAAATGAAGACAAGGGAAGATCAGCAAAACAATCCCATTTCAGCTGAGGACATTCACTCCTCCTATCTAGCATCAGAAAGACTTCAGCTATTGCTCCTTAAAGCAGGTCAACCTGGATGGTGATAATAAAAGCCTTTCTGCTTTGGGCATGTGCTGTTCTCATCGATAAACAGACCATTCTTCACATCTGAAACCGAAGTTTTATAAACCTGTTATCATATTTTAAAACATCTACCTCCTCTTGTAAAACAAACTTCATGAAATAGGAGAAAATCATTCCAAGTGTTTTTTGATAATAGACAGAGAAGACAGGTGTTATCAAACAATCTGGCTACCATTACAAATACATAACTATATTTAAATTCACTAATCTGAGTGCTTATACCTTAAAGGCCAATATTTACTTTTAACATTAAAGAGCTTTCATCGTGCACACATAATATATTTTTTATTGATTTTTTACAGAGAGGAAGGGAGAGGGATAGAGAGTTAGAAACATCGATTAGAGAGAAACATTGATCAGCTGCCTCCTGCATACCCACTACTGGGGATGTGCCTGCAAACAAGGTACACTTTCCCAGGGGGGCCAAGGGCTGGCTCCCTCCTCGGGGCTGGCGGCCAACCTCCCATGCCCTGTTCCTCCCCCCGCCCCCCCCCCCGGCCGCCCGCCTGCCACAGTGGCAGCGTGGTGGCAAGGGAAAGGGGGGGGAGGCAGGAAAGTGCGTGGTGGCTGGGCGCCGACGATGGCGACGTTGGCATCCGGCATCCATTCCTTCTGTGCCTGGCCCGGTGACCATTGCCTCCTCTCCAGCCCAGCCCTGATCGGCCTGGCCCCGATCGGTCCTGACTGCCAGCCAGGCCTAGGGACTCCGCCCATGTACGATTTTGTGCACTGGGCCTCTAGTATAAGTATATAAAGTGTCAGGCAGCATTTCTCAATCCTGACCTCCTGTACAGAACTTCTAGTTCATGGGAATAAAATGGCTCTCAACACCACACTCTGCAAAAGTATTTTGGGTGCATTCATATAATTTCTCAGCCGAGGGAAGCCTGTCTGGATCAAAATGCATTGGAAATCTCTTTAAAATGTAACACTCCCTGCAAATCTGCAAGTAAACTCTCAGCCCCTCCCTCTTTCCCAGTGAGTCTGCAAATAGATTGAAAAGGCAAATCAGAACCGTAGCCTAAAATGTGTCCCCATTAACCAATTATAGAACATTTACTTCCCAAGCCTCCACGTGGGGACCAACGTTCCATGTTTGTGTTAGTGTCCCTCTTATCTTAAAAATCACGATTTATCTGGAAAAAAATTTAATAAGGTCAGTGGTTATATATATCAACAAAGGAATAGTACCTGGTCTTAAAATAGAAGGGGGGAAATGCTAAGCAAAGTGCAATTAACAACAAAGCAATAACCCACTCAAACCAAGAGGAAATGGCTTGAATGAAAACAAATGACTTGAATTTTTAAAAAATAAACCATTTTTAAATTATACAAATGCAATTTCCCACTTGTGTTTACTTTGGTCGTATTACTTTTCTATTTACACATAAGCCAACCAGAGCCCAGTGGCTAGTTTCCTCATGGCAGCCGAGAAGGGCCACGCTTCTCGGTACCTGTCACAGCAGAAATTGCTCTCATCAGCGCTCAGTGGGTCAGCCTCTGCAACTCCTGGGAATTACTGCTTTATAAAACTTCTTACCTTGATACAGCATTAATGTCATCTTTATAACAAGCCTGTGAAATCAGTGCTCTTTAAAAACTGAGACTCAGAAAGATTGAGTGGTCAGAAAGATTAGGTAATCAGCCAGCGGAAGAATAAGATGTCACATAAACTCTACTCATTTAACTCTAGGTCCATCTCCACACACACTGCTATATGATGAGCAGATCAAAATGTCCAGAATTCCTGACACCTGCCCAGAGCTACACCAAGATTCTTCATACGCCATTCTTCTACCCCACTGAGCAGAATCAAGCCTGAAATAAACAACTCCACCTAGTAACTTGTAAAGATGACTAAAAAGAAAAATACCTAGATTTTCTACTACCAACCCTATAACTCCCGACCACATGCACCAAGTATTTTAAAACTTATTATTTTTTATAAAGAGTGTAATCCCCTCTTGACTTGGTTGTCTTGGGTACCTACCTTTAAAACTATGTGGCCAGAACTAAGGGAAGCAGAGGGTCTAGGGCAGCCATGGGCAAACTACGGCCTGCGGGCCGGATCCGGCCCGTTTGAAATGAATAAAACTAAAAAAAAAAAAGACTGTACCCTTTTATGTAATGATGTTTACTTTGAATTTATATTAGTTCACACAGACACTCCATCCATGCTTTTGTTCCGGCCCTCCGGTCCAGTTTAAGAACCCATTGTGGCCCTTGAGTCAAAAAGTTTGCCCACCCCTGGTCCAGGGTCAGGTGACACTCCTGAGCTGCCTCACCTGGGTGATCATTCCCAGCACCCCACTGTGCCCATAACAACCGTATGTCCAGACTTGTTCTGCCATATCACAGAGGCTCTTCCCTCAGCCACCAAAGGACGGGAGCAAATACTACCTGCCGTTCATTCATGTACATTATTCATTCAACAAATAATTGAGTATGAACAATCAACAGTGTGTCAGTTACTGTGATAGGTGAAGGGGATGAAACACGGTTTACTTCGAGTGTGGAGCTTAGAAAACAAATGTTCTGAAGCACACTGAGGAGTACGGTGAGATAGCACCGTGTCTTGGAAGAGGTGCCTAACACGATTTGGAGGTCAGAGAACATTTCCTGAAGGAAAGCATGTCTAAGCAAACCTATTAAGAAGAAGTGGGAATTGGTCCAAAGAAGAGGCGTTTTCTATGTCTTCTCTTTTAGCCTCTTAATAAGGTTGTTATCTCCATCTGATAGGGAAACTGAGACTATGTGGGATCTGGTGATTCATAAGGGCCGGCTAGCCTCCGAATTCAAATCCCGCTCTGAAAATCACAAAGCCCATGTGCATTGCTCTTTACTCTGCAAGCAAAACGCCTTCCCACAGGTCCGATAGGAGCCCATGTACACGCATCAGTGTTGGTCCAAACCCTCTCCCCTGTGCTTCGGTCATCCTCTGAGAGATGTGCAGAAAAGGTGCTGGTGCCGGCTGCTGTTGGAGCTGCTAAGGCACAATCATGGTGATGCTACAGCAGAGCTGGGGCGTGAGCTGGGGAGGCTCTATTCAGAAGGCTCCCTTCCTGAGCCACAGGGAGCCCTGGGCTCTGTAGCGAGCTGCAGTCACAGTGCCGGCGACTGACCCACCCATTAGAACCTCATGACTTCGTCTTTCAAAGCCATGAATTCTTTGGTATCAAAATTGATGTTATACAGCCTGGTCAACTGTCTTCTTGCCCAAACATGACACTGGGGTGTGTTAAGATCCCATCCACTGTCGACAGAAGAGGATTTGAGTTAGTTAGAGATATTCAGAGGAAGGTACCACAGGCCCTGATGGCAATAACAAGATGATGGGAATGACATGGATAAAACTGTAGCACGGATTCCTACGACAGCAGCTTTGACTTAGTGGGCAAACCCCAGGTGTGTGTGCAAGTCCTGATGCATTTGTCCAAAGAACAGTCTCATCACCTGCCAGCTGCATCTTCACCACAAGATGTAACTTTGGGAAATCGAGTCTCACAAGGCTTCACCGTTCTCATTCTGAAAATCAGTGCTCATTAGTAAGATAAAAGTATTATCATTTGGCCCCTATAAACAGCTCTTATAAATACTAGAGGCTAGCTTGCTCTCTCTTGCTGCTTTCTCTTCACTGTCAATTGTCCATAACACCTCAGTTAATTAGGATGTCTGGTCAGTTACGTTCCAGGTAATGGAGGTGTCTCTGAGCATAGGTTCCTTTTATGCTCGTTGAGGTGCCATTCACATCCAGCAGAGGGCCTCCTTTCCAAGGGCAATTACTCACAGTGACAAGCAAGCATTGTCAGTTTTCTGCCAAGCCTTGCTCTAACCCAGTCATCTGTTGTGGGAGGAAACCATTCCTCGCAAGGTTGTCTTGACCATCAAAGCTATGACACTGTTCTCTGGCTTCTTCTCTCCTCCCCCTCTTTTCCACTCTCGCCCCTCTCTGTTCCCCATGACCTCTTGCTGCTTCTGGCAGCCTACAGTCCCTTTGTCAGGGTACTAATCGTGCAGACAAGAGGACTCCCTAAGGGTTGCCTTCCCTATAGGATTCTTATGCTCCACCCCCCAAGCCAGTCTCCCATCACCTTCCCTGCTCTGTTTCCCTAAACGAGATCACCTCCTCAGATAGGCTGAAAGTACTTTGAATCTCATGGGTTTTTTTTAATTACTAAAATAATAATAACTAATATGAAGAAAATAAATGTCACTGAACCATCAGTAGACTTAACCCCTCTAAGAGGTACTGCCATTTTAAGAAAGACTTTCTCAATCTAAAGGAATTGCTAATTGGGGGGCTTTATTGATCAGGAACAGCCTGTCATCACTCCTCCTCTGAAAAACCTTGATCAGCCATATACCCTGACACTTCCAGGCCACCACTGGCCTTTGCCTGAATATAATAGGCAGTAACATCCACAGGACTCATTTTCTCCCATGCTCAGGCAAGAATTAGTTGTGAGTCACCCCAAAACATGGAGAGGAGTGATGAGAATTCTGTCTCTCTGCATCATTCATTTATTAAATCGTTATTGAACATCTGTTATGCCAGATATGGAGGCCTAAGAAGGCCTCCATGAAATTCAAGACTTTCTATTTTAGATAAAGAGAAAGACATATATACAAATTAGAAGAGTACAGCATGAGAAAGGAATACACAGAGCCCTAAGGGAGCAGATTTACAGAAGACTAATGTTTTCCCAATGATGACAGCAGGGAAGGGATTCCAGGCAAAGGGGACAGTATGTGCAGAGGCTGAAGTTGTGGGAGGGCAGGGCCAGGAGTTCTGAGTAAAGGGCACCTAGCCCCTTCCCACAACCATGCTGCTGATTTTACTACAGTTGGAAAAGAGGTTGTAGAGACTCAGCTAGATGGTTACCTACAAAGGTCAGTGAAGAATTAAGTCATCTGCTGACAGCTCACAGACCTGATGGATTGAATGGGGTATAATCAGGAGCAAAAAAATGGTGTGCCTATTGATTCGGCCACTAATAGCTACATGATTTGAGGCAATAAATTAAATTCTCAGAACTTCCGTTTCCTTATCTGTATGATGGTGATAAAAATACACATCTCATAAAGTTGTCTTAAATATGCAATTGTAGATGTAGTATATGTGAAGCTCCTATCACCCAGAGATGTCAACTCAGCACTGCCTGGCGTCTGGTGGTCTCTCCAGTCCCATCTCTCTATGTGGAGACTCTAAGTTGAAATGATTGATCTCAATCACAGCAGAATGAAGCAACTCCAGAATTCAGGCCTGTGGTCTCACACAGGCAGGCACAGGGGGTATCTTACTTGACAGCATAGGGCCATGTGTGCCCCCAATTGTAGATGCAAGAGCCACAGGCACGCTGACTAATTTGCAATTACCCTGAACCTGGGCTTTAGCTCCCATGGTCACCATGTTGCTGCTCTTTTTCATTTTAGCAATTCCTTAAGCCCTTATTAGTTAACATTCTGGTTCTCCAACACCACCTTGACAGGTAGCCAGCAAGGGCAAAATCCAAGGATATACCATAGATAGTTGGGGGAAGCAATCAAGCAGTGAAGAGAGAAAGCTCTCGCCCACTCTACAGCCTTGCTGCAGGTCAGCTCTGGTCGGTGTGCCACGGTCCCTCGGGCATGAAATGGTGTTCTGGCAAAGTCCTAAAACTGGAAAGGGACTTTCAAAATCATCACGTTCATCCTTTGCCCACAAGACTACCTAAGAACTGCAGCAAAGATGGAGGTATGTCTAATTATTGAAGAGGTCTTTATTTCTTACGAGCCATCAAATGGATTTCATTTAAATTCTCTTTACCTCCCCAAACTCTGGAAATACATGCAGGTTGACCTCAACCAGCACTGACTGACAAGCAAAGAGAAAAAAAAAAAGGAGAGCAGAAAAGAGAAGGTGGGGAATGTGTCCAATTAAATCAGTAAGATTTAACTGCCCAGATGGAGCTAAGCTAGACAAGGGTGATATCAGAGGACAGCTGGAGGTGGGAATATCTGCATGCATTAGGGGCTAAGTCTGGGGGTTCAGAAAGCTCTGCGGCTATTTAAATAATTTAATGCCAGTTTAACTCCCCTGTTAAATGCCAGCTGGACTGTTCTCATGAGAGACCAGAAACAAAGCACCAACCTTAATTCATTTATTCATTCCTTGGGCAACTAGGTGCCAAGGGTGTGTCCAGGCCTCCATTGTGTTGAAATCCTTAGTAAGTTGGGCAGACACCTGAGGGTTACTGCCCTTGATCAGAGCAACCCTTGTAATCTAAAACACCCCTCCAGCTGACCCTGAGCATTCGGGAAGGCAAGACGTCATGTCATATACCTGCTTCTTCTCTTTTCACTGTTGCCAACATCAACCCTGGGTCAGGCACCATGGAGGTGCTCATGAATTGCCATTTGACCCATCATCGCAAAGACAAGTTCCCCGACCTCAGGAGAGAGTTTAATCCACTAAAAGGAAACGTCTTCGGAAATGTCTTCAAAGGCTGCATATGCGCTCAGAATAAGTAATCGGACATGATAAAGGCCACGTTCAGAGTGTCCCAAAAACGCAGGCACATATGGTACAAACCATGAACAGGCTCCAGGCTCGCAATGGCTTTGTTTTAACCTTGGCAGCCCTGCAGCTTGGCTCCCGCATTCAAAGGGATGATGTATTTTCCCATATTTATTATTTGCCCTGGACTACTGAGGGAAAAAGCAGGGCAGCAGGCCGATGTGTCTCAGTGTTCCTGCCAGGAATAACAGCGAGGCCTTGCACCAGCGCCTCATTAGCTTATGGAAAACAGTTCCCCAAGGAAACTGCAGGGTGTAAATAAATTTAAAACATTTCAGCCTTTTGAGGCCTGCAGATGCCAGATTTGTAAAATAGTGGTGGCTCAAAAACGCTGTAACGTTCTGCTGCACGTCTCATAAATTTAGCATACGTTCTATGTCTGTGCAGAAGCAAAATGATATCACAAGCTTACTTTTTTAATGTTAATATGTATTACTCTGCTGTGTTTATAAGAAGCAAAAATTTAGTTGGTTGGATAAATTCAGTCTAAGGAAACAGGATAGTCCTAGACATATTCATGCATGTATCTTCCTGATTCAGGGCCCTGTTTAAGGATATAGCCTCTGGAGATGCTATACCATGCCCTAGGACAGTGATGGCGAACCTTTTGAGCTCGGCGTGTCAGCATTTTGAAAAACCCTAACTTAACTCTGGTGCCGTGTCACACTTAGAAATTTTTTGATATTTGCAACCATAGTAAAACGACGACTTCTATTTTTGATATTTATTTTATATATTTAAATGCCATTTAACAAAGAAAAATCAACCAAAAAAATGAGTTCGTGTGTCACCTCTGACACGCGTGTCACAGGTTCGCCATCACTGCCCTAGGATATGGGCAAACCTTTCTATAGATTCATTTGTTATCCAAGCTTCAAATACAGTGCTAGAGAGTATTGTACCTGAGAAAAATGGGCGAGGTTTCAGTCTAAACCTCTGACTGAATTATTTCTCTGTTAATTGTTAATAAGACACACAAGGTCTTCCAGGCAAGATGACGGCATAGGTAAATGCGTGACTCGCCTCCTCGCACAATCACATCAAAATTACAACCTAAAATGGAAATGAATGGAAGTCTTACAACTAGGGTATTAAATAAGAAGCCACATCAAGGCTGGTAAGCAGGGCAGAGACGTGGAATGGGTTGGTCCTACCCCCACGTATGGCAAATAAAAATTTGGAGGAATATCTCAGCTGCAGAGGTTCCCCCGTCACTCAAAAACGTACCCTGGTCTGAGTCCCAACTCCTTCTTAGCCTCATATTCCAGCCCTGGTCTATTTTTCTTTAAAAAAAAAAAAGTATTTATTTGATTGGGATGACATAGGTCAACATGAACACATAGGTTTCAGATGTGGGTTTTTATGTTACAAGATCTGTATAATGCACCGTGTGCCCCCACCCAAAGTCAGATCTCCTCCTGTCACCTTAGATTAGGACCCCCTTCGTATTTTCCTAAGATCATCTCCCATTCCTTTTCCTAAATCAACTCCCCCCAAATGAGTTACTCATGCCCTCCAACCAAGCAGCCTTAGATTCTCTTGACTGTTTTTCCCAACATTTTTTGTCTCAACCATTAATGCTCTCTCTACTTTTCTGCATCTTCTGAGATCCTATCTCCAGAAATCTCCCCTGACCATCTCAGGAGAACTTTGTCTCTCCCACACGTTTTGAGCTCTTGTTTCTCTACCACTCATTCAACATTAAACAAATATCATCTCGGGTTGACATTTGTGTTTTTTCAAATAACTGTGTCTTACTTCCCCCGATTCATTCACCGCTGCATGCTGCCTTGAGGCTTGCACAGAGTAAGCACGTAATAAATGTTTGCTGATGCTGTTAAGGATGAAAAACAAACGCTTCGGTAATTCTGAGGCATCTGACGTGCCCAACCCATCCACACTCCATGTCATCGTTCCTTCCCCTGTAGGTAAACAATGTCTGGTCCACCAGCAGTTTCCACCATTCCTTCCTGGTGCCCCGACTAATGGGACAAAAGGAAACACTTGTTCTCTGTCTAGGAGTGGATGGGAATCTCCAGGGTCTCAGGCTCATGGGCTCTCACATCCCCAGCAGCCATGTCTCTGGGCCTGCTTTTTTTGGCTGTCAACAAGCTACTATAGGCTCTTCTAAAAAGCATCTAACATCCCTGGGCCTCTGGCCCTAAATTTCACTGCGCTTTCACATACAGTTGTCATTAAGATCATCTAGATAATAGGCTAAAATGGTCTGAAAAGTCTAAAGTTCTATGCAAAAGTGTTTTTAAGAAACCAGCTTAGCCCTTTTAAGCCTGTAGGAGGTCACTTAATTTGGTACCTTGGCAACCTAACCACTTGAAAGAGTTGTCCCCTTTCCTTATAGCCTAGTTTTGTTTTTGTTTTAATCCGAGAAGGATGAAAGTGTCAGACAGAAACTGGCTGGGAGAGGAATGCTTGGGCAGAAAGGCATTTAAGAGTTCGTTATGTTCATTTTCTTCTGTGGTCTAATTCTGAGTGTAGACATCCTGAACGGTCTTTCTCAGAGAACTGCTCTGAGAAAACAATAGGGATTGCTGAAACAAGCAACACAGCTGAGAGGGTCAGACGGGCTTGGGAAACCTCAGTCCCTCCAGATTCCCACAATGCCATGGGCTATGGGTAGGTGAGTCATTTCCACAACTGGTTGAGAGGAGTCAGAGAAAGCCCCTGCGCCTTAGGGTCCCTGGTAGTCGTTTCCTATACTATGAAGCTGCTTAGAGAAGAGGATGCCCCCAAAAAATAGTCTGTCCCCTCTGCAGGATGTCCTAATTGGGCTGCTGATGAACAGATACTGACAGCTCAGCTAAATCACCCTCAAACATCTACTGAGTGCTTACTGCGTGCCCAGCAGGGCTATGAGTCTGGCCAAGGTTTAGGACCTGATGCTTGGTGTACTACAATTAGAAAATTCTTTGGCCAAAATCTTGGTGCTTGCTTCAATGCAATTCCCCTTGATAGAGGTTCTTCTTTCATCGGAACAGTCCCTACCATGTCATGTTTCTGACTGCATCAGGCCTTTCCTGAGAACAGAAACTGATAGGTGAATTATCATAAAAGCACATGAAAAGTGGACAAGAAGGTACAGAAAAAGTAGTAAGACTTCTACCTGACTCATCAATGCATAAAAACTGGGGTGCTTGTCTTAGCTCAGGCTGCTGTAACAAAACACCACAGACTGGGTAGCTTAAACAATAGAAATTTATTTTCTCACAGTTTTGGAAGTTGGAAATCTACGTTCATAGTGCCAGCATGGTCAGCTTCTGGTGAGAGCTTTCTCCTGGTATTGTGGAGAAAGAAAGAGAGCAAGCTTTCTGGGGTTTCTTCTTATAAGAGCACTAATCCCAACATGAGGGCCCCACCCCCAGGACTTCACCTAAACCTACCAAAGGCGTCACCTCCAAAGAGCATTCCACTGGGGCTAGGGCTTCCACCTGTGAATTTTAGGGAGATGCAAGCATCCTCCTCACCACTGGAAGAACCAGGAAGCCCGCCACCTCTCCTACTTCCTCAGTGATAATGGCCTTGGGTCTCCATGCAGCCACATTCCATTGGCTTCCAAACCTTTAAATGGGTCAGGAGTGGGAGGCCCTGAATGGAGGTTCTGAACTCCTGCCGACAACCTAATCGTTTTATTTATTTATCACCTGAATTTATTTTATTTTACAGTGTTAGAGATTGAGAGTTTATTAAATACTAGAGGCCTGGTGCACGAAATTCGGGCATGGGTGGGGTCCCTAGGCATGGCCGGCGATCAGGGGAAAGATACTCAAAGCACAGGCATGGAAACATGGAACAGACTAATGAATCTCAGAGTGAAATGGAGGGAGGGAGGGAAGAGATTAAGCAAAGATCTTATATGCATACTAGAGGCCCCTGGCCTACAGGGATCGGGACTGCGAGAGGATACAGGCCAGCCCAAGGGACCCTATCGGTACACAAATTCGTGCACCGGGCCTCTAGTTATAAATAATAACTGTGGCCACAATAATCGCTAACGTATGGGGTGCTTACATGTTGAGGAATCACGTTTAGCACTTCTCACTTAAACTCACTTCATTCTCACCACAACCCTTTGAGGCAGGTGCAATCATTATTGGCATTTTCATGGCATCCGATAAAGAAGCTGAGGACAGCACACCCCCCTTCATTTCTGACCCCCTCAGTGTTCTGCCTTATCCCCCATTCCTCCCTGTAGGGTGAGCCATGTGTCATTTTGTTGGGTGGTGAGTGACTTCCCAAATGGCCTTCAATTCTTTCTGGAACAGGGCAGGGCGCACCTTGACTTTTCTTCTTCGAATCCACACAACAGCAGATGTGAGAGCCCCGCTGGGCTCCCAGGGACGATGTCTGGAAAGAAGCCAGACAAGATCTTTCTGCTGGTAGTTTTATTCTGTGGATTCACACGCAGCCCACGGTCTGGTACTGAGGGAAGCAAATCACGTCCAGGCGCACGCTGAGGAGCAGGTCCAGCCCCGCTCTGCTGGAGAGCTGCGGCCCACCCTGTCCTCCTCACAGTTTGCTGGCCTGAGCAGGAGCCACCACCCACTTCTCAGGCCTACTGAATGGCGGGGAGGGGGTCCTGCCCGCAGCAGCCGCTGTGGGCAGGGCCACCCCCACCATCCCTCTTCCCAGCCTCCTCCAGAGTGTTAACAAACGCTGGATTTTTTTTCCCCACGAGGGGTCAGAAATGCAAGCCCTGCCTTCAAGTTCAAGCTCTCCCCCTAAGCTCCTAGAACTGACCCGTCCCCCCTGGACTCCTGGGCTTCCTGGGGATGGCTCACCCCTTTGCGAGGCTTCAGGGTAGAGTCTGACATCACGGCGTGCCCAGAGTGTGAAGTAATAAGTGGGCCACACGCCAAGAAAATGTCTTTTCCCCTCACTAGACCCCCAGAGCCGCCTGAGGACGGGCCACGTCCCCTCTGAGAGGGGCTCTGTGAAGCTGAGAGCAACACATTCAGCCATCGCACTGCGATTTCCACTCAGGAGCCAAACTGGGCACCATGGCTGCCTTTGAGCAGCAGCTCCACGCCTGAGAGCTGTGGCTGCCAGGAGGTGGGGGCATGGAGTTTCTAGAAAAGGGGACACTTCCTGTTTCAGGGCTTGTTATTGTACCAACTTTACCCCAGGTGTTGTTGCCTTCTGACGAGTCATTTCGAAGGATCTGTGTGACTGCTGCCCAGTCTCCAAAGCATCTTCTAATGCACTTGCCTTGTTTTTATCACTGGCTGTCCAGCCTCTATTCCTCCACTGGCACAACCAGACCTCTAACGCCTGCCCAGGCCGCCTGTGTGCACCAACACTGCCTCCCAGGAAGGGCCTGCAAATTATCAGGTGCAGCTGGTTCCTGTCTCCACGAGCTGAGTTAGTCCCGTTGCCAATTCTTCATGACAATCTCATCTCAGTGCAGGTATCCATACCCCGCAGAGTCGGACTCACCTGGTTTGGCAAGAAGGGCCAGGGTAGGCTCAGAAGCCAGAATTCACGAGCCTCACCCAAAGGGACCGCAATTATTTCTTCTCACTGGTAACACCTGAGCAAGGGTCTGAACTTCACACACTACCTCTGCAATGTGCAAGCCGGAGTTAAAAGTTGAAACCCAAAAGTCTGGGTCGTCCTGCAAACATCACCACGGGCTGCCTGTGGCCACGGGAACCCGTGAGGTGCGGGGCTCCCTTCCCTGGCTGACAGGGGCTCTCGCAGGAGGGGACCGGGCATTGGAAACATCCTTTGGTCTCACGATTGCCAATGCGCGGACCTGAATAAACTGCATTGTGTGGGAAAAGGAGGCGGGAGGAAGGACGCTGCTGGAGCTACAAGGGCGCTTGTCCCGTGGCTGAGCTTCGGGCTAAATGCCTTTCCATCCCCTGAGGTCCCCGTTTGATCAGGTGACATATTGTTGGCCTCATCGTAGCCCAGCTGTCACTTTCTTCTCGACTTTTGTCAGGCATCCTGAGGCCAAGCAGAAGGCTAGAGGGTAAACCGGGAATCTGTTTATTCAAGTGTTTTTGTTCAAGTTCCTTTTTGCATCGCACTGTGCTTTCCCGGCCCTGCTTGTGCAACAGGCAGCTTTGCCAGGAAGCCTGGTAGCACCAGCTGCTTCAGAGGCGGCGGCTACCCTGAGCCCAGAGGAGCCCAACCCCGCCTGCTCGCCCGTCCGAGGAGGTTTCACTGGGCCAGAGTTCGCTGAATGCGAGCTGCCTTGGAGGGTGCAGCATCACTCTGGTGATTTGATTGGTTACACGTGTACATATTACAGGAATTTCTCAGAAAACACATATTGTGTGCGTTACAAAGCTGTTTTCCCACCCAGGCATCTGGGGAGAGGGAGGGAACCTGCTTTCTTGCTAATTAAAAAAGAAAAAGAAAAGTGCTAGGGAGACATAGCACTTGGCCTTGAGCTGGAAGGAAGTTGCACTTGCCTTGTTTTTATCACTGGCTGTCCAGCCTCTTATTCCTCCACTGGCACAACCAGACCTCTAACGCCTGCCCAGGCCGCCTGTGTGCACCAACACTGCCTCCCAGGAAGGGCCTGCAAATTATCAGGTGCAGCTGGTTCCTGTCTCCACGAGCTGAGTTAGTCCCGTTGCCAATTCTTCATGACAATCTCATCTCAGTGCAGGTATCCAGCCATGCTGGTCTCCCCTTCTAGACCACCGGCTACATGAGGGCCGAGACCATTTTACTGCTCTTTCTATGCCCACCTGCTTTCTTGGCACATGAGTCACTCAACAAATGTTCGCTGAACTAAATTGGACATTTTCTAGAATTAGATGGGTTATCATTTTCATATTCACCAGGTGAAGTCCCCGCCATCAGCTTCTCTCATATCTTTAAGAATCTCAATCGAAGCAATAAGGATTTCTTCAAAAACTTTGGGATTACAAGTTATTTTTAGCATTATTTTTCTTTCATTCCAAAACTATCTCAGTTTGAAGTACACGTTATGTTACATGGTCGTCTGTAATTGATACAGACACCAAGATGGGATTATATTGCAAGGATTATCTTAGGGGAAATATCTAAGAGAAGAAATGGGGGTGGGGGGCTGGGTACCGCTGGGAGAGCCTTCAGATAGCCAGGAAGTCTAGCGAGGGAGGGTGGGTGTGTGGAGCAGTCTAAAGAAGGTTTAACAAGGCAGCCAGGGAGCTCTGCAGCCATCAGAGGATCTCCCAGGATCGGGCCTGCCTCAGTCTCCCTGACTCACTCAGCCATTGGCTGGGAGCAGTCGGTGGGAATCATGGCCTCAGCACAAATGTACAGATGAGTTACAGAGCTTAGGTCCTTAGTCAATTACCTTCCTGTGATTGGCGGGCCAAAAGGTAGGTGCATTCTCATGGCCACCGCATTGCTCTACTTAGGAAAGGGATTATTAATCATCTTCATCTTGCCATGCTGGCAAGATATAGAAGCCACCCAAGTGCCCATCAATAGACAAGTGGTTAAAGAAGTTGTGGTACATATACAATGGAATAGCACTTGGCTATAAAAAGGAGATGGAGAAGGAGGAGGAGGAGGAGGAGGAGGAGGAGGAGGAGGAGGAGGAGGAGGAGGAGGAGGAGGAGGAGGAGGAGGAGGAGGAGGAGGAGGAGAAATAATAATAATTACCATTTGTGACAGCATGGATGGACCTGGAGGCTATTATGCCAGGTGAAATGAGGCAGTCAGAGAAAGACAAATACCACATGATTTCACTTATATGTGGAATCCAAAGCACAAAATAAATGTGATGGAAACAGACACATAAATAACAGAAAACCAACTGATGGTTGCTAGATGGGAGGGAGTTTGGGGGGCTGGGTGAGGAAGGTGAAGGGATTAGTAAGTACTAATTGCTAGTTGCAGAGTGGTCGTAGGAATGGGTAGGACAACATAGGGAACATAGTCAATAATGCTGTGATGATTATGTGTGGTGCCCAGTGAGTACTAGAGTTATGGGGGGGGGGGTCACTTTGTGGATTGTGTAGTTGTCTGACACTATGCTACGGTTGATATTCAGTATAAAATAATATTGAATGTCAACTGTAATTTTTTTTAATGGGGCTGGCAATGAGAAGGGCCGGCAGTCAGCATTCCCCATGCCCCTGCCTTCTTTACTATAGCACAACAGACAGACCAGGCTGTCAGACACGGATATTTGGCCCCGCCCCGCCTTGTCATATACCATCTCCTTTACCCTGGCAGTCTGCCTACCACCAGGTCATGCTACCCTCCTCTAAGGTAAGAGAAGGACTCGAAGAATTCGGTAGTGAGGCCTATGTTGCTCTTGAGGTCCACTAGAAAAGGGATCTGGCCTGCCAAAATGCCCACTTTGCTGTTCACCGTGAAGAGCGTACACATGGAAAGACAATGACCTCCGTTTTTCTTCCTGCTCCCCTGGCACTACTATTCACCTGTGTATTAGGGGGCGAAACTGTTTCCTACCATGTAACCCCCAAAGGTATCGGTTCTGTCTTTATATTCAGTATTCTGCTCACATTCTCCGGGCACTCTTGACACGTCATTTGTCCACCTTCACTTAGTGTTGCACGTAGGAGGTGCCCGGTAAGTGTTCACTTAAATAATTGCCCATCCCGGCCTCAACCCAGCTATCCACAATGGCCAGTCTCCTTGGCTGCCTGTTGGCACTGGATCGAAATAGGAGTGGGCCCCTCAAATGCCATGTTTGTACTGTATGGTCACAGCTGATCAGACCAGATTGAACACCTTACCCAAATTTGGAGAATCAGATTGTCTGTCCTGCAAACTTGGAATTAAAATTTAAAAGCTGCTGGCATTCGCAGGTGCAGCTAGGGGTGGTTGGAAGTCATACTCCACCCTGTGGACAGAGAGAAAAGACAACTAGTCTGCAGAGAGGGAGTGAATGGAGCAGACAGTCAGAAGCAGATGCCGCCAGTGCCGCTCAGATCCCTCGTCCCACTCCAGTGTGCGCTGGCCAATTCCAGTGCCAGCATTTGCCTAGGCGTGTTCTCCAAAGTCTCCCTCGACAGCCCTGAACCATTGACTGAGAGAGAGTAGTGCATTAACACCTCACCTCCCCCACCTCTGAGGTGGAGGTCATCTGAGGACGTGCTCTAGAACACAGGTTATCTGTCCACCAGGGCACTTTTCCCCCCAGGGGACATTTGGCAATGTCTGGAGACATTTTCAGTATATCACTCGTGAAAGGGAGTGCTACTCACATCTATGCTAATTACCCTGCAATGCTCAGGACAGCCCCTCACAAAGAATTATCCAGCCCAAATGGCAATCATGCCAGGGTTGAGGAACTCTGCTCTCGAGGACAAAACTGAAGACTAAGTTCCCATCACGCAGAGCCAGAAACCAGCTCGCTAAGGTGCCCTTTGCTGCCGGCTTTCTCTCTTTCCCCAGTCACCTAACAGCGTTTTCCTTCAGCTCCCAAATAAACCATTTGCACTGGAATCCTTAATTCAGGCTCTGACTCTGAGCAAACCCAAACTAAGACGCTAAGTTTCTGATTCCAATGGTTCCTAAAATGCAAACAGTTTAGGCCAATAACGAGAGTTAACCAACTCTACAGTTTTAGAATGACACAGTCAACCTACAAGACTACCCTTACTTCAAACACCAACTTCAGGTTCAAGGGGTTATCAAAGTCACTTTCAGCTGCAACCCAGTGGACATATCAGGCTAGACCAGAGGTGGGCAAACTTTTTGACTCGAGGGCCACAATGGGTTCTTAAACTGGACCGGAGGGCCGGAACAAAAGCATGGATGGAGTGTTTGTGTGAACTAATATAAATGCAAAGTAAACATCATTACATAAAAGGGTACGGTCTGTTTTTTTTTTTTTTAGTTTTATTCATTTCAAACGGGCTGGATCCGGCCCACGGGCCATAGTTTGCCCACGGCTGGCGCTAGACCTATTCTCCTTGTGCAGCTTTCTTCAATTCAAGGACCCACTGCATTCTCCAATCTAAACCTCTGTTGAGATTAGGGTGATCAACCAGCCTGGCTTTTCCCAGGTCCATCCTGGTTATAACAACTTAAGTCCCACTTTCTAGGAAATCCTTCAGTCATGAGCAAACTAGACAGTTAGTCACCCTAATGAAGATTCAATACTTGGTGGGCTTTAGGTTAATCGAAGGCTGGCCAGGGGATACTTTAACCTTCATTTGAAATCACTGTGTATATATTTTATGGGTCAAAACCTCGGGGCTGAGGGGGCAGGGTGGGAATAAGCGGCTGGATTCAGGCACACTCCCCAAGCACGTGACATTACTGAGCACCAGGTCTGCAGGCTGGCTGGGCTGAGAAACGTCCCCGGGGGCCACGGGGAGCCCCGCGGCAGTGAGGCGTCACAGCTCGTGGTGAGATCATGCCTAGAAAGACTTCTAAAAATGTGAGCTGCTGAGAGTCATCATTAATTATATATTAGAGGGCACTCAACCAGGAGAGCTGGCATGCAGAGCCGAAGCAAAACCTCAGTGGTCAGCAGCTGGAATTAAGAGATTGCCTCATGCTGGGACTGACATCAGCCCCCTTCAAAACAGAGGGTGTGGCCTGTAGAAGGCTGTCAGCCTTGGGGGGATGCAGGATCACAGCATAGGGAGAACATGGCGACGGCTTGGAGAGAGAGTCGGTGATACCACACAGGCCACAGAAATAAAATTCAAAGCCCCTCAATATCAAGTCCAAGAGAATCCAGTAGTACCCTATGTTCCTGGACACGAAGAAAGTCGTACCCTCCAAAAGCTAAAAATCTGTCCATGGGAACAGAGACCAAAGAGCACACTTGTATAAGTAACTACCACAACATGTGCAGCAGACAATACGTTCTCCAGGAGTCCGTGACATCCATATGCTCTACAGTGTGAACACGATTGAACACATCAGGCACTGTGCTGGGCACTAGAAACCCAGGAGGGGAAGCCAGTTCACCCTGTCCTCGTGAAGCTCATTTCTAGCAGATATGAAACTTCTGATGACATAATTTTATAATGAATAAATATTTGGTAAACTCTATGAAGTAGCATGAGAGCACTAATACCATTGAGCATAATGGTAGTATTGTTGCTTTAAGTCAAAAAAGAACATTGGTGTTGTCAAAACTCCAGTGGACTCCAGGGAGGGTGATGATGTAGGGAAGGAAGCCTTGATAAGACAGAGACCTGCTCTCGAGGGAGTGATTCTGGCAGGAACTGACTCAACAGAACAAGCTGACCCTGGAGAGGGCAGCAGCCACCAGGAAAGCATGCTGGGTCTGACTCTGAGAGGGTGACTGACGTCCAAGATTGAGTAAAGTGGTTAAGGCATGACTGGCCAATAACTATACCTGCTACGTGCTATTCTTGTCCTTCTTCATCCAGGCATTCGGTAAGTAGTTACTGAGTCTCCCCACTACGTGCCAAGCACTGTGCTTGATGCTGGGTTCACACAGTGCTAAAAGAGACATCAGGACTTGCTGTCTGGTGGGGGAGCCAGACAAGTTAATAACAAGTTGCAATGGGTGTGATAAATGGGGGTAAGTATAGAATGTCTATGTGCTCGTCTCCTCTGCTAACACCTCACACCATTCAACTCCAACCCTACTCAACTAACCACAGTTCCTTCCCTTCACCTATTGTGAATGCCATTTCTTCTCATGATGCTTTTTCCCATGCTGTTCCCAGTGCTAGGAACTGCCTCCTGCCCACACCCCTTCATCTGGCTCAGCCATATTATATTCTACAATCCTCTTATTCACATGTTCTGTCTCTTCCTGCTCTGTGCCATGGTGCGTATGACATTCCCCCACTAGAATACTTAACACTCTCTATGGCAATCTTTACCTTATATATATCTTTCTTCTCTGCTAGACATGAGGAAAGGGCACGCCCATGTATCATTTGTGTTCCCAATTTATTCATGCGGCACAATATTGGATATTTCTGATTGAATGAATGAACAAATGAATAAAATGGAATGATCAAAAAAATCTATCTTCTAGGAGCTAAGAAAAACAAAATCGAAGAAACGAGGCCTGAGGTTGAAAATTGTGAACAAAGTTAGGCAAAGATGACCATGCCCTAGTAGGATTTTTCTCCCAATAATTTTCTCCTTTATTACAGCTATTTTCCCACAAAGAACTGCACATATTTAATGTGTACAATTTGATAAGTTTAGACGTATCCAAACACCTATGATACCATCATCCCATGCAAGGTAATAGATCTATCCCACACCTTACAGAGAGAAGGCTTACTTGGCTAAGCCACTCTGCCCTGTTTCTTCTCCAAAGCTCTTCAACCAGTGGGCCAGGAAGCCAGGAGTATCCATCTAGTGGAGCCTCCTTCTCTCAGAAATAAGAGCAAGTCCTCCCATCACAACGGTATTCCAAAAGCAATAATCAGAAAAGCATTAAGAAGGAAACCCATGCTGTCCAAGGTGGGGGCTCCAGACTTCTATGGAAATGTAGATGGTGATCTCTCCTGAAACTTTTCCCACAGACCTTTTCATAAACTCTAATGATTCAGGTTCTCTCCTGAGATGGAAAGACAATCCTCATATCATCCTGATTATCTAGGTTCATTGCTGGTAACAGAAAGAATACCCACTAATGCCCTGGCTGGGTAGCTCAGTTGATTAGAGCATTGTCCAGATATGCCAAGGTTGCTGGTTCAATCCCTGATCAGAGCACAAACACGCATCAACCAATGAATGCATAAAGTAAAACAACAAACTGATCTCTCTCTTTTAAATAAATACATACATACATACATACATACATACATACATACATACATAAATAGTGATCCACTAAGGCTTTTGCTTTCAAGGGTATTTAAGAAGAAAGTGAGAGAGAAGTGAAGAGAGGAGAGAGTGGAGGAGGCAGGGCAGGAAGGGAATGGAAGAACTGAAAAGTGGATGGGAAAAAGGAAAAAGAGCAAGTCTAGAGTCTGTCTTGTGAGCCACTCAGACTTTTAGAGTCAAACACCTTACACCAATCTGTGATATTTACAGTTCCCAGTTGCATTGCACCTGATCAAAAATATAAATACCTTTTTGCATGCCTAGGTACGCATGACCTGCTGTTTAGCCTTTTAATCACAAAGAAAAAAATATATATTTATTCACTCAGAACTGCAGCATATAAACCCAGTTGAACACTCTGTAGTTCAACATCTGGAATTCATCACCAGGTTATGCTCGTCAAAGAGCTAGCATTAAGGGAGATAGGCTAAGCCTTAAAACTTACACAGCCACAGAAGTGGGCTGAGGCAGGATTGATTACAAGCCCATCTTTGACTTCATTTTGCTCCTGGACAATTAGTTTGCAGGTTGAGTGGCATTTACTAATAGGAATAATGTTGACAAAACCGTTAAATACACATTGAGTTAGAAGAAAAAGGTGGGGGAGGTTGAAAGTCTTTGAGAAAAATCCAGATATCTCTCAACATATGGCTGTTTTTTAATGTAAAGGTTTTGTTTTGTTTGTTTGTTTTAAGTGGTTTCTCCTGGCCGACAACCAGAATCTTACCACACTTTACCATGGAATAACCAGGGTGGTGTTCTTAGGACAGCCCAGCTCCTTGGCTTTGCCACATGAACTGTGTCCTCTGTCCGTCAGGAACTCTGCAAGCTTGATGAGCTTGTAAGTGATGGGTCATTCAGCAGGCAGACTGCCCGGGCCCAGCACTGTTTTTTTTCTTGTCTTTTTTTCCAGAAAAGAACTGCTCTGTTCGCCCCGGTACTGGCTCAGCGGCGTTCCCTCCAGAGGCTGAACACCACATCAGGGCTCTGACCGTCTTTTATACATGATAAGCTTCTGGCTATTCAGGGGTCTTTCCCTGCACACGGCAGCCTGAGCGGTTGGCTGATGCAAGAAGCAAGCGAGATTACAGAAGTCAAGGGCGTGGTTATGGTGGAGCAAGTAAGGGAGGGCTATCTGCTTTCGCTTGCCTTCTCATTCCCGCCTCTTGATTCCCAAGCTGCCCCTAGCAGATTTAGAGAACGTCATTATTTTAAGGGCCAGCAGTGTTCTTAGTGAAGGATTTGCAGGCTAGGTGAGAACTTAAGTCACCTTGACAGCCAGAGCGCTGTTATACCTCCTCTGGAGAGAACGTCTCCCCACTGTGGAAGAGCCACGCGGGGACCGACGGGGCAGAGGACATTTGCAAAAGAGTCAAGAGCTATGGGAGGGAATGCCCAGGTCAGAGAACGAGAACTAAGAACAGGATGGGCTCTGGAGTTAGAGCTGATTTTGAATCCCAGCCCTGTTCTTTCAAGCTGGTTGCTTTATCTCTCTGAGCCTTCATCTCTTCATTTTTAAAAATAGTGATTGTAATAACAGTATCTATCTAATCAAATTGTTGGGGGAAATAAATATTCAACTATGTGTAATACCTAGAACAGAGCCAGGCACTCAGTGGACCTCAATAAATGAGTCTTTCTTGTGCATTTGATAGTGTGCCCTATGCAGTAGTTGTCCAAATCCCTAGGAAAGACAGGCAACATGGAAGCCTATGATTTGTCCTGTATACAGCCGCCGAGTCTTGAAGGCTTTGCATAGTGATCACAGATTCCCAAAATGTCAGAACCACAAGAAACCTGAGAAATTTCCTAGGCTGAGTACTTTCCAAAATTTTCCTTCAGACTCAGAACCTGTCCTTCAAACAAAAGGTTCCTGCAGAAATTAGATACAAAACGCATAGAGCAGAGCTAATTTGGTTGGAGTGGGGGTGGCAGGGCCCAGCAGAAATCACTTACTTGCTACTGAAAACCTTTCCTTTAGTGATACCCTTAAAGCACAGCCACAAGACTCCCAAGTCCCCTGATAACTTGGTTAGAAAATGAATGTTAAGTGACCACCCAAATTCAAGGACCGAGTACAGAGCCAGGTCTAGAACCCAATGCTTTGGTACGTGATGATGATTGTCAATTCAATGATATTGTAAAGAGGGAAAGAGAATAAATTTGTCTTTGATGCTCCCCCACCTTCCCAGCTCATGCCTCCCCCCACCCCAATATCTCCCAGTTACCCAATGTCCTCGTGCAAATCTCTGACTGACCCCTTTACCACTAACACAGCACTTCACTCTGGTTTGCCCTCCAAAAGAATCCCATCCTCCAAAACTTTACAGCCTCTTCTTCTCTCTCAAAAGTTCTCTGTGCCCTCTCCTGTTCCATCAAGACCCTTCTCATTACTGGTGAACATGCTAACAAACCAGTCAGTAAAGAGATATGTTTGGATGCTTGTATATTTTCCAAATAATTTCCCTAAGTATAATTTTAAGAAAAACCTTCTAGTAACCATTTCAAGAAAATTCTAAGAGGAGATTCATGGTGACCACTAGGAGGTTTTAGACATGCATGAGTGTTTTCACATGGCACCATGCCTCCTTGCCTGATAATGCTAGGATCACTCTCTCAGGGACATCAGTCACTTTGGCCATACTTTTGACCTAGACCATGCTCCCATTTCTCACTCACCTCCAAACCTGGCCGGTTCACTACTATTGTTGGCTATCACAAGGAGAGAGGACTTCTGTAAGTCAAAGGTGAAATACTAGAAGAAAAAAGTGGGAGCTGAATTAAATACACTTGAAGGAAAGCTGCCTCAACAACTCCAACTTTCCATGAAAACACTCCCCACCTGCTGCTCTTGAGCACCTGATGGGTAACTATTCCTGAGCAGCACAGAAATCACACTTTGACTGGATACAATGCTGCAGAAATAACTGACAGTCACAAGATCCAGATTCTAGTCCCAACTCTGCCATTGACCAGCTGCAGGGATTGGAAAATTCTCTTTACCCCTTTAAGTCCATGTGTCCTCAACTGCAAAATGGAGAGAGGGGTTATAAGTGCTCTGAAGTCCCTTCAGATCTAATTTTGTAGGATTCTGCCCCACTGAGAAGGGGCAGCCTCCAAGAAGGCCACATTTAGGTGAGATCGTGTGACTAGCTCTCCCCAGTAGAATATGAGTGAAAGTGATGCATGTCGCTTACAGGCAAGGCAACTAAGACACCGGTGTCCCTTTCCCACACTCTCTCCTCCTATTTCTGGCCAGATTCTGAGGGCCTGGAGGGGGGCAGATCCAGCCACAAGACAGAGGAGGCTCAGTCCTTGAATCACCACATGGAGGACGCTGCCACTGACCAGGCCCTCTCATGCTGGACTATTCGACGAATGAGAAGTAAACATTTCTTGGGTAAAAGCACTGAAATTTGATGGCTTACTAGTTACTTATCTTAACTATTGCAAGAAGTACAGAGTTCTGTGAGATTTAGACCTTCAATTCGATTTGGAAAATATTTATGGAAAACACTATGCTAACAGCTGGGGAGATTAAACAATGAGACAAATATAGTCCCTTCCCAGACTCAAACCCAGTAGAGCCTAGAGACATATATATTCCTAGTAGAGCCTAATATATTACTACTAGAGGCCCGGTGCACAAAATTCATGCACGAAGTGGGGGTGGTGCCTCAGCCCAGCCTGTACCCTCTCGCAATCTGGGACCCCTCAGGGGATGTCTGATCAAGCCTAAACCAGCATTCGGACATCCCTCTCGCAATCCAGGACTGCTGGCTCCTAACTACTCACCTGCCTGCCTGCCTGATCACCCCTAACCGCTCACCTGCCTGCCTGATTGCCCCTAACCGCTCACCTGCCTGCCTGATCGCCCCTAACCGCTCACCTGCCTTCCTGATCACCCCTAACCGCTCACCTGCCTGCCTGATTGCCCCTAACCGCTCACCTGCCTGCCTGATCACCCCTAACCGCTCACCTGCCTGCCTGATCGCCCCTAACCGCTCACCTGCCTGCCTGATCGCCCCTAACCGCTCACCTGCCTGCCTGATCGCCCCTAACCGCTCACCTGCCTGCCTGATCGCCCCTAACCGCTCACCTGCCTGCCTGATCGCCCCTAACCGCTCACCTGCCTGCCTGATTGCCCCTAACCGCTCACCTGCCTGCCTGATTGCCCCTAACCACACTGCCTTGACCCCCGCCGCCGTGGCTTCATCCGGAAGGACATCTGGAATGACATCTGAAAGGTTATTCAGCTGTCTGGTCTAATTAGCATATTATGCTTTTATTATTATAGATGTTCTGAGGCAAAATGAGGTAAATTCTGTAAGAAAAGCAAAGATGTTTTGAAAAGGAAGAAAGGGAGAATGAATAAAGCCCATCAGCTCACCTCACTGCAATCTGTTCTGAAAAAACAGCACTGTGAACCACAGTTAGTTCCCAGATTGAGTTGAAATTATGTTTCAGTTACTCATGTCTCCTGATACTCGGGGTGACCCATTCTGCCCGCTGGTCAACACACTTGGTTTAGGGGTAAGGGCTGCTCCCCAGATACACCAGGATCCCCACCATGCCCCATGCTCAGCCCAGGCACAAAGAATGTGATTTTCCCAGAGCTGTAGTCCATTCTTTCCTAAGTCTTTAATTCTTACAGATAAAGGAACAGGATATGTCAGGGCCACCGACCACCCAGAGGGACTTGGAGGGTGGGTTGGGGGGACAATTTCCATCAAGGGAAAACAGTCTAACGGGACTGACCCCGAGGCATTTCAAATTTGCTAACACCTCTGAAAGGAAGACAGTTGGCTATCAGGTGGTCACTAGCCACTAAAAGTTACTCTGCACCACTCAGGGGTTAAGAATATTGCCATTTATTACTTGGGGAGTTGTCAAAGTATTATTTTCATTACACCAATAAATTCTGTAAATGTAAAAATAAAAAATACTCTACGTTCTGGAACTTGTCTTATCTAAATCTACATGATCTGGAAATGTTTAGCAAGGGAGCTCTGTAATATAAAACAGATACAGAAAGGGTCCCCAGGAAAGCCCTGGGGAAATGCCACACTATTAATTACACGTTAAACTGAAGTCTCTTTAACAGCAACTGCCTCTGCTGCGAAGAACAAAGCCCAATGTTTTTCAGGGGAAAGAATAGAGGAGCCCATGTCCTTTGGCTCCTTGGAGGAAAGGCCCTTTCATTGAGAGCGGTATTTGAATTTTGTTTAGATTGCGGAGAGAGGGGAGAAGTAGCTCATGGGCTTCTGTTTGTCAAATTCAAAAACAAAGAAAAAACAGAATACTTCTAATTATTTTTACTGTAATCATGAACCTGAACTAAACTTAAATAAAGATTTGTACAAAACACCAAACAAAAATTTTCCAGGAAGACACTTCCCACAAACCTGTCTAGAAGCCTTCTGCTCACATGGAATCCATGACATTTTTTCAAAATATTTTAATTTTATATCAAAAAAAAAAGGAGAGAAAATGATATAAGATGAACATGTTTAGCTGAATGTCCCTTACATGTGCACAGGTGAGTGGATCCCACTCTTTGAAGAGATCCACTCTGATGCGGAGTTTGTAATTATGTGATCTGGGCTCTCTGAATTAGTCCATAGAAGAGATGCTATGTAATTACTAAGTGGCAACGTCGATGTCGCAGATGAAGTCAAATACAAAATGGAGATGAATGTGACTGGCATACAGGAGGGCACGATCTGACCCAGTTTGCGAATGGATCATCAGACGAGCTCAACCTCCACATAAAAGTCTAGCAACTTACCTGCACCGCCCCAGCTCAGCCCAGCTCGGCCCTGAACTTATCGAAGAGCATAATCCCCCACAGGACGCATCCTTGGGCACCAGCGGAAACCCATACTAGACGGGGCCTATAAAGCCTGCTTTTTAAGTTTATCTTTATTTATGTGCTGGATTCCCCCTCAGCCTCCTCGATGAGGCCATTAAGTGTTCATTTCTGAAGCTGGTGCAATCCTTGTTTTTCCTGTGACTGTTGCCATTCAAATCTGGGTCTCCGCCCACGAGTTCCTGGTAGCCAGCTGGCTCTTGGGTACCTGCCTGGCAGAAACTACTGACCCTTTTATTCCATGCTGCCTGGCTTCTTCCTGCCACAAGGAGGTTTTCCCAAAGCGGATGGAAGGCATTTCACACAGGATGAGCAATTATTTGTGCTGTGTTTTGCCACCGAGTTTCTGTATTGCCCTCCCGGGCAGATCTGATAGAGTTCCTCCGAACAGCTGGGAAGGATGTGAACCTGGGGAAGTTTTGAGTCAGTTACCTCAGATGCTGTGATTATGGCATGGATAAATTTTACTTTGTGGTTCTTTTTTTAAAAAAAAACACTACTCATTCCCTCAAAATGTGTTTCTGCCAGTTATACATATTTTTAACTGCAATAAAATATTAGTAATAAACAAGAATTCTTCATGTGTAAAATATTGTTTAAAACACTTTGAGACCCTTTCAACTCTTTACATGCAGGGAGTGAGGAAAATGCAAATGACGAATTGCTTCCATATCAAGATTAGTTGTAAAATTAATCTTACCTCGACCCATATTTGAAATTAAGTGATAGATTCATACGAGAAGGAGCATAAAGCTTAGTCAGGTGGTGGTAAACTTGACCTGTTCTTCCTACCAAACACACACACACACACACACACACACACACACACACACCAATTTCAGGAGAGAAAATGACAGGGTCACAAAAGCACAATTGATACCACATATTCCAGTATTTCAGAAAACTGCACATGGAAACACTTCCCATTCTGCATTTGGCCCTCCTGGCAGAGCCCCGGGCCATCGAGGTGCCTCTCCAACAAATGTTAATGAAATGACCCTGGCACAATTCCTGTTTCTCCAACCGCTGCAAAGACCAAGGACTGAGTGAGGAGTTCTTAATTGAAAGGTCAGTCCACTTTGCTCACTGCAACTCTCCTAGCATTAAAGTTGGGTAGACTTTTTTTGCAATCCGTCAAGTGATCTGTATTTCCAAGGGCAAATAAAGAAGTTGATGTCAAAAGGATGACAAGATATACAGGTGCAGGCTACACAAAGAAAAAATGAATTCTAATATAAGTACTAATCCAGACTCTATAAGAATAGCAAAGTATATGAATATCAAGTAAAATAATAACTATAAAGTAAATGAAGTAAAGAATATACAAGTAAAATATTTAGAGCTTAAAAGTATATAAGCATATATACTTACATAACTAATATGCATCAAGTAAAGAGTATATGGGTAAAGCATATAAGCCTAAAGTATATGATTAAGTGTAGAAATATTAATTCAGACTATCAAAACAATGATTTCTTCAATATTTAGATGTTCTGTGGGGACTGCTTCAACCCTAAACAAAAAGGGGAAAAAAACAATTCCAGACATCTACAAATGAACCAATCACCTGTCCACTTCCCTTTACCTGTAGAGACACAGGCAGCATGGACAAAACAATTGGAAAGTTTAACCATGGACAGATTTTCTTGTAAATGATTGCTCTTCTTCGGACAACAATTATTTATTTATCTATTTATTTGGTATAACATTAATGCTACTAAGAAACTTGACATGTAATGAACTTTCCACTTACAATGTGGTTTTGCACTTCACCCAACTTTTATGCAGTAATAAAGCATTGACAAGTGTGTCAAAAGCAAGTGATGATGGAAAAAATAAAAAGAGCAGTAACATTTCTAATTTGTGGGCCACATTTCAGGATATTCCCTAGTTTTAGAAAAATAGATAGTATTCCGCTGAAATCCTCAGCTGTTTTCCTATAAACTTTTTAAGAAAAAAAACCATGGGGAAATCCATTTTACTTCAGGGTATCCCTGGTGTTCAAGACTTCTAAGCTTCAAATCGAACTTGAACCTATGGGGGCTCAAGTTTGTTTTTCTCTCAGTGATACATGGTTTCCTGCTTATAAGAAAAAACGAAAAGTCCTTAAAAGCTTATAAAAATTTTCAAAAGGCTTCTTGGACCTTGACTCCAGCTTGCAAAACAACATTTTGATGAGTTAACTGTAAATAAATCTGAAACATGTGATTAGATTTCCATTAAAATGCACATGAGTTATAAAATTATGAGGAAAAAATTCTCGGCAGAGCAGGCTCTAGGCTTTTTTTGCTGACCCCACAGCACTTGAAAAGTGATTGGGTGTGTCCAAGTCATTGCTGTGTTTGCCATCAGTAAGTGAATATACCTTGTCCAAGTTTCTAATGTAATGCTCATCATTTTAGTGCACCATTCATCACCCCACAGCTTTGCCACAAAACAAGTGCCAATATGACCTTCATCCGGCCATCTGGTATGCTCCCCTCAGCTTGTCCCAGAGTCTAGCCCACCAGCACCTCCTGAGGGAATGGGTCTAAGCCAGGATGTGTTCATTACAGAGCTATCTTGGGCACTATAGGCTATTCACACAGCACAGAAAAATGGGGAGGTATATGGGCTGGGGAAAGGGACAAGGGTCTCGGCCCTCCACTCCTAGGAAATATCTTAGGAGATTCCTCTCCACCATAAAGAAAATAATTGGGTTTTAATGCATTGGTTGAAGGACTATTTTTGTCATTTGTCCCTCTTTGTACACTAGCCTAAACGCTCTCTTTGGTTTGCTTCAGCAAATATTGGCAGTGACTCCAAGAAGTACTGGAAGATCATGGATCTCATTTTCAAATTAAACATGGAAAGTAAGCAAGAAACGCTAGGGCTGAAGATCTGAAGCATGACAGGCACACCCACTTTCCTAAGGGACATGTTTCTTACGGTGCCCCATGCTGCCTGCATCGTGGAAAGAACCTTAAAGAATTTTCCAGCCCCGACCAGTTTGGCTCAGTGGATAGAGCGTCAGCCTGTGGACTGAAGGGTCCCAGGTTTGATTCCAGTCAAGGGCATGTACCTCGGTGGCGGGCACATCCCCAGTTGGGGGTGTGCAGGAAGCAGCTGATCGATGTTTCTCTCTCGTCGATATTTCTAACTCTCTATCCCTCTCCCTTCCTCTCTGTAAAAAATCAATAAAATATATTTTAAAGAAAAAAGAATTTTCCAAAAGTCCATGTCAGTGCCTCTAGGCGCTCTGTGAAATCTGAGAATTACAAAGCCAGACCGGGCCTTACAGGACTGTTGTCTCTAATCTTCCCCACGTTACAGGTGAGGAAATTGAGACCCGAGAAGCTGAAGAGACCAGCAGACAAGACACAGGTAGGTGGCCAGCTTCAGACACCAGGCTGGCCGTCTGCCTTTAGTCCCTGGTCCTTTGGTGGTTTATCTAAGAGTCACAGTGAGATATCACCTCACCCCTGTTAGAAGGTTATCATCAAAATGTAAGAGAGAACAAATGTTGGTAAGGATGTGGAGAAAAGGGAACCCTGGTGCACTGCTGGTGGGAATATAAAGTGGTACAGCCACCATGGAAAACAGCATGGAACTTTCTCCAGAATTAAAAATAGACGACTTCATTGCAGTGTCTTGAAAGATAACTATAAATTAACATCATAATATTGCTAAATCAGTTCAAATTCAAAGAAAGAGTTCTGGTTAAATATGAAGAATTAACAACATGCATTTATCTCCTCTTCCTACTAAAGCCCAAATAAAATACAGAAAAGGAATTTTTCAAAAAGTGGATTAGCCCATAGAGAGAATGGGGAGATTTCAGCAGGCAAAACATTTACACTAATTTGGAAAAAAACAGAGTTGGAGGAGTGATGTGTGGCAAAGCAGGAAAAATTATAAAAATTGAATTTCAGGGTCTGTGGAGGTCACAGTACCAATGAGAGTTGCATCGATTTGCTCCATAGCACCTCCGAGAGGGTCACCATTCAGAGACACGGGCGCCCAGAGAAGGCAGCTGTGAGATTCTACTTTCCCAACCCTGCCTGGGCAGACTGGGAGAAAAGGCCTGTCTCCAAGCAGGTCCTTTCTCCTGTGCCACCCAGGCAGGGCTGGCCTGGCCCTGACACTTGCCAGAAACCACAGCCTTGTTCTCTGCAGAAACCACGCTAGAGGCTCCAGACTCAGTGCCACCAAACACAAAGAAAAGCAGACAGGCAGGTAAGATTAAAAACAGGGGGGCGGGGAGTTGGGGGTATATTTCCAAAGGAAAATATATCTGCACCCCCATGTTAAATGCATTATTTACAATATCCAAGACATGGAAACAACCTAAGTGCCCGTCAATGGATGAACAGATAATGAAAGTGACATACACATACGCGCGCGCACACACATACACACACACACACAATGGAATGTTGTTCAGCCATAAAAAAAGAAAATCCTGCCATTTTGACAACATGCATGAACCTGGAAGGTATTGTGCTCACTGAAATAAGCCAGAGAAAGAAAATATTGTATGGTATCATATGTGGAATCTAAAAAAAATTGAAAGTCAGACTCATAGAAATAGAGTAGAGTGGTGGTTGCTGAGGGCTAGGGCGTGGGGTGGGGGGGGGGTTGGTCAAAGGGATAAAGTTGGTTAAAGGACACATGCTTTCACTTATAAGATGAACAAATTCTGAGGAGCTAATATATAGGATTGGGGTTACTGTATTGTATACTTGAAATTTGCCAAGAGTGGATCTTAAGCATTCTCAACACACACACACACACACACAAGGCAACTATGTGATGTGATAAATGTTAGTTAACTTGATTGTGATCAATATTTCATAATATATAAAGTCACCACATCATATGCTTTTAAATGTACAACTATATTTGTCAATTACCTCAATAAAGCTGGGGGTGGGGAGAGTGATAAGATAGGAATTTGCAGCTAGATGGGAGAACTCTCTGAGTTAAATGATGGTCCAGTCAGCTTTCAACCATCTGCAGTAAGTAAGAGAGAAAAAGTCTGGAGAACTCACAGCAGGTGGCAATTCAAATAAAGATGCTATTTGCCCTGGGAAGACACAATTTGATGTATCAGCCATGACTGAAATACTTTCCAAATTAAATCCAATGTCATGGCCAGAGATTGAGGTTCATCAATGGATGAGTGGGACACAGGGTCCTGAACCATGCTGATGTCACTGAAGAATGAAAGTGGCAGCAGAAAAAGTGCATCTATGTTTTTTAAATAATAATGTGTGTGTGTGTGTGTGTGTGTGTGTGTGTGAGACAAGAGAAAAGGCAGTCCCTCTTTCCTGCTCTGAAGAGCTCTCTGCAGTGCTCTCTGCAGTCAAGAATAGAGGTGGAGTCCAAGGTGCTGGTGTGGCAAAACCCACAATGGCTAAGAGCCCTCCAACATTTATGTGATTCTCTACTTGCAAGTCAGCATTCTTGAGAAAGTGCGTACACCTTTCCAGAGAACTACTAGTATTTGCAAAGTTGGCTATAAGTTTAGGTCAAACAAGTCCCTAACTTTTACAAAAGCTCTAAAAAAAAAAACCTTACAAATCAAAAATACGTCCCTCCTTCAACCTGGTCTAATTCCTGGAATGTCACTTTTGGAACATTTCAATCATCAATGGCTGCATAGCAAACCATCCCAAATATTAGTGGCTTAAATCAACAATCGTCATTTCGTTATCTCTCACAACTCTGACCGAGCTGGACAGATCTTCTCATTCATCTGATGTTGGTTGAGCCTGAAGTCACCAGGAGCCCGAGAGGCTGGAAGCTGAGGCTACCTTCTGACCACAGAGCCCACATGCAGCCTCCCGTTTCATAGCAACTGTGTTCCGAGAGAGGCTATGACCGAAATGAACATTCCAAGAGAGGGCATGGAAGCTGCCGGTCCCCTGAGAGGCTGGTCCCAAAAGAGGCCAAGAGTCACTTCCACTGTGTTTTATTAGTCATATAACCAACCACTGGCCCAGCCCAGATTTAAGGGGATAAAGAAATAGACCCTTCCTCTCACTGGGAGAAGTGACAACGAGTTTGAGTTCATTTTTATTCCATCTTGGAGCCTCGTTGCTTTTCTTCTGTGTTTTTACCTTATATATAATAGCAGATAGTCACAGTGGTCTCAATATGTACAAAACCATTATTCCAGCTCAATAGAAATGTTGCTTGGATCCTTTCCTGAGAGGTATTTCTGTGGCAAGATGGATTTAATACATTAAAAGCATGGCCCAGTTCTTTATCTCTTTCTATATCCGTGCCCTTTGCCATGTAGTTTGTCAATGCTCTCCACCCTGACTCGGGCCTCATCCAAGTGATTTGCTTTGGCCAATATAATGTTAGCAAGGTGATACAAGATTTGCAAAATACTTCACAATTGAGCTTGCCCTCCCTCTTATGCCTCTGCCAACATCATAACACCATATCTGGACTCAGTTGCCAAAAGATGAGAGACACCTGGCAAAGCCCATTGGCCCAGCTGAGGTCATCTTAGATCACTGAACAGCTAGCTACCCCTCACCCCAAGTAGGTGAGCAAGCCCAACCAAGATCAGCAGAGCCCTCTAGCTAATTCCCAGCTCACTCCAGAGTAAGCAATAAGCACTACTTATGTCACTGAGGTTGTATAGTTGCTTGTTACTCAGCATTATTTGGGCGATGGATAACCATTACAGAAAGAGTGTTGGGTGAGGATTAACAACAACAACAAAAATTAAAAGGAGATGCCTGGAAATAGTCAAGGTTATCTCAAAAGGGAAAAGGGAGACAGAAATCAAACTTGATACACTTTTAATTTTTGCCCTGTTGCCATGTACAATTATTAAATAGCTAATAGATTGAACCATAAATATTTCACAGAAGTGATTTATTTGCAGCGGGGAATCACTTGGCACCAAAAGAACGGGGCTTATAAACAGCTTGTGATGACAACAGAAAAGTGCAAAGAAAGAGCTCCATTTGGTTTTGCTGGAATCAGTCACATCATGGCACTTGGGGCTAGAGGCAGCTCAGCAGAGCCCAGAGCAGAATGACAAATGAGGCCACTGGGTGCGTGTGCACCAGAGGGAACCCTGACCTTTGGCTAGGGTTCATTAACGAGATTGAGCTTTCTCCTTGAAAATCTGGGCAGCAGCTCTGAGAATCCTTCCAGGGACTTAGTTCTAAGTTTAAAAGGCAGATGTGAAAGTTCCTTTTGCCTGAGTTTGGGTGTTTTGCAAGGTCTTAGCCATTGGGCTTATTTATTTTCTTTGCCATAAATTACAAGCATAATGTGTGTATAATATATGTGTATAAATATGTAACTACATACACATCTGTGTGTCTGAATATATATCTATCTCAGCCCAGGCGCATATATTGGGTAAGTCCTATAGGAGCTATAATAAATAATGGGGAATACATGGAGCCCTTAAAAATGGTAATAATCCATGATTCACACTGTCTGTCACAGCCACACAGAAATTATAGCCTCCATGCAGGTGCAGTCTTACAGATATTGCTATCTGTTCTTTCCAGAATACATACAGCCTCTGTTATCATGATGATTATAAATTGTCTCATTATGTAACACACTGCTCTGAGCTTGTGCAATCCAGATTTAACAAGAGGTTCTCAGCAGTAGATGACTTTTTTCCATTGTAGATATGCCCCAAAATGTGTAACCAGTATAATGTATGAGCAAAACTGCAGTTAACCATAAATTTAAGTATAATAAAATAAATTGAATTATTGTGGTAACATTAAATTATTACATTTTAGCCCTCTCTCTTTCATTTAAAATCTGTAATTAAGTGAAATACGTGCAGTCACACAAATGAACAAATGGCAATGCAACCAATAACAGAAGAGATTAGCAAGTATTTTCTCAGGCATGACAGGGGTATTTTACTTGCTACATGGTGCTACCAGGTCACATAAATAAACATGAACACAAAAAGAATGTAAAGGGTCTAAGGACACAAAGTATTAAACAGAACATATATTTAGATGCCTATGTATTTTTCAAGTATCTAATTCAACACTTATAAAATGTCCAGCGTATATACTCAACTTTATGATGGCTGTATCCACGCATTTTGATTCAAGTTCTCTTTTGAACAAACTAGAAAACAGCAACCAAACTATTTCAAGGGCAAGAAAACATTTTTGTGGCCAAGCCCCTCCACAAATGGACAAATTTAGTCGAGTATTCAGTCTCCCTGAGCTTTGACAAGCTGTGGGTTGGGTTAGAGGAGAAGCGCTGGAAAAAATAGAACAGGAAGTGGTCTAGCTGAAGATCTAGCCAACTTTACGGCCCTCTGAGCTGCCCTCATGGAGGGCCATGTTCTCTAGGTAGATAGGTAGCAAGTGTGGAAGCAGAGATCAGAGAGGGGGAAACAACAAATGGGTTGGTGTGTTTTGTTTTGTTTTGTTTTTTGGGGGGGTTGTTTTTGGTTTTGCATGACACTCAGTGTGCATTTCCAATAACATTCTCTTTTGGTGCTGAAAAGGCACTGAATCCACGGAAAGACTTCTGTATAATATTATGCAAAAACCAGATCATTTCCAAACAAAACAAATTTGGAAGACTACATGACCATTGGTGCATCCATGACTGGTAATGCAAGGGAACAGTTATTCCCAAACTTAGTTTTAAATTCAATTCTAAAATGTACTAGAATCTTCTTCCTGGGCGCAAGGAAAAACCTTCCTTCCCACATCCCTCTTCCATTCCCTCCCCTTGTGCATTGTAGGTGGCAACTGACTTCTTTTGCCTTAGAAATGTCAGAACAAGGACATTAGGGTTATGCCAGTAACAGTCATTTACTGAGCACTTCGCAGGTGCCGAGCACTAGGCTCAAGTAGATTAAATCACCACCTCACCTACATCTTCCTGACACCACTCCAAGGTTTGCGCTATTTCCCATTTAATGGGTGGGAAACTGAGGCATAGGAAGCCTTTGGATCATGGGGAGCATTTCTTTATTTTAGGATTGGGGGGAACAGCATCAGTCAGCTAGGAAGTGGCAGAGGTGGGACTAAAATGCAGTTCTTGCCCCGGCTGGTTTGGTTGGATGATTAGAGCCTCGGCCCCCAGGCCAAAGGGTCACAGGTTTAATTCTGGTCAAGGGCAGGTTATGTCAGTTGCGGGCTCCCCAGCCCCAGTGGGGGTGCATGGGGGAGGTGACCAGTCGATGTGTCTCTCTCATATCAGTGTTTCTCTTTCTCTCTCTCTCTCTCCCTCCCTCCCTCCCTCCCTCTCTCTAGAAATCAATGGAAAAATTTCCTCCAGTGAGAACTGAAAAAAAAAAAAGCATGTCTTCTGCCCCTCAGCCAGATATCCCTCCTTTACACCAAGGTTGCTCCTAGAAAACTCTCCAAGGGTGGGAATGGGCCAGCACTTAGGAATGAAAAGAATGCCATTAGCCAGCCTTTCCTGGGGAGAGTGAAAGACCATCTCGTCCTCCAAGCTCTCCTCCTCCCTCCCCATCTCTTCCTGCCACCCTTATCATACCACCCAGCATCTGGGAAGCCTGCCAGCGGGGCTGCCTTCCACTTTTCCGTGAGTTCGGTCCCGCCCACTGCAGGAGAATGGGGCTCTGTCTTCCTGTGTCACCTGCAGTGCCACACATGTGCTCGTGTCGTCCTGCTGTTGTTAAGCTGTTTCCAACTTTCCCAAGCATTTAGCATTTGGTTTGGACAAACCTAAAAGACATCTTTCCCTGTGCTTTTTCCCATAATTTTAAACCTAAATGTATTTTATGAGAAATCTAATCCGTGTGTTTCTGATTAAATTTGTAAGAGCCATTTGATGTCCAAGGGCCTTTTAAGTTTTTATAAGCCTTTTTAAGACTTTCCCTTAGAAATGTTTTGCCAACAGAAAATGAACTTAGATCTCTCTAGTTCAAGTTCATTCCCACTCTCAACAATCATAAGGCTCTGCTGAAACTATACTGCTTGCTGCTCTAAGCTGATCATCCATAGCTGTCCAGGGTGTAACTCATCACTTATACCTTTGCTCAACGCTCCCAATGAGATGTAGCTTATCTCATATAGGGAATGATGGTTAAGTTTTATTGCCAAATACATTATCTCACAATTTAGCCTGTCTACACTCAGCTACCAGAGAGACTTACAGTTAAATTGGATGATTGAGTCAGTAAAGCATTAAGACCAGTCCCATAGAAAAACTAAAGTTTCTGTGGGTTGTTTGGTTTTTTGTTTGTTTGTTTGTTTGTTTGTTTGTTTTTTGTTGTTGTTAAGCTATAGAATTCTTTTTGTATTGACAATGTGGCTTCTACTCCCAGCTCTATGGTTTACTAGCTATATGACTCTGGATAATTCCCTATTGTCTTGAAACATAGTTCCCTTAACTATAAAATAGAAAGTATAATTTATGACCATTTTAAGGATTAAAGAGATAATGTTTGTCAGGTACCTGAGATATAGTATACCAGTAGGTCCTAAATTCTAGTCTTTAGACAGTCATACAGATAGATAACATGATGAAGATAAACAGATACACTGGTACATAGAATAAAAATGATGTCTATATAGAAATCATCTGAGGAACATATTTGAAACGCAAATTCTTGGACACACTCCAAAAGTCAGCTCAGTAGATCTGGGATGCAGCCCGAGAATCTGCATTTTGACGTGCTTCTTGGGTAATACAGGTGGCCTAAGGACTACATGTTAGAATCAGTGACTTACGGTAATATGAGGGAAGGAGAGATAATGAGATGTAGTAAAGATTGTGATAAGATGACCACTGATAATGAGGAGATGATGTTGCAGAATCAAACAAAGGAAGATTATGAAACACTTAAGGAAAAATTATTCACTTCGGTTTCTGAATATCTGCTTAATTATTTGCATTTCCCAGAGGAGAAACATAATAAACATAAAAGCAAATTCATGAATGTATTATAGTTAACATTCAAAATGGGTCCAATCCACTTTGCACCAAAGATTGTTAAATCTTTGCTTATAATGTAACCTACAGTTGAAGAAAACTATTTGATTAGGGATAGAAAATGTTGAATTTTAAATTAGAAACCACATTTTCAAATTCAGCCTTAAATAAGCAGTTACATCAGAGGACACAGGTTTTTAATAACAGGAAGGTGGAGAGATTGAGAACCTTTAAATTGCTGCCTCAGGACTTTGAGAATTACCAGCTCACTTAGAGGCACCAGGGGAAAGATGGACATCTTTAGAAGACAAGATTGCACAATGGATGTGCAGAAAGAAAGCAAGACCAACCAACTGAGAACAAGCAAAGGCTATTTATTCAGAGCTTGCTGTATAGCAAGAGAGGCAGCTGCCATCACTCGTGTTTTGACAGAAACTCAACGGCAGGCAGAGGAATGGGAAGCCTCATAGTCGGGAGAAGGGAAGGCTTCAGGTGGGCTCTGCCTGGAAGCCTGCTGCCTGGGGAAGCTATCGGTGGGTTCATTAGAAATGGGGTATCCCCATCCGATTGACTGGGGTGCATATTTTGCTTTCTCCCATCAGACTAAGTTGGAAGCAAGGGCAAAAATTATGGAAGCTGTCAGTTATTGATCCAGTCCTGGCCATCTGGGGCCAACTGTTACAGGGTTTATTGTTTGGCTTCCTGGATTGTTTACTAAAGATAGCAGTCTGACTTCCTCCAGCTAGGACTAATAACATGCTGGCTTCCTGGGCTGGTTGTTATAAAAATGGGTTCGTTTCCTGGGCAGGTTGCTGCAGGTTGTGGTTCAAATCTGTGTTTTTATATATAATCTGGCCATTTTCCGTTTGTATGTTAAGTCTCTCAGATATACTATGGTGGGACAGAGGTCTGATCATTTCCAATTTATATTTGTTTCATATCTTCTAATTATAAAATGAAGTACTTATAAGAAATTCTCCTATGAATTCTAGTTAATTATAATGGTTTTATATAACCTTTAACATTGATATTATATTTACTTATTCGAGACTATAGTATTTGTTATAAATATACATATACATATACATATACATATACATATATATATATATACACATATATAAATATTTACTCATTGGTTATAGGAAAATTAGTGTACCATTGTTTAACCTACTTACTACCCTAGCTTAAAGGATATTGTTACAGTTAATTCAAACAAAATGGAAACTATTTAGATCCTCTTAAAGATGGAAAAAGTTCATCTTTTTTCTTCTATCAGTCATGGTATAGATACTCAGGTCGGTCAGCTCAGTTAGTTGAGAGTCATCACATGCAATGAGCAGTCCCTGGTTCAATTCCAGGTCGGGGCACATGCCGGGGGCAGGGGCGTGCTGGGTTAATCTCTCTCTCTCTGTCTCCCTTCCTCCCTCCCTCCCTTCCTTTATCCAGAATCAATAAAAACTTTTTTTTTAAATCATGCTGCAGCTAAGAATATATGGTGACTTCAGCAGACACATTTTATAAACACAATATCATCCTTCAGCTTCTTCCTGACAGGTTGCTGGTTACTGTGCAAGTAATCTGTAAGATTTTCTATTTTCTGTATGTGATCTAAAAGGAGACCCTAGTAATATCACAGCTCGGTGGCTGTCTATAAACTCTTCTGGGGAGAGCTAGTGCCATGGAGCTGACGCACAGGAACATCTGTGATCTGACCGGTGATATATGGTGCCGTGGATCAGTCACAGCCACAGAGCACAGACCACCAGAGCGGGCTCAGCTCAAGGCCTGAGTCAGGGGCTGGGAGAACGGAGTGGCTATTGCGGGAAACATTCAGGAGATCCAGACATAGAGTTCAAAGGCGATCCCGAGTTCAGGACACCTCGAGCAACAATTAGCACCCAGCAGTCCATTCGAACAGGCGGAGCAGGAGCTCGAGCGGCAGCCGAAGCTGTGGCTCCGTCAGGCCAGCAGGTGCCAATCAGAATATGTGTTCACAGCAGCAGCACAGGTTTGAGGGAAGGGCCCCAGGGCCGGAAAGCAGGTCTCCAAAGAGGAAGGTGAGGAACCAGGGTCTGCAGTCAGAGGTCTGACCATATGACCAACCTGGCCAAAATGATTTAGGAGTAGTCATGATATCTGGCAGCGTGCAATTGAAGAAAACAAAACTATTTCAGCGATTTTCATGGGAAAGGGATTCAGCAAGTGCTGCCTGGAATTTCACTGGAAGGAGGAGTGGGCTCGGGGCCGAGACTCCACGAGTGACGCCTGGAACAACACTGCGAATCAGTCGGCCAGGGAACGGCCTCCTCTGCCGTAAGGAAGAAGGTGGGGAATCAGGAAGCTTCCACCACCACCTCCTCTCGACCCCACAGAGCGAGAGAGTGAACACGAAATGCTGCTCAGTCGGTGCCATCAAAACAAAACCCCTGGCCTGGCCGGCGTGGCTCAGTGGTTGAGTGTCGACCTATGAACCAGGAGGTCACGGTTCGATTCCTGGTCAAGGCCACATGCCCGGGTTGCGGCTTGATCCCCAGTAGGGGCATGCAGGAGGCAGCCGATCCATGATTCTCTATCATCATGGATGTTTCTCTCTCTCTCCCCCTCTCCTTTCCTCTCTGAAACCAATAAAAATATATAAAATATATATATTTTAAAAAAAACAAACACCTGTAACTGTCACTACAGTCACCCCAGACTCTCACTAAGGAGTCAAATGATGGGTCACTGCTACCAAAAAAGCCAACACCTCCTTTACCTTGCTTTCTAGTAGAAAATAGCCAGCGGAGTTCCAAACATCGCACATGTGTGCTGATCGGTGGGAATGAATTCTCATCCAGAATCCCAGCAGGCTTCCCCGCCTCCACCCTGCAGGAAGGCACACTGGAATACGGGAATAAATGCTGAGCACGAAACCTCTAGGCCAGTGGTTCTCAACCTTCTGGCCCTTTAAATACAGCTCCTCATGTTGTGACCCAAGCATAAAATTATTTTCGTTGCTACTTCATAACTGTAATGTTGCTACTGTTATGAATCATAATGTAAATATCTGATATGCAGGATGGTCTTAGGCGACCCCTGTGAAAGGGTTGTTCGACCGCCAAAGGGGTCGCGACCCACAGGTTGAGAACCGCTGCTCTAGGCCAAGACCCAGTCCTGTGGAATGGAGAAAGAAATTGCTGCCTGGCCAGTGTGGCTCTGTGGTTTTGAGACTTACATTTAAGTCTTTAATCCATTTTGAGTTCATTCTTGTGTGTCATGTAAAGTGGTCTAGTTTCTTTTTTTCTCTCTCATATATCTGTTCAATTTTCCCAACACCATTTATTGAAGAGGCTGTCTTTACCTCATTCCCCCTTTGTCTATTAATTAACCATAAAGGCATAAGTTTATTTCTGGCCTATTCTGTTCCATTGATCTATGTCTGTTTTTATGCCAGTATCATGCTGCTTTGATTACTATAGCCTTGTAGTATCATTTTATATCAGGTAGCTTGATAGATTGCTCTGGCTATTTGAGGTCTTTTCTGTTCCCAAGTAAAGTTTTTGAATGTTTGTTCTAGGTCTGCAAAAAGTGCCATTGGTATTTGACAATGATTGAATTAAATATATAGATTGCTTTGGGTACTATGGACATTTTAAAGAAGTTAATTCTTCCTATCCATTAACATGGTATGTACTTTTAATTATTTGTATCTTCTTCAATTTCTTTCTCCAATGTCTTAAAGTTTTCCAAGTACAGGTGTTGTACATCTTAGGATAAATTTATTCCTATATCTAACTTTGAAACTCCATTTACAATGTATTATGTTTTCAATGAAAAATAGTAAAATAAAATTTTTTTAAATGCATTCCTACAACAGTTTGGTGATTTCAGGGGGAGGGAGAGAAGGAAAAAGGCATAGAGGGGATAAATGGTGATTGAAAAAATAAAATAAAATATTTTTTAAAGTAACAATAAAATAAGCCCAGCCAGTATTGTTCAGGGTTGAACATCAATCTATGAACCAGGAGGTCATGGTTTGATTCCAGTCAGGGCACAAGCCCAGGTTATGGGCTTGATCCCCAGTAGGGAGTGTGCAGGAAGTAGCCAATCAATGATTCTCTCTCACCATTGATGTTTCCCTCTCTCTCTCCTTCTCCCTTCCTCTCTGAAATCAATCAATCAATCAACAAATAAATATAAATAAATTATTCCTAGGTACTTTTTAAAAACAATTGTAAATTAAATTGTTTTCTTAGTTTCCCTTTCTGATAGCTCATTGTTGGTATATACAAATGAAATTCATTTCTGGATATTTATTTTGTATCCTACTACTTTACTGAATTCATTTATCAGTTCTAGGGCTTTTTTGGTGCAATCTTTAGGGTTCTCTATATATAGTACCATATCATCTGCAAATAATGACAGTTTTACTTCTTCCTTTCCAATTTGTATTCCTTTTTATATCTTCTTATTGTCTGATTGTCGTGGCTAGGACTTCAAGTACTATGTTGAATAAGAGTGGTGAAAGCAAACATCCCTGTCTTATTCCTGATCTTAAAAGAAAAGTTTTTAGTTTTTGCCCATTGAGTATGATGTTTGTCATATATGGGTTTGTCATATATGTGTTTGTCATATATGGCCTTTATTACATTAAAGCATGTTCTTTCTCTTCCTACTTTGCTGATAGTTTTTATTATAAATGGGTGCTGGATTTTACCTACTGATATGATCATGTGTTGTTTATCCTTCATTTTTTATGTAGTGAATCACATTTATTGATTTGCAAATAGTGTACTAATCTTGCATCCCTGAAATAAACTCCACTTGATCATGGTGTATAGGTTATTTAATGTATTGCTAGATGCAGTTTGCTACTATTTTGTTGAGGATTTTAGCATCTATGTTCATCATGGACATTGGGCTATAATTTTCTTTCTTTGTAGTGTCTTTATCTGTTTTGGGGATTAGAGTAATGCTGGCTTCCTCTTGAATTGAAAACAGGATCTCAAAGAGATATCTGCACACCCTAGTTCACTAGAGCAGGAGTCTGAGGGAGACCGCGTGGCAGACAGCCGCGTCCCTTGGGACAGGCACAGCCCCTGACGGGGGAAAGGAGAACCGCGGGATTCCTGGCGCCGCCAGGGAAATTGAGAGCTGGGTTCTGTGATCACGGAGGACTGAGCCTAAAGGGGGCAGCCTGAAGAGCTGACCTGACCATGCAGTCCCGGTAAGAGAAGAAGCTTACAGAAACCAAGCCTTCCCCGTTTCCGCGGCCGGCATTTGTTTGTTTGTTTTCACTGAATCCTGTTCATGGGACATTTCGGATACAGACACTCACCTGTGCTGAAGAGAGGGAGAGTGTGCTGAGGAGTGGAATCTGGGGAGAGACTGGGGAAAGAGGGGGAGCCGGGAGAGGTGGTAGTGAATTGAGTGCTGAGACACCCCTGAGCCCAGGACTGGGGCAGCCACCCTCTCCTGAGAGTGAGACTCCTCCCCCCAGCCCCCAGGCAAGGAGCACAGCCACACCCAGATTCCACCCTGTACGAGATCAAGGATTAAGATAACCTGATCAGTCCCTGGGAGTTAACAGGGTCTGGCCTATAGGGGGATTTTCAATCCCAGCAACAACATAGCGCCGGTAACTAACTATTACGCAGTCAGCTCTGGGCAGTGAACTTCCACTGGACAGAGAGGCCCTATAGCCTCAGAGGCCAACCCCAGAACACTGCCACCCAGAGGCTGACCCACAAACTGACTCTTTGCTAAACACAAAATAAGGCAGTCTGGGAAATAAATGCGGCATGCTTTAAAATAAGGACTGTGGTTTACAACACAGAGGAACAGTATATCGCAGGGAAACTCAACACTCTCCTGAATACCTGGAAGGTCTAAGGCGAGCCACACTGAAGAATAGAAGAAACGAAGGACCTTCACTACTGCAATTTTTTTTCTTTTTTCACTTTTTAACTAAGAAACCAATTTTTTTTCATTCTTTTTTTTCTGTTCTTTTTTTTTTTCTTTTCTTCTTTTTCCATCACCTGATTTTACCCTTTTAATTACTACCTTCTTATTTTTAACCAGTATTATTACTGCTACCATTTTACCATTTTTTAAAATGCCATTTTATTTTTTCTTTATTTTATTTTGGGATTAGTGTTCACCATTCTATTTTCATCGTTATATTATTGGTTGTTTCTAGTTTGCATTCATATCCAGGGAGCTGTTGCTGGAATTTGTTGGGATTAATGGCTGTTCTATAGGAGTATTCTCCTCATATAAAAAGTCTCTTCCCCTCTTCCACTTCATTCTCTCTTTTCGCTCTTTTTTTTTTTCTTTTCTTTTCTCGCTTTTATTTTCCCCCTTCCTTTTTCCCAATTTCATTTTTGCACTCCCTTTTTTTGGTCCCTACTTTTCTTTTCCTTTCTCTCTTTTATCTTTTTCTCTTCCTTCTTCCTTATCCCCTAATTCTCTTAATTCAGGTGGTCACCTTTAATTGGGGTTATTAATATCGTGAATATATTTGTGTATAGTGCCTGGTACGTGGTGCCTTGTTGTGTTGTATTTTGTGCCTTTAAATCAACGCAGCAGATCCAAGCAACAGCAACCTCCTGAGCACCACATCCTCTGCTGAGGAACCTCAGCTGTACGTGAAACCTCGCCCCACCAGCCAGAAGAGCCACCACAGCTGTGAACAGCACCCACCAGAGGAGCTGCTGACAACTGAAGAGCAGCTGCTACCACAACCGCCCGAAGAGCAACCACAGACCAAGGAGTCACTGCCACCAAGGGAGCAACCACTGAACAACTCAACGTCTAGATATGTCAGTGAGATCAAACATGGGTAGACAAAGAAACCCCCAAAGGAAAGAGAAGGAGGACTCTCCAGAAAAGCAGCTAAGTAATACAGAGGCATGCAACATGACAGATAAAGAATTCAGAATAAGGATCCTAGAGTGCATAAACCGGATGGAGGAAAAAATCGACAACCTAGTTCACTAGAGCATTATTCTTAATAGCTAGGGTATGAAAACAACCTAAGTGTGTCCATCAAAGAATGAGTGGATAAATAAAATGTGTGTATATATACAATAGTATGCTATTCACTCATGAGAAAGAAGGAGATCCTGATATTTGCAACAACGTGAATGGATCTTGAGAGCATTGCGCTAAGTGAAATAAGCCAGACACAGAAAGACAAGTCCTGTGTTATCTCACTAATGTGTGGAATCTAATAAAGCTGAACTCATAGAAACAGACTACAGTTACCAGGGTCTGGGAGAAGAGGAGGTAAGGAAAAGAAGGAGGTGTTGGCCAGAGGTCACAAACTTTCAGCTCTAAAAATGAATACATTCTGGGTATCTAATGTACATACAGCACAGTGACTATAGTTAATAATAGTGTATCATATACTTGAGAGTTGCTACTAAGAGTGGATCTTAAATGTTCTCACCACGAAGAAAGACATAGTGATTTGTGATATGATACATGTAGTTAGCCAATGATACTCACGGTAATCATTTGCAGTATGTGAGGGTATCTAATCAGCACGTTGGACACAAACTTATGGTAATGTTGCATGTCAACTGTATCTCAAAGCTGGGGGAAATTAATTTTTAAAGAAATCAAAAGGAAGAAAGGCTGCCATTTTTTCATGTCCCATCTATATGCCACCTCTGGGTTTCCTTTTTCACAATCATCCTCCCAGCTCAGAGAGAGGTAGATATTGTCATCACCAAGATGAGCCAGCAAGCCCAGAGAGGTGAACACTCGATCAGGGTCACATAGCAAGGATCTACCAAAGGTGAGATTTAAACCCAAATCATGTACTTTTTACCACATCGGGCTGTTGTCTTTCAAGAAAGGAGGAGGGTCACATCTATGGTCAACAACCAGCCAGGAGTTGCTTTCAGGCCCTTGCCTGAACCTATGAGAGAGTTTAGAACAAAGAGCTACAGTTATTGCCTTTAAAGTGTGTTAGATCATCTAAGATGACAAAATCATTTTATTATTCTCACATAAAAAGATCACTGTTTGCACAAGACTCTATTATTTAAACAGGCTTTTTGGCTCAGTGGTCTACAGTCATTTGGTTCACCTTTGAGTAATATCCTGATGTTAAATGGTAAGGAATGGGGCAAGATTTTCAAACAGTGCATGGAAAGTTTGAGTAATATTGTTCCTTTTCTCAGGATTTGGATCATCTTGACTTTTCTGAAATTTCTCGTAGTCTTTTTGCAGTGATTCTCAGTGAGCTTCTGATTAAGTCCTTTGGTGTTTACCACCTCCCTACCATGCTCTGGTCTCTGTGCAGCCCTCATGGCTAATACAAAATATATGTGGCTGCTTGCATGATTTCCTTTCCAAATCATGTCAGGGAGACAAGATTTGAAAGTTAAACAGACTAGAACTCCACTACACAGCTGGTGAGTATGTAAGTGGGTACCAACCCCCTTGGAAATGTTTGCTTAGCAGTGTCTACTAAAGCCAAACACATGTATGCCTAATGACCCAGCAGCTCCATTCCTGGGTATATCTCCAACACTAAATGACATATAAGAATGTTGTAGGAGCTTTATCATCATAGCCCAATACTGGAAACAACCAAAATATTCATCAACACTAGAATGAATATATAAGTTATGGTATTGTATACAATAGAACATGACACAAATGAAAAAGAAAAAACTACGAATACTCTCAACAAAATGGAAGAATATCACAGATATAATGTTGAGTGGAAGAAGCTATACATAAAATACTGCACACCATATGATTCCACGTATCTGAAGTTTAAAAAGGACTTAACCGAATCTGTCATAATAAACGTCCAAATAGTGGCTATCTTTAGAGAGATATTACCAGCGAGCACAAGGGAATTTTCTGGAGTGTTGGAAATGATCCAGGTGGTCATTACATCTGGTTTTATATACACATGTGAAAATTAAATGATTTAACCAATGTGAAATGTAAGTGGTATGTGCAGATGTATTACTATATGTAAGTTATACTGCAGTTTAAAAAATGAAGTTCAGTAAGTTGTAAGATTTAGCTAAGATATATCAGGAAGCAGAGTAAGATAAATTGCCAAGAATATTGTACAAATAAACTCTGAGGATACAAATGATGGCGAGGGCCCTCTGTGGCCGGGGTGGGACATGGAGGCTTCCACCTGAAAGGTGGGCTGGAGCTCTGTCTACTAGAATAGGTACTATTTGCACTGGCAGACACGTTCCCTATGGTTTAATTTTCACAAACCCCTGACGATTCACTGGCCCCAGTCTTGGATCCCTCCTTGGAGATCGGGACTCAGTTCACATGGAAGGCTTGAAAACCTACAGGTTCTGAACCATCTGCCTACTGTTGCTCAGATGTTTGTGTGCAGCTCGGTCCTGGGGGTGGAGACGGTAAAACGCTGATTTCCAGGCTCCCAGTTCTCTGATTTGATGAGTCTAGCTGCGATGGAATCTGAAATTCTGCATTTTTAACATGCGTATCTCCTATTTGTGTGTGTGTGTGTGTGTGTGTGTGTGTGTGTGTGTGTGTGGTTGTTGTGGTTTTTTTTAAGGTGGCCACACTTTGAGAAACATTTTGTGACTCTTGCAAACTGGCTCCAAGCCATTTTGACCCAATTCTGAAAACTCCTAATCAGTTCTGCACTTTCCTTAGTGAAACCAAGCTATAGGATTGTCTAATCGGAAGAAACTGTGCTGCCAAAAGGAAAGACAAGACTGATGCTCCTGTTGGAAAGCTCTAGTTAGATGGTGAAGTAGTGATCACTGTGCTTGCCTCCTCCCACAACTACATCAAAGTCTCAACTAAACTGCAGAACAGTCATCACTGAGCACCACCTGAAGTCCAGCGGAACAGAATTCCTATAACCAAGGATATACAGAAGAAGCCACATTGAGACTGATAGGAGTGGGGGAGATCCTTTGAAGTCAAGTGGACCTAAATTTTATTATCAACCCCAATATATACTCTTTGTGTCATAGGCTCCTCTTCTAAAACAAAAACATAAAATCTTCTACCACACTGTAAATTAATAGAGGTTACATCTCTAAAGGTACACAGTAAAGGGCTTCACACCGTGCCCAGCACATGTGACTGTACAACAATGATTAGTTTTCTTACCCACCTGGCTTTTCCATTCACATCTCTTCTCAGCCATCTTTCCAGCCTGAAATTATCACTTCCCACCATCTACTCCACATAATCTAGGTGGAGCCTAAATTCTCCTGTAAGGAACATGCCCTAGCAAACCCTAATCCGGCCCATTTTGGTTTCCACATACTTTGCACCATCTAGTCTGGACCAACTACAAACACATGCCCATGATCTCTAAATACTTTCTTCATCACACATCCCTTCAGCCTTTATTCCATAATCCAGAGGATGTGCACACAATGACCTTGTAACAACTGCTTGGGTGATTTTAATTGGTGAGAGTGGGAAGCACTGGTGAAAATACTGCAGGGTGAACACACTACCTGCTAGAATACTTTTTTAATTTAGATATTTTAATAAACAATCTATATTTCATTCATGCTTGCCCAAACCTCAAGAGAAAATAAAATAGCCTTTTTACTAAATTACAAGATTAAAGAACTATTAGGATAATTATCCTCATAACAAATGCCAGAAATAAGTGGCTATCTTGACTTAATTTTATAATCACTTTCCAAAGTATATACTCTAGCCTTACAAAATACAGAGAAGAGGCATTAATATTGCTCAAATCTTACTAATCCATGAGCTCCTGGGTAGAAAGCCCTTGGTTTATCTATGGAAACTGTCAGTGGACATAAAAGAAATTCAATTTCTCTGGTTACGTTTTTCCTCTGCTACCAGTGAGCTTCAGGGAATGTTAAACTCCTGAAGGAAACCCATAAAAAAAAATCCATAATCCAGAGAAAACAAAATCCAGCTAGTTAAACTATCACCAATAAGAACTTTAAACAGAAACCATTTTCATTTGCTTGGAATCAAAAGCTCAATTTAAAAAAAAAATTTCAAAACAAGAGTTTACTGTTTCCCAGACAGCTGCAGCTAAAAAAAAAAAAAAAAAAACCCACAAAAACAGTGCTGGAAAGTGCTGTAGTTTACTTCATAGTGAGCAATTTCCAGGTGTGAAGGGGATACTGGAGCAGAATTAAAAAATGAAACAAACATGAACCAAGAGTGTTTCAGGGTCATATTTATATACGACTTTCTGGTGGGTAACGTTTTGCATGTAAATGCAGCCTGTGGGACCATGTGGTGCTTGTTTGAGAAAACCCTTATTCTGGGGACTGTTTCAGGCAGATTTCCCTCTGGCAAGCTCCACACAGACTGCTAGCTCAGAGACCCTTGGGGGAAGGATCGGCTTGGTATTTGCCATTGTCCTTCTGTCTGAAGCAGCAGGCAGAGCAAGAGCCTTTGATGGTGAGTGCCACAGTCTAAGAGCAGAAGTGCCAGGCAGCTGTGTATGCTGTGGAACAAGCAATAAGAAGAAAAAAGCAGGAAGAGAATTGCCAACTTCTTGCAACATAGAGCCATAACTGTAGGAGCCAACCTGGTCATTTTTCCATCCAGCCAACCCCCGGGTTGGCATCTGACATTAGTGTGGAGAATGACATCAGAGAGTCTCCAACCACCTGCTTAACTACTAACAAGTTTGCTCAAGAAATGCCAGGGAAGCCCGAGAGGCAAGAAAAGAGTCAGGAGAGGGAACTGATGTTGAAAAGGCTCTTGCTTTTTGTTAAATAGACTACTTTTTCAACCAACTGAATAAAGCCAGCCTTACGGAACAAGGGGGGGGGGGGGGGGAGGGAAGCATTTTCATTTCAGAGTTCAAAGGGGGAAAATAAGACTAGCAAATTTAGATTCATGCGAATCAGCTAAAGTTTCTAATTTACAAACCAAACAAACTGGCTTTGGCTGGTGTTACAGACTGAAACTTAAAATTCATATGTTGAAGGGCTAATCCTAGTGTAGCTGTATTTGAAGAAGGTAATTAAGGTTAAATGAGGTCATAAGGGTGGGGCCCTGATCCAATAGGATTAGTGTCCTCATAAGAGACACCAGAGAGCTAACTCTCTCTCTCTACACCCATGGACAGAGGAAAGACCATGTTAGGTTAAAGCAACTGTCTTCAAGACAGGAAGAAAGTCCTCACTAGAAACCATCCCCTTCCAACCTTGATCTTGGAACTTATCAGCCTCCAAGCCTATGAGGAAACAAGTTTCCATTATTTAAGCCACACAGTCTGTGGTGTCTTGTTGTGGCAGCCTGAGCAGACAAGGACAGCTGGCTAACTCCAACCAAAGGAAATCAAGGGATCACAGAACTGACTAGACCAGGGGTGGGCAAACTTTTTGACTCGAGGGCCACAATGGGTTCTTAAACTGGGCCAGAGGGCCGGAACAAAAGCATGGATGGAGTGTTTGTGTGAACTAATATAAATTCAAAGTAAACATCATTACATAAAAGGGTACTGTCTTTTTTTTCAATAGTTTTATTCATTTCAAACGGGCCAGATCTGGCCCACGGGCCGTAGTTTGCCCACGGCTGGACTAGACCATAGCAGCCAGCCTGGACACAGGCAGAATCCAAGTCAGTTCCAGAGAATAAGGAATCAGGAACTGAGCACTGACCAGGACACCACTGCTAGATTAAGGAAATTCCAACTGTTTTCTCATTTTTTCCACCGCTCACTCAGCATTCAAAGTCCTAGGATGATGTGTCTGATTACATAAGCCTAGGCCATGTAGCACTCCTGGCTATACCAGATAGGGAGCGAGCATGTCCTTTTCACTTCCGTAACAGCCTGTTGACATGTGAGGTTAAGTGAGGGATAGAGAAGGGAGTAAAGTAATAGAGATGCAGTTTCTATCCTCTATAACCTTGGAAAGCAGCAAAACCTACAAACTACATATATATAAAATAACCAGAGCAAAAGTAGGAATATATGAATAGGAAATTATTATAAACTAATTATACTAATGCCAATGTATGTGGAATAGTCCTAGAAAGATGGAGGTCTTAAATTTGCCAATTGCCCTCAGGCAAGTAATGCCTTTTCTGGGCCTTAATTTCCTCACCTATTCAGTGAGGCCAGGATTAAACAATCTGTAAGATAGCTTCCAGCTCAGAGAGCATGTCAGCCGATACTTTTATTTTTTTGTTATTCTGTTGTTGTTATTATTAATCCTCACGCGAGGATATTTTTTTTCCATTGATTTTTAGAGTGGAAGGGAGGGTGAGAGATAGAGACAAAAAACATCAGTGTGAGAGAGACACATTGATTGGTTGTCTCTCACACATGCCTGGACTAGGGCGGGAATCGAGCCCGAAACCCAGATATGTGCCCTTGACTGAAATCAAACCTGTGACCCTTCAGTCTGCAGACGATGCTCTAATTACTGAGAAAAAAACCAGCTAGGGCTGCTAATGCTTTTAATCTACTGAGTAAACAGATTGTGGGATGAGTCAGGGAAGGTTTCTTGAAAGGGGGTAAATTTTCAACCTGTTCTAAGACTCTCCACAAATTTTATTACACAGGATCAATAAAGTCTCCTAACCCGGCCAGGTACGGCTCAGCGGTTGAGGGTTGACCCAGGAGGTCACCAATTCGATTCCCGGTAGGGCATATGCCTGGGTTGTGGGCTCGATCCCCAGTGTGGGGTGTGCAGGAGGCAGCCAATCAATGATTCTTTCTCATCATTGATGTTTCCATCTCTCCCTTCCTCTTTGAAATCAATAAAAATATTTTTTAAAAAAAATAAAGTCTCCTATGCCCACCTAGAGGCCAAATCCAATTCTTGGAGTTCAGTTCAGAACTTAGCTTATTTGGTTCTTCTGTTGCCTTTGCACTGCTAACCAGTTTGTCTTTCTTGAAATTTCTTCCTCCTAATGTCCCCAAGACTCTCCTCTCCTGGGCCTCTCCCTGCGCTCTGGCAGTCCTCCTCGGGCTCCTCTCTGGCTCCTCTTCTTCCACCCCTGCTTAAGGAACGCTAAAGGTTCCTGAGCTCTGCCCTTGGCTTTTCTCTTATTCTTCTACATAGTCTACCTGGACCATTTCAGGCACACCTATGGCTACAGATACCGAACTGCATAGTCTCTCGCCTTTATCTCTAACGGAGCTTCCTTTCCCAAGTTCCAGATCCATACATCACCCACCATCAGTAAGATAACATGTTCTCAAATGCCTCATTGTAACAGATGCAAAACTGAGCTCATCAATTTCCACTCACAATCTTGCCCTTCTTCCAATTCATTGAATGAATAATGCCACAAGCTACGTAGGGACCTAAGCTACGTAGTCATCAAAGCCTCCCCTGCACATAATTGGTCCTTAAGTCCTGTCATTCCACATATCTCACAAATCCAGCCTCTCCTGTTCATCCCCACTGTCATGTCCCAGCATAAAGCTCTCAGCATCTTCCCCTCTGCCTTCCCCTCTCCCCTCTCCTGATCACTCTACCTCCTTGCTCACCCATGTCAAACACACCAGAGAAATATTTCTAGCATAGTCATGATTTCCCATCACTTGCTCAGTATTCATCAAGTGTTGTTGAACACTGATGAAATAAAATCTGAAGTCCTTTGCAGGTCAAACACCATGCATAGTACTCATGGCATTGCTACACCAATGCCTCTGCCTTCGTTATAACTTGAATCACACTGTACTGTGCTGTAGCTGCTTCACTGTGCCCATTTCATCTTTCTATGCCCAGTGCTTAGCACGATGCCTGGACAAAGGAGCTCAAGGAAACACCAATTACCTACGTGGATGAATGAACCAATATGATGAATGAACCAAATTTCCCCCTTTATACAATTAATTATTTTTATTGCCCATACCTTTAATAATACCATGCTAAAATAACAAAAATAAAGCTATATGCAATTCTCTTTTATCTTAGAGTTTTCAATTAGTAAGACCTAAGTGAGCATGTAATTCAGTGGTTCTCACTCCTGGGTGCACATTAGAATTACGTGAAGAGATTTTCTTTTAAAGCCGTCTCCAATCCAGACCAATGAAATGAAAATTCAGCCCTGGTATTTACTGGGATTATTTGGGTGTTTTCATAAACCAACTTTCATTAAAGAGCTTTACATTATGCTTGCTGCAGAAAATTGTATACATGTTAACTTACATACTCTTTAAAACAACCTATGAAGTTAAATCCTCCTTTTACTTATGAGGCGCCTGAAACTTGGTGATTATGTCACTTGAATGGGTCAAGTTCAGAGCTGTCAGTTTCCAAAGATGCCTCCACAAAGACAGTGAAAAACAGGACAGGGCAGGAGAAGTGACGGAGGGAAAGGACCTGGGATTTGAATCACTCTGTGGACCTTGTGAAGACAGCCTACAGTCACCCTGACTTGAGTGTGTGAGAGTGAACAATCCAACTGGACTTCCTGGAGTTTTAAAAAATATATATGACCATTTGGCCTGTTCCAAGCAAGACTTACAGATAGATGTTTGTGAAGGTTAATTTTAAGTGTCAACTTGACAGTCTCACAAGGTTCCCAGATTAAACATTATTTCTTGTTGTGTCTGTGAGGATGTATCCATATGAGATCAGTGCTTGAATCAGTGGGCTAAGTAAAGTAGATCATCCTCCCCAATGTGGGTGGGCGTCATCGAATCCATTGAGGGCCTGAATAGAACAAAAAGGTCGGCCCTAACCGGTTTGGCTCAGTGGATAGAATGTTGGCCTGCGGACTGAAGGGTCCCAGGTTCGATTCCGGGCAAGGGCATGTACCTTGGTTGCGGGCACATCCCCAGTAGGGGGTGTGCAGGAGGCAGCTGATAGATGTTTCTCTCTCATCCATGTTTCTGACTCTAAGTGGAAGAGGGAGGAATCGGCCCCTTTTTATTCCTGCCTGGCTGCCTGCCTAAGCAGAGATAGTAATCTCCTCCTGCTCTTCAGTGGGTACCATCTGATATATCAGAATCTAAGTGGCTCCCCTGGCTCCCAGGGCCAGTGAGCAGCCGAGGCAGAGCAGGAAGCAGGTGACAGGTGTCTGCTCCGTGTTCAGAGCTCCTGCCACTTGGCACCCTGCCTCTCGGTCCTGCTTCCCTTCTGCAGAGCCCACAAGACCCATGTCCCAAGGCGTTTGAGAGAGACCAGAGGACCTGAAGTGGTGGGATAAGTATGACAGACTCCACTTTTGTGAATTACTTTGCTTAAAGGGTCATCAGCATCTCTCTAAAGTTAAAAGAACATTATAGTTAAAGTATGTTAGTCAAACATTTGATGTTCTGGGGAAGGATAGAACCTAATCCTTTCCACCCAAGAGCTGTAATTAGAGTTATAATAAGTAATACTTTCAACAACAAAGATCAATATTTTTAAAAGAGTGATGATAATACCTAACATTTGTTGAGCAATACTATTGCCTATCATTGCTCCAAGTTATATGTTAGCTCATTTCATCTTGAAACAACCCTATATTGTAGACATACTATCCTTCCAGTTTCACAGATGAGAAAACTAAGGAACTGAGAGTTTAAGCACCTTTCCCACAATCACACAGCTCAAAGATGAAGACAGAACTCAGTGAGATCGAAATAGTCCAGGCTCTTTTTTTCTAGAATATTCAGGATGCTTTTGCCTCTTCTATAAACACTCTCAAAGTTCTCTATGTCCTTTTAAAATCCACATCCCCTTCAAAACACTGTCTCCATCACCACAGCCTCTTTTCGGATCATTAAGAGGACTCATTTCAAATACTGAACACTAGAGCATCATTTCTCCATCACACTTGATAGTGTCCACTCTGCCCAAAGAATCACACCTGAGAGAATAAAAGGAGACGAGATTTTTTAAATTGTGCATGTGTGTGTGTGTGTGTGTATGTATATATATATATATATATATATATATATATATATATATTCCCTACTCTTTTAAGTGCTTATAATCTCATCAAATAAATCCTTTAAAATTAAGATTTTTTTTTTTTACTACCATGGGGGGGGGGGGGGTTGGAAGTTACTTTCTTCTCTGTTCATAAGTATTTGGTGGAGTGTGAATTAATATAGTTTATCAGCCACAATTGGGTACCAATCCTACACTTGCCAATAGGTCAGGATGCATAATTCAACATCCAGGCAAAAAAAAAAATTTTTTGATTTGCTTAAAATTATTTTAACACCAGGATGATATATAATTTGTATATAAGCATAAAACATCTTCAGAAAGCCATGGGGGGGGGGGGAGGGATTGGTCCCTGGTAGAAAAAGGTGGGAGACTTCTTATCTTTAACCTCTTTGTACCTTTTTATTTGAATAACCTAAACATATTCCCAATTGAACAGTAATTTCGTTTTAAATTTTAAAAGTCCAATTTCAAAATCTGCCTTGGATTTTAGTCTTAGCATCTGTGACTCTTTTAAGATCTGTTTTGTGTTCTCTTTACTTTCCATGGGTACCTCAATTTCCCTTTCTTGACTAAAAGCACTATGTGTCCCTTCATTTGATTTTATAATAAACTTGCTGCTGGCTTTAAGTTCAATTGCCCGAGTTTACAGTATCCAATAAAGTCAGACACAGAAGATAGGTGCTTTCTAAGGTTTTAAAACACTCAGCTTTCACGTCTCTGGCTCCCTCACAGCCTCCAATCTCAGGCTGCCAGACCCTTCTTGTAGGGGCCTCGCCAAATGCACCATGATCCTATGGTGGTCATGTGTGAGCTACTCCTCCAGGCACAATCACTAGGGCCCAGTGCTTCATGCCCAAGTACTCGGTCAGAATGTCCCCCATATCCCTCAGGCTGAAACTTCCTTCTTTAGCTAACCTATCCCAAGAGCAACTGAGATCTTAAATGTATACATACTCAGTCTCTCAGCATGTATGATTGTAGGTAAAGTGTACCATTGTCGCTAGAATGGGTGTATTATGTCCCATACTTCACATTCCAATAACTTTTTGTGGGTATGGAAGTGGGATAGTGTGGGGAATCTCACCCTGCAGTGCCCCCTACTGGTCACTTTGGGAAGAGGTTGAGAATGGAAGGAATGGCAGTAACTTTCTAAATGGTGCTGAGAGAATAAACATGTGGCAAGGTTGAGGGGTTTTTTCCCACATACCCTTCAGATTGGGTATCATTTTGGTACATATGCCATCTGGTCACAAGCTTACAGAGTATACTGAGTCACACTGGTGACAACCCAGTGTTAACAGAAAGGAGAGGCCCTTCAAAACATAGGGAGAGACAGAAGAGAACCCCTCCAGAGAGAGAACAGAATGCCCCAGATCTTCTTAAGAGCTCCTCCCTCCTTGTTCCCAGTCCAGACACAGTGGCCAAAATGGGACATAAAGTCGGTTTTATCCGAGGAAAACACAATACTGAAATTTTCCTTGGATTTTTTCCCCTCATGAATTTTCCTTGTCTTTCAAGGAAATAATAACTCTGGGAGGGTTTTTCATTTGCATTCATGTGATTTCCTTGAACAGATTGGCTTTGTCTAACAACAACTTGGTTTAGGGTTAGGTTAAACGGAGAGCTTTAAGACTGGTATTATACAAAGAGCCCAGAGGCCTGGGGTCCAGCACACGCTGGGTACCCAGGGCCAGCAGAAGGACCCTGAAAAATTCTGTTCACAAGCGCAGGTCCCAGAAGTTCCACTGTAGTTGGGTCATGATGCTGGAATAGAGTCTTTGTGAGACCCCACAAAGGGTAGCTCATTTAAGCTTCCATGCTAGGAAACAGGACTTGGGAAGAATAACAACCAGTGCTTGAATAGCACTTCACAAACCACATTCACATATGTTATTTCCTCATTGAAGTCCTATGATCATCCCTACTCCAAAGATGAGAAAACCGAGGTTCAGAGAGGTCCCTTGTGCCTGGGGTCAAACACAAGAGTAAGTGAATTTGAACCTTGCCTGTCTGACTCCAGGGAACTGAGTTAAGATACCATTCAGAAAACTCAGCTTCCAGCTTTTCTGGGGAAAGTCTGGAAATTTCAGTGGATATAAATGTGGGGGAGGAATAAACTTTCCTCTGCCCTCAAGGTTCTTCTGTTAGTCTAATAATCAAATTAACAAGGGAAAATAACCAAATTTAATACATACATACAGTACGTATGGGAACTCCACAAGCATGAGAGGTTCAGAGATAGAAGGGGGGATTAGGTATATAAAACATCCTGAGCTAGGGACGAGGTAAGGCAGCTTGGGGCTTTAAAGGGTCATTGTGGGAACATAAAAAGAACAGACATTTCGTGAATAGAAGTTTGCCCTGCATACAGATAGTACTTAAAGGGAGGGGCTGAGGTTTCTCTTGAACTTGAAGCTGAAATTGCCTTCAGCTCAAAGTGATCTGCATACGACTGAGGCACATTTTAGGGTGGCTCATTCTGAAGCCCACACAAAGAATTTGGCACTTTATTTCCTAGCTATTAATCCATAAATACAATATACTAGCTAAATATTATAAGCCGAGCCCACCAGCCAATAAATGCCCCTTTGAGACTACCCTAAAAATATTGACTTTTCTGTGTCTTCTTAAATTCCCTTAAAACTCTCTACTTGAGAATTGATATCTTCAACTACTTACACACAATTAGAAGGTCCCTTTCACCTGGTCAAGCTCTGGACCTCTCATTCTTTTCACCTTTTCTTGAGCCTGCCCATCAGTCTCTGGACCATTTCACTACACAGGCACGTATGATGTCTAGGGTTCCACCATGTTTATCCACAACCCACAGGAAGTTGTCGGTTGTTCCTCAAAGCTGAGTTGGGCTTTTTCACACTAACAAATCCCAGCACATGTTGTCTTCATAACAAGTTCATTGTACTAATTTAACATTATATATGAATTTTAATCCTTTACGTCTGGGGTATAGTTTTCACATTTTCTCAAACAGCATGGCAGATTTCATTAAATCAAATTATTTGCCAGCTTACCCTTGGGGGAAAAAGGGGGGACATTTGTAATACTTTCAACAATAAACATAAATTTTTAAAAATATTTTTTTTATTGATTTCAGAGATGAAGGGAGAGGAAGAGAGAGATAGAAACATCAATGATGAGAGAAAATCACTGATTGGCTGCCTCCTGCACGCCCCCCAACTGGGGATTACATCCACAACCCAGGCATGTGCTCTGACCAGAAATCATTCATAGGTCAATGCTCAACCACTGAGCCACACCAGCTTGGCAAAGATATTTTTTTTTAAAAAAAGAAGGAAGGCAAGTCCTAAATCCATAGGAAGACCATGAGGAAGGGTAGGCTGCATGGCTGAAAGTACTGTCCCCAGGCAAAATTTCTTCTCTTCAAGGGGTTCAGGCTCACTGAATCAGAATCAAAGCCTTGTGATAAGTAATGTAATAGAAATGAGTACAAAGCAAAAGTCCATTTTGCTAATTTTGGCTCATTCTTATAACCTATAAAAAATTCTTGCTTTTGTTTTCAAGTGAATAACTATCCAACCCAGTTTCACCTTAACCACAAATTTAATAAGCATGTTTTGTATTTTTGTCCAAATGGTTACTGATATTTTGATACTTCAAAATCAATGCTCTTTGGGTTTGACTGTTTCATTATCGTAGCAGGTTGGATGGCGGCTCCCAAAAAGATATGTCCACATCATAACCCTGGGAACCTTGAATGTGACCTTATTTTGAAAAAGGGTCTTTACAGATGTAATTAATTTAAGGATCTCAAGATCAGATCACTTTGGATTCCCTGGATGGGTAATGACAAGGGTCCCTACAAGAGACACCCAGGGAGACACAGAGAGAAGACCATGTGAAGATGGGGACAGAGGTTGGATTTATACAGACAGAAACCAAGAAACGCATGGATCCCCCCAGAAACCAGAATAGTTAAGGAAGTACTCCCCCCTTGAGTTTTTGGAGGAAGGGCAGTCCTGCAGACACCGTGATTTCAGACTTCTGCCTCCAGAACTGTGAGAGAATAGATTTGTTGTTTTGAGCCACCAAGTTTGGATAATTTGTTATGAAAAATTATCACTGTGCTTAAACACTACTGTGTGTCTCTTTGTATTTATTCATAGGAGTTAGATGTTGTGTGAAGGGGCATACAGACCCCAAGGACACAGGGTTAGGAATCAAGTTAAAGAGGAGAACTGTGAATAACAGGGGTTTTTTTTTACTTTATTTGATTCAATGGGAAGCCGTAGGCTCCTGATTAAAGCCAGGGTTTTTTAAGGTTCAACCGGAAATAATGGGACGTATGAATGGGGTGTAAGCAGGGAGGGGTGGTTTCTGAAGTCAGGGTGCCATTTAGACATTTAGTTTCCAGGTTCCAGACACTAAATGAAAACTGTGTCAGAGGAAGAACCAATGGGAATTAATACGCTAAGAATAAAGAATTTCAACCAGGTATCAAACATTAGAGCAGGAAAAGGTAATGCTTCTGTCCAAACTGAGAATGCTGGAAGGAAAAGCTAATTCACATGGCAGCTTAACCAACGTCCATTTGAACTTCTGAGGCTTGCACACTCCTCAGGTGGCTCACCAGAGGTGTGCTGAACATGTCAGCAACTTAAACTTCCCAGTCCAGTCAGAGAGATCCAAGGGTTGTTAAGTCCTCAGCAGTGAACAGGATGTAGTCACACAAAAATACTAATAAAATGTAAAAGGTATAAAGGAAACTCTAACCTGCGCCATTGTATTGTAGCAGCATGAGCTAATAATACTTTCAGGAGTTAATTTTTCCTCTTTAAAAAAAAAATTCAAAGATCTTTGTGGTAATGAAAGAGTTCTGTATCTTCATCATGGTGGTGTTTATACATACTAGTAGCTACCCCTGTGATAAAATGCACAGAACTAGTCACACACACACACACACACACACACACACACACACACACACAGGAGTGCATGTGAAACTGGTAAACTCTGAGAAAGTCTGTAGGTTGTACCAATGTCAATTTCCTGTTTTGATATTGTACTCGAGCTCGGTAAGATGTTACCACTGGGGGGAACTGGGTAAAGGACTTCTCTGTTCTATTTTTACAACTTCCTATAAGTCTGTAATTATTTTTAAATAAAACTTTTTTAAAAAAGAATTTGAGAGTAAAGAGTGCTATTGTGACTCTGATCCATCCTAGAGAGAGGGTCTGCTTGTGGGACCGTTGTCAGAATCCCAAGCACATCCCTGGAAGAAGGCAGGCCGGCCCATGCAGCGTCCGCTGAGTCCTAGAAATCAAGCCTCCTTGGCAGCTCCTTTACTCCTCCCAGGATGCCCACTCTAGAGACACACATAAAAAGCCACGGCAAACACTGGATTCTGGCTCAGGAAACCCTTCCAGAATGCCTCCCCATCGCCTGTCTGGAGCCTTCTCACACATCACACATGGTTCTCAGCTCTCTTGGCTCCTCACTTTGGCTCTCTCTCTGCTTGTTTCTCAGGGTGGAGCTGGTAATGGTGCCCCAGACTCTTGGCAGTGACTTAAGGCTTTGTGGGGAAAGACTTAGGCATCACCTCTCAGCTCCAAAAACGAATGTGTCTCTGAAAAGCAAAGCTGGAGCTCAGAGGGATCAATGACGCTTCCTGGTTCCCTAGCCATCCAATTGATGAATTATTTTTAATGTCTTTGTTCTGGTTTATGCTCATCTAGCAACAACTGATCCTGATTTGGTCTTTCAAGTGATTTGCTCACTGGAAGAGAGTGACCAGAGAAAATACCAACATGTATCATCATACCTATTACATTTCCCTTTGTAAATAAATCAATCTCCATTGAATGAATTGATTGATTTACTAGTTCCAAATAGCCTCGGCAATCCTAAGAAAGAAGAACGAAGTTGGAGGGATCACAATACCATATATCAAACAAGGCCATGGTAATTAAAACAGCCTGGTACTGGCACTAGAACAGGCATATAGACCAATGGAATAAAATAGAGACTCCAGAAATCAACCCATGACAATATGGCCAATTAATAGTTGACAAAGGAGGCAAGAACATACAATGGAGTAAAGACAGTCTCTTCAACAAATGGTGTGGGGAACACTGGACAGGCACATGCAAAAAAAAATGAAACTAGACCATCAACTTACACTATACACTAGAATAAAGTCAAAGTGGATAAAATGCTTACATATAAGTCACAAAGCCATACAAATCCTAGAGGAAAACACAGGCAGTAAAACCTCAGACATCCCATATAGCAGTATTTTCACTGATACATCTCCTAGAGCAGTGGTTCTCAACCTTCTGGCCCTTTAAATACAGTTCCTCATGTTGTGACCCAACCATAAAATTATTTTCATTGCTACTGCATAACTGTTATGTTGCTACTGTTATGAATCATAATGTAAATATCTGATATGCAGGATGGTCTTAGGCGGCCCCTGTGAAAGGGTTGTTCGACCGCCAAAGGGGTCGAGACCCACAGGTTGAGAACCGCTGTCCTAGAGCAAGAAAAAATAAGCTGATGGTACTACATCAAACTAAAAAGCTTCTGCACAGCAAAAGAAACCACCAACAAGATGAAAAGGTATCCCACTGTATGGAAGAATATATTCACTAATGATACATCTGACAAGGGGTTAATTTCCAAATTATACAAAGAACTTATACAACTCAACACCAGGAAGAGAAACAATCCAATTAAAAAATGGGCAAAGGACTTTAATGGACACTTCTCCAAACAGGACATACAGATGGCCAAGAGGCATTTTAAAGTGCTCAATATCACTAATCATCCGAGAGATGCAAATTTAAAACCACAATGAGTTATCACCTCAGACCTACCAGAACGGCTACTGCCAATAAATCAACAAACAAGTGCTGGAGAGGATGTGGAGCAAAGGGAACCCTCATACACTGCTGCTGGGAGTGCAGACGGGTGCAGCCACTGTGGAGAACAGTATGAAGATTCCTCAAAAAAATTGAAAATGGAACTGCTGTTCGACCCAGCGATCCCACTTCTGGGAATATATCCTAAGAATTCCGAAACACCGACCAGAAAGAATGTGTGCACCCCTACGTTCACAGCAGCACAATTTACAATAGCTAAGATCTGGAAATAGCCCAGGGCCCATCAGTTGATGAGTGAATGAAAAAGCTGCGGTACATATACACAATGGAATACTATGCAGCTGTATAAAAGAAGGGTCTCTTACCCTTTGTGACAGCATGCGTGGACCTAGAGATTATTATGCTAAGCGAATCAGTCAGTTAGAGAAAGAAAGACAAATATCACATGATCTCACTCATTTGTGGAATCTAAGCAACAAAATATACTGAAGAACAAAATAGGCCCAGAGGTATAGATGCATGGAACAGAATGACAGATCTCAGAAGGAACGGGGGTGGAGGGAACGGGAAGTGGTTAACCAAAGAACATATATGCATAACCCATGGACACAGACAGTAGTGTGGGGAAGGCTTGAGATAGGGCAGGGGTGGTCTGGAGGGGGACAGAGAAAGGGGGGGAAGGAGAACATCTGTAGTACTGTCACCAATAAATAAATCATTTTTTAAAAAAATACTCGCCATGCATCACACCCCCTTTCATGAACCTTGGTACAGCCTCTACAAAGTGACTACATCCACAGGGTTTAGTGCCTGTGAGGCTTGGCACACACTCGAAAGTAGCTTCCTAGAGGCGTATCAGGAAAATCAGACTTAATTACATGCACCTCCCCACGCAGCCCCGCCCAGTGAGCACCTGGGGAAAGCGGACGAGTCCCCCCTCTCCTGTTTCAGAGAGATGTGTGTGGAAGAAGGTAAAGTGTGATAAAACCTGTTTGGTGCACAGAAAAGAAAAGCTCTCATCACAAGAAAAACTATATCCACCTGAAAATTAGAAGTAATTATTATTAGTGAGAAATGGAATAATTAGTCTATTTTTGCAGCGGAAAACTGGAGAGGTGGCATCTTTCTGCTCAGAGTTCCCATTGGACGCCTCTAAGGGAGACCTGGGCCTGTCCTGTCCTTTCTCCCAGGAAGTGTAGTGTCCTGATCAGGGAAGGGCGGCACCACCCAAGTTACATGGGGCTTTCCGGGGAAGACGGAGTAGGACGCTGAGGGAGAAAAGCTTCTACAAAACCTTTTAAAGGAGGGAACCCATGGAACACACCAGAGAGAAGGCCTCATTGGTGTGGGATTGGAGAGTATTTCCTCCTTTTACTTGTCATGATTCAAACGCGGAGGGATGCCATGCAAAAATGAGAAAGCAGGGGGCTGGGGGAGGGAGGGTTCTGGGGGAGCTCGCGTATGAAACATATGGAATAAGTTATTGAAAAAGTGGCTCTCACAGAGTTTATAAAAGTTGAGGCGGGGCAGCTATGCTTCTTTTGGAGACAGAGAAGATTGAGGGTGTGGTGAAAAAATAGCAAAACCTAATTAAGATAAACCAAAAACAGAGGAGAACTTTGGGCCAGATGAACTTTCACCTTCCCTAGAATGATTTATGTACTTAGGAATAGCTAGACTGGGCTGGGTTTCTGGGGGTGAATGTTGCTGGTGAACCTGCATGAATCTAGCATTTCTGCAGGAATTCTGGGCAGAGCTATAGTGCTACAGGCAGCGCTAACGTCAAGCATTTGTGGTGATGAGGTCTAGTATTTAAGCAGGACAAACCGTTACTATGTCTTGTGCACCTCACGCTGACAAGAGGAAAAGATGGGTGATAGGGAACAGGCAGGAGGTAGAAAGAGAAGAACAAAATAAATCCGATTGTACAGAAATCTGAAGAAAAAAATGACTCACTTTTTTTAATGCCCTAATCTAGTCTTTGATCTCTATTCTAGAATAGTTTCTCTATTTGTGACTTAGGAGTATTAGAAGTAAAGAGAGACCCAACTGTGCCTAAAGACCCAATCAGATCTAACCAGTGGACTGCACAACAGCTTGAGCCAGAAAGTGCTGGGCTGAATAAAGATGTCAGCCAAATGTCAGCGTATCGAACTGATGAATTGTCACAAGGGAATGCAGAAGCCAGGATCCCAAGGCGATGAAATGTCTGATGGAGAAATTTTACTGGGTGTCAGGAATGGATGGGGAGATTGGGAGAATGCAGAGTCTAAGGCCCAAAATGTCAGTTGAAGGTTGACCCTTGAAAGCTCTCCTAAAGGTTGAGATCCATGGAAGCGTTAGGAAATCAGCATAGTCCATTCTGGTCCAGAATTTTTAAAAATGAAATAAGACAGGGCATTGCTCTCGGCGCTCCCGGCTCTGTCTCCTGTTCAATGGTGTTTGGACGGCACCGCCCAGGGCCGCCCCCGCTTCCAGCCCCCGCCTCCCTCCCGGTCCCATCCGGGCTCCACCTTCAGACCCACCTGCGGGCCCGGACACCACACGGGTTTCCCACCTTCATCCCTGATGCCGACAACCCTGAGCCCCACCTTCGCCAGAGTCACCCCCCCCCCCCCCGAGGTGGAGGCTGCGCCCCCCGCCCGCCCGGCCTCTGTGGCCCCACACCTACCGCTCCCGGGGCTCCTGTCCCCCGCGACGGGGTGGCTCCGAGGGCGCGGCCCTTCCCGAGGCGGCGGGGCAGCTGAGGGCGCTGAGCATCTTCCAGAGGCGCCTCCAGCGTGGGCCCTTCTCCTCCAGGACGTGCGGGGCCTCCCCGGGGGAGGGGGAGCTCAGGGCCTGGCCGCCCGGCCTGGGAGGGGAGCCTGGCCCGGCCCTTGGGGAGCCCCCGGCCCTGGTTCTGCCCCCCAGGCCCTCAGCTCCGTGACTTCCGGCAGAACCACTTCCGGGGCAGGAGGGAAGCTCATCAAGAAGAGGGGCGACACCTGGCCCCCCTCCAGGCTGCGGCCCGGCTGGGCTGGGGAGCATCTCCCCGAAGGGCTCGCCCTCCAGCCCGACCAGGAGCCCGTGGAGCCCAGAGGCCTGTGGGGGGCCCTCTGCCTCCCCCGGGGCCTGGCTTTTACCTGCGCCTCTTCCCGAAACCACTGGCCATTCTTCTAACCGCCCTGAAGGCCTCTCCCGTGCACTGGGCCAGATGAAACAATAAAGCTTTTTACAGGAAAAAAAAACAGAATAGGGTAAGTTGAAATAGGATAAGATATAAAATAGACTATAGTAGACTGTACTAGAAGAGTGCATTCTGTACTAAGGACAAATATTGTTCAATGAAACCTTTAAGTCAGGGGTATGTGTGCACATGGGTACACTGCTCTTGCATCCACCCCCTCCATGTGACCCAGAGGATCCAGCTCCATGGCCAGCTCCAGGAGTGGACCTGATTGGCCTATGCCAATCACAGTAATCCCCGCCTTCCTTGCCAGTAATTGTCTCAGGAGCCCAAGTCAGCCACTGTAGGTCACCACCCCACCCCCGTGAGACGGACACATTACCTAAAATGACTAATCCGGAGAAGAGAAGGACTTTTCTTCCACGGTTGGGTGAGAGATGTTTCTTCTTTTGAGCTAGACATGAACAATGAGATGGGTAGCCCCAGTTGCTACTGACAGAATTCTTGCTACCATGAGGGGAAGTAGGCTTGGCTGGAGCTGATGTCCTAGATGAGAGAATAGAAAGAGAGAACTACCTGAGTCCTCGCAAGCTTGATGGATTAACAATCCTAAAACCGCTGCACTTCAGAATTTAGAATGAAGACAGTTATAACTTTCCTTATTGTTGGATGCCATTGGAGTCAGGTTTTCTGTTGCTTGCTGCTGACTCTATCACACTACAGCAAAGCTAAAGTGAAGATTAAGGTAGGTCATCTATGTAAAAACATTTTGTAGACTGCAGACGTTTTATAAAAATGACAGTTTCTACAAAATCCTAAAGTTTCAACTAAGATAAAAGGGATTTTTTTTAGGAAAAATTCTTAGCTATGTTAAGCCTCAGCTTCTTTCTTTTGGGACATATTTGTTCTCTCCCTTGACCTCTGGACAAGGATTGTAGTCTCTGCAACACCTAGTATATTATCAACACTTAATAAAATGTTGTGTTAACTACAAATTGTCACCAGATGTTCTTAAGGCTTTAGAACCTTCAGGTGAAACTGATTGCACAAAATAGTAGTTTAATTATTACATCATCTGTCTCAATAATGGCGAGCATCTGACTGTCTTAGGGCTGAAACCTCAAGTTAGGCTGCTGTGGCAGTGTTTAAAATGTAAATGCTCGAGATGTGGTCCCTAAAGGCAGATTTGGGGAAGAGCCTACAATCAGCTTCTCTCTGCATCACCATCTTGAATTATTTTGTTTAAAGCTCAACATCCAAAACAAGATGTCCAACAAGAGGAGGTCAAAAAAGAAGTTTCTAGCTAAAATAAAGTTTCGGAAGACAAGTACTCCCAGCAGTGGCAGACAAGAAACATTTCCCATAAGAGGTTAATTAGAAGATAGGATGACAAGACTGTTTAGAAGAGCTAGAAGGAATTGTCTGCTCCTCTGAAGGGTACCAGGAAAGGAACTAGAATCCTGCATCTGCAGACAATGTTCCTCGCATTCAATAGGTCTCAACCCTGTTTATAGATTGTAGTCACCTGGGGAGGTTATGTTTGTTTTGTTTTTGTTTATTTGTTTGCTTTGTTTGTTTTTAGTACCTTTTCCCAATTAAATTAGAATCCCTACGGAATAGGAGGGACTGAATGTATAGACCAACTTCATTCACATCACTTAGAAACTTGTTAGAAATGCAGAATCTCAAGCCCCGCTCAACATACCCACTCAACCTACTGAATCAGGATTTGCAGTTTAGCAGAATCTCCAGGTGATTCTTGTGCCCATTAAAGTTTGAGAATGCAATCTCCAAGAACAGAGAAGCTTGTTTTTCCTCACATAATAGTTCCTGGGGGGAAACCCAGGGTAGCAGGGAAGCTCGACTCCTTGCAGTCATTTGTAGGTGCCTGCCTTTATGTTGCTGTGTCATTTCTAGGACATTGCTAACATGTGCCCGGCCAAAGCTGGATTGCTATGGCTTCAAGCAGCAGAAGGAAATACAGTGTTGAAGGAGAACCTTCTATTGTCTTAAGGCAGTGGTCCTCAACCTTGGCTGCACATTAGAATGACCTGGGAATCTTTTTAAAATCCTGATTTCTGGGCCTCATCCTCTGGAAATTCTGTTTCTTTGTGATGGGGTGGGGCCACAACATTAGTAAAGAAACAGAATTTCTGGAGGATGAGGCCCAGAAATCAGGGTTTTAAAAAGGTTCCCAGGTGATTCTAATGTGCAGCCAAGGTTGAGAACCACTGTCTTAAGGCCTAAAACCGGAAGTGCTACATGATGTTTCTGCTCTGAATTTAATCACAGAAACACAGCTAACTGAAAGGCTGTTGGGGAAAGCTAGCCTAGTCACATGTTCAGGGAGAAGGGGAGAACAAATTTTGGTGAGCAAAGATCAGTCTCCATGCCAGACGCATAGTTAAGTGCCCATAAAATGATAGCTATTACTCCAGCTATTAACTAGAATTACTAGATGTATGCTTCACTAGCTTAGAATACAAACAATGTTTCATTTCTTTTACTTTTCTAGTGAATTGCTTGAGGCCCAAACACTTTACCAGCAGAAAGTCTGAAATCCCTTCCATGAGGCCTTTCCTACTCTTTCATTCCAATATGACCCAACATCCTGGGTCCTTTCTCATTTCTAAAAAGTCAATCACACTTCCAAATGCGAGGCGATAGAAACAACTAGAAAGATCTATTCGCTCACCAGTGCTTTGGTGACTACCTATGGATGTACCACACACTGGTCCCACCCAATCCAATGACTAATGACTCCTGCCATGGAGAAGTCCTTGCTTGTCTCAGTCCACAGGTGAGCCTCCACTCATACTTTTATGTCAAATGCATCTGCTCAGTCACCATCCCTAGGCATGAAACTGTGACAGGCTAGCTGGGTGTAGAAAGGACCTGCCTCAACCATCTGCTACGAAGAAACTACCCTTCACCATGAGATCTTGACCTAGATCACCAGGCCAGCCATGACCATGGTGAATTCCAGTCTAGGGCCCTTGCTGTTCTTTCTTTCCGTTAAGTTCCAGTCTAGTCCATCTCAGTACCTCCGTGTCTAATAATATTAACCCTCAAAAGAGAAGGGCCAAGGACTTTCATCCTTTCCCCTTAGGAGGCTCCGTGGCCCCTTGGCAAAACTACCAGGTCCTGTTCAGGACCAGTTCTTCATAACAAGAGCTGTGGTGAGGGGGCTACCATTGTCAGATCATGAACAAAAATCTCTCAATAATATTACCCCAAGGGTAAGAGGTATCTACTGCCTTGCATTTTTACCTCTAACAGATGTACTCAAGTGATTTTTCCTATTACAATGAAAATCTGCTCCGAAGCTGTCTGCTGGATATTAAATAGGCTGACACCATTTCAAAAATCTCACCTCACCAGTTCTCAATAATATCTCACCTCTCTTCAATACAAGTATCATTATCTCTGTTTATCATTCTAGAAATGGAGAGTTTAAGAGACTCTCTAGTCTCAATGACCACAGAGCCAGGATTCAAAATCTGGTCTTTCAGGCTAATATTAATATAATATCTAACTTTTATTCATCATGTACTTTTTTAAAAAGTTTAAAAATAATTTACCTACAGAAAAGTTCACAAATCACAAGTATACAGCGTGGTGAATTTTCACAAACTGAACACACCCACAAGGAGAAGCACACTTCCAGCTCCTCAGAAACACTTCTCATGCGACTCGCTACTTTCTAGTCATTCTCCCCAACCAGGTAGTTATTATTCCATTTCCTGGTTTTGCCTGTTTTTGAACTGTATTTAATGGAATTATAGAGTACTTACTGGCTTCTTCCACTCTCCGTTATGTCTGTGAGATTCATCCATGTTGTTGGATGTACCCCCTTTGACCTGCCTGCCTACTTTCTCACTCTCAGAAGACTTAACCTCCATCGAGCATCCCTCCCCAGGGCTCAAGCAAAGCTGTCTTCGGGTTTGTTTTAAAGAAATGAAACTAACTCGTCTCTGCTTGGTCCAGTGATTTGTCTGTTACAAAGCAGCGCCCTGGCTTTGGAGAGAAGACATTAGGCAAGCCAGAGAGCTGCAAGGCAGCAAGGATGGTCTTCTCCTCTTGGAGTCACTGTTAGGAACCAAGCTGGGTCTCTCAGTAGCTCCACAGTTCTGTTGCCTCCAACTTGGGCTTCGGTTCAGCCTTCACAACATTCCTGCCAGGTAAGCACTGCGTTTGTTAACTCCGTTTTTTAACCCTTTGCAGTCATTTGTCTGCTCTCAGCCACCACAGCAAGGAACCGTACGAATCTTAACTCTATTCATTCATGTACCAGTTCCTAATTTCTCTGAAAGCTCTTAAGTGTCTAAGCGACCTTGTCACGAACCAAAACATTGCCCTGACAAATCGGAGATATCGAAACTCAATATAAACAAACACGGTCGTTCCACACTCGCCATGCAAAACACCGTGGCGAGTCAGTCGCCTTTTGAGAGTGAAGAAATCGACAAGCTTCGGAGATACTTCGCAGAATTCCAAATAAAGCTTTACAAATTACGTTTAACTGTAATTAGGCATTCTCGCTTGTTAAGATATTTCAAAATAATACTCCAAAATGGCAAAAAGAAAGTTACCGAAAGAAGTGTACTGCGAATCTGAAAGTAACGATGAAGAGTTTTATTTTGGCAGGAAGACCATCAGCCTCAGATAAAGATGAAAGGCTTAATGGGAAACTGCATATATTGCGGCACTGTGAAGTAAAGATTGCTCTGTATGTTCGAACAGAAAGATTAGGGACGGAAACTAATTATTTTTGTGATACATGTAGTCGAAAACCAGGACTGCATCTTGGAGACTGCTTTCAAAGATACCACACAATGGAGAAATATAAAATATAATTTTTACATAAAAACATGTTATTGAAACACATTATTGTCTAAACATACATCTAATGTTCAAAAAAGAATTAATCTGTTTATCCTTCATAATCTTGCATGTTATGGTATCACTGCTCTTTCAGTGGAAATTAATTCCGACCAGTATGACACCCATGTCCAAATTTAATACGACCGCAAAGGGTTAATAGATGAAGAAACTGACGGTCAGAGGAGATAATGCCTTCAAGTTCAGCCCACCCTCAGCTAGCAAATGGGGGAAGTGAGATTGAATACCAAGGGCCATGTGGTTTCAGAGCATGTGTTCAGCACCATTAAGTCACGTTTCCTTTAAATTCAAAAAGCTAAAACATTCATTTTAGTTTGTTATACCATAGAAAGTATGGAAAGCACAAGTATTTACTAGTCACGATTTACAAATAAGGAGACTGGAAAACAAGAAGAATCAATGTCTCACCCAAGAGAGCCAGAACTAAATAAAACCAAGGCTAGCAAGGTCAAGTGACAAATAAGAATTTTAGTCTCCCTGTGCTTAGGAGTGGGGATACTGGTCTAGATTTCAGGGAGAGGCCAGTGTGTAAATTCATGGCACCACTTTTTCTTTGCAACATGGACTTTTCAGCTTTTCCTGGCTGATTGAACTTGGCGTTTGCCTTCACACTCGCATCTCATCTTTTCTGTGGACACAGGATGGTGGCTGGAGAGTGTTAAGAGAGTACAGACGGATTCTACTCACAGTGGGGAACTGCGATAGCTGCGGAATAATGTGAGCTGGCAAGAGAAGAATAAACTCATGTACACTGACCTGGAAAGATCCCCCATAGACAAGAAGTTAAGAATTAAGTTGTCTGGTTGAATAAATTGGCCTGCCAAGTCCTTATAAGTAATTATAAAATCAAATTAAAGCAAATTCTTACCCTCGCCTCAGTTTTGGGGTTTTGTTTTTTTCAATGAAGAGAAGGAGAGAAGACAACCTTAAGATAAGTATGGCACAATAAAATCAACATGGGGCCCTACCTAGTGTGGCTCAGTGGATAGAGCATCAGCCTGCGGACCAAAGGGTCCTGGGTTTGATTCCAGTCAAGGGCACATAACTCAGCTGCAGGCTCCTCGCAGGCCCGGACCCAGAGCTCGTGCAGGAGGCAATCAATCGATGTGTTTCTCTCACATCAATGTTTCTCTCGACTTGCCCTCTCTCTTCTACTCTCCCTAAAAATTCAATGGAAAAATATCCCTGGATGAGGATTGAAAAAAAAAAAATCAACATGGGTTTCACTCTTAGACCCAATTTCAAGACCCACATTGTATGACCTTATGCAAATAACTTTACCTCTCTGTCCCTATTTCTTCAGTTGTGACAAAGTTATATAAAGAGCTCAGAATATGGGAAGTGTCCAATAAATTATATTATAGACATGGGAACACTACCCCAAATAACACAATCATGCCCCAAGGCATGCTGGGACCTCAATGCCAGGCTGACAGGAGGATGGAAACCATGCCAGTATGGCTTAGCCTAAGAGAGCTGACCTGACCCTGGCTTTATTTGGGGGGGAAGGAGTCCCTCAAGCAAAAGACCAGTATTTAAGGCAAGCTTGGATCTGATCCAGCCTGACACTTACACCCAACTGGCTGGAACTGGAGGCTTGGGAAGGCAGTAAGACAGCGTGAGCTATGAATATACTCATAGTCAAGTGGACGACAGACTCTGATTCCAGACACACTCATTCATGTTAAAACATATCCTTAGCCAGAACCAAGAGAGACGGGGCAGTCTCCCAGGAAGAAGGGTCGGCATGGGCCAGGAGCTTGTCAGGCCTCTTGTAATAAGCTAAGAAATGATGCCCCAAAAAGGATATCCCTGTCAAATCGCTGGAATATTACATTATTTGGGAAAAGGGCTTTTGCAGGTGTGATTAAGTTACGGTTCCTGAATGGAGAAGTTTATCCTGGGTAATCAGGGGAGCCTTAAAAGCAATCACATGTATCTTTATTTAAATACACACACACACACACACACACACCCAGCAAAGGAGAAGGCAACGTGAAGACTGAGGCAAAGATTAGAGTAATTAGCCAAGGAATGCTAATAGCCACCAGAAGCTAGAGGAGGTAAGGAATAGATTGTCCCTTGGAACTTCCAAAGGAAATGTGGTCCCAAGTACATCTTCATTTCAGACTTGTGGCCTCCAGAACTGAAAGGATAAATTTCTGTTGTTTTGAGCCACAAAGTTTGACAATTTGTTATTGGCAGCCCTTAGAAACTACAAGAGCCCTGGACAAGGGTTTAGGGTTTGGACACAGTTTCAGCCCAAAAATACAAGTGGTGTTCAATCTAAAGGTAGAGTACAAGTTCATTGCAGGTGATCATGGGGAAGTCAGCAGTGTGGCACTTTGCTCACTGGATACCAGATGGAGGCTCTCCAGACCAATCCTGATTTAACAGTGATGGAGAAGAACAAGACAAAAAAAAAAGAAAAAGAAAAGAAATGAAGGGGAGGGGAGGGGAGAGAGGAGAGAGGAGAGAGGAGAGAGGAGGGAAGGGAAGGGGAGGAGAGGGGAGAGGAGGGGAGGGGAGGGGAGGGGAGGGGAGGGGAGGGGAGGAGAGGAGAGGAGAGGAGAGGAGAGGAGAGGAGAGGAGAGGAGAGGAGAGGAGAGGAGAGGAGAGGAGAGGAGAGGAGAGGAGAGGAGAGGAGAGGAGAGGATAAGAAAATCTTAGGTTGGGTCAGAGGCTGGCAGATCTCGTCCTGCAGGTAGGATACTTCAATACCCACAACCAAGCAGGGCAAACAGGCACTGACACAGTAACCAGTGTCTTTCTGCCAATAAGTGGTAATGTCTGGTAGGACCTGGTCACATGCAGTCAGAGATGATGTTGGTTTCAGAAGAAAAAGACAAAAGGCCAGAAAATATGCTTTTTCTGCTGCGGAAGGACTCTGTCCCTGCATTCACGGGCCAGGCACATGCCAGCACTGCGGGTGCAGAGGGGAGCCCACGCCTGCCCTCCCAGAGCTCATGGTCTTCTTTGACTCTCCTCTTTAGCCCCCACAGCCTCTCCTAGCCCTGAGACCTCCCTGTATGCTCAAAGGAGACGAATCATCCTTTAGCCAACAGTTCCTTTGCCTTGACTGACCATTTTGCAGCCTGTTAGTTAAAACTATCATTCATATAGGCTTCCAACTCACAGGTCAGAGAATCAGCCTCACTGTTAGAATACAATGGGGTTCCCCAGCCCCCAAACACAGTATGATGATAGGATTTTAATATAGATGTTCTCAAAAGATGCACTTCCCCCTCCCTTCCTAGGTACAATAGGAGAAAAAATATGCATCAGTTACAGTCCCTCTCCTCATATGTAATATGAGGTAATATGAGGTCTAGACATAGTCTCTAAACTATAGAGTGATGGGTAAAGGATTCCAAAATGTGCCAATCTGATATTAAATCTATATCATCAATCTATGGCCACTAGAAATAGTTTTATCCAGAATAACCAGCATGAAAATGAAATAAGACCATGTAATACATGGTTGCAATGAAAAGCTCCTAATAATCAAAGAATTTCTCATTTGTTTCACTTCTCTGGCCATGATTGCTTCATCTGTAAAGTGTAAGAGACTTATTTATACACAATCACCAAAGTCCTTTCCAGCCCCAAATATTCCTTAGGACAGCGGTTCTCAACCTGTGGGTCACCAATCTGTGGGTCGCGACCCCTTTGGGGGTCAAACAACCCTTTCACAGGGGTCGCCTAAGACCATCGGAAAACACATATATAATTACATATTGTCTGTGATTAATCACTAATGCTTTAATTATGTTCAATTTGTAGCAATGAAAATACATCCTGCATATCAGATATTTACATTACGGTTCAGAACAGTAGCAAAATTACAGTTATGAAGTGGCAACGAAAATAATTTTATGGTTGGGGGCCACCACCACATGAGGAACTGTATTAAAGGGCCGCGGCATTAGGAAGGTTGAGAGCCACTGCCTTAGGAAGTTCATTGTAAAAGTTCTCTGTTAGCTTTATCCTTCCATGATTCGGAGGTTCGGAGAACTTTTAGGTTTCAGAAACCTACAGGCCATAAAGACTGGTTGACGTGTGGAAAAGTGAGGACATAGACCAAACTTGTCTGCTTAAAACCCTGGATTCCTCCCTAAGAGGCAATATGGCCAGTCGGGGGAATGGAAGACTGATAGGCCATAAGCCTAAATCCAGAGCTGTGGGACATACCCGATTGCCTCTGAAATTTGGTCCCTACTTTGCTTTCATTATAACGCCTAGCTGAAATTCCTACACTCCCTCTCTAGTCCCCCAACTGATCCTTTTATTTTTCTCGAAACAGATTTAACTTTCTGAAGGTTGGCAATCATAAAGCAGAAAAACAACGTGGAACCAAAGGAGGAAAGAGGGAGCTGTACTCTTATAACTGTAGAACTGAAAGAAACATTTTCTTGTTAAAGCCTCAAGAAAAGGCTGGACTACTAACTCCCCAGAGAGCTGACTGGCTTGAGCGACAGACATTAGCACTTGCCTGCTCAAGCTGATCCGTTGGCTGGTTGCTAGGTGGGTGGTGATCTAATATCCTTTTGGGTGGGGTCGAACATTGTATTACACTCTCGCAGCACATCTGTGAATACTGGCCTTTCGAACAAATGACTGTAGTTCACTAGGGCCTCCGCTGTCAGAGCCTGCCTCCCAAATACCAACTTTGAACCTCGGCCTACCATATGGACACCTGGGGTCATTGAAAAATCATGTCCAAGGGGCTCCAAAGCATAAGGAGGTCTGGCGGAGAGTGACGGGTTTCATGCAGGCTGCTGAAGAGAAATGGACTGAGGAGAGAAAGACTCGGGAGTTGCATGCGTTTGGAACGTGTCTGTGGATCAAAATACACGCTAGCAGATTCTTGAGGGAGCCCCTGGTGGCCATGTTAACCTTGGCATTGTTATCATTAAGAGGCCATGCTCATTTCTGGCACCTAACATCGGACACATTGACAGCAATGGGGTTGATGGAAGAGGAAAGAATCTGTTTTGCAGTTTAAAAAGGAACCAAAAAAAAAACAACCCCACAGTTCTCAGATTTCTCAGGCCACTTGAAATCACGCCAGAGAAAGACTGGATTTCAGCATTCTTCAGCTCTGCGATGATGCTGCAAGTGGTGTCCCCCACGTGCGATGATGTATCTCGGGGCCAGAGTTTTCTCAAGATGTTCCAAGCCTGCAGGCTCCTGATCCTTTTTCAAATTATGAAGGCGATAGTATCCCAGGGAGAGTTGCGATTAGTCTAAACTCTCCACAGCTGTGAAAGATGGATGTACAAATTCCAATAAAGATGCTGCGTGCTCTGGACTGCATTTACCTACCTGACATGGAGGCCTAATTCGGGGACCACTTAAAGAACCGGAGCTGCCTCAGCGCTACTCCCTTCCTTCCACAGCATCGGCCGCTGGGAGGCTGCTCTGCTCTGGGGGGGGGCCTCCCCGCACACCACGGTCACTGCTCAGGAGCGGGTGTTCCTTAGAAGGTCTGCGATGTGTGGGAGAAAAGCAGGGCTGGGAGCATTAAACCCAAGTGGATGGGAATTCAAAGGGGCCTTGCAATTTATTATGTGAAGAGCCAGGAGGATTATAAAACACCTCCTAACGGAAGGGGTTGGCCTGGAGCTGTGCGGGATCACAGAACCAGCTGTATGGCCACCTCTACCTCGTGCAGGTGCTAGCAGGCAGGCAGGCTCCCAGCAGGCCTCCGTTACTTGGGAGAACCAGCAGGGCTTTATTTTCTTATTTGGACATCTTTCCCCTAAAACCGTGGTCGGCAAACCATGGCTCGCGAACCACATGCGGCTCTTTGGCCCCTTGAGTGTGGCTCTTCAAAATACCACGTGCGGGCGCGCAGGTACAGTGCGATTGAAACTTCATGGCCCATGCGCAGAAGTCGGTATTTTGTGGAAGAGCCGGTGTTTTATGGAAGAGCCACACTCAAGGGGCCAAAGAGCCGCATGTGGCTCTCGAGCCGCAGTTTGCCGACCACCGCCCTAAAACACTGCCTTGGAACTACCAACTAAATGTAATAATACATGCCATGCCCCTTCTGCCATGTTGACTACAGTCATGTGTCCTCTGAAGACAGCTGGCTGAACGCCTTTATGAAACATCTGCTGCTCAGCATGCTTCCCGGGACTGATAAAAATTAGGGGACAAGTTTTCACACCACCGCTACACGTAGTAACAATTATAGAGGTAAGAAATGAGATTCCGCACTTTGAGAAACGAAAGGAAAATACCAAAAAAATATAAATACGGTACTTACCCCTTATCCGTGATTTCACTTTCCACCCCTTCAGTTACTTGCCGTCAACTGTGGTCTCACAACATTACATGGAAAATTTCAGAAATAAACAATTCACCAGGTTTAAATGGCACACTGTTCCGAATAGTGTGATCAAATTTCATACCAATACGCTCCCACCCACCCGGGGTGTGAAACATCCCTTTGTCCACCACATCCATGCTGTATAAGCTCCCCACCCACTAGTCACTTAGTCATCAGATGACTGTCAAGGTATCACAGTGCTCATGTTCAAGTAACCCTTATTTTACTTAATAAGGCACAAAAGTAGTGATGCTAGAAATTCTGATACGCCAAAGAGAAGCCATAAAGTGCTTCCTTTAAGTAAAAACATAAAAGTTCTTGATTTAATAAGTTATTTTATCACCCCACATCATCACAAGAAGACAAGTGAGTACAGTACAACAAAATATTTTCAGAGAGAGAACCACATTCACCTAACTTTTATTACAGCCTATTGTTATAATTATTATAACTAATTTCTTATTACTTACTGTCGTTAATCTCTTGCTGTGCCTAATTTTTAAATAAACTTCATATAGGTATGCCTGCATAGGAAAAAACATGGTATATATAGGGTTTGGTACTATCTGGTTTCAGGTATCCACTGAAGTCTTAAACATATCCTCACAGAGATTGCTGTAATAGTTTTTTTAAATTGTCTTCTAATATGATTTCATGAATGCAGAATCTTCTAAAGCCATGTATACATATCATGTACATCCACTTCCATTGTTTAGAGTCCACTGAAGCACACTGGGTGAAACTCCTGACATCTGGAGATTTTTAATCGTGTGCTATCATTTTACAATTTATCACACAAACACATGTGTGAAATGTGGCATTTCTCCTTGTAAACACAGGCTTTTCTCTCTCTAAGGCACAGCAGAAACAGAGCACAACTGAAGTGAAGAGTCTCAGTGGAGAGCTGAATGGGCTATAAATGAAATTCTGAAAACACCAGCTTCTAGATCAGCGGTTCTCAACCTGTGGGTCGCGACCCCTTTGGAGGTTGAACGACCCTTTCACAGGGGTCGCCTAAGACCATCGGAAAATACATATATAATTATATATTGTTTTGTGATTAATCACTATGCTTTAATTATGTTCAATTTGTAACAATGAAATTGGGGGTCACCACAACATGAGGAACTGTATTAAGGGTCGTGGCATTAGGAAGGTTGAGGACCACTGTTCTAGATGATCTATTAAAATGGGGGTGGGCCCTAGCCGGTTTGGCTCAGTGGATAGAGTGTCAGCCTGCAGACTGAAGGGTCCTGGGTTCAATTCAGGTCAAGGGCACATACCTGGTTGCAGGGCTCATCCAGGAGGCAACCAATCGATGTACTTCTCTCTCATCGATATTTCTCTCTGTCTTTCCCTCTTTTCCACTCTCTCTAAAAATCAATGGAAAAAATAGCCTCAGGTGGGGATTAAAAATAAAATAAAAATGTTTAAAATGGGGGTGGGAGTAGAAGAAGAAAACAAGCTGCAATTGTTTTTCCTAATATTCATACAAACAAAACACACAACTAAAAGCATTTCCTCTTTTATCTTCTCACAGCCCTTTATGCAAATCTTCTACATGCTAATAGATTCTTTCTCCTACAGTTACCCTTGAACAACATGAGTTTGAACCAAGTAAGTCCACTTAAATGGGGAATTTTTTTTTCAATAAACACTTGTACTGTTTTCCATCGAGGTTTGGGAGTCTGCAGATACAAAGAGCCAACTCTATACATTGACCTACCGAGCCATTTTATATTTGGAAACTTGAGCATCCACAAATTTTGGTATCTGACAGGGTCCTGGAACAAGCCCCCTGAGGACATCAAAGAACAACAACTAAGTCTGGGAAGACTCAAAAGTTACAGAGGGAGATCTTTCTTTTTTAATAATTTTCTTACTTTTCAATTACAGTTGGCTTACAATATTATATTAGCTTCAGGCGTCCAGTCCAGCAATTAGACATTGGTATCACTTATGAAGTTATCACTCTGCTAAATCTGGCATCCTACTCAGTTCTCACAATACTATTGATATATTATTTTACATCCTCACCGCTGGGTCCTTCCGTTGTCTCCTGTTATAACCTTTGTTTTACAGTTTTGTTGGGTGTAAATATTGCTCCTCCAGCTTTTTTGTCTGTCTGTTTCCATTTTCATGACATATCTGCTTAAGCCCTTTACGTTTCCGTCTTTACTTCTTTAAATCTAAAGTAAAGATTTACTGCTTCAAGTCTAGGGTTTATAGATAGCATATGTAGGGATCTTGTTTTCTCATCCATTTAGCCACCCTGTGTCTTTTGATTGGAGCATTTAATCCATTTGCATTTAAAGTAATTGTTGACATTTTGTTATTCATATTTTTTAATCTTTTTTTTTTTCTTCCTGAAGTCATCCCTTTAATATTTCTTGTAACGCTGGTTTGGTGGTGATGAACTCCTTTAGCATCTTCTTGTCTGTGAGCGCTTTATCTACCCTTCAATTATAAATGATAGTTTTGCTGGGTAGAGTGATATTGGTTGTAGACCCTTACTTTTCACCACGTTAAATATTTTGTGCCAATCCTTTTGGGTCTGCAAAGTTTCTGTAGAGAAATCAACTGACCGTCTTATGGGCACTTCCTTGTAGGTAACGAACTGCTTTTCTCTTGCTGTTTTTAATATTCTCCCTTTGCCTTTAACCTTTGGCATTTTAATTATGATGTGTCTTGGTGTGGACCTTTTTGGGTTCATCTTGCTTGGAACTCACTGTGCTTCCTGGACTTGTGTGTCTATTTCATCAGGTTAGGTGAGTTTTCAGTCATTATTTTTTTTTCAAATAGGTTTTCAAATTGTTGCTCTCTCACTCTCTCTCTCTCTCTCTCTCTCTCTCTCTCTCACCCCCCATGATGCAAGTATTAGTATAATGTTGTCCCAGAAGCACCTTAAACTGCCCCATTTTTTTTTAATTCTTGCTTCTTTTTGCTGTCCTAATTGGGTGTTTTCTGTTACCTTACCTTCTAAATTGCTGCTTTGATGCTCTGCTTCATCTCCTTAAGTCCCTCTAGTGCGGCGGTTCTCAACCTGTGGGTCGCGACCCCTTTGGGGGTCGAATGACCCTCTCACAGGGGTCACCTAAGACCATCCTGCATATCAGATATTTACATTACGATTCAAAACAGTAGCAACATTACAGTTATGAAGTAGCAATGAAAATAATTTTATGGTTGGGGGTCACCACAACATGAGGAACTGCATTTAAAGGGCCAGAAGGTTGAGAACCACTGCTCTAGTGTATTCTTCATTTCAGTTGTTGTACTCTTCATTTTTGACTGGTCCTTTTTTCTGTTTTCTATCTCGATTTTTGTTTCCTGTATGTTTGCTGAAGTTCTCACTGAGTTGATCTACTCTTCCTCTAGGTTCGTTGATCATCCTTATGACCAGCATTTTAAATTCTGCATCTGATAGATTGCTTGTCTCCATTTTGTTTAGTTCTTTTTTGGAGTTTTGTCTGGTTCTTTCATTTGGGACATGTTTCTTTGTCCCCTAATTTAGTTTGTTTCTATGTAGTAGGCGAGTTGCTACATTCCCCCAGTCTTGGTAGCATGGCCTTATGTAGTAGATGTCTTGCGAGGCCCAGTGGAAAAGCCTCCCAGGTTACCCAAGCAGGGTGCTCCAGGTAGTTGAGCTTTGACTGCCATTGGTTGCAAGGACCAGCCATGCCTATAGGGGAGGAGCTGCTATGCAGAGGCTGGCCCTATGGGACAGAACTCACTTCAGCAGGGCTCTGGTGCCCACAAAGTCTGCCCTTTCAATGTTTGTTTGCTAAACCTCACCTGAGGATATTTTTTCCCCTTGATTTTTAGAGAAAGTAAAAGGGAAAGGGGGGAGAGAAGAGAGAGAGGGAAAGATTGATGTGAGAAAGACACATTGAGTGGTTGTCTTCTGCACACACCCCGGGGCCAGGATCAAACCAGTAACCCAAGTACCTGCCCTTGACTGGGAACCGAATTTATGACCCTTCAGTTCACAGGCTGATGCTCTAACCACTGAACAACACGGTCAGGGCCCAAGTCTGTCCTTTGCCTGTCTCACTCATGGAGGTGGTTGGGTGGTGCTCCAACATGGTCTAATGCTATCCACTGGGTATGCTGGCTCCAGGGCATCCAGCAGGTGCAGGCCAAGATCAGCTATTGCCTATGCCCTGCCTGGGGCCATAAGCATGCCATACAAAGTGATCTGTAGGTGGTTACCACTTCGGCTGGGCTTGGATGCGCCTGGTAGAGGCCAAGCTGCAAACCAAGGCTGGCTGCCGCTAGGGGCTGACCTGAGAGGGCACAGCAAGAGGTACAGGGCACACTGAGCAAAATGCTGCTTGTGAACTTTTGAAAGATTTTAAGAGCGTTCACAGCATGAGCCAAGGCAGGCTATTTGTATGAAATAACCACTGGAAGTAGCTTGGGTGGGCCCAAAAAATGGGTGGGGTGGGGTCTCAGGGAATCGTCGTGGGGGGGCAAACAGTGTTAGCCAGGTTGATGGAGACTCTGATATGGCCCTCACCTGTGCCTATAGTGGGCGGGCTCAGTAAAGGAACAATGGCTTCTGCCAGCACTTCTGTCTGGGGAAAAGCTGCCCCTCCAACCCTTGCCCTGGAGCCAGACAATTCAGTTCCTCTCCGTCTGGCCCTGGTGCCTTTTGAGCTGGTGCCCCAGTACTGGAGCTCAGGGCAAATGAGTTTGTCAGCAAGTGAGTCTATGCCTGGGCCCTTTAAGGGGAACACTTGGGACTCCAGCAATCCTCCTCCTCACTCAACTGCAATCTACTCTGGTTTTTACCCACCAGACGTTATGGGGACCTCTCTTCCTGGCACTGGAACCCCGGGTTGGGGGTCTCGGGTGGGACCGGGACCCCTCACTCAGGGACGACCACCACAGCTGAGTGGGACCTGCTCATTCCACATCTCAGCCCTTCCTACCAGTGTCAGTGTGACTTCTGCATACCCTTACTTACAGAACTTCTGTGCAGCTAGACTTCAGGTAGTTCTCAGCAGCGGTGATTCTGCAGTCTAGTTGTAATTTTGAAGTTGTCATGTGAGGATGCAAGGACAACATTTACCTTCTCCACCATCTTGACCAAAAGCTGCCAAAAAATTATAGAGGATTTTCCACTGCATCGAGGTCTGCACCCCTAATCCCTGTGTTGTTCAACGGTCAACTCTACTGACATATACCATCTCAGATTTCATCTTTTCTAGAGAAAAATCAAATCCTTAACTTAAGCCCATTAAACTGGATGGCAACTCTTCATTACTCCCCCTAGAACCAGGTTGTAAGGGCAACTTCAATATCAAGTGCTGGGGGACAATTCCAAATACAATCACACTGCAAGGCAACTTGAGGAGGCGGGGGGGTGGGAGAAAAAAAATTTTTGAAAAATTGAGTGGGCAATCATACAATATGCCAGGACGCTAGTCGCTCAAACAAAGCTGCAGGGAGAATGACCAGAGCAGACCTGCATGTAAGGAGTGTTTTGGCCTTGCTGGGAATATTCAAGGTGGTGGGATGGTAACATAAGTGGCATGCAGGTAAATGTTTCACAATCAGCTTTTAGGGAGAAAAAGCCATTATTTTCTTGTATTTGCAAGTTCCTTAGTGGAAATGCACCCACAAAGGCTAATTTCAAGTTCCCCAAGCACATCGCTGAATGGAAACTTAAGGAGAGATTCACAATAGCAAACCATTGCGCAGTATTTCAGATGCAATAGATGTAAATAACCTCACGCATCAATTATAGTAAAGGTGATGAAGTAACTAGACCATGGTGATTTTTGAGTATTACTTTTGTTTCTATAATTTTATTATGCTTGTACAATTTAATCTTAATAACGTTTGCATTAACAACTGGCACCCAAATGTAGGGAAAATTTAACAGTGGGCTCTAGTCAGCGGGTACCTTTCGCTCCAGCACAACTGCTGCAAGTTGCTCTTCGGGGTCATTCAAGTTATTTTCAACAAACAACAAACCAAATAAATGAAGCCACTAAATCATCTGGATCAAACTATCTCGTCTCCAAGGGTGCCGATCTCTTTGCTACCCCCACTTTAGAAATATTTCAAGTTCGGGTTACGTTTGCGTAGTATTTGTAGGAATACCATTAAGTGACAATACCTTACATTTGTTATCACCCATTACTCTTTTCAAAGTAGTGCTTTCATGGAACGCTGGGACATAACGAATTTAGATCGGTGGGGAAATAGCATTTTAATGCCCTAGTCACCTAGTGGATGAAAAAAGAACTGTTTGTTGGGAGCTGTTTGTTGAAGAGCGAGGCTGGGGAATGAAGCTGGGAGCAAGGCCAGGAAGCCCAAAGGCTGGTCGGCCGCCCCAGCGTTCGGGTTCCCTCCTGGAAATGGCTCCACCGCCGTGCAAGCCTGTGTACAGTAGGGCTGGGATCTCCTCCCGCTCCCGTTTTTTAACTCTACAGATTGACTAGAACTCAGTTTTTCTGATGGAGGGGGGAAGTTTGGAGGGGATGTGCTCTAAGAGTCCTTTCAAAACGCTAAAACGATTAGAGCCAGACCATTCAAATACTCTCTTACAATGTTTTTTTCCTCGATCCCAATGTTACTGTAGCGGACACGTGCATAGGCTCCATATAGATTTCACTGCTGAAATTAGCAGAGGTAGTCGTGGCCGAGTGGTTAAGGCGATGGACTAGAAATCCATTGGGGTCTCCCCGCGCAGGTTCGAATCCTGCCGACTACGGGAACCAAAATTTTGCTGCCAATACTGTTTGTTTTCCTTTCGGAGTGTTTCCCATTTTCCCCGCAGATAATTTAAGGCCTGTAAGAATGGCCGCAGTGCAACAGGGACCCCTCGGTAAGCCCGGAAGAGGAGCGGACGAAGGAGCTCGGGAGTCGTGTGAGTGTAGTGACCATCTGGACCCAGGAGGGGGAGATGGGACCGAAACGCGCCCGACAACCTGGAACGAGTGAAGGCAAAGCAGCGTCGCGAGGTCGCGCAGGAAGGGAGAGCGCGGACCGCCGAACCCCGGGAACCCCCGCGCCGGCAGACGCGCGGACACAGCGCTGAGCTCGGCGCGAGCGTGTCCGGCGCGCGCCCCGCCCGGGCCGCCTCGGCACCGCGCGCGCATGCGCAGGGGGGCGGGGCGCAGGGGAGGGCGCGCGCGGCGCGTTCTCGCGTTGCCCCTGGAAACCGCTGGGCTGATGCCCCGAGGTGAGCGGAGAGAGACCGTTGCCTTTCAAGATGGCGAAGGACCTGGACGAGCTCTTGGATGAGGTGGAGTCCAAGTTTTGCAGACCCGACCCGCTGAGACTGGGCGTGGCGGAGCGACCCAAAGGCTGCGGCGGCGGCATCCTCGGCAACGACCGGAGCCGAGCCGAGGCGAACGAAAAGCTCAGGTTACCGGGCGAGAGGGGAGGGGAGGGGAGGGGTAAGCTCTTCTGGGGAAGCCGGCTCTCAGCCCCGAGGCCTCCCTGCCAGCTCTTCTCCCGGTTCGTGCCACGGTTCCCAGTGCCCACCCCTGGGGCCGCGCACTCCCCAGCTCCGGGTGCGGGGGGTCTCGGCACCTCTTCCCGGGCCTGACTCCGCCCCCGGCGCGGCGCGGAGGGCGGGCCCCGCCTCTGCAGCCCGCGCCTCCCCCAGACCGAGCCCGGGGTCCTCACGGAGGCGGGGAGAGAGGGGGCCGCTCGGGGCCCTGGGTGACCCCCGTGAGGTGCCCGCAGAGAACCTCAGCCTGTTGCCTCTGACCCCAGTCCCCAAGCAGAGTAACCCTTGCAACAATGGTTGCCCCCAAAAATCATTCCGTTCTGTTGTCTTCGGCTGATTTTTGTTTTTCTTTGGCTCGGAGGATTTGGGGAAAGATTTTAAGTCATTTGATCCGAAAAACGAGCGTTGGAATTTGTCAGTCTTTTCCTTCTGTGTAATCACAAGAGGAGGACTTCCTTCTTCGTCTCATGTCCCCCTCAACCCCAAAAAACAAAAAAACAAACGAACACAAATGTTGTGTCTGAATGAGATTGTCCTTCCGAGTGAGCCCCTGCAGCACCTCTCGCTAGAGACCCTGCCGGCGACGCTTGCGGAATCGCACAGCTTTGGAACCACCGAGAAAAGCACTCTGGTCCGCTTCGGCTGCATCTGTGGTTCGGCTTTGCTGTGCGTGTGCGTGATTCCCACAAGTGTTTTGTTAGCGAATTTACCAGTCCTGCCTCTAATGACATATATTTGTTCACAAAAATTCACCCTCAGAAGATAAATACATTGAAACGATTCTGAAGCTCAGACACAAGTTCTAAAAAGCAGTTGAGTACTAAGCAGCATTCTTTTAAAAAAGTAAGTGTCGCGCCCACAAAATTGACCACTTTGAATGGGCCAGCGTTCATTTGATTGGATGCTTATGCAGGCATCACTCATTCATTTGCACATTATCATACACGCGCTGGAGATCCTTTTGTGCTCATTCCCGGCACCTCTACCATCCCAGTCCCACAGCAATATCGCCTTGCGATTTCTTTTATTCTTTTTATTCGTTCCTGTAGGGAATGGGGAGAATTTATCAAAGAGCCATCCAAGTGTCTGTCTGTCTTAACTCAAACTATATAGGTAGGTACATTGTTATTAACTTAATTAGGCTACTCCTAAGCTGGCCTTTGCTAAAAATGTCCTCAATCTGATTGAGGTACGTTCGCTGAGGTCGGCCCCTTCCAACTCTCCCATCCACACTCGTCTTGTATACTTGTTTCGTCTGTCTCCTTTCGTTCATCCTCTCTATATGTCCAAACCATCTCAACATACCTTTCTCAATCCTCGACACTACATCTTCTTTCACTCCACAACGTTCCCTAAAATTAACTTCATAAACTTTACTTAAAGTTTTAAGTCTTAGTTAAACTATAGGGACATTGAATAAAACTTGGTATCATACTTAATAACGATATTATTTATTGATAAAATTAAATTCCTTACAATTTACCTTACCATATCCATAAAATTAAATCATGACAATGATGACTGACAAACACTAATGTGAAAAATGGTCTTGCATCTCCTTGGGAAGTTTGGGTAAGTCAGGTTTGTATGTTGTTGCCCGCACATGGTATTTTGTGGAAGAGCCACACTCAAGGGGTCAAAGAGCCGCATGTGGCTCGCAAGCCGCAGTTTGCGGACCGCTGTCTTAGGAGAACTAGGTGCAGAGTGGTAGGATGTCTGGCATCAGGCCACTGAACATGGAAAGGGCTGCTAAGGTCGGTGCTCTCCAAACACAGGTCCTTTTAGACTACTCCAGTCGAGCCGTAATGCTTCCAGCACCCCATCTCACCTTACTACACCACATTTTTCAGTAATACATTTATAAAAGCTGTAGCAAACCAGTACAGTTTTCATGTGTTCAAACTTTTCATTTGACAATGTAGTTGTAAGGGTTAATTATGCAACAGCAGCAAAGGCCCTAAACCTAATACCAGATACAATCCCTACTGGATACATAATGTCAAACATTAAAAAATCTTCCTGAGCCAACATTGATACTTAAAAGTTAGGAACTGATTTATATTATGAATTTATGAACAGGAGACTACCTGTCCCTTGTATAGTGAAGTAGCCTGTATCTTTTCCTTATGAGAGTTAAAATAATGAAGTTGTCCCTTTAAATGATAGCTCTGCAAATAATAAAATAAATGACCATGAGACATCTGGATACCAGGAACAACTGCTCTTTAGATAAGTAGTCGATGTTTAAAAGTACATGCCCAGCTTTTTCTTGAATAAAATGTATAGCTTTAAATGTCTTATATTATGTAAACTTGTAACTGACAACTTACATTTTTGTCAACAAACTTAGGTTGTGTCCATAGCAGGAAAAAAATTAATGTCGCATTTATCCTTCTGTTATCAACTCTAATAATAGACTTTATTTAAATAAAACTCTTCTGTTGCCGAAACCGGTTTGGCTCAGTGGATGGAGCGTCGGCCTGCGGACTGAGGGATCCCGGGTTCGATTCCGGTCAGGGGCATGTACCTGGGTTGCGGGCGCATCCCCAGTGGGGGATGTGCAGGAGGCGGCTGATCGATGTTTCTCTCTCATCGATGTTTCTGACTCTCTATCTATCTCTATCCCTTCCTCTCTGTAAAAAATCAATAAAATATATTTAAAAAAAAAAAAAAACTCTTCTGTTACTGGCTGACTTTATCTGCTCTTAAGCTTCAGCTGTTTTGTTTTATTTTTCAGATCAACAGAAAGATTTAAAAAAGAAGATGATCTTGACAGTCTTATTAATGAAATATTTGAAGATCCCATCTTTGATAAAAAATCCTTTGTAAGTCAAGTGTTATAAATATGCAATAATTTTTTTCATTTTTAAGATGTTTAAAATAGTCTGAAAACTTACAGAATGCACAAGTATCTATAGTTCTTTGCATTCTGAGAAATACTATCATCTAAATAAATTATTCCACAGAGTTGTAGAAGAAATAAAATATTAGAAACTCTGTGTGTTTTTTGCTATTCATTTTCAGCAAGAATGCGAAATTAGAAAAGCTGCTATAACGAAAGTCAACTCATAGTTGAAGTTGGTTACCTGTATTTATTTATAGACTCTCTAAGAACACTTTTCTGAAAGACCGAAAACAAACAGCTTTCATATAGGAATGTGCTTAGCATCTCAGATGCAATGCCATTGCTGTTATCCCATAACCCATGACTACATTGTTAATATTTTAAATAGTTACTAGTAAATGCTTGTGGATCTACATTAACTCTATGAAAAGCTTATAAAATAATATAACAGCCACCTATATACTGCTCATGCTGAACATATATTAATGTTTTGCCATATTTGCTTTGCTTTAATTTTTTAAATAAAAATTATAAGTATAGTTTAAAAACTCCAAATCCTGCTTAATTGCCTTCCTACCCAGAGGTAACCACTAACCTTTCTATCCATACTTGTATACTTTTATTACATAGGTATTAACTATAAGTCATTTTCATTGCTGAATAATACCTTGTTAAATAATTCTACCATAGTTTATCCACTTCCCTGGTAATGGACATTTAAATTATGCCCAGTTGTTGCTCTTACAAACAATGCCTCTTCAGATATCTTGGCACTCTTCTTTTACTCACATACAGGAGTTTCTCTAAGATGTGTAAACCTTGAAGAGGAATTGCTAGGCTATAAGGTGTGCTCATTTTCAGTTTTTTTACCCATTGCCAAAGTGTTTTCCAGAGTGCTGTATCAGTTATATTCTTCTTACCAGTAGTGTATGAGCATTTATATACTTTAATTTTTACCATTTTGGTCATTATAAAATATATTTGTTAGATTTTAAATAAAGAGACCAAATGACAGTCTGAGTTACAAGGACCACAAAGAAAAATAAATCTAAAAAGATAAATATAATACCAAAGTCTTTTTAAGGGTAGGGAAGACTAAAGCAAGACAGTGGACTGAACACCACTAGGCAGTGCTGGTGTTAAGGATATGGACACGGGCTAGTTACGTTTTTGTCAACCAGACAAAGCATAAAATGGCTAGTATAGACCTTATCTTTATTTCTCTAAATTTAACATTTTCAATTAATCGGAGGTAATTAATAAGCTGGTGGCCTCATTGATTTACATGTCAGCCCAATAGCAATGGTGTTGAATACTCTGTGAACAAGAAGGCATCATAAATGCCAAATAGCTATGCTGATTTAATCAATAGTAGAAAAAATAAACTACATGATGTTCTTGTTGTGATTCATTGATCACCTGAGCAATTAATTATTAAGTACTTACAGAGTGAATATCTGTATGTGAGACACCATTTCTTCAGTTCATGGCATTTCAAAAGCAGAAGGAACTATGTCTCTGGCTTGGCTTTAAGATACACAAATCTGAGCCCTGGCCAGTGTGCTCAAGCACCAAAATGTTGCAGGTTCAATCCCCCATCCCAGTTGGAGCACATGCGGGAGGCGACCAATCAATGTGTCTCTCTAACATCAATGATTCTTTCTTTCTCCCTCTCCCTCTCTCTCTCTCCCTTTCTCCCTCCCTTCCACTCTCTCTAAAAACCAATGGAAAAATTATCCTTGGATGAGGATTGACAAAAAAAGATATACTAATTTGAAATAAAAGTAACTCTTACAATCATGAGGAAATAAACTTTTATGTACTTCTTCTGCATGCTCCTTTTTTAAGTTATATTCAGGTTTCCAGCCTGCAAGGGAGAAAGAAACCCAAATAAACTTCTGAAGGAGAGCAGGTCTATGTAAAACATTGAGTGGGTAAGGAAAAGAAGTGTCTGAACAGCCCATCCATGCCCACCTCGTCCTCAGAGGCCAGATCAAGCTCCTGGGAGTACTGCTCCTTCCCCCGCTGCTTGCCCATTCTGCTGCTCTCAGGCCCACACAGAAGAGCCCAGAAACAACAGTAAACATCACAGTTTGCCAGCTTCAGGTCATAAGCAGGAGCCTGGATGGTACATGAAACCTTTGGAAAAGCAGAAGGAGACTCATGCACGTTATTATTTTTGAGACGTGTGCCCCAAATTTTTCCAGTTCTGTTTAACATCAAATAGAAGAGTTAAAAGAAGTAGTAAAATGAAATATTTTTGCCTCCATTAAACTTCCTCACCTACTAGGTCAAATGAAGCCACGTTGCTGCATAGTTTAAATTGCCTTTTCTCCATCTCACTTCCTCTTCTTGGTGGTGGGCTTAGTATGTGGGTTTATGTTGTTTGGTACTATACACCAGTTAACACTTAATAAATGCCTGCTAATGATGACGATGTTATGTAACCATATAGGAACTACTGTATGGTTGTGACTAGGTAGGTCCGCATTCTCCTCAAATGCCTGTTGGTCGATACCTTTCCACTTGATCAAAATTAATATTCCTGAAGTTGCCCAGGAGTTTCGTTAGTTTATTTTTAGTTCAGGTGAGTACTATTCACAGCCTTTAAAAATGAGTTTGAGGTGTTTTTTTCCCCGCAATTGAATTTTTCCAGGATGAGGTTTTAAATAGAAGGCCCTTCATATTAAATCATTGAACTTCAGTATTAATTGAAGAATTATAAAGTGACTCTAAATCTTAGCATGCTAATAATGGCAGTATATCAATTTCCTAGACTAAAAGCAGAGTAATTTGCAAATTCCACAGGGAGGTCGACTTCCCTTTTGCCTTTAAGAAAAAGGTTTTGATCATTGTTTTTACTTCGGAAACTTTAAAATGATACAAGTTTTTTATTTTAAGTAATTTTAAAAATATTCTTGTTATAAAATGAAGACTATTAGTTTTCATGTTACAATTATCTAAGTTACTCTTGGCCTTTTATTGTTTTGTTTTCATAACAGAAATTAAAACCTAAATCTTCAGGTAACACATCTGTCAGTGCTCCCATTCAAGGCCGCGGTAAAAGGTAAGTTGAGATTGCTTTGCTAAGTTATACACACTAGTGAGCAAACTCTATGAGCATAGTCTAGGCGATTTTATTACCTTAAACAACAGTGACATTGAACAACAAAGCACTGGTTGGCTTTCAGGAGAAAGACCAATAGCAATATCTTTTGTGTTCCTATGGTCTGTGACCCCTTAGTGGAAAGGAACTTGAATGAGAGATTATTGCTATTGTAAATAATTTTCTGCCATGTGAAAAAAAAGTGTGAACACTTTCTCAAAATTAATGTTCTGTTATATTCTTCGGCATTTACTTTGTCCCTCACATTCTTTGGCAAACACATTTCTCTGTGACTCATTTTAACTCTTTGAGTGTTCCTGACGATACAGGTTATACCCAGTAAAGCAGTGATCCCGGAATAAATACCTCTTCTTTAAAATGGTTGGCTTGCTCAGGAAAATACACAATTTGATTATAAGACTGTAGGGTTAACAGAGCCAAACTAACATCTCATATTTCTTTCCTGTAATTTTCCTTTTCTCCCGCTTGTTGAACATACCTAGTTGCAACCCCGTGTACCTCGGTGGAAGCGCTGCTCTGTGTGGAATTGGAACGACGACTTCACAGAGGTGGGATGTCAGAAATATACTTCCTTACTAGGTTTTCCAATTTGATACCCTGTTTTTAAAACACAGATATCTTGGCATCGATCTGTTTCATAGTCAGAAGTATATTTTCTTAGCCAGTCCAAGAGCGCTTTACTGAGATCTTAGTTATTTCTGGGTGGTCGCCGTTGAAAGCTGTGATAGGGGGGTTTCTGCTGCTCATGGTGGTGACGCCTTTCTCTGGGGCCCACGTGCAGGGCCTGGACCACGCGGTCCCCGCCTGGCTCCCACCGGACCGGGAGGGTGAGCGTCTGCCTCCCGTTTTCCTTCTGGGCAGAGGAAGCCGGTTGGTAAGACGAGCGAAGCAGCGCAACTTCCCCACACTGACTTGGCCAAACAGCCCCATGAGAAGCCACACGCCGTGAGTCTTGTCTAGATGAGGAGAGGGACCCTACACAAAGAACTCCCAAAATAGGCGTTTAATTTTCACATGATGTGTAGTGTGAAGGGGAAAGACAGAAGACTATAAGCATAGATCATTGGCACCCCAGTTACTACGAAGGCTTAGAAAATTCTCCCCTAAGCAAGTAACATCGACTCAGCCTATGATGTGAAAAATGAGTGGAAGTGAAGCGAAGAGAGGGGACCGTTGGGGCCAGAGGGTAAGCCATGTTCGATGCTCCCTGAGCTGGGAAGCGTGTGGGAGGAGCTGAGAGCCGCTGGGGAGCTGCAGCGCAGGGAGTGGGGGAAGAGTGGCTCCTGATGGGGCCGAGAGGTAGTCGAGGGACATTTGGTTTGTTGGCGGCCCTGTAATCCTCTGAAGATTTTAGAAAAAGTCGGTCATAGATGCCGTGAAAGCAAGTGGTGGGTGGGTGGGTGGTTGGTTGGTTGGATTTTAGCAGATGGAGTCACCTAATCATATTTGTGTTTCTAAAGGAAGTTATTTTAGTTGCTGAATAGAAAATGGATTGGAAGGTGAGAGGCAAGACAGGAGAGGGCCAGTCAGCAGGCAGTATTTCACAGTGGTCCAGGAAAGAGATGATGATGGTAGCTGTGAGCTGAGTGGTGGCAGTGGCTGTAGGGGAAAGGTGTCACATTTGAGCTGTTTAGAATCTAGAATTGACAAAATTCAGTGAATTTAACGGCTAAGAGAGAACATTGTTAGGAATGACTCCCAAGTAATGTGCCTTGCCCAAGGTCACATAAAGTATTACAAAGCAAGGACTCAAATGTGTAATTGAGTCCTGCCCCATTATGCTTTCTAGTAAACCAGTCTGTAGAAGGCCAGGTAATATATGTAAGAGGAGAGAACCGTGGCTGATGTTGCTACTGCAGCTGCTGTTCTTTTCCATCTGTCCAGATATCAAGAGTCCCTTGTCTACTGTGTAGATCTGACAGGATTTTACTGAAAACCACAGGGTTTGGGCAGAAGACTATATTGGGCTGTATTTGGAAAATCCCCACCATAAACATCTTCAAAGTAATAAACATTCTATTGATTGGCTGGACAAAGGGACAAAACTGTTGATGATACCTTCATATTCAATTGCCTCCACATTTTAGAAAAAGAAAAGTGACAATTTATCTTTCATTGGAATCATTACATTATTTTTTTAATATATTTTTATTGATTTCAGAGAGGAAGGGAGAGGGAGAAAGATAGAAGCATCAGTGATGAAAGAGAATCATTGACGGGCTGCCTCCTACACACACACACACACACACACACACACACACACACACACACACACACACACACGATCCAGCCTGCAACCCCAGCATATGCCCTGACTGGGAATCGAACCGTGACCTCCTGGTTCATAGGTTGACGCTCCACCACTGAGCCACGCCGGTCGGGCCATTACTTTATTTTAGGTATGCTCTAGCTATACGTAGTTATGGAAGATAAATATTTTTAAGCCCTGAATATAAGCACTGATTTACATGTCCAGGGAATAAGTGAAATTGAGTCTATTCTGCCTGCTTTTTTATGTGTTTTATTTGTTTGATTTCTGGGTAGAGTTCTGGTTTAGGAGTAACACTCAGTGATTTTAGAGTGTAAAGATTTGAGTTTTTACCCCGTTGATGAGGAAGGGAGAAAGAGTAATAGCAGGAAGCGTGGTGGCATTAATAAGGTACAGATAAGACTAAGGCGTTATTTTCAAGCCAAATCGAATTTTACTCCTAATTATTTTTAAACTACTTGCAAGGCTGGATTATTGCACAGACTGGTACTAATTATGACCTAACAGTGAATCGTAGCAGCAGCGTGATTTCTTAGCTGCAAGCGAGTTTTATTTTTCTCAAAGGACAGTGTTTGTAGGAAACTGTGGTAGTGTGAATAGATTTGAATAAACTACTAAATTTTAAATTAAATTAAAAAGCTATATGTAACATTATGGTTGAGATTTTACACATACAAAACGTCAGGAAATTCAAAATTATAGTTCCCACAACAGCAATAATTCAGCCAAATTGCACATATGTATTAAAGCATTAAAGTTAACACTCTGTGCAATCATGTAATAAACTACATATGCATAAGAAAGCAAGTTATGGCAGCTTTGGGAACCATCGTTTTGCATTTCCTGACTTTGTATGTTCAAAATCCAAGTTCAAATGTATACAAATATAATGGTGTTGAATTTCCATATGTACAAGTACAATTTCATAAATTGCTCACAGTTCAAAAGAAAATATGGACTTATGAAACTTGTGTAGATTTTAAATGTTTAGTTACTGTTATGATTAAACATAATTCTAGAAAGCATTTATTCTCAAAGGAATCTTTAAGCCAAAAAAAGAAATTGCAATTTTGAAGTTACTGTATTTGAATTTTAAGGAAAATAAGTGAAAAATATTTGGGTTTTACTTTATTATTTTTTAAGTACAGAAGGATTATATCCTTATTGAAAAAATAAAAACAAACTTGAAAAATGTATAAAGAGAAGAATAATAATCTCCTTTCCACCCTCCATTCCCATCATTCCTGAGACAGCCAGTGTGGGCTTGATAGTACATTACCGTTTACATTTTCTTCCATGTTCTTACCTTATAAATACCTGTTTAGGAATTTTTTGTTGTTGTTTTTACAAAAATAGGGTTGTGCTATATATGTTACTGTGCACCTTGTTTTCAACATCTTTCTAGGTCAGTGAAAAATTAATTCTCTTTATCAGCTGCCTAATATTGCATAGTATAAATATACTGTATGTTATTCATTTCTTTCCCTTTTAGGTAGGTATCCAAGTGGTATCTTGTTTTTTGCCACTTCTACAATACAATAGTAGAAATTCTTGAAATATATGCTTATATTGGTGCTTTAATTTATATGCAATAGCTTCCCCAAAATGGAAATGCTAGTGCAACAGTGAGGGGTAATTTTAACTTTAAAATAACCCCATAGGTTTAAGCAGTTCACATACCCACCAGAAATATCTGAGGGTGCTAATTTTTGCTAACTTAAATTGGTTAAAAATTTATTTTGTTGTTGCTTTAAATTTTTAATTATTTGTATATTTTACCTTTTAAACAAACAGGCACTGTTAGAAGCACTTTAACAATATTAACTCATTAGGTCCTCATTGTAATTCTAAAAGATGTATAAAAATTATTAGTATCCCCATTTTACATATAGGGAAACAGTTACAGAGAGAAGTTGAGTTACTTGACTGTAGTTGCACAGCTAGAAAATAGTAGAATCAGTAGTTGAACCTAGGCAATTTGTATTCAGAGTCTATGCTCTTAACTACCATTCTACAATACCTGTATTAGTGAGATTGAATATATTTTTTAAAATATATTTTATTGATTTTTTTACAAAGAAGAAGGGAGAGAGAGAGAGAGTTAGAAACATTGATGAGAGAGAAACATCGATCAGCCACCTCCTGCACACCTCCTACTGGGGATGTGCCCCCAACCAAGGTACATGCCCTTGACCGGAATCGAACCTGAGACCCTTCAGTCCACACGCTGACGCCCTATCCACTGACCTAAACCGGTTAGGGCTGAATATATTTTTAAGCTTTGTCTTTGTCATTTGTAAACACTCTGAACAGTATAAGTAATCATTGAACCTTGTGCTGAAAATGTTTTCATCCACTATTTTTCACTTTGTTTTTGTTTGGGGTTTGTATGTGGTTTTTTTGGTGTTTTTTGTTTTTGTTTTTGAGAATTTCTATAAGAGTTTATTTGAGCCTAACTGATGACATTCCTGGGAAGCAAGATGTCAAATGCTCCTGTTCTTGGTATCTTAAAAACTCTTATTTCCTTTTAATTTTTAGGTGATCAAATGTATCTATATTGATTCTAGTTTTTAAATATTTCAAGCAATATTCTTTAAAGTAAGCCACAGTTATTATACAAATCAAATTGTTTGCAGCAGCAACTCATAAATTTTGTCATATAATCATTTATTCCTAAAGTTACATGTAGTATATGAGCTTTAAAAATTGCTTGGCATTTGAATTCCTCAGATATTCACTAAGCGTAATTCTAGTAGTTCTGCCCTCTTTCCTGCATCATCGTTTTGCTCTTCACTGCATCTTTGCTTTTTTCCCTCCTTTCTCTTAACCCCACTTCCATTTAAGTGACTCAGATACACCTTCTCAGAGAGGCCTTTGCAGACCACTCCCTCCAGTACTCTCAATTTTATTTTTCCTGCTCTACTTACTATTTCATTTGAAGCATTTTTTATCTTCTAACATTGTGATGAGTACTGTTTATTTCTTTTCTCATTAGAATCTAAGCTCCATGAGGACAAAATCTTACTAGCACATAGTAGGCTTTCAGTAAATACAGGATGGAGCAAATTAGGTTTACAATTGTTTATGTGAAAAATAATACAATACTTAGTAAATAATAATATAAAAATAAACTGTTTCGTGTACTCACAACTATAAACCTACTTTTGCCTATGGTTTGTTTTTTAATGAGTGGATGAATGCATTAATGCCAACCACTGGGGAAACAAACAAATAAGATACTGTCCCAGCACTTAAGTAGCTTAAGGGGGAGACATTCATTTCTACATAATGTGGCAAATTCTGTGATAAAGGCATTCTTGAAAATTTTATTAGGAAAGGAAGCAACTTAAAGAAGTTAAGTGAAGACTTCCCTCAGGCACAATTTGAAAACCATTGAACTAAAAGATCTACACATCCGTTTCCTTTCTTTTCTACCTGTACAATATATATGTGTGCATAAATGTGTCAGCATATATGATCTTAGTAAAATAGGTATATGTAGAAATTAACCTGGAATTTTAGATATATAATTAGTCCTTTAGTATAAAAATTTACAACCAGTTTAATCTTTATTTTTTTGTTGTTTACTCAGTAATTTGTAATATATGGTATATCCTATGAATAAATCACCGTATTTTTATATTTAAACATACCAATAATCTTTAATGTACAGTTCTTTTTCTCTGAACAGATCCTGTGACCATCTGCGTTGTACAGCGTGTGATTTCTGGGTTGTAAGCTATGATGACTATATGTGGGACAAATCATGCGATTATCTGTTTTTCAGGTAAGCTTCTAAAGAATTTCACTGTGAAAATGCAGCAAGTATAACTATATTTCTATTTTGCTGTAATGTCTCTTATGGACTTGGCCAGATTGTGTGGCCTCTACCTCTTCAACATTCCTCTCACCCATCTCATTTTTTTCCATCTGTCTGCTGTTAGCCTAGGTAAGACATGTTGCTTCTGGACAAGAATCTCGATCAGCCATGGGCAAACTATTCATTTCGATCCGGCCCGTTTGAAATGAATAAAACTAAAAAAAAAAAGACCGTACCCTTTTATGTAATGATGTTTACTTTGAATTTATATTAGTTCACACAAACACTCCATCCATGCTTTTGTTCCGGCCCTCTGGTCCAGTTTAAGAACCCATTGTGGCCCACGAGTCAAAAAGTTTGCCCACCCCTGACCTAGATATTGCCTTCTTGCCCAGCTGGTGTCGCTCAGTGGTTGAGCATCAGCCTAAGAACCATGAGGTCACGGTTCGATTCCTGGTCAGGAGGGGAATTTGATATGCCCAGGTTGCAGGCTTGATCCCCAAGAAGCAGCCAATCAATGATTCTCTCTTATCATTGATATTTCTGTCTCACGCTCTCCCTTCCTCTCTGAAATCAATAAAAATATATATATTTTAAAAGAATATAGATATAGCCTTCTGCCTACAGTATCTTCTTTCAGACCACCTTTTCCTTGCTGAGAATTAAAGCATAGCTAAGAGTGTGCCATTCTCCTACCCAGAACCCTTCTGCTTACAGAATCATGTCCAAATTCCTTAGTATGGCACCCAAGGCCTCCAGGATCTAGCCCCTATTCCTCACCCAGCTTTGTCTTTCCACCGTACACTTTCCTCCTTCACAAGATTTTAGCTACATCAAATTCCTCAATACTCCCATTCCCCATTACTTTGTGCAAGCTCTCCACCTCTTGGGACACCTTCCCATTTTATCTAAATGTTAAGTTGATACATGTCTGCCTCCCTCCTTGCGGTTAGGATAGGCTTACTCATACTTTTGCAATTTATACATTTTCATACACTACTGACTACCTAATGTTTTTAAGATGTTATAAGTGATAAAAACAAACTATGCATTCACTTTAAATAAAAATTTAGAGTTAAAAATTAATAGCGCAGCCTAACCGGTTTGGCTCAGTGGATAGAGTGTCAGCCTGCGGACTCAAGGGTCCCAGGTTCGATTCAGGTCAAGGGCATGTACCTTGTTTGCGGGCACATCCCCAGTAGGGCATGTGCAGGAGGCAGCTGATTGATGTTTCTCTCTCATCGATGTTTCTAGCTCTCTATCCCTCTCCCTTCCTCTCTGTAAAAAAAAAAAAAAAAAATCAACAAAATATATTTTAAAAAATTAATAGTGCACATATCATTCATTAGTGCCTAGACTAGGGGTAGGCAAACTTTTTGACTCAAGGGCCACAATGGGTTCTTAAACTGGACCGGAGGGCCAGAACAAAAGCGTGGATGGAATGTTTGTGTGAACTAATATAAATTCAAAGTAAACATCATTACATAAAAGGGTATGGTCTTTTTTTTTTTTTTTTAGTTTTATTCATTTCAAACGGGCCGGATCCGGCCCGCGGGCCATAGTTTGCCCACGGCTGCCCTAGACAAAGACTGTCTATTCGGATACAAGTAATCATAGTACATTGTAGCACTCTCCAGTAGCAGAAAGAAAAGGGGGAGTTTTCCAGACCTCTTCCCACATCCATTCTCATGTAAATCTCTAGGAGTCTCCTCTAATGTAATAGTTTTCAAATTTTTTTCACATCAAGAACTGCTTTAAAAATCTTATGAAAATTTTGAATCTTCTCCACATATACACAAAAGTAAATTGAAATGTACAAATATACAGAAAAAGTATAATTTAAGGGGTTTCACAGTCCTCAATCCAAATAAAGCCTAGTGACCTCCCAAAATCCGAGGTCAGGTTAGCCTACCTGTAATCCCATTATTGGAAAAGTTAACTTTTCATTTCAGATCTCTTTTGCCTTTTCTGACTTTTCTAACTCCTCTGCTAGATACTACTTCTGGTTCATCTAAAGAGTGACTAATAATTCCCACATGTCACCAAGATGCACCAGTAATTTTTACAGAATAATAGAACACATGTAATATCAAAACGGAGCACAGGCATTCAGTGAGCTTTTTGGTGATTTAGTTGGTATTTGAGGAACTTGCAGTGTTTCAGTTAAGAACTCTAGATCTGTGGCAGCCTGGCTTTGCTTGCTTGCTTGTTTGTTTGCTTGCTTGCTTGTTTTGTTAATGAGAAAGAGAAGTTTTATTTTTACACAGGGTCAGGCACAGGCACTGCCAATCATTGTCAGATGCAGGGGTGAGGGAGTGTGAGGTTTGGGGCATTAAAGCGGAAGACCGTCTGGAGAGAGCTCAGAACCCTCCCGGGGAACATCCCAACTCAAACCAGGAAAGCGAGCACGGGGTGTCTGGGAAAGGCTACATCCAGCGGGGCTTTTTGTTGGCTCTTTTGGATTCTGTTTCCTCTGACATCATTTGTCTCAGCATCAGATTCCAGGTCAGCGGCAGCCCCCAGAACTGTGGCCACAGCCAGAGCCCCCAGACTGCTAACCACTACCTTTGTCACAGGAGTCAGAGCTCTGGCGCTCCTAAAACCCCTAATTAAGGATTCGGTCACTTCCTGGCCAGTGGGGCTCAGTTGATTGGAGCATCGTCCTGTGCACCAAAAGGCCTCGGTTCGATTTTTGGTCAGGGAACATACTCAGGTTGCAGGTTCGATCCCCAATCAGGTTGGTACAGTACGCAACCAATTGATGTCTCTCTCTCACATCAATGTTTCCCTCTCTGTCTCCCTCCCTCACTCCCTCTCTTTTCCTCTCTCTCTAAAAATCAACTTTAAAAAACATTTTTTAAAAAATTCAATCAGGTATCAGATGTTAAATGTGTCAAAATATATTGCAGATTGAATAAAAAACATTTTTCTTCATTTAACTTCTTAGTATTCATTAAACAGATGGTTTTGTGGATTTTTTTTCTTTCTGACAAAACTTAGATGATTCATTTCTTCCCCTGGCTCACTATAACCTTAGCTAAGACTTAGCTGGTCAAAGTCTCAGTTTCTTGAATCAGACGGTTGACCTGGAAAATCTCTCCGATTTTGTGAGGTTCTAACCTTCAAAATTGTGCCTGGATTGTGCACAGTACAGGACTGACTGTGGTGTCCACTGGCCACCAGAGGGCACTCTGTAGCCTGCCTTCTGCAGTGACCTAAAAAGAAAAGACGGGACTGTATCTCTTTTTTTTAATATTTGTGTTGTGTTTCATCATTTTACTTTGCATTTATCATTCTATTTTGAATGTTTATATTTTTCTTCTGCCATGGAATAATTAGATAAATTCAGTACGTGGATTAACTTGAAAATCATAATTGACTTTCAATTAATTAAACATAAATTAACTTCTCTAGTCTTTTTTTATAATTACATCAATCAGATGGTTATCATTTTCATGATGGTCCTGCCAATTGATTTAATTATGTTAACATTGTCGCTTAATGTAGGTTAGGTATTGTTTTATTGCTGACATAAATAACATATCATTAAAAAACGAAAGATATGTCAGTTCAACACATAGAATTAACAGGCACTTTTTCTCTAATAATGAAAAATTTCTGTACTTAACCCATCAGAAGCGCATAATTTTTATGCCTCTTATATCCCCTCCATTTGCCATATTGCCAGCCTTTCTCTCTTTCCCCCCCACCTTCCTTTCTCTCTAAAAACCAATTCAAAAAATATATCCTCGGGTGAGGATTAAATAAACAAATAATACAGCCTTTTCACATTCAGACAAATATATCCATGAGAGCAGTCTCTATTAATCATCATAATATTTAAGTAAAGGTACATAGCAGTAGCATGCCCTTTGGGAAAAGACAATAAATTTCATTTAATGACTATACAAATTTTCGAAGACTAATAGACTTAAGAAGACAAATAGACTTTAGCATTTGGTGTAGTAAGTATCTGAGGTAGGAGATGAACCACCACCCTTTTCATTCTGTTCTCACTTGATCTGAGCCAAGAGTCAGAGAAGCGATGCACCGTATTATCATACCATGTCATTTCTGATAAAGCAAATCATAATTTTTCAGCTTTTTTTAGGTCATTATGTTCTAAATAGCCTTATTAAATAGGCCTAGAGAAATGCCATGGAAAAGTGCTAGTTACTGAGGAAATGCCATCAGAAAGAACACAGAAGCATATCCGCTATTATCTGTGTGAAGGGAACCAAGGTTTGTTGAGTGTTCAGATGTTAATAAAGTTGGGAAAATAAAGCAACTAGAATTTGTTTTAAGTCATTACGCACTGGAAAAGCCACTGTTCTAAAACATTCATGTTTTACTAATAGGAACAACATGCCAGAATTCCACAAATTAAAAACAAAGTTGGTAAAGAAGAAAGGAGCACGGGCGTACGCCTGTCAGTGTAGCTGGAGAACTATTGTCGAACTGACTGACCTGCAGACGGACCATCAGCTGCGTTGGGTTTGTGGTAAACACTAAGAATACAGACTTTTGCCCTGGCCGGGTGGCTCAGTTGATTGGAGCATCATCCCATAACCCAAAAGGTTGCAAATTTGATTCCCAGGCAGGGCACTTAGCTTGTGGGTTGGGTTCGATCCCGGTCCGGGTGCGTACGGGAGGCATCCAATCAGTGTTTCTCCTCTCGATGTCTCCTTTCTCTCTCTCTCTCCCCGCCCACCTTCCTCTCTCTCTAAAAACCAATTCAAAAAATATATCCTCGGGTGAGGATTAAATAAACAACTAATACAGCCTTTTCACATTCAGACAAATACATCCATGAGAGCCATCTCTATTAATCATCATATTTAAGTAAAGGTACATAGCAGTAGCATGCCCTTTGGGAAAAGACAATAAATTTCATTTAATGACTATACAAATTTTCGAAGACAAATAGACTTCAGAAGAAAATGTGCTTTATTTAACGTTTTGGAATTACTCCTTTATGATATACTGGACATTTCATTTTATAAGAAAAGTAACAAGTTATTCAAATTCTTTGCCAGCCTCTCTTCTACTTAACGCAAGTTTAATTAAGCAGTTTTATACCAACCTATGGCCATTTATTAGCAACTGCAGCATTACTGACGCTAATACACTTAGCGTAAATATTCCTCATTCACCGCATTCAAATGGGGTAAAGCCGGCCAGTGCGGAGAGTCACTGAGGAGTATAGGCATCCCCTCGTCCAGTCAGAGCTGTTGCTGCAAAGGATCAGAGTTGATGTGGCAGAAACCTTGTCAGCAGTGACTAATTGGAGGGTTTCCAGGAATGTAGGTATATTGTAAATGAATACACTACCTACAGCGGATCTGACCTCACCAACTCAAAGTGATATTATGTACAGTAATGATAAGCATGCTTTTTAGGTTTTAGCTTCTTTCTCCTCCTTTTGTTTGTATATATATTAAAAGTTACTTGGCTTTTTATTTTCGCAAATACCCATTTATATGTTTTTTAAAAGTTTGATGCACCTAAAATCCCAAGGAAAGATCCAAATATGGACAGGTCATTGTTGGTTTTTCCATTACTTTCTAGCTTTTCATTCCTAAAACTATAATTAAGTAAAACGCACAGCAAGTAAGATATTTTCTCAGGCAGCCTGTTGATTTTTCTGGTGGGATCAGAGTGACATACTATTTATTAGATGAGTATGAAAAGGGAGATAGAGCATAGCCTATTGACATTACTGAGACTTGGAGAACCTACAATAGCAGCACATCTAGGAAATCAGTTACCTCAAAATTACCAGCTCCCAGCCAAGAGCTCTCTAATCTGCCAAAACCTCTTTACTGCATGTGTCTAATATATAGTTCAATTGTTGACACAAGGCATGCTGAACAAGAGTAATTGAAGCAAAGTTATGGTCTTCTTAGTCTTGTGCTTAATCCAGCCTCCCTACTTCAGCAAAGAAGAAAAGCCTTCTGGTCATTAAAAGCCTTCTCCTAGCCATGACACATTTGCACATGTGTAAAACTCAGTACGTCTAGTATTGCAACCAATCAAATCTCCTGTTGGCAGAAACTCACATTTTTGTATTATGAATATGTTTATAAATCTTACTTTCAATAAAAATGTTTTACTCTCTAAAACTTTATATCACTGTACTGTATCCAGAAACAGAGGGATTTGGATTGAAGTCACCTATTTCAAAAAAAAACAGCACAGCAATAAGATTCACACATTCAGAACCCCATGGAATTGGGCACATCTACACTAATAAAAGACACACATGCAAATTGACTGTACCTTCACTATGCCTTAAGCCACGCCCACCAGCCAATCAGAGTGACTATATGCAAATTAACCCAACCAAGATGGCAGCCGGCAGCCACTGAGCTGGAGCAAGCAGGAGGCTTGGTTGCCCCAATGATGGAGGAAGCCAAGCTTCCCAGCCGGCTCTGAGCTCTACTCAAAGCAACGAAGTTTCAATTATAGAAGGTAAATAAACCCCAGAATAAAAAAAAAGAAAGAAAAAAAGGAGAGGCTGGGAGCATCCATCGCTGGGGAGGCTTGGCCAGCCTGAAAACGACCCTCAGCCCCTCACCCAGACTGGCCAGGCACCCCAGTGGGGACCTCCCACCCTAAAGGGGGTGTGGCCAGCCTGAAAACAGCCATCAGCCTCTCACCCAGGCTGGCCAAACCTCCATGGGGTGAGGGTACCCACTGGGGGGGGGGGCTTGACCAGCCTGCAAACAGCCATCAGCCCCTCACCCAGGCTGGCCAGGCACCCCAGTGGAGACTCCCACCCTGAAGGGGTGTGACCAGCCTGCAACACCCATCAGCCCCTCACCCAGGCTGGCCAGGCACCCCAACGGGACCCCCACCCTGATCCGGGACACCCTTCAGGGCAAACCAGCCATCCCCCACCTGTGCACCAGGCCTCTATCCTATATAATAAAAGGGTAATATGCAAATTGACCCTGACAACAGAACAACTGGGAATGACTGGTCACTATGACACACACTGACCACCAGGGGCCAGATGCTCAATGCAGGAGCTGCCCCCTGGTGGTCAGTGCACTCCTATAGGGGGAGCTCTGCCCAGTCACAAGCCAGGCTGACAGCTGCCAGTACAATGGTGGTGGTGGGAGCCTCTCCCGCCTCCTCAGCAGCACTAAGGATGTCTGACTGCAGCTTAGGCCTGCTCCCCGCTGGCAAGTGGACATCCCCCGAGGGCTCCCGGGCTGCCAGAGGGATGTCTGACTGCTAGCTTAGGTCCAATCCCCCGGGGAGCGTGCCTAAGCCAGAAGGTGGTCATCCCCCGAGGTGTCCCAGACTGTGAGAGGGCACAGGCCGGGCTGAGGGCCCCCCCCCCCCCCAGTGCACAAATTTTTGTGCACCAGGCCTCTAGTTAGTCATAGTGGTGATGTTTGCTTTGTATGCAAATGAACAAATTTACTAAATTATTAATTTAAAAATATACTTTTATTTCATCATAACTATCCTATAACTTGGATATATTACCCATGTTTGGCATTTTATTTGTTTATTTATTTATTCCTCACTCGAGGACATGCTTAGAGGAGAAGAAACATTGATGTAAGAGAGAAACATTGATCTGTTGCCTTCCATATGTGCCCCAACTGAGGATCCAACCCATAATGCAGGTTTGTGCCCTGACCAGGAATTGAACCAGCAACCTTTTGGTGCACAGGACGATCAACTGGGCCACTCTGGCCGGGCTGTCTGGCATTTTATAACAGTAATTGTAAATAATTCCCCATTGTCAGAAACATATATATGACTTTATGTTTAGTTTGCAATTTATAAGCTTTTTAATATTATACATTTTAATCTAAGATACAGAATATTATTTTATATACAAAGGGATAAATTATTACCAGTTATAATTCAATCCAAAATGCAATTACTTTAGTATCAATGTAAACAAAAAGCATAGTTTCTGGTGAACTATAATTTTAAAATGCAAAATCTGTAAAATTTATGAGATGTTTTGCCCATTTGTTTTCAATGTTTATAATAATTTTCTACCTTTAGCAAGTACTTATTTTTTGTCAAGCCAGGTGGCTACTTTATTTGAACTATATTATACTCTCTGGTCCCTATCCTACCAAAAAATGAATAAATAATAAATAGCTTTATTCTGTATTTAGTAACATTTTTATTGTTTAGTAAAACATTCATATTGGGATTAATTTGAAATAATTTTGATAATTTTTTTAAAAATGTATTGGGGAGGAGCATACCATAAGAGAGAGAGAGAGAGAGAGAGAGAATGTGTGTGTGTGTGTGTGTGTGTGTGTGTGTGTGTGTGTGTATGTTGGTGTATGTGCAAGCATGAATAACAAAATGTGGGTATTTAAAGGAGCCAGGTCCAAGTGCTGGAAGAGCAAGCCATGTTGAAATGGTGGTGTAGCATCCTTCTTTTCTTGAGTGAAAGAAGATGTCATCAGACTATGATTTTGAATTGCTTTTCCTCCTTCATTTACTGATCTGATATTTAAAAATAAGAACTAAAAGGTCTTTGTATCCAATCAGTACTCTGATGAAACTTAGCAGTTACTTTCAAATGTTGATTTTTCTCAGTTGTTATATTTTAAGAAAACCTCTATCAGCTAACATACTACCCCTATTAATTAGCTTAACCTATTATTATTTAGAATCGTTCTTGAGCTGGTGTGCCTAGGTGGTTAGAGCACCGGCCCGCCTGCTCACCAAAGGATTGCAGGTTCAATTCCCAGTCAAGGGCATGTACCTGGGTTGCAGATTCAATCCCCTAGATCCATGGTCGGCAAACTGCGGCTCGCGAGCCACATGTGGCTCTTTGGCCCCTTGAGTGTGGCTCTTCCAAAGCCTTAGGAGTACCCTAATTAAGTTAATAACAATGTACCTACCTATATAGTTTAAGTTTAAAAAATTTGGCTCTCAAAAGAAATTTCATTTGTACTGTTGATATTTGGCTCTGTTGACTAATGAGTTTGCCGACCACTGCCCTAGATGTATCTCTCTCACACTGATGTTTCTCTCTCTCTCCCTCCCTCTATCCCTCCCTTTCAGTCTCTCTAAAAATCAATGGGAAAAAAAATCCTCAAATGAGGATTACAAAAAAAAATAAAATAGTTCTTGAAGGGAAGAAAATATTCAAACTATACAGTCTCTTTAGAGTTAACATATTTATTTGTGTACATGACACCATTTTGTGCCCTCTTTTCAAAGATTGCATGGGATATATAGATATACATGTGGCTGATAAATTTATTTTCAGACTTTCCCCAAATGCCTTGAGATAATGGGTGACAACATGAAGTGTTACAGAATCAGAGTTGAAAGTCACATCCCTTGGGAAGTTACTTAACTTTTTGGTTTCATTTGCCCAAACGAAATGGTGACAACTCTTTTGTAGCTTAAGTATTATGACAAGATGTTTATTTTTTTCATTCCCTAAATATTCCTTATAAGAAAAGCAGCTATGCTATTGTTTTTATTTTATAACTAGTAAATGTACATATGGCCAGCTTTAACTTTATATAAGTTGAAGCTACAACTTTGAAAAACAAACCAAAAATTCACTCACCCTAGTCTCTTCCTGTCTGGTTTAAACCTAATTGTTCATCATGAAGGCATGCTGGGCCTTTCACAGTATCTTATCAGCGTTATCTGCCTCTGCTTCTCTCTTTCAACCAAATCTATATCCTACCCACGGTCCCTTAGATATACTGTCTTGATATTTCTTCTCTTCCTTTTCTTATCCTATCTAAGTTTGACTCATTTTTCAAAGCCTATATCTTGTATACCAATGGTTCTCACCAATGGAGTCCCCAGGAGTCTTGGAGGGGGGCGGGGGGGGGCAGGTTGGCATACGGTCAAACCTATTTTAGTAACGTTAAGATATTAAAGCTGCTGGCACCTTACGTAACATGATCCGAAGCAGTGGCACTAAGCACTTACAGGAGAAAAAGCCAACTTCACTTAAAAATATCCTTGATAAAGGTAGTAAAAACTATTAATTTTATCAATCTCAGCCTTCAAGAACATATCTTTTTAATATTCTGTTATGACTATGGGGAGCACACAAAAAGAACTTGTGCAATTGAGTTGTGTGCTGAACAACTCTTCGTGGAATCCATTTTTGCTTGAAAGAAAACTGACAGATAAACTGTGGTTATTCAGAATATTGAATATTTGCCATACATTTTCTCAAAAATGAACTGAGTCACCTCCAGTCTTTGTTGGCAATGATAAAATTCGAGTCCTCAAGCAAAAATTTGAATTTTAGGAAATTTTATTCACCAGTGACCATGACATCTTCCTCATACTTAAAGACTTTTCTGATAAGACTAGTGGTGATATGAACAAATAAAATCTTTGATACTATATCATGAAACATGACAATATTTGGAAGATCTGTATAATTCAGCAAACCAATATTACCAAGCCACCAATGCATGATATTACAAAACTGTGCATTTAAAGTGCAAGATAGACCAATGGCTTTTAATGTAGCAAATACTAAAAGTTCATTGATATGATTTCAGTTTCCTCATTGCACTTAACTTTTAAGAAACTAGCACTTAGAAAGTTTTGATGTAGTCGTGCAGAATAGTCACGTGAGGCCCAATTTTCTTCTTAGGCTTCAACCAAAACAACGTCTCAAGAGAGTGAGTGCAGCAGCAGATGTGCGAGTCCAGCTATCGTCCAAGCCAGAGATTCAAGAGATTGGCAGAAATGTGAAACAAATGTCCCTCTTCTCACTACATTTGTTTTGGGAAATACAGATATTTTCACAAAAATTCAACAACATATCGTGGGCTTATTTTTTTAATTAATAGTATTTAATGTTCTTAGTTTCAATTTCTAATACAATAAATATCCTATGCAATAAAAGGCTAATATGCAAATTGTCCCCTCGACCGGGAGTTTGACCAGCGGGCGGGGACAGCCAGCCAACCACCCACAGCCCCTCCCCCGGGCCGACCCCGCCCCTGATCAGCCCACCCCAATCGAGGCGGGCCGGCTAGACCCCACCCGTGCACAAATTCGTGCACCGGGCCTCTAGTCAATAGATAAAACTACCAAAAACACACAAGCTAGTTGGGGTTCATAATAATTTTTAAGAGTGAAAAGGGGCCTGAGACCAAAAGGGTTGAGAAGTGGTGTACACTATCCAGACTACCCTCCCTTCCCACAACCTACCCCAGCCAAACAGTGTAATTTCTCCTCCTCCCATTTGCTTTTGAATTTTCTATTTCTTATATGGTACCTTGTATTATAATTATCTGTGTGCTTATTTTGTTCTCCTTGGAGATTAAATGTCAGACTCTACCGTCTGGGACAGCTCTGCCGCTGACTTCCTGGATCATTGTGAGTAAGCAACTGTGTCTTCAGGCTCATCTACAAAACGAGAGTTGGATTTAATGACATAACTTTTCTTCTAGCTTGCAATGGTATGAATACTGTTCCTTTTAAAATACTTTATAGACCCAGTGTTAACTAGCCATACATTGGGACAAGGGGAGATACATGTGGGGAAGAGCTCAGATTCTGGGGTCAAAGAGATGTGAGTTTCAACAGGATAGGACCCAGGCCGGTGTGGCTCAGTGATTGAGGATCGACCTATGCACCAGGAGGTCATGGATCGAATCCCAGTCGTGGCACATGTCAGGGTTGCAGGCTCCATCCCTAGTCGGGGGAGGGGGTATGCAGGGGGCAGCCAATTGATGATGTTCCTCTCATCGATGTTTCTCTCTCTCTATCCCTCTCCCTCTCTCTCTAAAAAAATTAAAATGCATACCTTAAAGACAACTTTCTGCCATGATTCTAGATAGGTCTTCCCTTTCAACTTTCTTCCTATTTTGATGTAAACATCTTTAGAACCTCCACGCCTCGTCTTACCCACTTAAAGGGAGCTGCAAAGCACAGCGCATTCCACGTACAGCGCCCACCTGCGCTGTGCTGGGCTTGTGGCACCGGGGCCCAAAGGCACTCGTCATCAGACAGGAGAAGTCACGATTTCCTAGGGAGTTGCCGTTGTCGGTCTTTTATGGTAAGTGGCTTTGATTCTGGTCAGTACCAAACATCAAAATACAGACATCTGCAGGCCGAGCTAGTACATTTAGGCTATTTCACAACCTAGTGAAACTCAACACTGGACATTCCCCATTTGCTCATCATGGATTATAACATCACCAGAATGGAAACCGCCAGCACGTGTGTCAATACTTGTGCTAGAAACATACATTGCTTCCGGGCGGGAGAAAGGAAAGCTTAAACTTCCCCTTTTCTAGTCTACAATTCTTACTGCAATTTTGGGACAGCTGCTGAGTCATCAAGTCACACGTCTGAGCCCAACCTCGGCCATCACTGAGGCCTGGGGGGCCCAGCCAGGAAGCCTCTCCCGCAGGAGCCTTTGCAGGGCTAAGCTAGTGACCGTGAAGAAAAACAAGATAAATTTGGCTCCAGGGACTTGGGACTTTATTTATTTTTTTAAATTGTTTTATTGCTTAAAGTATTATAAAGAGTATTATATATGTCTCCTTTTTTTTTCTCCCCTTGACCCTCCCCTAGCCTCCCATGACCCCCAGTGTCTTGTGTCCATTGGTTATGCTCCTATGCATACATACATACAAGTCCTTCGGTTGATCTCTTACCCACCCCCCCTCATTTATGGATAATTAAAACCATTATAAACTGATGAGCAAAAATAGATACAGAGGCAGAGCAACATCAAACAGACTGTCAAACTACAACCGGAAGGCTGGGGAGGGTTGGGGACTTGGGGACTTTAAAAGACTCAACATTCTGAGCCTACAGGTTTGGTGAGATAATAAATTGAGAATCTAACCCATAGGGGGCAGGCGTGTACTGAGGACCCGATCTCCTTTCCTTCATGGGCTTTGGAAATCTTCTAAAACATCATCCGTTCTGTTTTTCATCAAAATCTGCCTGCTGTTTTTATCGGAATGAAAATAGAAATCGCCCCAGGTCGAAACCACCCTGTCTAAAGGGATAGGCCCCAGGTGCTAGATTGGTCTGACCCAGAAATTTACTCAAAAGCACTTGTCATCTTCAGCTTGTGGAAGGAAATGGAAACGTGTTAACTGATTCGCCTCAAAAAACCAAGCCTTTAAGCACTTCTAGGATTCAAAGTTAAAGAGGAGCAATGCACTAATTCCTCACCTACAACAAAAGGTGGGGAATCAAGGTGACAGGCTCCGCAGAGGTGCCTGAGGAAGTTCCTGGCACCAATTATCTGGGTGTCGGGAGTCTTGGAAATTATCAAGTCCAGCCAGAAGCAGGTGGGTCCCAAAAAAGAGTATTTTTGATGCTTTGCCTGCCCTTTAGCCTAATCCTTCTTCCTCTCAACTTGTCCAGTGTGTGGCCTGAATTGAACAGTGTGTGGAGAATCTCTCCAGATTCTCCCCTGGGATTTTCGCCCCTTTTCATCTCCCCTTCTTCAGCCAAAACAAACCATCCTGTTAAGCCTATCAGGGTGTCCCCCACTGAAAACAACTCCCCCACCGAAAAAAAGAACTGATAAATAAGTGCCCTCCACCAGCTGTTAGAGCTGATAATAGCTCCTAGTGGTTCTGCGCTCTCATGGATCATCTTTTTTAACTTAATTTTTGAAAAGACAATACATTCATGGGGCTCAAAATTCAAACAATATAGAAATTCTCATTCCTAGGCCTGTATGCCTTCCATTGGGCTATTCGCATCCCAGCTCTGTGGAAGTGACCATTTTAGTTAGTTTTTGCGTCTCTTTTCAGAGTTACTTTATACTCATACAAGCAAGTACAGATTATATAATTACAGAGAATTCTCAGGAGTTCTCAGGACTCTGTTAATCCTACCACCAGTGGGACTTAAGACACTGAAAACCTCACTGAGCAACAGGCCTTCCCAAAGCCCCTTCGTCATGACTTGTAAGTGGCTGCCCTCTCCGAGTTGAAGTTCCCTGCTCCATAAACAATTGGTTCCAATGGGATTCTGTCACAAGGTCATCACCCAGGAAGAACCACAACCCGCTGCCTCACTTCCAGGTCTCAAACGAAGAAGTCATGGCGTTGGAGAAGCCCTGAGGCCCTTCTTTTCATTGCTTGGTTCACTTGAACATTCCTATGGGCCGGTCATGGAGCCAGACCCTGAGGACACAGATAAATTCCCTGCGTTCATGGCGAAGGGAAGACAACAGAAGCCAAGGCTGTCACTTAGAGTAATTCAATTGCAACTGACAGCAGATCCAACCCAAACAGGTGTATGTTTCAAAAGGGAATTGAAAGGTTCTCTAAGGGAAATGTGCAAGGATGGAGTTGGCTTTAGATACAGCTTGATTCAGCGCTTAAATGATGTCACTAGGAGCCGTCCCTTGGTTCGCTCACTCTGGGTTGGGTAAGTTTTCGGGCTCCTGTTAAAGAACAAAGCCATGCCAATTTGAAGATCTAATTGGCTTTATGAAGTGACTCATGTGTTGGGCAGCATCCAATCTAACAACCAGAAGGGCTCTGAGGGGTCATACAAAATGGAAGGTTTTTATAGGAAGACAGGTAGAACAAGGGAGCTATTAGCAACGAGTAGAAAGGATTATTTTTAGGCCAAGACAACTTTATTAGAGGGTGGGGTTGGGGGGAGGGGGGGATTCAGGGTTTTATCATGCAGATTGCCTCTCTTCCTATGGGAGGGATGGAGAGGGCCCGCACTGAACACCTCATTGGTGTTGTCCGGAATATTCCAGACTGGTTGTTTACGATTACATTTCTGGTGTATTCCAAAACTGCAATTAGGCCGTGAGCCCTTAGCACAAGTGACGCCATACTGGGTCTGTGGTTTTCTCTTTTAACACTGTGAGTGGTGGCCCAAGCAACCTCAGGCTCATACCATCACCACCTTAGGTCAGTGGAAGTGAGTGAGTCAGTGATCTCAGACTTAAACACATGTTCACCCAGCCCATCAATTACAAGTGAGGTGAACATTTGAAAGGGGAGCTGCAATGTGCAAGGAAGGAAACTGACTTGGGGTGAGGTGTCAGGGACGTGCTCCCTAAGGAAGAAGCAGACCTCACTCAGGTGAAGGCTGTAGTTTTATGTTCACGGAAGGAGAAACTGGCATAAGAGGCCCAGAGGCAAGAGAGAACAAAGCCCTTTTGAGGAACTTAAAGCTCCACAATATGATTGGTGCCCAGAGAACAGGTGTGGGGAGAGAGGACGACCAGGGGGAGTGACCTGAGTGAGGCAGGCAGCTCAGATGGGACAGGAGCCTGTCAGATGGACCTGTCACCTTGAACCCAAGCCAGAGTCCACTGCTGAACTCGACACCTCACGGTTCTCTGGTGGGCTGAGTGTTGACATGTCACCCACATGGTTGCTGGGGTCCCAGTGCTGCATGAATATGAGGATCAAATCTGACCAGTAGGTCACTTCCCTACTTTAAACACAGGGGCTCATATTCAACATGGCCTTTGAGGCCATCCCAGAGCAGCTGCTGCTCACTGCTGATGGGCCAGGCTGCCTGCTCTCCAGGCTCCTGTCTCTCCCCACCTTGGCTTCTCCCTGACTGCTGGTCCCACACCCCCAATCCAGAGGGGAATCAGGACAGGTGTGGGCACAAGCTGCGAGCCTGTCCCTAGGACCTGTTCTCAGGAGCAGCGTCTGGCCTCAGGCTGTACTCACCGGGGCTGCCTCTCCCTCAGACACCCACCTGGACACCCACCCTGTGGACTGTGACAGCAGGAGGGTGAGCAGTGACCATCTGGGGTGAGGAGAGAGCAGCAGAGCAGGCGCCACAGGACCAAGAACATGGTCCTAAGCACTACCTCTGGGCTCCGACAGCTGCTGGGCGCTGATCCAGGCTCCACCCTGAACTCCTGCTGAAATTTTCTGTAACTTCTTTGGAGGGAGCTATGGCAAATGCGCCGTCTTCAGGGCCACATGTATAGGAAGGTGGACAACATGTAAGAGAGTCAGGACTATATTTCTTGCCCAGGGTTCTCGGTAAAATTTTCTCCTCACTTCCTCTCTGGTTTCTCATCTCTTTCTGACATATGTAAGATGCCCGTTTACATATGTGTTTTTAATTGTCAGTTGCCTCCATTACTCTCTGGAAGAAGGCTAATAAATGAAAGAAGACTGTCGAGAAAACGGGGTTGGTTTTTGTACTAGTAGCTGCACAGAGGGGCCTTGGGTGTAACTAGTTTGCTGTAGACCAACCAGGTCCTCCCCGGCTGTAGGGCACTTCCTGGTCATCCTGTGCTGTCAGAGTGGAAACACAGCCCCGCAGGTGAACGGTCAGCTGCCCCTGTTTAGTTAGCTGCTCCTTAATGCACAATGTAAAGTCTCCTACTGCCAGCCAGAGAGTAGCTACAGCTGCGAGTGCACATCTGTGTTTGGCTAACAGAGCAGCCGGACTCATGCCAATCATCGCTTTTATGCAAAAGGACAGAGAACGTGCGTAAAGCCTCACAGGGCTGCAGTGTTCTCTGTGTGGTTTATCTGCAGGAATTGCCATCTGCATGGTCTCATTTGTCAGCTAGAAAATTACCCTCCTCCGGGCCTACTCTTAGAACCTGACTTCAGCAATCAACCCCGAAACCCCTGGTGGCAGAATTCCAGATTGTCTGAGCGCACCGCTCTTCGTTCAGCTTTGCGCAGTTGGTGAATCTCGATTTTATATTTCTCCACATTAGAACTATGGGAAGCCGCGCAGAGCTGCTCGCTGGCCGGAGCTAGGGCTCCCAGACCTGTGAGAGGCCCTCCCAGCCGAGGAGAAGGCCCCTGCAGGATCCAGACCCTGGCAGTGCCTGGAGCCACCCGACTAGGACATCAACCCTATTGCTCGGCACCCAACCGCCCATTCTCCTCTTTTCTGCAGAGTGTCTCCAGGCACATTATAGAGATGGCTTAGACTCTTTAAAGCAGGACCTAATCCCTGTGAATGTCAGTGCGACCACTGTTTCTACAAGGCCGAGGAACTGAACCAGCCCTCCCTCCTCCTCCCCCGCCAGGAGCTGAGCAGGGCAGGCGGAGAGCACGGCTCTGGGCCTCCCACAGGGCCTCCATCCCAGAGCAGCTGCTCCTCCCTGCTGACGGCCAGGCTTCCAGGCTCCTGCGAGGCTCTTTCCCAACGAAGAAACCGAGTCCAGCAAAGAGCCCAACAGCAACTGACCCACACAGTGGGCGGCCAGGTCTGAACAGCCATCTTCCTTGCCAAGCCCCAGACCACTTACGGTCTCTTTAAAAACAAGTCCTAGCCCTGGCCCTGGCCAGTGTAGCTCAGTAGGTTGGAGCGTCATCCTATACACCGAAAGGTCGTGGGTTCAATTCCTGGGGTTGCAGGTTCAATCCTGGTCAGGGTGGGGTGCGTATAGGAGGCAACAGATCTATGTTTCTCTCACATTGATCTCTCTCCCTCGCTCACTTTCTCTAAAACTCAATGGAAAAAATATTCTGGGGTGAGGATTAACAAAAAACAACAACAAAAAACATCCTCAGGTGAGGATTTAAAAAACAAAAAATAAAGAGCCAGGCCCTGGATGCCTCACCTCCCACAAGCCCAGCCCCTCAGGAATTTTGCTGGATACAAGGCCTTCCACTCCTGAGACAGCCCTGCCCGCCCTCCCCTCTCCCAGCAAAAGCAGTCGCTGGGGGCTGTACACCAGCATCGTCTCCCGCACTTCAGAGGATCTGCCTGGCCACAGCAGCAGCACACAGGGAGGTGGGGCGGCTGGAGGGAAGACGGGATGGAGAGAACAGCTGCTGGGACAGAGAGATCAGAGAGCAGTTATGACAGGGATGCTGAGGTCTCCCAGGACGATGGTCAAATGAGACGGAAACTAGCACCAACGTCCTCCGAGCTCGCGAGGACGAACCAAACTGCAGGTGGAGGGCAGCGATCAAGATGGCAGAGAAGGGTGTGGGGAAGTGAGAGTTGCCACCCAACGTCCATCCGCCCCTTCGGCCTCAGCAATGAGCAGTTTGAGTTTTCGCTGGAACCATTGCCACCGGATTTTTTAAAATCACATTGCCCAGCAGAGCTGGCAGCTTGGAGTGGCCAAGGGACGGCCCTCTGGTGCCTCTGGAGGCCCGTGTCCCTCCCTCTGTGGCCGATGTGGAAGGCCGTTGTGCTGACTGAAGCTTGAACTGATCTCGGGTCCTGAGGAGAAGGGTCCCTAAGGGCCCTAAGAATGGCAGATAGTGAGGGGCAGAAGCCTGGGTCCCTGAGGACTTCCTGAAACCCATCTCCCTGCTCTGAAACCCATCTCCCTGCTCTGAGACATCTTAAACTCAAACATACAATCCGGTGTGTTGGCGATTGCTATTTTAGGGTTTCTGTCAGGAGAGGAACTAAGCCTGCACATTGCAGATGGTGTGGGAGGAGGGCACCAATCTCAGGAGGGTGGCACGGGCTGCCTATCAACAGCAATGAGGGGCGACAAGAAAACCAACTCTGGGTTCCGGCCCGAGGTAGATCAGGAGTGTGAGAACAAACCACCTCCACGCACAAGGGCCCCAGGCAGTTATGGTCCTTATCACAAGCGAGAAGGAAGAGAGAGGTTCCGCAAGGAGTTGGCGGCCATGGAAGGGTTGTGGTCAATGGAAGAGAGTTCCTAAAAGGCAAACTGAACGGCTTGACAAGGCCCTCAGCAGCGAGAAAAGGAGTTGAAAGCCGTCAGATCAGAGCCTTCTATGGGCAACCACGAGGGAGACCCGTTTTAAACAGAGGTCAACCACGAGAGAGACCCGTATTTAGACAGGTCAACCACGAGAGCCGAGGGTCGAACCAGGCTCACATTTTTCCGTGGAGTTGAGCCAACTTCCTGCTCAGCTGGTCAAGTTTGGGGCGACTCTGCTTCTTTCCTGCAGCTGCCCCCTGATGGTAGAGGCGAGAGGAGGCCAGCCCAGGGCTGGGAGGGCAGGCAGAGAGGCACCCCAGCATGCCAGGGAAGGGGGGCGGCCCCCCACAGAGAGCTCCTGAGGGTGGCACACCGTCTACTCTCTCGGGCCCAGGTTTCCCACTTCCTTTTAACTGTGTGTTTCTAACCTCATCTCCATATTGACTTCAGAGGACTCTACATCTCCATTTTGCAGGGCAGACCCTTACACAGAGTGGAAAGTGTAGATTGTGGGTCTTTAAGGGAACCATTTCCCGGGAAGAAGCCTGCCAGGATTCCAAGCGAAACCAGCACAAAACCAGACTGAGGCACAGGAACTAGGGACTGTCATTCCAAAGGGGAGCTACAGGGACCAGAGGCTGGAGAGAGCGTTGTCCCTCCCTAAGTGAGATGCAGGGACCGCCCTTGAGAAAGGAGCCGCATTCCTGACATTTGGGGCGGAACCGTAACTAGGTCCACAGTGCAGGCCCAGAGCAAAGTCCAAAGGCTGGTGATAGGAACTTAGCACAGGGTTGGGCCCATTAACAACCAGGAATTCTTGCTGATGATGCACCCTTGAGCTGCCTTGAACCCCCCACTCCTCCCCGACCTCCGTCCACCCAGGATGATACTGGGCAGTGGGCTCCGGTGGAGTGGGGCTGGATTCGGGGGTGAGATCACGGTTGCCAACTGTGGGGAGAGGAGCCGAGCAGAGGCTAAACATCAGACAGGCCCTGACAAATGGCACAGGAGCCTGCAACCACGGCCACTGCCCCAGACTCACATTCCTCCTCTCTCTGTTAACCCCAAACAGAGGAATCTCAGCGTGCTGCAAGTGCCGGCCCACCAAGTCATGAGCATGGTGCCTGCAGAGCATCAGCTGCCTCTTGCAGGAAAACCTTGACTCTGGAGGGTATTTTATATTAGAACTAGAGGCCCGATGCACAAAATTCGTGCAAGAGTAGGCCTTCCTTTCCCCAGCTGCCGGCACTGGCTTCCCTCTGGCACCTGGGACCCGGGCTTCTCTAGCAGCCCCGGCTTCGTCCGGATGGTTGTCCGGAAGGACGTTCGATCTAATTAGCATATGACCCTTTTATTATCATAGATCACTTGGTGCCTTATAAACAATACCAAAACAAAACTGGTGTTCGGGCCACACCCCAAACCCATAAAATTAGTATTTCCAGGGGCGGGAATCGGGCCCGTGGGATTGTAGAGCTCTCCAGATGTTTCCAATGTGCAACTGAGGTCAGAACCTGAGGCTGAACTCTGGCTTGGCCTTGTACCAGCTATGTGATTGGGGGCAATTCCCTCACACTGTGCTTCCGTTTCCTCCCTTGTGAAATGCAGATACGACTAGCACTATTTTATAGAGTTCTTACGGGTTGAACATGCTTAGGCAGTGCCTGGTACGTAACTTTTTCAGTGCTAAATGCTAGCGACTAATATTAATGGTAGTCAGGATACAGTTTGAAACCCAAACCTAAAAAAAATGGCTAGCCTCTTTGGCTTTTGGGGGATTTGTCAAATCTCACAGAGCATTTGTGGGGGTGGGGATGGGTCAGGTTCTGCGGTGTTGATGGGTGGTCACAAGTACTTCTAAGCAGGATAGGGTAGGAGAGAAAACCACGTCCCACCCAGGCTGGTCATTCTGCCTTTTTTGTTGTTGTTAATCCTCACCTGAGGATATTTTTCCATTGATTTTTAGGGAGAGTGGAAAAGAGAGGGAAAGACAGAGGTAAACATCGATGGGGGAGAAATACTTCAATTGGTTGCCTCCTGCATGAGCCCCAACCAGGGCCCAGGCCGGTGAAAAGCCTGCAATCAAGGTAAGTGCCCTTGACTGAAATCAACTCAGGACCCTTTGGTCCACAGGCTGATGCTCTTTCCACTGAGCCATTATATCTTAAAGTTAGAAACTACCTTTCCAGGGAATCATCTATTTTTCAGCATTAATTCTTCTCTTTTGGGCGTGGGTAGGTTTTGAGATACGATTCACATGGTATACGATTCATTCTTTTAAAGTGTACAACTCAGTGGTTTTTAGTACATTTGCAGAGAAGCAAATTCTGTTTTCCTAACTTACCTTGCAAGCCCCGGTTGGCTTCCTACCGTATCTGATGCTCTTGGTCCAGTCTTGGAAGAACGCTGGTAATCCAGCTCTGATCCATTCCGCACTGCAACGTGCCTGGTACGCCTGGTTCCTCCCAACGTGACCATTGGAGCATGATCCCGCTCAAAATGTTGCAGAAGTCATGTCAGAAAAGCTCAGATCCCAGCAGCCGTGGATTCAGCAAGCAGAGCTGCCCCGTTGGCAGCCGGGGCCCCAGACAGGAGACCGAATGGGGAGAACGGTGCTTAGAAAGGGATGGGGCAGGGGAGGCGTGAGAGTCTCAGCCTCTCCCTGGCTCATGTCTCGCGAGGCTGGCGAGGCAGGCCCTTCCTTGTCTCCAGCACCTGGGAAAGGGTTAGGCCTCCGGTTCCTGCTGAAGGGCCAGTCTGGGAATAGGTTCCTATGGTGTCCTGGGAAAAGCATTTTAGGGACACTTGCAAAGGAGGAGTTGAGCAACAGTGGCAAGATTTATTTTTTATTTTATTGATTTTTTACAGAGAGGAAGGGAGAGGAATAGAGAGTTAGAAACATCAATGAGAGAGAAACATTGATCATCCCTCTACTGGGGATGTGCCCGCAACCAAGGTACATGCCCTTGGCTGGAATCGAACCTGGAACCCTTCAGTCCTCAGGCTGACACTCTATCCACTGAGCCAAACCGGTTGCCGTGGTCGGCAAACTGTGGCTCGTGAGTCACATGCGGCTCTTTGGCCCCTTGAGTGTGGCTCTTCCTAAGCCTTAGGAGTACCCTAATTAAGTTAATAACAATGTACCTACCTATATAGTTTAAGTTTGAAAAATTTGGCTCTCCAAAGAAATTTCAATCATTGTACTGTTGATATTTGGCTCTGTTGACTAATGAGTTTGCCGACCACTGGGTTAGGGCTATAGTGGCAAGATTTATTAGAAGGACGCACAGGGCACAGATGCCCTTAAAAGGCTGCCACACTCCCCCAGGCGCTTCCCCAGTGGACCCAGCAGCAGTCTAGCCAAGGCTGACAGCTGCCAAAGAGAGACTGGGGTTTTCTTAAGCCCCCCTGGATTGCCTTGGGCTTGGGAGAGAGCAGGCTTCTTTTAAACCGTCTCTTTCCTGGCTCTTCCTGGGCTTGCGTCCGTATCCTGTCTGATTTTTTCCCCAGATTGTCCTAGGTTTGTCTCCTCCCCTTTATGGTTGCCATTCTGACTTCCACTGCTCAGGCACTCAGTAAAAGGAATTCCCCCTTAAGTGTTCCTCCCGCCCTCCTCCCCCCTTTAATCTGGGGGACAAGGCCTCTGTCCTCTGGGGTGATTGGAAAGCCGGTCTTCCCTGCCCACTCGGATGGACGGACGTTAATCCACATGGCAGAGCGACTCCGCTTCCCCCCGAAGTGTCTGTGAAACGCAGGTTCCCAACTTCATCAGGCTCAGCCAGCTTTCTCCCTTCTCCTGTGCTAACACCTAACAGGCTCCTCTGCTCACACTCCCCACTTCCCACCCCACCCCCGCCCCCCCCCGCCCCCGCCCCCGGTGACAGCAGCCTCTGAGGCTGTCCTGTCGCCAATGGTGACAGAAGCAAAGACTGTGGCGTTTCGGCCGCTGGACCCACCACTCAGGACTGAGTCTATTAACCGAAAACTAAAAGGCCATGTCAGAAGTCCCTTTAGGGCCTAACGTTTAGGCCAATCATTCCCAGTTGATGGTGCGTGAGACTCCCCCGGGGAGGGTGTTAAAGACACGGGTCCTGTCCTCAGAGATTCTCAATGTCTAGGGCGCAGCCGGGAATCTGCATTTTTATAAGTATAGCCAGTGATTTTGGTGTAAGTAACTGAAGGGCGAAGCTGAGTAAAGAGAAAGGGGGGATGGGCCGGAAAGAGGGAGGAAAAGAAGGGGAAAAGTGCCCTGAGTGAGGAGCAGAAGGAAAAGAAGTCCTCCTTCCTCCCTCCTCCCTCCCCCGCCCCCCATGGAGCTGCATCTGTAGTGACTTCTGTCCCTTTCTCCAAGCCGGGCCATCCCCGCGCCTCCTGCAAGCCCAGCTCCCTGTCACGCCTGCTCTGTGCTGCTTTTTCCTGTGGCTCCGGAAAGAGTGGAGGAGGCTCCCTCCGGAATTTCACAGCCCCAACATCCAGGCACTGGTTCCTTTTCTTCATCCTCTTGGCCCAAGGGGTAGCTCTCACTGCTTAATGCTTTGCGGGTGGTTTATGCGCCTGCAGGGGCAGCCACCACTCCCAGGGGCCCTCTGCAGAGCTGCCCTGGAGGGGCCGGGAGCTGGGAGGCCCGGCGGCCTGAGCAGGTGCTCACAGGCTGTTACTGCTGCAGGGGTGACACCCCACACCCGCCAGGACTCCCAGCCCTGAGCACAGAGACCTGCCAGTGCCACGCCCAGTGTTCGGCTCGAGGTGGGCTCTCGGTCAAGGACACTGAGGTGTCCTGGAGCCTTCACCTCCAGTGCCCCGAGGGCTCTGTGGACAGGATGAGCCGGGTGTCAGTTCCTGGGGAAAGAAGGCCGAGTGGTTATGAGGTCTGCCTGGTCCCAGGAGGCTCCTGCCTGCCTCTTCTCTGCCGGGTAGTTTGCATCGTTTCCTGGGGCTGCCCAAACAGGTCACCACAACTTGGTGGCTGACACCAACATGAGAGAAGCGTGTGCTCTCACGGATCTGGAGGCCAGAGTCTGAAATTACCGTCACAAGGGTCGCGCTCCCTCCGAAGGCTGCCCTGCCTCTTCTGGCCTCTTCCAGCCTCGGTGGCCCAGGCGTTCCTTGACTCGCGGCCGCATAAATTCAGTCTCTGCCTCCACCTTCGCGTGGCCTCCGCATGCCTGTCACCTCTCCCTCTCTTAGAACGACACCGTATATCCTTTATGAGGAGCACCTGTCCAGCCCCAGCCCCCGCCGCACACCCGTTGCAGCTCCGTGGAATACTGTGTGAAGGTGAAAGTGCCGCTCAGGAATAGACTGTGTTGACTCAGTGAAAAAAAGGAAAACACTGGATGTAGGGACCCAGCTTTTAGGGATCCAGGGCCACCCTAAATCCAAGATGCTCTCATCTGGAGTTTGTTTGTTACACCTGCAAAGACCTCTTTTCCAAATAAGGTCACATGCATGGGTGCCAGGGGCCAGGACTTGGACCACCTTGGTGGGACAGGGGCAGGGTGGGGGGGCCACAATTCAACCCACTACACCAGCCCTGTACTACATGTGTCATTGCTTAAGGACCCCGCACCCCCTTTGTTCCCTGCCTCCCACCCCCTGTGCAAACCTTTCAACACCTGAGGCTGGTGAGCCCCTGGCCCAGGAGGGGCAGGCCTGCCCGGTGTCGTTTGGCTCAATGTGTCCCCCACTCCGGCCGCTAGGGCAGCAGGGGAGGCAGAGGACTGAGAGTCAGGAAGCCCTCCGCTCTCACTGGGTGCCACGCCCTCTCCAAACATGACCCGGTGGTCACTGTGCTGAGTCTCCCCAGGGGGAACTAGATGCAGAAGCCAGTGTGTGAATCTGGCTGGGTCAAGGTCAAGGTCAAGGTCAGGGTCCTCGCTCCACTGACTCCTGCAACCCCCTGAGAGCATCCAGTTCCATCTCAATCTAACCATCTCCTGCTCAAAGCCACCCAAATGCCTGCGGGGTTGGGCGGCTGACCACCGGGGTAGGAGGGGTAGGGGTCCCAGAATCCAAGCCATGGCCACCTCCACCTCCTCCTCAGCATTTCAAGAAGCCGCACATTTTCGCAGCCTCCATGAAGACCTGGGGGGATGAGGAGGGGGGCAGGGGCAGAGTGGCTCCTGGGGACTGGAAGGACAGAAGAGAAGAAGTTGATCAGAGATTTTGATGAAAAGCAACAGGAAGCAAGTGAGATGCTGGCAGATATGGGAGAGGAAGTACGTTATGCACTGCTATCTTTCCAGAGCCCTATGATGTAAGTGTCAAATCTACCGAGGGATCTTGCCAGCCCCACCGGGCAGTGAGAAGCACACCTTTGATGGCCACACCTGGGGCCAAGGTCACATGTGGCACAGACACTGTAGAGAACCAGCAGTCTCCACGCGCGTTGCTTTTACCAGGCACTGCCAGCCTCACCAGGCCGCCCAGAGTAGTGAGCATTCTCTTTTAATTTTAATTTTAATTTAATTTAATTTTTAGAGACAGAGGAAAGGAGAGAGAGAGGGAGGGAGAGAAACATTGATGTGAGAGCAAAACATCAATCGGCTGCCTCTTGCATGTCCCCTATCAGGGATCCAGCCCACAACCCAGGCATGTGCCCTGACTGGGACTAGAACCCGCAACCTTTCCATGCATGAGCGATGCCCAACCAACTGAGCCACACCGGCCAGGGCGAGTATTGAGCGTTCTCAGCAGATTGCTGCAGAGACCGACCAGCATGGCTCAGAAATCATAGAAGAGCTGGGGGGAGCAAGGCTCATGCACCAAGAATAGACTGGTAAACAGAAGTGAAAACTTGAGCAAATGTTGAAAGTTTCTCATCCACGTCCAGATAAGTGACAACCGACGAGCTGCTGCTTCCCATGGCTGGCCATCTGGGAGGCCTGGCTCAGCACACGTTCTCTCCCAGGCAGGGAAGGGTTCGCGCACCAGGACTCTGGCCCTGAGGATGAGGGTGCTAGAGATGTGGAATAAGCACATGGCTGCTGCAGCTACCGGTGCAAGGATGCACTGTGAGCCGGAATGGGGAAGAGGGAGGGAAGAAGGAAAACCAGTGAAATGTGAGGGAACAGCAACAAGACCAGTGTGGCCTCCCAAGGTAGTAATGCCGTCTATGACTTCTTTTCAATAAATAAAAGCCCGGCCAGCGTGGCTCAGTGGTTAAGCGTCAACCTATGAACCGAGAGATCACAAGTTCGATTCCCAGTCAGGGCACATGCTCGGGTTGTGGGCTCGATCCCCAGTAGGGGGAGTGCATGAGGCAGCTGACCATCAATGTTTCCCTCTAACGCTGATATTTCTCTCTCTCGCTCCCTCTCCCTTTCTCTCTCTCAAAGCAATAAAAACGTTTTTAAAAATAAATAAAAATTTAAAAACCTGCTCCCAATCCCCCTGCCGCCTGTGGTGTGGTCCAAGCTGCAGGTGCTCAGTTCACTTCTCTAGCCTCACTGCCAAACGAATAATGAAACGTACAGACCCAGTCCGTTCTCCAGCCCGGCAGCCACCAGTGGACAAGCCCTTCCTCAAGGCTTCCTCGGGGGCGGAGGAGGTAATGGCGAAGGTTTCGGGCCCACAGCTGGCATCCCAGGAGCTTTTTTGATTGATTAACACCGTCTCCCGCCTCAGCAGGCCCATCACAGTGTTCACCACGTATGAGCACATTCCCGTTTTTCACCGGCACCTGGGTGTGCCGCGCTCAGCACCGTCAGGGGTGAGCCTGAGGGGCGGCAGTGAGGATTAAAGAAGACAAGAGAATAAAGCCGAGGGCTAGGTGGGATGCTGATGAAGAGACAGCGCCACGGCCTGCAAGCCGAGTCTTTATTTTATAGCAGATTCCACGAGGCAAAGTAAGGGCGTGGCCAAGATGTTTACCATGTTCTCGGGGGTTTTGAATCTGCTCAATTACATGCACCTGAACTCTATCAAGCTTTGTTTTGGCAGCACTTGCTGCACCTCCCGCCGCCCCTATCACTCAGCCACCTGGGCCCACAGGTTCGGGCCAGAAGGTCAAGCTCACAACCAGAGCTTTGGCTATCATTGTGCTGGGAGGGCTTTGACCTCCAAGCTGGGACTTGCACGGGGCCTTGCCACGAGAGGACCGTGCCCTCTCATTAGTCCGAGGCTTGAGCCTGTCCCAACGCTGTAGCCGCTCTCCACACCTGGGCATTGGCAGCCCCTCAATCTCACCTTCCTCCTGCGTGTCTGACGGACCCATCTCGCAAAACATCCGCTGTCAAGCTCCACATCTCCTGGCCCTCACCTGCTCCTCCTGGAACCTTCATCGGCCTGAAAATCGCCCAGTCCAAACATCCAGCAGGGGCCCCTCCTTCCCCCATCAGCCTCCATGCTGCAGGGTCCTCTTCCTTAAAATCCCTGACTCTCCCCACCTCTCTGTGTCCACCTGTCTCCACACCGTCCAAGCCGCATCGTTTCTCACCTGGAATATTGCCACCGCTTCCCTTCTTAGCCTCTTCCTTGCGCAGCTTATGTTGACAAGGCTGAGGTTTCCAAGCCGCGGATCTAATCACCTGCCGGACTGCACGGAGACTTCGGGCCAAAGAGTCCCCATGACCAGCCCGCTGCCTCTCCCAGGTGCCTGGTTTACTCTTATCCCCGCCTCAGCCAGGGGCCTGCGGGGCTACGTGCAGTTCCTAACACCTCCACCCCACCCTCTCGTTTCTCCAGGTCTTTGCATCTGCTGTTCCCTTTGCTGGGAATGTGCTTTTACCCATTCCTCACATTTATTAATTATTCAACCTTCACAACTCAGCTCCTTCAGAAGGCGTTCTTCAGCCTCCCCTCTCCAGGCTGCCCTGGCACCTTGCCCTAGGTGGGTCTCTCACAACACTTAACAAATTGTACCATAAATGACTATTACTGGTCTGTCCACTCCAATGCCACACACCCCTACACCCCGCCTCAGGCTGTGAGCTCCTTAAAAGGTTGGAAATCTGCCTTTCCCTCTATAGTTCTAGCACTTGGCACAGTAACTCTCAACAGTCAATGTCTTAATAAACATTTGTTGAAATGTTGAATGCCAAGGACAGCAGCATGATACCAAGAGATATATCTGGCCGATTCTTTATTATTATTATTATGATTTTTGTTTGTTTTCAGTATTCCACATTTTAAGAAGACATTGCTATGCATGAAAAAAAAATGACATTGTTTAGTAAATCACACAAAAATCCAGGAGAAATCATGGAAACTATGAAGGATAACATGGTCATTTCAGAAAAGCAAGACAAAAAGATAGGGCATGAGCTAAAACAGTAACATTAAACACATGTACTCCAAGGCCAAAAACCAATGTAGAAGTTCACGAAGAAACCTTCAATTACGGTCCGTGACATGCACACAGGGTCTCTATAAATACATTTAAATGTTTTTAGGTGGGTTTTTTTCCCCAAAGAAAAATATCATATTAATGATGAACAAAATAGTGAGCAACATCCTTCAAGTTTTATTGGAACACACCAGAGTGTTCATGTGGCTGTTTCTTCCAAAGGCTTAACATAAAATCCAACACAGTGAAGCTCTTTTGCTAGGATACTGGGCTAAGGTAGTGTTTGGATAGAACTTTCTAGCAATGAACATAAATGCAAGAATTACCGTTGAAACCGGCACATACTTAGAGAGCCAAGATTTTGATAGAATCTAGATTGCTATCATTTTAAGATTAAATTTCCTGAGTAGGGCCAACAGCACACACATGCGGTGTGGTTGCTTAAGAAGATTCAAGTTTTTGGATGGCAGGTAACAGGGTCACACTCTGCGGAAAGGCTGAGGAGCCCATTGAAGAGATGAGGCCTGCCCCATCTCCGCCTAGGGCAGTGGTTCTCAACCTTGGCTGCACATTGGAATCACCTGGGGATCTTTTTAAAATCCTGATTTCTGGGCCTCATCCTCCGGAAATTCTGTTTCTTTGTTCTGGGGTGGGGCCACAACATTAGTAACAAAGAAACAGAATTTCCGGAGGACGAGGCCCAGAAATCAGGATTTTAAAAAGATTCCCGCCGAAACCGGTTTGGCTCAGTGGATAGAGCGTCGGCCTGTGGACTGAAAGGTCCCAGGTTCGAATCCGGTCAAGGGCATGTACCTGGGTTGCGGGCATATCCCCAGTGGGAGATGTGCAGGAGGCAACTGATCGATGTTTCTCTCTCATCGATGTTTCTAACTCTCTCTCTCCCTTCCTCTCTGTAAAAAATCAATAAAATATATTTAAAAATAAATAAATAAATAAATAAAAAGATTCCCAGGTGATTCTAATGTGAATCCAAGGTTGAGAACCACGGGCCTGCTGTGGTCAATCAACTGCGGCTCGTGAGCCACATGCGGCTCTTTGGCCCCTTGAGTGTGGCTCTTCCTAAGCTTTAGGAGTACCCTAATTAAGTTAATAACAATGTACCTACCTATATAGTTTAGGGTTAAAAATTTGGCTCTCAAAAAACATTTCAATCGTTGTACCGTTGATATTTGGCTCTGTTGACTAATGAGTTTGCCGACCACTGGGGCCTAGAGCAAGCATGTCAAACTCGCGGCCCCCCGGCTGCATGCGGCCCACAGCCAATATTTTTGCGGCCTAGCCAATATAACGGAATATAAGAAATATTTTAATAAAGAGGAAATGTCATAAGGACGTGAGGTCTGGGGCCAGACTGCTGGGTTTGAATCCCAACTGTGCCGCTGAACAGCTCTGCAACCTTAGACAAGTAACTTAACCTTTCGGTACCTCCATCTCCTCTCCTATAAAACAGAGGTGATAATAGCACCTACTCATGAGGTTGCTGCAGGATTAAGTGAGTTTATACGCTAAGGCTCCTAGCACAGTGCCAGGCTGGTTCCCCGCCCGCCCTCGTACTGACTCCTGGAGCAACCTAAGCCAAATGCCCATCCTTGGGGCCAGCACCCTCCTCACATTTGCCTTCAGGCGGAAGAGATTTCAGATTCCAGCCCCTTCCTGACCAGGTGCCTGGCCTCTTAGCACAGCCAGCAGGATGGGCCTGGGAATTCCTGTGTCCCAACAGCTCCAGCCCACACCCCCTCCCAAGCATTATTGTATCTGTATTCCTAGTAGGTCTACCACACAGCAGTGACATAATAAGGATTCCTGGATGGATGGCTTTCAACTTCTGATTCCTGGGAGTCTATAGACCATTTTGTTAAAATCTTTCAGTTCAACATCAACGAAGCGCAGCCTCTCCTCCATTTCTGTCTCAGGCATAAAGGCCACTAGGAAACTCTTCTTCTTCTTTTTTATGATTTGAGAGAGAGAAGAAAGGAGAGGGAGAGAGATAGAAATATCAGTGAGAGACAAACATTGGTCAGCTGCCTCCTGCATACCCCCTGCCAGAAATCAAGCCCCAAGCCCCAGCATGTGCCTCCATGGGGCTTCGAACTGGCAACCTCTTGATGCATAGGATGGGTGCTCAACCAACTGACCTCCCAGATGCGAGAGGTCAGACTCTGAGCTTCCTGGGTCATCCCCCAAACCTGGTGTGTCAGTTTCCTGTGAGTACCATCACAAGTTGCCATAAAATGGGGCACTTGAAACAACAAAAAGTTATTCTCTCACAGTTCTGGAGGCCAGAAGTCTGAAATTACTATCCCTGGGATGAAATCAAGGAATTGGGAGGGCTGCACTCCCTTCAGAGGCTCTAGGAAAGAGGAGAATTCATTCTTGCCTCTTTTAGTTCTGGTGGCTGCCAACATTCCTTGGCTTGTGGCTGCATCACTCCAATATCTGCCTCTAGGAGATGAAGGTCGCATCATCCTCTACTCTTCTGAGTGGGTTATATCTCCCGCCACCTCCCTCTTATAAGATATGTGTAATTGCGTTTAAAGCCCACCCGGATAATCCAGGGTAATCTTCCAATTTGAGATTTTTAACCATATCTGGATTAAACTTAACTTAATCACAACTGAATTATGGTGATGTCCCTTTTTCCCATTTAAGGTGACACTCACAGGTTCCAGGGATTAAGATCTCGATATATTTGGGGGGACCATTATTTAGTCTAACATACCTGGCCATGCATAAATTCTGGATCAGGAAGATCTAAATCATCCCCAGCCCTAAATCCATACCCCCAGACATCTCAGAGGATCTGTAGCAGTTGAGTAAATGACATGGAAGTAAGAGCACTGAGCTGAGAGTCCTGTCCTTGAGCGCCACTTTGCCCGTTGCTAAGTCTGTGACTTGAACAAGTTGCTCAGTTTATCCAAATGTTTATTGAATGCCTTCTGTGTGCCAGGCACTGTGCTAGGCATGAGACAGTTCCCTTGTCTGAGAAATGGAAGAAATAGTGCACTGAATACCGTGATGGTACATGGGGCAGTGTCTGGAATTGTACCTGAGTCATAGTAAGCACTGAATAAACTTTGGCTCTGACTATTACTGTTAGACAGTCGGGGTTCAGTGGGTGGGATTTGTTTTTAACACTCGGGCCACGTAGGCATGAGAAAAAAACAGGGCAAAACAGGATCATGGAAGTCAACAAAGAAAAGAGTCTGTCCATATCTTCTTCGGTTTTCACAACCACTATGTGAGTTGGGGGATATTTTGCCAAGGAAAGAGTCAAGTTCAGAAAGCTAAGATCCGCCCTAACCGGTTTGGCTCAGTGGATAGAGCGTCGCCCTGCGGACTGAAGGGTCCCAGGTTCGATTCTGGCCAAGGGCATGTACCTTGGTTGCGGGCACATCCCCAGTAGGGAGTGTGCAGGAGGCAGCTGATCGATGTTTCTCTCTAAGATCCATCAGCTACAGTTGACATTCACCACATAGACGTGTGTCCCCAAAATGTCCCAGCTCCCCTGCAACTAGTGGGCCCATGTGACCAGTTCTGTCCAATGGACTACAAGCAAAAGGAACACATCTCACTAGCAGGGAAAATCCCAGCTCCCCGTCACCTGCCATTGTGGCCACGGAGCGCTCACGCTGGGATGGCATAACCTCAATACGGAAACAGCCGTATCCCCGAGTCGTCGCTGGAAGGCAGCTGTCTGATCCACGGAGGGCTTCACACAGGTGGAAAAACAAGCAAAACGCTAAACTTGAGTGTGTTAAGTCACTGCGATTGGGGTTTGCTTGTAACCACAGCATAGCCTGTCCTTAACCGACTAAACAGCCGTGTCTGTGAGCAGGTGTTTTTCCATCATTCTTTCCCAGTCAAGCTTCTTGGAGGAGCTGCCTGCCCTTACGGTCCTTACTTTCCCACCTCCTATCCACCTCTCCGTCTCTCGGTCAGCCTTTACCCACCAGCCCGTCCACAGGTTAGCATCAGCCATCACCTGGAACCAATTCGGCCTCCTCTCCTTCTACCAGTGAAAAGGTACATTTTCAAAAACCTCACTGAAAGATTTCCAGCACTTTCCTCTTTTAAAATTTTTTTAATTTAAATATTTTTGCTTTTCAATAAATAATTTTTATTTTTTAATTACAGTTGACGTACAATATGATATTCGTTTCAGGTGCACAGCCCATTCTATAACTTACTAAGTGGCCACCGGAAGAATCTCGCGCCCATCTGACCCCATGCACAGTTATTACAATATTACTGACTATATTCCCTGTGCTGCACGTTCCATCCCTGGGACTATTCTGAACTCCCAGTCTGCAAGCACTTCCAATACATTTTGTAGACCACTTTGCAGCATACAACGGCCTTTTCCAGGTAATGTTTCATTTACTCTTACCTGAAGCCTGAGGGATGTGAGGGACAGAGTACTGTGCCCATTTGGTAGGCAAGGAAACAGGTTCTGGAGGACAGGTGTCAAGCCTCCATCACAGCAAGGAAAACGGCAGAAAAAAATCCAGACCCAGAGCCAAGTGCAAAGTCCCGCCCCATCCCACTGCACCTAGTCAACGCCCTGCTGTGTGGGTACCTACCTCATCGGCAGCCCACTGAAGGGGACCTCCGGGGTCCGCCCAGCCGCCCCAGCCTGTGGCTCTGGCCCTGGCATGCCCCACCCCTCTCCTACCCCACCCCCACCCTCACCCCCACCCCCACTCCCACCTTCCTGCTGGAGCAAATAGATTAGGCCATTAGACACTTGCCAACACTTGGTCAGCATTCACCTACCACTGGCAGGCAGGGAGCAGCTAAAATGAGAGGATTAGACATTCCTGTCTCTGTTGGCATTAGAATGTATAATTCCCTGCACTTTCCCCCAGCTTTTTGTAGAGAAAGCATTTCACAAATAGGTCAGGCTCAGGGTGAGTCAGACAGAAGCCATTCAGGTCTGCTGAGGTCAAGAAAACTCAGGTAGAGAGAAATGTGCTAAGCAGCTCACCGCAGCCAGTGCGATTGTTTCTGTGTGGAATTCTGGTGGGAGCCTCGCTCTGGGAAATGTTCACAGAACCTGCCCAGAAAATTCCAGGCATGTGACTCTCCACCTCACCTTATTTATTTGTTTGTTCATTGATGGTAGGATTTGGCACTGTTTCACCAAAGTTGCTCCGGCACAGTCTCCTGAGATTGAGATGGCCAGGCCCCCAAAAGTCATCGAGTTCACACGTGGGCCTCCTTATTCCTGAAGGGGCCTCTGAAATTCCTGTCCCTTTCCTCACCCTCTGGGGAGCCTGGTTGTCCTTCCAGGCCCGGGGCAGGGGAAAGCAATCTGGTGAAATTATGGCCTGGTAAGGTGTGCTTGTCACTCTTCCTTGAAATGATGGGTTCGATTAAACAGGATTAAATTTCCCCATCTCAAGATACTTGATATAATGGCATCCGCAAGTCCCTTTTGCCATTAAGGGGACATGGTCACGGGTGGAGGATTTTGTGGACATCTCTCAGAGATATTACTTAGCCATTGTCCTTCCCTGTCCCTCAGGGAAGCCTTCGGTAGGATCTTTGAGGACCGCCTCCCAAGGGGATCGCCCAGTGCTGTCCTTTCTCTGATCCAGGCAACATGGGTGATGCCCTCTTCATCTAACTTTCTACAAAAATCCCTCAGCTCCTGCTTGAAGATACAGCCCACAGAGGTGCTCTGCTGGGTCCCGCCCCCCCCCGTCCCCGCCCCCCCAGTAGGCAGAAGTCATGGGTGGAGATCCCTCAACGGATCACCTCCCAAGGGATCAGGCCTCCTTGGACCCCCAAGGAAACATTCCAGTCCTGAACCCCAACACATTTTGGAGGTGTGTGCCATTCCCAAGAAACAGTTTAAAGCAGCCACATGGGGTGACCCGCCTGTTCTTTCTCATTAGAGACATCCTCGACTTTCTGAGCAATCTCTCCCCCTTTCTTAGATGTAGGTTGGAAGTAGGTGATGTGCCAAAACCATGAGTTGCAGGACCGGTTTGGATACTTCTGAGCAAGCTCTTCATGGATGGCCTAGCACCTCGCTTTAAAATATATGCGGTGGAGCTAAGAGTGGGGGTGGGGGAGCTAGAGATCACCGACTATTCTAAGCTTTGAGTTTCAGCTGATATCCCCAAGCAACTTAGGAAAGTCTAGCCTATCTTTCCGGACAAAAGAAAAAGTGACTCAGACAATAAATTCGTAGGCGTGATGTCGCTTATCCAGGAGGTGACATTTCAACAGAGAAGGCAATGAATGACTGATTCCAGTATTTGCATTGCTAATGGAAAAATGGCCACATCAGTCACAGGAAGCTCTCCATACCCCGGGCCACGTCTACCTGACCCCAGCACCAGCCTTCTGCAGGGGGAGCTGGGCCCTGAGATACACCTGAACTGTCGCAAGGAGCCTGTTAATGGCCAATTGGAAGGCAGCTTGTATGGGGCCAAAGGCCCAAGAGCTTGGTTTGTGTGCCCACCCTCCAGGTCGGGAGTGGTCAGCTGTGTTCGGAAGGGCACTGAGGCTGGCCGGGACTTGGTGAGAAATAGTGTCACAATCCACAGGTATGGGAGGCAGAATGGTGGTTTGGCGCCCAGTCTGAGCCAGTGGGAAGGTGGCTGCAGAGTCACTCCCGGGCATGAATCCTGACTCCCCCACTTAGTTCTGTGGCATTGGGGTTGTTGCTAAACCTCTGGGTGCCCATTTCTATAAACTGATAAAACCTACCTATGAAATAGGGTTCTTATAAAGATTCGATGAAGTGATGTTTGCAGAGTGCCTGGGACCTAGTTGCACCTAATAAATGTTACTTCCCTTCTTTCCGCCTCTAAGAAGCTCGCCTGTCAGCATTTTGGGGTACCTTTCGTAGTGGGGAAGGGCACGTAATAAGAATAGAGCCACCGTTGTTTAATAATTCTTCACCTTACTAACTACAGGTAAAAAGTTTTCTTACAGGTCCTGGAAACTGGAGGATGTGCTGCAAGAAGAAAAACAACTGTGAGAAGATAAGAGACACCTAGGCCAGTGGTCGGCAAACTCATCAGTCAACAGAGCCAAATATCAACAGTACAACGATTGAAATTCCTTTTGAGAGCCAAATTTTTTAAACATAAACTATATAGGTAGGTACATTGTTATTAACTTAATTAGGGTACTCCTAAGGCTTAGGAAGAGCCACACTCAAGGGGCCAAAGAGCCGCATGTGGCTCGCGAGCCGCAGTTTGCCGACCACGGAGTAGGGGCTCGGATGGGTCCATAGCTCAGAAAAGAAAATGCATTTTGAGAACAAAGGACAGGACACGCTTTGAATTGGTTGCTGTGTCTGGACCCTGACCCCCTCCGGGAGTTTGCCTCAGGAATGCGGACCATCCTCTGACCCCAGGAACTGGCAGAGCTGGTCTGAACACCAATGAACATGAACTAGCTGGTTACTGGACTTCACCGTCCTGGAAGGAGGCACATGGACCACAGACCCTGCAGCCACTCCCCCCACCCTTCCCCCTGGGCAGGCAGGCTCTCTTCTTCATCCCGATATAACCAGCCAGCTGGCGGGAGGGGTAGTGCAGATTTTCGTGGCTGACCTGCTGCTCTCCCACACCGCCCGCAGTATTGGAATAAACGCTCATGCATGATTCACCCCTGTCTCTGCTTAATTGGCTCAAGTCGTGACAGGCAGCCCGGACCCATTAGTTGTCTGGCTTCACTTTCTGGTGACTCTGGTGAGACCACAAGTGGGGAACTCCTCTTCAGCTCGTTCGTACAATGTTTCTCTCCCTCTTAGTAAATCAATAGACAAAGGGAGTCAGGAGGCCCTCGGACCTGCTTCTTGAGTCGTTTTGACGTCCTGGGTTCAAGTTCCACTCTTGTTAATTTTTTTGGTTTGTTTTTAGTTAATCGTCACCCAAGGACATTTTTTTCCCCGGTTGATTTATAGAGAGAGTGGAAGGGGGAGGGAGGTGGAGAGAGAAAGAGAGAGAGAAACATGGGTGTGAGGGAGACACATCCAGTGTTCGCCTCCCGCACACGCCATGACTGGGCCTGGGATGGAACCTGCAACCCAGGTACGTGCCCTTGACCCGAAATTGAACCTGAGACCGTTCTGTGCAGAGCCTGACGCTCTAACCACTGATCACACTGGCCAGGGTGCACTTCTATTGGTTTTTAAGATGTCTGGTTGTTTGGGGGAAAGAAATTCTATGGTCAGTTCTGTGAAAGTGTGGTGAGCTTACAGAGAAGGGGTCCGCATCCAGCTGGAACCGTGTCCCCTCTTTAATTAGGGCAGAGCTTCATTTGAAAGTGAATGCTTCGCGGAGTCTTCCCGCTGGCTCCCCAAGCCTGTCCCTGCGGGCTGGCCTGAGTGGCGCTGGGCCAGCGGGTGGAGGAAGCACTCACTGGAGATTGGGGCGCTGCCCGCCCCACCGGGGTTCGTCCAGCTCGTGCGGAACGAGGAGGGCTGGGGCACCTGCTCCTCACTCCCCAGTCCCACCGGAACTCGGCGTGAATGGCCTCTGGTGTTACTCTTTGTGGGCATATTCTGCCCACGTCCCTTCAGCGTCAACCCTGGCGTCTCTGAAGCTGGCTTTGTCTCCCACCCCATTGTTCAGGTCGGGCTGTGTTTCTGCATTTCGAGGCCCTTAAGGACTTCATGAAGTGGAAGGGACAAGAGCAGGGGCGGTCAGACAGGACGCACAGGCTGCCCTATGCCCGCCCGTCCCTGCGGGTCCCTGGAGCGCCCGCATCTGGAGTCGATGATAAAGGCTAAGGCGCAGCTGGCCCCTGACCCCCTACCTTGTCCTAACAAGTTGGACACAGGCATCCCTTAGGAAGGCTCCCGGGGCACAGGGCCGGCCACTCTAAGGAACAGTTTATACTTGCTGGTATCACATTAAAAAAAGAAAAAGTCAGCGTAGGTTCACTGATGATAACACAGGTACCACGGTGGGGCCGGCTGGTGGTGGTGTGGAGGTTTAGGGGGAGGGGCGGGGGGGGGGGGGACAAAGGGACACATGCCAACTCTTCCCGCTTTCTTGTTTCTGTGAAGGTAAAATACTTTAAAAATTAAAGTTCATTAAAGGCCAAACATTTTTTAAAAAAAATATTTTTATTGATTTCAGAGAGGAAGGGAAAGGGAGAGAGATAGAAACATCAGTGATGAGAGAGAATCATTGATTGGCTGCCTCCTGCACGCCCCACACTAGGGATCAAGCCCACAACCCAGGTATGTGCCCTTGGCCAGAATCGAACCTGGGACCCTTCAGTCTGCAGGCCGATGTTGTATCCACTGAGCCAAACCAGCTAGGGAAAGATCTTAGTTCTTTGATCTCAAAAGAATGTCTTCTCAATGTCACTTAAGCGACCCTTCCCTTGGCCACCCCTGGACCTTGTCAGCACCCAGAACTGCTCTACCCATGAAAAATTAAATCCAATCTTGTTTGATCCCAAGCTATCACTTTTCATTCCAATTACAGTCACCACATCTGTATTTAATTTCCACCAGACCTTCATTGTTTTAGTTCCTGTTTTCTTCTATCAGTCCCCTTCTGTTCTTCTCTCCTAGCAACTCCAGACTCCATGACCCATCGCATCAATCACTGCTTTACAAATAACCTCAACTCCAGCGCCAAGTTTATTGCTTTTCCGTCGCACTCACCTGCCAAAAGTCCCCAAATGTGAATAGCTCCAGCCCCATACCCTGACTCTCCTGACCCCCCGCTTCTAAACCTGGCTTCAAAGGGAACCTACAGAAACGCCCTTAACCTGGTGGTTGGGCCACTACAGTTCCTGGTCTCCAACTGCAACTGGACCTCCAGCACAGTCCAGCAATCCTTCCAGACTGTCTGCCCGTCTCCATGACAGCCAACTCATTTTCTTCATCCCTCAACACTTCTCCCCACCCTCCACTCCTTCCAAAGAACAGCACGCCCTCAACTTCACAAGAAAAGAGAAGCCATCAGAAGGGAGCTGGCCAGGCCACCGACAAGCCCATCTACATCTACACCGCAGCTTGCCTCCTCCCTCCAAGTGCAAAGGAAGCGTGTTCCGCCTGCGCGGATCGAAGACTCATCCGTTATTCTTCATCTCAACCCCTCCCTCTCACCGACTCCTTCCTGGCAGCATTTAAACAGGCTCAGTGGACTCCCAAGTTATAACAAAAACAGAACTCTCACCTCCGAGCTGCTCTCGAGCAAGTGCCCTTCCTTCTGTGGACAAAAAACGAGCCACATACTAAACCTGACAAGCTCGGGAAAGGCCTGCATGGCGGCTTTGCAGACCAGGAGACCTAACGTAACCACATAGGATGGTCTGAAATTACAACTTGCTTCTAAAAGTGAGTCATGGGGGTAGACATGTCCTAGGCCAGTATCTTCTTGACAAAGGTCAATCCTTCAACTTAACTGGGTTTGTCTACTGTCTTTGCAACTATGATAACATACCTTTGGAATGTCAGTCATCCCCTTTTTTCTAGACCCCCCAGGGCACAGAATCCCGCATTGTCATCTCCTCCCGTGTCCTGTCTCCATGTACTATACTAGCACATGGTCATTGTCTAGAATAAGGTGCAACCCTGCCATTCTCTGGAGCATTTTCTCAATCTGTTGAGATTTTGCTTCCTGCCAATTATCGTCAGTTTGGCTCAAATAAAGTCGTAACAATTCTCTCCAGGTTTGGACACTGACACTTATAGCCAAACCAGATGCAAGGATTATTCGCATTTTTCTTCTCCATGCCCTCTCCCACCCTGGACACCACAATTGGACTTTGGACCCAAGTCTCCATAAAGGAGCCCTGAGCCAGGTGATCCACGACCCCCTTCCTCACTCCAACAGACACTTCTGAGGCCTTTCCGAAGGGAAATCCCTGCCGTGCGCTTGGCCTTCTGGCACTTGGAACAAGGAAGGGCAAGCCACCCTCCCGTTAAGTAGGAGCAGGCGGCCTGGTGCTCCGTGGCACACTGCGCTGATGGATTAAATCAACAAGCAGCAGCGCGCCTTTGATGCTTTCAACACTCGCTTAAAGAAAACAGTGCGCGTATGCAGACTCGGAACACATGTACCTTTCTCCGAAGAGGCGATACTCAAAGACTTTTATCACATTCAATGCACATGCCAGGCACTGTGTGAGGCTCTGAGCACAAAAGGTTAAACAAGGCAGCCCCCTGCCCCTGCCGGGTCCCAACTAGCCTAAGCAACAGGCACGGATGAAGCAACTCTAGGACAACAGCGGCAGAGGAGACTAGCGGGTGTGGAGAAGGCAGGGGTGAAGAGGATGCTGGGAGAGCTTTTCAGAAGCGGTCACACTGGAGCTGTTTTCTCAGAGTCAGGAAGCAAATCCCAATCCTTCAGAGTTCATTGTTCTAGGAAGGACTCACAAAGACTTGAAAAGAGCTGCATTCTTTCAATGCACAGCGTCCTAATTAGTGGCTGTCCTTCAAAGCCAAGCAGGGCCACTGGGTAGCAGACTTCAAAGCCACTCATCTGGTGACAGACTAGGACACAGAATGACTTTCAATGAGAATGAGCCCTGGCTGAGCTACATTTTGTTAGCGTCCCAATTATCTCCGTTGCTGGCATGCTTCATTTATCCCCTCATAACAGTCTTTTTCTCATTGTCATCCCAAAGCGAGATAAATCTTTCTTCAGGAGTCCTCTCTCGATGGGATATATTAACAAATTCATTAATTAAAAGATGCATGCAAACTTGACCCTGAAAATTGTTGTTCTGTTTCAGTTCAGTAAGTGAGCCAGTTCTTGAACCTGAGTCAAGTATTTCTCAGCAGGGCTTACCTTCACCTCGGACCAGAGGCTAACTTTAAGGACAGTTACTTAAACAAATGTTCACCCTTCAGAATGGAATGATAACCTAACAGCTAGCTCATTCTAGTTTAAGACAATAGACTAAATTTCTATCTTGAGCTTAATTTTCATTCATTCCAGCAATTATGAAGCACCCACTATGTACTGTGTACATAGTAGGGATGGAAACTGAGCTTCCTTCACCATTTTCAATCCTCCCCACCTTTACCTCATTTTCATCTCAGCACTTTCATATTGCCTGGCCCTGTGTTAGGACACACTAAAGCATGAGCTTCATAAGGGCGGGAACTCCAGATGCGGCCGTAATGGCCATAATTCAGAAGGCCTAAAACACTGCCTGATGGAAAGGACTTAATAAGATACTGTTTGTTCACTCAGGTGAATGAAGGAGCCAGGCATTAGACCGTGTAGTTGAAACAGTTAGAGGACACAGGGCAGCATATGAAAGGAGTTGATGCGTGGAAGGCTAGGGACAGACGGGATGCGTCTTACAGTTGGTGAGTATAGCAAGCACAGTATTTCTACTTGGATTGTATGCTGATTTGGGGTGATTTGGCGGGAATATTGAAGATTATGGGAGAGCGTCTAAATTCCTGCCACTCACTGGATAAATGAATAAAAGAGTAAATGTGTTTGAATAAATATCAACGTTCTAAAATAAAAACTTCCCTCAGGAAGTCACATTTCGTAGGGAACAGACCCATTATGGCAAACCTGGAGGATGCACACATGCATAAATAAAAGTGTTATACGTCCCAGAAAATCAACAACGAAATGAGGAAGGCAGTGAGGGCAGATGAGGACACGTGAGCTCAGGCTTACCGTTAAGAGTGGGGATTTGTCAGTTTGGCCCATTTGCAAAAATCTTCAGTTAATTCCCTCAAACACACAAGACTATCCCAAACTTGGTATGGCCTCCTTAGGTTAAACATAGGAGCATGAATTCTGAAGCAGATTGCCTGGGTTCACCAGCCTGGGCCTGCCACTTACTACAGATGTGACCTACCTCTTTATCCCTGTAAGCTACGGATAATACTATTTATACTGCACACGATTAACATGAGAATTTGTTGACAGTAAATGTACTTAGATCAGGGCCCGTCATGCAGAGTAACATCAAATGTTAGCTGTATTTGTTGTTTTTAATGAAATAATTGGTGGTGTTGTTATGAACAGAGTAGCATGTCTAAGGATGAAATAAATTACCAATTATGATTTAAAGGCATTTTAGTTTCCACCCGAGTCAGTGACGTCAACTCGGCCCAAACCAAATGAGGGCCTATCCCAGAGAGAAGGCCAGTTTTAACAGTCCAAATCTTGCCCCTAAAACACACAGAACAGCTTTTAATGTAAATGAAAATCTAATTATTCACACATATCCACCATGAGCTAATAGTCAGACATTACATAAAGGGGAGGCTCCCACTAAAAAAAAAAGAATTATATTCATTTATAACATTCAGCCTAGACTCTAACTTGCTTTGGTTGGGATTAAGATAATTTGGCATTTTAGCAACTGTCTAAGCACAAGCTACCTTTAACATTTTGTCATTCTTTCTGCTTTTAAGACCTTAAAACAGTGGTTCTCAACCTTCTGGCCCTTAAAATACAGTTCCTCATGTTGTGACCCAACCATAAAATTATTTTCGTTGCTACTTCGTAGCTGTAATGTTGCTACTGTTATGAATCATAATGTAAATATCTGATATGCAGGATGGTCTTAGGCGACCCCTGTGAAAGGGTCGTTTGACCGCCAAAGGGGTCGCGACCCACAGGTTGAGAACCGCTGCCTTAAAAGCTGGTACTAAATATTCTAAATCACAGAAGCTATTTTCCAACTACTAGATGTAAAAATGTCAAAAACCACCAAGTTTAATGACATTAGCATTGAAGATTCCCTATTATCTATATATATAAAAGCCTAAGCGACCATTACGACCAGTCGACTGAATGACCGGTCACTATGATGCGCACTGACCACCAGGGGGCACTCAATGCAGGAGCTGCCCCCCAGGCGTCAGTGCGCTCCCACAGCCAACCTCCTGTGGTCCCTCCTGCTGGCTGGCCAGCCCCAATTGGCCCCAATCGCTGGCCAGGCCAGGCCGAGGTTCCCCACCCATGCACGAATTCATGCATTGGGCCTCTAGTCATTTGCTTATGATCATACATCAAGCATACTTTTTATCCATTTATTCATGGAAAGAGGATTTTTTTTTTGCCTTTATTAGTACAGGTTTCAGCTTCTATTACCAAAGATTTAGATAAAACATCCCTTTAAAATGGTTTTTTAGAGATAGAAGTCTAGCCTGGCTGGTGTGGCTCAGTTGTTGAGCATCGACCTATAAATCAGGTCATGGTGTGATTCCGTCAGGGCACATGCCCTGGTTTGCGGGTCTGATCCCCAATGTGGGGTGAGCAGGAGGCAGCCAATCAATGATTCTCTCTCATCATTGATGTTTCTATCCCTCTCCCTTCCTCTCTGAAATCAATAAAAATATATTTATAAAAATAAGAAAAAAAAGAGCTAGAAATCTATGAAATTAGGAGTCATTATGCCCCAAAATATGCTTTATTATATCAATTTAAAAGTAAACTGGTTTTCAAGAAACCCAGGTATTCAAAACAATACAATCTTTTAAATTCACTGTTCTTGCTCTGCCAGTTTGCTCTGCTTTTTCTATTTCTCAATGACACATTATTCTATGTAATTATTTTCATTTAATTAGCAATATGTCCTTTGTACATGTGAATATCAAGGTTTCTATTTACCTATTTTTATTTTTCTGAAATATACCATGATTTACCATATTGGCTCAAACACAAATGTAGAGTTATAAATTACAGTGGTCACTTATTTTTTATATCACAAAAACAAATTTCATTCATGAATTCTTCATCCAAATTAAGGTCCTATGTCTCCTTGACATCTACAGAATCTTGCTTCCTTTATACCAGTGGTTAACAATTTAGACCAAGTACTGGGTGTCCTGCACAGTCCAGGTAAATTTCATTCAGGAGAAATGGCATGAAAAATTGGCATCAAAATCATGTCAAGTTTATATATAACTTAAGATTTATAAAAGCTTTAAGAATTATAGGGGGAAAAATCTGGAAGAAAACACATGGATTCTATTTGCATGAAAAGGAGGGAATTTTTGTTCACTGCTCTACTCCAAGGGCCTAGAACAGGGGTGGGCAAACTTTTTGACTCGAGGGCCACAATGGGTTCTTAAACTGGACCGGAGGGCAGGAACAAAAGCATGGATGGAGTGTTTGTGTGAACTAATATAAATTCAAAGTAAACATCATTACATAAAAGGGTACGGTCTTTTTTTTTTTTTAGTTTTATTCATTTCAAACGGGCCGGACCCGGCCCGCGGGCCGTAGTTTGCCCACGGCTGGCCTAGAACAATGCCTGGCACAACGAAGGCACTCACAGCTTTGGAATAAAGCAAAAAATGGGTATTTCCATTACATGGGGGGGGGGGCGGGGGGGGCGGGGGGGGATCTTCAAGTCACAATATGCACAGAACAGAAGGTAAGTTGCAAGGTATTTTTTATTGTAAAGAAGTCATTTTTTATTGTAAAGAAAAGTCAAGAGGCTGACAATGCAAATGTAATCACAGAACACTTTCCCTTGGTTCCTGACTCTGCTAGGCTCCTAGGTACCAGTAAGTCTCCATTAGCACTTCTCAGGTTTCATGTTTCTTTTTAGATATGTTGATTATATGATATATTGCTTGGAAACAAAAGTCCATCTGATATGAAAACAAACAAAATTATTGTGCCTTTCTTTCACATTTCCTATAGGGAGATCTACATATCTCAATGCTTTTACAATTTAACAGTAAAATGAGTGCCTTAACCAAACCAAAGAATCCTCCACACAAGTTACTGAGTCAAATCTCTCATAACATATGCAATATATCCAGATTTAAAGGCTTAAAAACAAAAGAATTTAGGATTTAAAACTATCTTTAGACTGATTTTTCATATTTGAAAGACTAGTTATTTGCAGCAAACAAATGGAGAGAGTATTGCAAAATGCATCAAGTTTTGTATGATAAATATACTTTCAACATAATGGCTGCCTCAAAGCAGAGTGAAAAATTACCACTTCTCAAAAGCAATCTAGACTGACTCAGCAAAGTTCACAATTTAGAAAATCAATTGCTACTCTAGTTCCATGCATGACAAAATTATTTCAGAAACAGATTAAACATACAATTGTCTTACAAAAATAGAAATATTGTTTGGGACTTTACAAAACTTTATAAAATATAACACTATATTTGTAAATTCAAGAAAGTTTCACACTGAAATAGACAATACTTCCATAGAAGTCTACTCAATCCTGGTCTGTCTTGACCATTCTTACATATTATTTCTTCCAAATCTTAGCCTAAGTAGATCTGTGCTATCATAGGATTTTAATTCATCACAAGGATTTATAAGATTTTTCATTCTAGAAATAATGTTAAAGCAAATGTATTTATACCTACAAATGTCTTACTAAAAACAGAAAGTAATGCAATATGACAGCTCTATATTGGATAAATTTCAAACCAAATTCCTAAAAAATGACCTCCTATTAACTTAAAATTTTTGACAATTATAATTTGGTACCTATAAAACAAAAACATAATCATAACTATTTTATGGAAAAATATTTATGCATACAGAATGAAGAACCTCTAAATTTAGTTATTTGTAGCTGTCAGATGACAAGTATTTTCTAATTATACCCACTCATAAACACTCATTTTATCGATTCAAAGAGCACCAGTGTATTTTTATAACTAAAAAGTGAGAAAGTAGGGGTTTATTTCATGTAACAGTGCTATTATGATAAGGCACCACTTGGTATATAAAAAAGCCAAAGTATTTCTAAATCATGTATTTTTGTGACTGGTGTCTTAACCATTAGATAGAATGGTTAGAAAAAAAGCTTATATTATTAACTAACCACATTATACTCCTTTTTCCATCATTCTTTGCTTTTAGTTTTTCCACATAACAGAACATAGAATAAACAATGTAGTACATGATCTGTTATATAAACACCTTTTCCCAATCTTCCAAGAAAATAATCTAAAATTAAACAAGAAGAAGCCAAAACTTAATCTGCTATATTTGCAATAGGCTATCCCTGTAGGAGGGTGGGGAGTTGGGGGCTGTGAGGGGAGTGTGGCAGTGGTGGGGTTGGAGTAATCAAAAACAGGACCTATTTTCTATAGAATATATTGAGGCACATGGGTTAAAAGTTTCTCAGGCAAATGCATGACTGGAGCAAAACTGAGAGTGAGCTCAGAATTTTACATTCTCCCCAAAGCTGATTTCTCAGATAGTCATACCCAATTAAATATTTCAAATAATGTCTTTAGTCACTGCTATCATCGTCATCATCATCATCAGATACATCATTTAAAGGAGACTTTAATGACTGACTGTAAGAGTCTGATCTAGTAGGCTGGCATGAGGCCATGTCCCCAGTAGAAAGCAGGTCATAGCAGAAGTCACATATCCGCACAGGCTTGGAGGATTGGCTGGGAAGAAGAAATCTCTTTTCAGAGCAGGGTCCACAGACAACAAAACCGCATTTCCGGCAATGGTGGCGACGATTAACAGGTGTAAATTTTGCTTTCTGACAACGCATACATACAGTTGCCTCAGAGTCAGGAACCCAGACAGCAGCATGTTCATTACTGGGTGTCTTCCCACTTTTGGAGAGTAAGTCAGTAACACATTTATTTATATGATTCATCCACTCCGATTTCTCAGTGGCAGTGGCAGCATAAACTGCAAATGATTTAGTTGGTGTCTTGATAAGCCATCCATTCCTCAAGTCTCCCTCATCTTTGATGGAATCAATGGTGACATTTTCCAGGGGAATAATATGTTGTTTGTTATATTTTTTCTTCTGGATGACAATATTGCCATATACAAGAATATCATTAAATAAGAAAAACTGCCTGGCTTTGGGCTTTTTTCTGCACAACTTAGTCAATACTCCTTCTCCAATAAGAACCCGTCCGGGTATAGTTAAGGGTTGACCAGCTGCTCCAAAACAGTTTTCTACTATATTTATACGCCTAGTATTTGCTTCACTGTTTGCCAAACGATCCACCATCTTTTGCTAATAGCCTTTAAAAAAAGAAAGAAAAAGAAATTAGCATACAGGAGTTATAAGTTCATATAAGAAATGATATAACCTAAATTTAGTCTAACAAATCATTACTTTCACCTGAAAGGCAAAATGCTCCAAAATTATTTCCCTCTAAGACAACCACTAAGCATGCCAAAAGGGCTAATATCTCATAATTTTTAGAATCGTCAAAAACACTTATTGCCCTAACTGGTTTGGCTCAGTGGATGGAGCGTCGGCCTGCGGACTGAAGGGTCCCAGGTTTGATTCTGATGAAGGGCATGTACCTTGGTTGCGGGCACATCCCCAGTGGGAGGTGTGCAGGAGACAGCTGATTGATGTTTCTCTCTCATCGATGTTTCTAACTCTCTATCCCTCTCCCTTCCTCTCTGTAAAAAACTAATAAAATATATTAAAAAAAAGAAAAGAAAAACACACCACTTATTAACTATCTCCGTATAGCATCATACCAGTTAGGCAGTTATTTATAAAAGTATAAACTAACTTCTTACAGACCTAAAGGAACAACAATAGGACAATGACTATAAGTCAACTCTGCAAAATAATAGAGTTTCATGAAATTTAATCTCAGAGGGATTCTGAACAAGGGGACCAAATATTATATAAACTAAGAGAAATGACTGATTTTTCCAGTAAGAAATTATCATTGAGCTAAAGCCTTAATTCAGCAGTTCTCAACCTGTGGGTCGCGACCCCTTTGGGGGTCGAACGACCCTTTCACAGGGGTCACCTAAGACCATCGGAAAACACATATATAATTACATATTGTTTTTCTGATTAATCACTATGCTTTAATGATGTTCAATTTGTAACAATGAAAATACAACCTGCATATCAGATATTTACATGACGATTCATAACAGTAGCAACATTACAGTTATGAAGTAGCAACGAAAATAATTTTATGGTTGGGGGTTATCACAACATGAGGAATTGTATTAAAGGGCCTCGGCATTAGGACCCTTTGTCTGTTCTGTTCGCAACCCACTGCCTTAATTCTTTCACGTGGATTACCAGGACTATTTCCCGCGAGTCTCCTTGCCTTTGGTCTTGCCCCTAAATCAATTTTCAGGCAAGTACCTCTCAAATGCAAATTTGACTGAGTTATTACTCAAAATTACTCCCCTTGACCTTTAAATGTAGAATCTTTAGCATGACAATTAAGTCCCTCCATTATCTGGTTCTTGCTTATCTCTCCAAACTCATCACAGTCAGTTTCACCTCAGACTTTATGTTCCAAGAATACCCTACTCATAAGTCCATTTCATCCATCCAGTTCCTTTCTCATATTGCTTTATCTTTTACTACTTACTACCCACCAGCTAACTCTTAGTTATCCTTCAATACTCAGTTGATCTTATCATATCTGATCTAGAACCCCTTCCTTAAACTCAGTTAGACTAAGCATCTTCCTCAGTGCTCTTCATGTTCTAGTACCTTCTAGCTGTCTCTTGCACAGGATATAGTGGAACCAAAAGGCAGAAACCACCTGATATCTATCTTTGAAACTGACAGACTCTGTCATAGCAAAGATGCTCAAAAATGTTAACAAGAACATTTTGAAATATGCAAAAAAACCTGTATTAATCTAAACTTAAGCAATCACAGATTTAATCTCTAGATCCCCTGTTGACTTCACTCAAGTCCCAGAGTTGTGCCCTATTTCACAACTACTAATCTAATACACTATACTACAATCAACTCATATTAAAGAGAAAAGGAGGCCCTGGCTGGTTAGGCTCAGTGGATAGAGTGTTGGCCTGTGAACTGAAGGGTCTTGGGTTCAATTCTCGTCAAGGGCACATGCCTGGGTTGCAGGCTCAATCCCCGGTGGGGGGTGTGCAGGAAGCAGCCGATCAGCGATTCTCTCTCATCATTGATGTTTCTATCTATCTCTCCCTCTCCCTTCCTCTCTGAAATCAATAAAAATTTATTAAAAAGAGAGAGAGAGAGAGAGAGAGAGAGAGAGAGAGAGAGAGAGAAGAGGATTTAAAGTGTAAAGACTAACAGTACAGTCTAAGTTCCAGTATTCAGCTACACACTAATGATGCTGTAACCCTTCCTGGTCTCCATTATAAAGGAAGTAATTCTGATTATTCCTGAATTCTGTCTCACCCCCAATCTTGGGTCCTTATAAGTCTTCTTGCCTGCTCCCTCCTACCCCCTACACCCCCTACCCCCCCCCCCCCCCCGTCAAGGATGGGTTGTGCCCTGAAAGTTGTTCCTAAGAATTAATATGATAATGCATGACTCCAAACTGATGCCTCCCTCTTTCTAATTAAGACAAATCTGCCAGCCAATTAAAGGTCTACTATCCTATTCACAAGTGCATCACAGAAGAGGAAATAAAAACAGCTAATAAACATAAAAAGAAGCTCAATCTCATTCATAACTAAAGAAATTACATTAAAACAGGATATTGTTGCACTTACTGGATTAACAAAAATTTAAAAATTTTCCAAAAACACAAAACAGGTATCCTCATACACTAAAAAAAATACGTATGTGTACCCACTGATCTAGGTATTTAATCAAAAGAAATTTCACTCAAGTGTATAAAGATATAGACAAGGATATTCAACACAGTACTGTTTTATCAAAAACTGGAAAAGCTCTGAATGTCCATCAAGAGGAATTAGTTGAACAATTTATGATACACCCATAATAATACGATAAATATGTTAAGAATGAGATCTAAATATAGTGATATGGGGAAATGCTCTAGATATTTAGGTGGGGAAAGAACTGAACATCATGATCTCATTTTTATTTCAAATATACATCAAATCTAAAATGCTATAGATTTTAATACGCACACCCTCATTTTATGTGGCACCAAGGCAGAAAAATGCTGCCAACTTAATCATGACATACCCTTGACTGTATGATATCCCAATTTCAGACATAAACTATAGTAAAACAATGTTCATCTTTAGACTCAATGATATATGGTGTAAATGCATAGTCATAGACATTTGTAAATATGTAACCGCCCATACAGAAAATAAAATTAGAAAACCATCCTATTCTATATAATAAAAGCATACTATGCAAATAGACCGAATGGTGGAATGACCAGTTGCTATGATGTGCACTGGCCGCCAGGGGGCAGACACTCAACGCAGGAGCTGCTCCTGATGATCAGTCAGTGCACTTCCACAGGGGGAGTGCGGACCAGCCATTAGCCAGGCCCACAGAGCAGTGAGCCAAGCCGTTAAGGAGCAGCAAGCAGGCGGGCGGTAAGGAGCAAGGGGTCCCAGACTGTGAGAGGGATGTCCGACTGCTGGCTTAGGTGCTCTATAATTCAGAGAAACTTCTCTAGTAACAAACTATAGAAATGACCCCTGAAAATAGTCTTCCGAAATCCAAATTTACCACAACACTGAGGTGCCCTAAGCAATACGAACTCTTAACGACTTTTGTGAGTGTTAGAATTATCAGGCCTACCCAAGTTCTTTACGTATCTTACTCACTGAGGGACAAGAAAGCAGCAGAAGAAAACTACAAAATGTGGCCCAACAGGAGCTGTCTGTGTTTCTGAGGAAGGAATACTAGTAAACATAGGAAGAAAGTTTCCCCACCCATTGGCAGAGATGACATCTTTAGGATTGATTCCAAGAAGTAAAATTACTGGGTCAAAAGGCATAAATGTTGAAGGTTTTTGCTAACTTTTACAAAATTTCCATTCTGAAAGGTAACACCAATTTACCAATCAGCACAATGACTGTATCCATCCATTTTGTCTTTGAGACAGTATTTTTCTAATAGGACTATGGATAATTTTTATTTTTTATTTTATTTTCTATTTTATAATTGTATCATTTTCTAAATTTTCTATATGAACAACGAATGTTTTTGTACGTATTGTGGTTTTCCACTTAATCTTTTTTGTTGTTGTTGACAGGATTACAGATGTCTACCATTTTCTCCCTTTTTACCCCCCCCCCCCCCGCCCAAACTCAACCCCCACTCAACCCCAGGACTTCCCCATGTTATTGTCTGTGTCCATGTGTAATACATACTAGTATATGCATACACTGTATGTTCTTTGGTTAATCTCTTCCCGTCCCCTCTGCCCACCTTCCCATTCCACTGAGGTCTGTTATTCTGTTCCAGGCATCCATACCTATGACCCTATTTTCTTCATCAATTTATTTTCTTTAGATTTCACTTATAAATGAGAACATGTGATATTTGTCTTTCTCTGCCTTATTTCCCTTAGCATAACACTCTCCAGGTCCCTCCATGCTGTCTCAAAGGGTAAGAAGATATTTCTTTCTTATTTTTATTTTTTAAAATATGTTTTTATTGATTTCAGATGGGAAATGAAAAATGAAGAAATCTAAAATTTCAAATACAGTAAGACTAATGAGGATATGTCCAGACAGCTTTTGCATCTTCTTCAAAGACGATGCAGTACTTTGGGCAACACAGTAATTACTACTATAGATAAGAAAACTTGACATTTTGTGTGTGTGTGTGTGGGGGGGGGGGTTCCCCACATCTAGCCACTTCACAGAACTCTAAATTTCAACAGTTTCCCAATTGACTTCCTTTGTTTTCTTTTCCAGCAAATAGTGTCTGGAAGTCTCAATTCAGAGTTAAAAATGTAAGAACCATAGCAAAAGCATGTCACCCCCCAAATCTCTTCATTTTCATAAAGCCAGCTTTATATGCCAATTTTTAAAACTTAATTCAAAGTTTAAACTTATCTCCTTTACAAATGTAGACAAGAACTGCATTTGAATTGTCCACCCTAGTCTTCTGGTAACATCTTGTTTCTAAAGTAGTGTTCTTCAGTGGAGTGTCTACCACTTGATAAAAATGTCATACTAGACAAATTAAAAACTCTTAAAAAAAAAAAAGAATACTATTTACAATTAAGAAGAGATCCCAACTGTCACAAAATACTATGGCCCAGTTCTTCTTACTGAAAATCAATACTGTATTACTTACCTCATCCTTGAAAGTGAGTTAAAACAAAAAATCATCTAATTATCTTCTTACATGTACCCATGACATCTGATATCAGTGAGCTTCGGTATTCAACTGTTTGTTATAATGAAAAAAAAACCGAATGACCTATGAACCAGAAGACCTGGATTCTAATCTTAGCTCAGGCACTGGTAAGAGATTTCACATAAATGACAGATGAAGGAAGAGAAGAGGAGGTCAGGGAGGAGAAGGGAACAGGTAAGGAGGGGGAGGAGAAGGCTGTGGCTGCAGTACAGCAACAGCAAGCAGCAAGCCTTACTTCACTACAAATTAATTTTTAATCAAAGTTTTGACTATCTTAATAAAAATCGGGATTTTAAAATCTGTGTTACTGCTAACTTGGGACTTTACAGAAAATGTATAAGGAAAGGAAGAAACAAACAGAAAGAAGAGGTAAAAACGAACAACAAATTACCCGAGGTACATCCTCCCTGAGTAAATGTGTAAGTATTAGAGCAAACTACACCCTCTCCTAATGCACCTAAGTCAAAACGAACAATTATTCTGAGTGCCTAACATACGCAAAGAACAAGACAGGTCCTTTTAAAAATACTTTTATTCATTTTAGAGAGAGGAAGGAAAAGAGATAGAAACATCTATCAGAAACATCAATCGGCTGACTCCTACACGCCCCCTACTGGGGATCAAGGCCACAACCCAGGCATGTGGCCTGACTGGGAATAGAACCAGTGACCTTTTGGTTCATGGGTTGACACTCAACCACTGAGGCACACCAGCTGGGCAATAATTTCAATTTTGTTAAATGATCCATGTCACAAAAAATTAAACTGAGTCATGGGCTATTTTATCCATGGTTTCACAACTAGTTTTTGTAAGAATGCATTTTCTTTCCATTATATTTTTCTACTTTCAGAAATAAATATTCTAGGGATAGTTCATTCATGTGGACTTTATTATGTACTTGGGGAAAGCCACTGATAAGAGAAAAAATTTAAAGCATATGGTAATACATATAAAATAGCTCAAAATGATTCTTCAAATACAGAAGTGAAAAGTAAAGCTATGACTAATTTAGGGTGTCAGTATAGGCAGTTGCAAATAGGTTTGGCTTGATAGAAACTCACCATGATATATAAGAACAACTAAGTCATAGTTGAGGAGTTTAGAAAATTAATTTGGAAAACCAGAAGAGCCACATTAGGAGTTACAAATGGTCTTTCTTTAGAAAGGTAGGAGAGAGGTTAAGAATATGGACCTCAAGTTTTAAACAAGTCCTTTCTCAGGTCTTTAGCATTGAAACCATCTCACACAAGGCAAAATTAACTACAACTATGATCAGGTAACTATTCAAAAACCAAAGGTTCCCTGGCCAATCAAACTAAATCCAAAATCTTTAACCTGGTATTCAATGCCCTTCACAGTTAAGGCCCAGCCTGTCCCAGTCTCTCATTCCAGTTTTACCTCTTTCTGTATGTTCTCTGTTACAGTCAAACCAGACAACTAGCTATTCCCTCAGAATATGCTCTAGGCTTCCTCCCCTACCTCTGGGTTAATATGTACTCCCTCCCCTGCTATTCTGAAATCTTATAAGTCCTTCAAGATGCAGTCAGCTCAGTAGCCTCGCAGCCAGATACAGTTTCAACTTTAAATCCTCATACCATTTTATCTGTACCACTTTATGGCATTTACATTCTACTAATCTATACCAATAATAGAGGAATATGCAAATTGTCCAGGACACCATCACAGTAACAGTAACGACTGAACAGCAGGCTGCATGGGGCGACCAGGCCGGCAGGGGGGTTAGTGAGGGACGACCAAACGACTGAACAGCAGGCTGCGTGGGGCGACCAGGCTGGCAGGGGGGGCAGTTGGGGGCGACCCGGCCGGTAGGGGGGCAGTTAGGGGTGACCAGGCCACAGAGGGGGGGCAGTTGGAGGCAACCAGGCCAGCAGGGAGGCTCAGTTGGGGGCAAAACAGGCCGGCGGGGGGGGGGGGGCAGTAAGGGCGACCAGGCTGGCGGGGGTGGGAGCAGTTAGAGGCAACCTGGCCAGCAGAGGGGGGCAGTTGGGGGCGACCAGGCCAGCTGGGTGGGGGGGGAGCGGGGTGGGGGGGGAGGCACGCGCATTGGGGGCGACCAGGCCTGCAGGCAGAGGCAGTTAGTGGTGATCAGGCTGGCAGGGGGTGCAGTTAGGAGACAGTGGTCCCGGATTGTGAGAGGGATGTCCGACTGCTGGTTGGCCCGGGATTGGAGAGGGTGCAGGCTGGGCTGAGGGGGATCCTCCGTGCATGAATTTCGTGCACCAGGCCTCTCGTGTTTATAAAGATTTGTGTACCTGTTTGTTCCCAACAGGTCTGAAGGTTCCTGAAAACAAGATTATTTCCTACAACTGTGTATTCCCAACAGCACCTACAGAAATGTTTGTGTGTACATGCCAACAGGTGCACTGAGCTGAAGATGCCGGCTGTTAAAGTGGCAGCAGCTTCTCTGACTGGAGATGGACAGAAATCAGACTTTATTTTTGACATCTATACTAATCTTCACAGAAAACAGGAACCACCCCCCAAACATCAATTGCTTCACTAGACCCACAGATTTTAAATTTTTGAGCAAATGTTCTGGCCCATTTAACTATTGTATAGTATCTAATTATGAATTCCAACAGATCTTGTTTTAAGAAAGTCTCAATCTCATGATAATATATAGAAATGATTTCTTCTTCTCTCGCCAAAAAGCACAGCTGTTTAGCTAGCAAATAAAAAGTGTGTGCATATTTTCATCATCAACAAAATTCAGATAAAAAACTGCATCGTTTCAAAAAGTATTTATACAGGGGCAGCTGTACAGAGCTGACAGCTATTAGAAACCATTGTATAATATTTGAAAAATAAAGCTGGCAAAGCTCAACTAAAATACTGCTATGGAACTGGTTATCCCATCACATTCCTAACAAATTTTCTTTAGTATTTTTTCAAAGCAGTTACAATCTGCTCACTACATTTTTAAGGTTTTATGCTAGAAAGAAAAAAAGAATGAACCAGGCACTGGGAGTTAAGGCATATACCCCAAGGTTTTTCATATAAAGCACAACGAGGTAAGCACAATAATAAACATATTAACAAAGTGGTAAGCAAGCTAAAAAGGAAAGAATAAAGGCATGGCTTGGAAAATGTAGCGTTTGAATACTTGGTAAAGGTTGTGAACAATAACTGGAACTTCAAAATGGTAAGGAAAGGCATAAAAGCTCTGCAAGTAAAAAAGTGTTGTTTTTAAGAAAAAAGTCCCATATACAGCTGTAGTGGAGGCTGAGAGGAATTATTTAGTAGAAAAACTGGGGAGAACAAGTAAGACAAGAGATCTGGTTGGTTCCTGAGAGTTCTTTCTGAAGCTTTTGGAAGGAGTGGCCTGATTTGATCTGGATTTTTCTAATGAAAGATAAACTGAGAAGAGAAAGTCTGAGAGCATAAAGAGGAAAGTTGATGAGTCTGAAGTTTGCAACAGGAGAATAGGTTAGATTCAAAATTGCCCTAACTGTGAAAGAGTGAAGCTGAAATTAAATCCCCAGGTGTTTAGTCTATGCAATATGGAAGCTAGTAAAACTGGTAATAATATTCTGAGTTTCAAACAGAAAACATTTATTGGCCACGTACTCTTAACAAAGTAGTATTAAAAGATAGAAGCACTCAAAATCAACAATCTTTGTGGAGAAAGACAGCTATATCCCCAAGTTTATATAATTCATATTTTATACATTCGCGTGTGTTTCTGTAACAAAGAGGATTATGGAAGTAATTGATTGATAAGGAAGGAAAAAAACAAAATAAGGGGCTTTGGTATCCGTGTAGTGTGCTATAGACAGAGGAATATAATTAACTCAAATGTGTGAACTCAAAGTCTAAAGGAGTAGAGGAGAAACAAACTAAAAACATAATTTTAATTTAAAAAAAATAAAAAAGTGATGAAGCCTGGGGCCAAAAGGTTTAGTTAGGAGGTAATTTTGATTGGGAGAGAATTTAGGAAGAACTGTTAAATGACTAGAAATTCAAGCTGGGCCTTAAAGCAAAAGTAGTTTGTAGGGGATGATAATATGTAAATATATTCCCCAGAGAGGACACAGTTGAGCCCAGGACCAGATGAAAATAACAGTGGTAAAATAGAAATCTGGTAAGATGGAGAAAAGCCAAACTGCAAAGGAAAGTAAGCATCAGACTGAAAACAATAGAAAAACAAAGGTTTTTTAAATAGGAAAATATTAAATATGTACACAGAAGCGGTACACAGGACAGACTGGAGTGACTATTAAAGAAGCAAAATTGAAGGGGAAAAGGTATTACAACAGTCTGTAAGTGAAAGGTTATGAAAGCCTGAGCCCCAATAATTGACAGCAGAAATAAAAAGGGGAAGATGTAGCCCTAGCCGATTTGGCTCAGTGGATAGAGAGCATCAGCCCGTGGACTGAAGGGCCCAGGTTTGATTCTGGTCAAGGGCATATGCCTAGTAATCTATTATTAAAAAAAGGGGGTGGGGGGGATGTAAGAGATTACTGAGGTATAGCATTTATGATTTAGGAACCAACTGAATATGTGGATGAAAAGTGAATAAGATGTCTTCAAAGATTTAAGCATAAGCCATTGGTCAGGTGCTAGTTTTGTTCCAAGGGGGAGAAGAAATCAGTTTGGGACATACTTACCTTGAGGTACTTTCAGGGTATCCACAAGACAAACATCTGGCAGTCAAGTGGAAATACCAGGATGAGCAGGGAGCTCCAGGACAGAAAGAGGTTTAGTAGCATTCACATAGCTGGCTGATGCTATGGAAGAGAGAAGAGGGGCAAGAACTAGACTTTGGGAAACACCTCGTTTAGAAAGGAGAGAAGTAAGATGAGAAAGAAGGGGAGACAACAGAGCAGTACAAAACACTTTTAACATGCTTTCACATGTTTCACAAGTCTCAGGGACTTAAATAATCTTATTGTGCCAAAAGGTCACAGTAAGCAGTGAAACACATGGAAAAATCAAAAAGTAATGGTAATATATAATATTTCAGAAAGCAGTACCCTTTGACCTTTCAATTTTTAACCACAGATATTCATGCTGAGAAATAAACTATTGTGGGGGTGGAAGGAAAGGGAGAATACTACATATAAAAAGTTTCCCCTTTGGTATTAACTCTAAAAGTGAAAAACAGAACTCAAATTTCTAGCCATAGAAAGGAATGGATACATATAATGTGAAAAAGCCAAATATCATAAAACATTTTACCACATAAATTTTAAAACTTCAACACTGTGGGGGGAAAACACTAAAGGAAAAACATTTGCAGGCATATAGATCAATGGAACAGGAGACCCCAGAAATCAACCCAAGGCATCATGCTCAATTAATATTTGACAAAGGAGGCAAGAGCATACAATGGAGTAAAAACAGTCTCTTCAACAAATGGTGTTGGGAAAACTGGACAGATAAAATGCAAAAAAAATGAAACTAGACTACCAACTTACACCATACACAGGAATAAACTCAAAATGGGTAAGACTTAAATGTAAGATGTGAAGCCATAAAAATCCTAGAAGAAACCATAGGCAGCAAAATCTCAGACATCTCTCATAGCAATATTTTTGTGAATATATATCCTAGGGCAATGGAAACTAGGGAGAAAGTAAATAAATGGGACTATATTAAAATAAAAAGCTTCTGCACATCAAAAGAAACCATCAGCAAAATGAAAAGGAAGCCCACTGTATGGGAGAACATATTTGGCAACGATATATCTGATAAAGGGTTAATATGCAAAACATATAAGGAACTCATACAACCTAACAAAAGACAAACAATTCAATTAAAAAATGAAAAGGACCTAAATAGACAATTCTCCAAAGGGGACACACAGAAGGCCAAGAGACATATGGAAAAATGCTCAAAGTCACTGATCATCAGAGAGACGCAAATTAAAATGACAATGAGTTATCACCTCACACCTGTCAGAATAGCTGCCATCAACGAATCAACAAATGACAAGTGCTGGAGAGGATGTGGAGAAAAGGGAACCCTAGTACACTGCTGGTGGGATGCAGAGTGGTGCAGCCATTATGGAAAACAGTCTGGAGTTTCCTCAAAAAATTAAATATGGAACTGCCATTTGACCCAGTGATTCCACTTCTAGGAATATATCCTAAGAACCCTGAAATACCAATTAGAAATAATGTATGCATCCCTATATTCATACCAGTGCAATTTATAATAGCTAAGATCTGGAAACAGCCCAAGTGCCCATCAGTGGATAAAAAAGCTGTGGGACAGCCCTAACTGGTTTGGCTCAATGGATAGAGCGTCGGCCTGAGGACTCAAGAGCCCAGGTTCGATTCTGGTCAAGGGCATGTACCTTGGTTGTGGGCACATACCCAGTCGGGAGTGTGCAGGAGGCAGCTGATCGATGTTTCTCTCTCATCGATGTTTCTAACTCTATTCCACTCCCTTCCTCTCTGTAAAAAGTCAATAAAATACATATATTTTAAAAAAACTTATAAAAAAAAAAAGCTGTGGTACATTTATACCATGGAATACTATGCAACAGTAAAAAAGAAGGGTCTCTCACCCTTTGAGACAGTATGAAGGGACCTGGAGAGTATTACGTTAAGCGAAATAAGCCAGAGAAAGACAAGTATCACATGATCTCACTCAAATGTGAAATCTAGTGAACAAAATAGATCCAAAGACATAGAAGCACGGAACAGACTGCCGAATCTCAGAGGGAAGGCAGAGGAGGATGGCTGTGAGGGAAGAGATCAACCAAAGAACATGTATGCACACATACATAACCCATGGACACACAATAGAGTGGTGAAGGCCTGGGGTGGAGGCTGGAGCAGGCTAGAAGGGGTCACTGGGGGGAAAAGGGAGACATGTAATACTTTCAACAATAAAGATTTTTTTTAATTAAAAAAAAATACATTTGTTGCCGGGACCAGTTTGGCTCAGTGGATCGAGCGTCAGCCTGCAGACTCAAAGGTCCCAGGTTCGATTCTGGTCAAGGGCATGTACCTTGGTTATGGGCACATCCCCAGTGGGGGGTGTGCAGGAGGCGGCTGATCTATGTTTCTCTCTCATCGATGTTTCTAACTCTCTATCTCTCTCCTTTCCTCTCTGTAAAAAATCAATAAAAAATATATTCAAAAAAAAATACATTTGCAACATATGACAAAAGGTCAACATTTTAAATATATAAAGGGTTCCTATAAATCAATAAGAAAAAAGGAAAATATCCCAAAAGAAAAATGGGTAAGATACAAATGGCAATTCCAAAAGAACAAATGAAAATTACTAGTTTTAAAAAAAAAAAAAAAGGTTGCCTCTTCGTGGCAATTGAATAAGTTAAAATTATATATTTTCATCTAGAAAACAAGTATTTAACAATCACCACAGCTGTGGCTTTTTTCAGGGGTGCTAGGCAGGGACAGAAGTAGAAAAAATAAATGGTGACATTTACGAGTTGAGAATTGACCAGTTATAAACAGCAGGTCAGGGAGAGGAGAACTACCCAGTGCTAGTGAGTTCGCAGGATGTGAACTACAGAGTTCAGGATTGCAAAGAAGGAAGAAAACTAACAACCTGGGAGGGGCTGGAGGTGACAATGAAGACGATGTAGGAAGGCTTGAATCACCATCTCCAGCCACAGAGCTTAGGACTAGAGGTAGTTGTGAATGGTGACAGGGTTAAATGACACAATGATCCATGCAGAATGGGATGGAGAGTGCAGGTCTGAAATAAATGTAACTGCTACTTTAACATGTATGCTCTTCACTTCCCTCCACTACAAATACATCTTTTCTAGCCTGAGTGATAAGAATTTGGCTGGCACTTCACCTCTCTCTGCACTTTATTCTACCACAAAATGAAGAAAATAAGGAGAAAGGAGACTGAATAAAATCAGTGGTTCTCAACCCCAATATTTTAAAATCATGGGTGGAAAAAAAAAGGTAAAACTACTTCTTACCCAAACCCAGTAATTCTGATTTATTTTTTCAAGGGTGGAGTTCAGGCATCAGTATTGTTAAGAAGCTACTCAGGGAATTTTAATGTGCAGCCAAGTTTGAGAACTGAACTAAGTATCTCCAAAGGTTACCTTCCTTTTAAAATTTTTAAAATCTACTCTTCTAAATAATTCACTGTCTCTCTGTTAATCTGTTACTATAACTTATTAAATATCATATACCAGGCACTTCCACAAATATCTTAGTAAATCCTCACAACTGTGAGGCAAATATCTGTGTCCATTTCACAAATGAGTCCAGTAAAGCTCAGAGAAGCGAAGGGACTTGTTCATGAGTCACAAGCTGGTAAGGAGCAGCGATAGAATTCAGGTTTGCTTTTTTGTTCCAATCCATTCTACACCCAACTTGCTCTCTCTAGCACTAGACCCAAATGTCTTCTATTCAGGACCTACCAAATTGAGAACACCTGTTTGTGGTTTATGGATTCACTGGAGAGAAAGTTATCATGGGTAGGGCACAGAATTAGCCTCAAATTCTACAGTAATTTCATTACAGAATTACAGAATACCTTCTCATACAGGGGTCTTGCAACTTATAACATAGCACTCTGCAAGCATATCTATGAAGCACATTTTATTCAGTTAAGCCAACATGCACATTGCTATTAAACACACAGCTGGTGTAAAAAGCTGGTTGTCAAAGATAAATTTATCAATAGAAAAGCATTTTTTATATGCTTTCCATTAAGCAAGGCAAAATCCTAAGACAATTCTGACAAAACAATAACTGGTAGAAAAAACTGAGATCTACTCTATGTATAAGCATCACACAAAATGTTTAGACATTAACTCTATTTCCATCCAGTGCAAATAAATTCAACTGTACTTTAAAATTCTGATTATAATCCTTTTGTTAACCCAGGGCTTCTTTGTTGTTTATATTTCAGTCCATCATCTACTTGGAAATTTCATAACATTCAGGTTCTGTGTCCCCAGGCCAAAATTTGAGTTACCAAGGTAAATTCTCAAAAAAAAAAAAAAGGGGTGGGGGGACGGGACAGGGAACATTTAGCTACTATGACCATGAAAATTGAAATTTAATAAGAAATTCATGCAGCATATTTACAAGGAACATGTGTGTACCCGTCCACTCAAACCTCCCCTGAGCATGTGCTGTGTTCTCTGCACTCTGGGGTTGGAGAGGCCAATCGGACTGGCAAAGCCTGCTGCCCGGGAGGTGCCATGCAGATCAGTGTAATATTTACTGGATGTCATGTGATAAGCGGATTATTCTTGGGGAGAGAAAGGGGCTGTGGTTAAGCAGGACAGGACGGGAAAGGCTTTAAAGAACACATAGGCTTAAGTGAGTATTTTTAAGAGGAACTTTTTCAGTACAAGAATCCTTGTAAACTCTTTGGAAAGTATGTACTTAAACTGAGAAACTAAATTACAATCAGAAAGAGCAGCGAGACACAAGGTGGACAGAGACTGTCCCGCAGGAATGAGTTGTGCCTCCGAAACAGGGATTCTGCCGCAGGGAAAATGAGAAGGCTTCAGAGCCCTAAGACCCGGGTTAGAAACCAGTTTGGCTACTAGATTTGTAAAGTTAGTTAAGTCAGCTCCTTTCTAGATCATTCCTCATCCAGAAAACAAATATGTACAATGGCATATACTTGACAATGAAGCAAAACAAAAAGGACACTTTTTTTTTTAAGAAAGAAGAAAATCAGCAATCAAATCTGAGCGTGAGCTGTATTATTACCTATATGGGTTAAGAAGCCAATTTCTTCTAGGCAGGTGTTGGGGCTTATCATTCCAGGTAGTTAAGCGTCCTGCGGTTAATTTCACAGGACTTTACAGCTAAAACGCCTGCATGCAAAGAGAGCAATTCCTACTCCTTCCCTGGACAGTCAAGTAAATGAATCTGCTTGGATGCCTGGGTCAGGAGACCAAGTTTGTTTGTTTTTATGTGTGTGTTTTTTTTGAAGCGCTTGCATGTGTTTTCCAAATAAGTAATTTAATACCATTCACCTCGAGTGCCGTCAGGATCCAAGGAGATTAAAAATAGCCGCCCTCGTTAACGCTGCAGGAACCTGCGGACCCCGAAAGCCGGCCGAGTCCGGGCGGAGGTCAAGGCTCACACCCCGGCAGGCGCGCGCCTCGCAGGGACCCCACGAGGAGAGCAACTCGGCGCGGCCACGACCGCTCGCCGCGAGGGACCCACGCGCGCCCGCAGGGCTCCCCGCCCGCGCTCCCGCCCGGATCCTCCTTTAACGAGCCTCTGCCGTCACGCACCGAAACACAACGAGAAGGCACTGATCAACGTACACACTTTGCGAACCTATGAATTACAGAGAAAGAAAAAAAAAAAGCACCAACACACACAAAAAAGGAATTGGACAATTCCTCCTCCTCCCCAGCGCACGCACACGCGTCGCTGCCACCATGGAACCCACCAGGGCGCCCGAAGCAACAGGAACAGCGAGCCGCCGGCCTTCCGCAACGTTTTTAGGGGGAAAACAAGTTCGGCGAAGACCGCACAACTTTCAGATCCCAAATAAATAATGTGCCAGAGCCCTCGCTGCTCTCGGAGCAAGTCCTGCCATTTTCGACCCCGAGTCACTGAAAACACGCTGTTCAAGTTACAACGCCCCTGATGCCCGGACTCGGAAAACTTTTGGGCAGAAAGAGGTTGGGGCGCTCAGACGCCGAGGCCACGGCTGGGACCCCCGTCCTCACGCCCCGCAACTTCCAGCCCGACCTCGGGGCCCCCGCCCCGCGGATCCGCAGACCCGCCCGCGGCGGCGCGGACCCCGGGGCAGCGCGGAGCCCGGCGGCGGCGGCGGCGGCCAGCGGGCTACGCGACCGGCCTGGGCGCCGCAGGACCGCCCCGGCGCGAGGGGAGCAGCCCGGGAGCGCCCCGTTTCTCACCGACCCCAACATGGCGTCGGCCGCCGCCGCCCGCGACGACGACACCTCCCGGCGCCGCGGGCGGCCCGGGGACGGCGGGGAGAAGCGCCGGAAAGTTTCGCTTCTCCTCTCCCGACGCGCCGGGGGCCGGCGGGCAACCAACCCCAGGCTTCACCTACCCGGCCGGGCGCGGGCAGCGGCGGCAGCCGAGGTCCGACTCCTCCTCGTCCCGAGCGCCGGGCGCGGACTCTGCCCGCTCCCCGCCCGGGCCTCCCAGGGTGCGCGGCCAGCGGGCCCGCGAAGCCGGCGCGATCCGGTCGCGGCGGGCGGGCGGGCGGGTGTCGGGCGTTGCCGCTCTCAGGTGACTCTCCCGCCCTCCAGGCGAACCCCACTCCGGCCGCCGGGGCTGCCTCGCCTGTGCGCGCGCACGGGCGCGCCGCCGCCCACACCCCAGGCGCGAGCGCGCGGGCACGAGCACACCCTCCCCGCCCTTTCCTGCCGCTTCCCGCGCCCCGCCCCGCCCCGCCCTTAGGGCCCCGCGCGACGCGCTCGAGGGGCGGGGCCACGCGGAGGCCACACCCACCGAGGCCTCCAGGCCTGTGATTGGTGGATGCAGGTAAGCGGCTTTACCCGGCCCGCCTGGCTCCCGCCAGTCTTTAAAAAGGCTTGTTCGCAATCAGCTCGCGAGCTTCCCCTCGGAGGTGGTGGTGTTGCCTTGTCCCGCAGCTGCCGAGTCCCCGGGCGAACGGCAGAGACAGGAGAAGAAGCAGTCTGGCTCCCGAGGTCCCCCCCTTCCACCCCAAGGTCCAGATGGCGGCCAATGTGGTTGATCAGCGCGGCACAGTCTGGTCCTCCCAGTACAGCATGGTGGCCGGGGCGGGCTGGGAGAACGGCATGGAGATGCCCATGCACGAGAACCCGGCGTGGGAGAAGGCCCGCCAGGCCCTGGCCAGCATCGGCAAGGCGGGCGCTGCCGGCAGCTCCAAGGCCAGCAGCAATGGGCCTGAGGCCGGCTCACAGTATGTGCCTCAGGCAGAAGCCTGGGCCCTGCAGCAGCAGCAGCACTTCTGCCAGTGGTACCCGCAGTACAGCTATGCCTACCCCGTGCCCCCCACCCCACCCCACCCGCGTCCCCGCATGGATGACGGCGGGTCCTACCAGGCCTCTCCACCGCAGCTGCCAGCAGCTCAAGCCCCTCAACCCTCCAACCCCTCGCATGGGGCTCCCGCTCTGAACAGCGGCCCCCCGCCTGGGACCACGCCAGCCACACAGCACAGCCAGGCGGGGCCCACCTCGGGCCAGGCCTCCGGGCACACCTACACCGAGCAGGCCAAGCCCACGAAGGGCCAGCAGCAGTGCAACCGCATGAAGCCGGCCCCCTGCACTGGTGGTATCAAGTTCAACATTCGGACACGGCCCTTCGCTGTCACCAACCAGAACTTCAGCAGCTCCACCTCGGAGGGCCAGCACAGCGGCTTGGGCCCCCAGCCCAACCCCGAGAAGGCCCAGAACCACAGGGGGAGCCGGTCCGGGAAGCCAGACGAATGGCCGCAGGACATGAAGGAGTATGTGCAGCGCTGCTTCGCGGCCTGCGAGTCAGAAGAGGACAAGGACCGCACGGAGAGGCTGCTCAAGGCGGTGCTGCAGGCCCGGCTCCGGGATGGCTCCGCCTATACCGTCGCCTGGAGCCGGGAGCCTCTGGCCGGGCTGCCCCGGGACACTGTGGCAGGGAGCCCCAAGAAGAAGCGGTGGGAGGCCCCCAGCAGCCTTCACCCTCCCAGGGGGGCAGGCGCCACGACCAGGGGCGGGGGTGCCCAGTCACAGCGAGGGAGGCCAGGGGCTGGGGGTGCTGGCCGAGCGCGGAGCAGCTTTGCCAAGTTCGGCCACCGCAATGTCTTCATGAAGGACCACAGCTCCTCCTCCGGCACAGAATCCCGATCCCGCTCCTCCTCCCGGTCCCCGACCCGCCACTTCCGCCACAGTGACTCCCACTCGGACGCGGACAGTTCCTACTCAGAGAATGAGTGTCCACCTGTGGGTCGCCGGAACCCGCCCCCCAAGGGCCGAGGAGGTCGGGGGGCCCAGCTGGAACGGGGCCGAGGCAGGGCGCAGCGAGGGGGCAGGCCTGATCTAGCGCCCACCAAGCGCAAGCGCAAGCGCAAGCGGATGGCGGCGCTGGAGGGTGAGGACCCCGAGCGCGAGCTGAAGAAGCAGAAGCGGGCAGCCCGCTTCCAGCCCGGACATTCCGGCCGCCTGCGCCTCGAGCCCCTGGTGCTGCAGGTGGGCGGCCTGGAGAGCAGCGGGGGTGACCCCGACTGGCAGGAGCTGCAGATCGTGGGCACCTGCCCTGACATCACCAAGCCCTACCTGCGTCTCACCTGCGCCCCCGACCCGTCCACGGTGCGCCCTGTGGCGGTCTTGAAGAAGTCCCTGTGCATGGTCAAGTCCCAGTGGAAAGAGAAGCAGGACTACGCCTTCGCCTGCGAGCAGATGAAGTCCATCCGGCAGGACCTGATGGTGCAAGGCGTGCGCACCGAATTCACCGTGGAGGCGTACGAGACGCACGCCCACATCGCCTTGGAGAAGGGTGACCATGAGGAGTTCAACCAGTGCCAGACGCAGCTCAAGTCGCTGTACGCGGAGAGCCTGCCCGGCCACGTGGGTGAGTTCACCGCCTACCGCATCCTCTACTACATCTTCACCAACAACTCGGGGGACATCACCACGGAGCTGGCCCACCTGACGCGGGAGCTGAAGGCGGACCCCTGTGTGGCCCACGCCTTGGCGCTGAGGGCAGCCTGGGCTCTGGGCAACTACCACCGCTTCTTCCGGCTCTACCGCCATGCGCCCCGGATGTCTGGCTACCTCATTGACAAGTTTGTGGACCGGGAGCGTCAAGCCGCCCTCAAGGCCATGATCAAAACCTTCCGCCCTGCGCTGTCCGTCTCCCACCTGCAGGCCGAGCTGGCCTTCGAGGGCGAGGCTGCCTGCCGGGCCTTCCTAGAGCCCCTAGGCCTGGCCTACACGGGCCCGGACCTCGCCAGCATCGACTGCCGCCGCAGCCTGGCGCAGCTGTCCGCCCTCTGAGCACCGCGCCACCTCTGCAGATTTTGGTTTTTTGAGCCATGGACTTGGGTTGTCAATTAATTGTGGGGCGTGAGCTCCAGGAAGAGCCTGGAGCCGTTTTCCTGCCCCTGTTTTCCTACCGGGGAGTCTGTACAGAGATTTTTCTACGTTTTTATTTTTGCCTTAGAGGGATGGGATGGGGGGGCGGGGGGGGGGGGCAGCCGAGGGTTGGGGGCTTGGTCTGTCCACACTGCACCTCTACTAATGCTGTCTCAGTATTCTCTCTCTCTCTCTCTCTCTCTCTCTCTCTCTCTCTCTCTCTCTCTTTCTCTCTCTCTCTCTCTCTCTCTCTCTCTCTCTCTCTCTCACTTGTACTCCAATACCAACTCGGCACCCTGGCCCATCTCATGCCAGGGGGCCAGCAGAAGAAGACAGGCCGCTCTGCCCGTGCCCGCTGCGGTGGGGGCACCAGCACACTGCCCGCCGCTCATCGCCCATCTTCCTACCTCACCACAGACTCTTGTTGTCCAGCCCTCCGGGGCCTCAGTGCTCGGGGCACGGGCAGCCGCAGAAACTGTGTCTTGCCCTCCGCTCCTGCCCCAGAAACGCCACCGCCACACCGGGCCACCAGCAGATCTACGTTGCCACCTGTACTGAAGACTCTGGAGAGTGGTTTGAAACCATTCTCGGGTGCCCCGGGTGCCCCATACAGCCCACCTCTGCCTTTTTTCTTTTTTTAAGTGCGTGGCTTTATTCCCTTCCTTAGATCTCTGGTCCCATCGCGGGACGTCACCGGCCGGGCCACCTCGTCTGCAGTTGTGTTGTCTCGTGTCCCCTCCTCCTGCCACCCCAGTGTTTCTTCTAGGTTTTTTTCCCCCTTCCCTCCCTCTTCCCCCTCCTGCTCCCTCCTCCCTTGGTTCAGCACAGGTAAACGGTTCCCCTCCCCACCTTCATGGATCACCAGCTCACGTCACATTTCCTTCTCATTTCTTTTTGTGTGTTTATTTAAGTTATTTTCCCTCCTTCCTCCCCTTTCCTTTTCCCCTCCCTCCCTCTTCTGCCATGTAATTGGAGGGTGTGCAATGAGTTTGCAAACAGCTGGACTGTCAGGCTGCTTTTTTTCCAGATATTCCTTCTCTGCCTCCCCATCCCCTCCTCTCCCTCCCCCTTTCTTTCCTTCATTCTTTCTTTGGATCACTGAGCACGTGTGGAAGCTTGAGAGAAACCACAATGAGAGAGAGAGAGAGAGAGAGAGAGAGAGAGAGAGAGAGAGAGAGAAAGGATTGTTCCTCTTCTGGGAAGTTCTTAGGTAGCTGGGAAGGACGGAGGGAGGGCTGGGCCTCCCAGGAGCTCAAGAACTTTCTGCAGCCGGAAAAGAAAGGCTTTGGATCTAGATACCCAGAGGCGCTGGGGGGACATTTGTTTGCTGCTCCCACTTAGCAGGCGATCCCTCTCGGCACGTCTTCCATTGGCTTCCCCTAAAACTGAGGGTTTGAAACCGAGAGAATGGCTGCCACACTTGCCCCAGGTGCCCTGTACAGCCCACCTCCGCCTTTTTTCTTTTTTTAAGTGCGTGGCTTTATTCCCTTCCTTAGATCTCTGGTCCTTCCAAAACTTTTCTCGGCTGACGCAAAACCTCATGCACTACTTCACGTCCCTGGAAACTGGAATGACAGTCTGTAAGGTTGAGCCAGCCCTTTTTCATGGATACAACAGCCACTGTTTGCTAAGTGCGCTGCGGGGTACGTGGAGAGCTGCAGGAGATTTCTAGGATGGACAAAGAACTGGGGGCGGGGGAACGGCATACTCACTTCAGGCGAAGTGTGTAGGTGGGAATTAGATTTGGGTAAATGTATCTTCCCCATTGATCTCTTTCAGGGATCATTTACCTTCGTTTGATTGCATTTGGATTAGAGCCGCCAGCGGAGAAACCAAGATGGTGACATAGGTAAACACCGGAGATTGCTGCCTCGCACAACCACTTCAAGAATACCACTAAAAGACGGAATGGAAATCATCCAGAACCACAGGAAGGCTGGCTGAGTGGAAATTCTATAACTAGAAGAAAAGAGAAAAGCATACTGAGACTCAGAGGAGGTGCGGTGTGGAAGTAAATTACGAAGGTATGGAGGCACACACGGAGAGGGCTGGCGGCTGAGGACACGGTTGTCTTTTTCAATTGGGAGGGGGTCTCAAGCTCTGAGCTCCAGTTCCGGGCGAGTGTCTGGGGACCCAGACGCATACGGAAGAAACTGGACTGTCTGGCATCGGTGGAAACTCGAGGGCAGCTTTCTCTCAGAGGTGCGTGCAGTGATTGCTGGGACACTGAAAAGCAGGGCCTCTGAGGGCAGGACTGAGAGCAGCCATAACTGCTCGCTCCACCCTGTTGATCCCCTGGGACCCCGCCCCGCTCAAGCCGTGCACAGAGGCTTTTGCATATGAAAGGCCTGGCCCTTTGCAATCTGAAAATTACCTAACAAACTGCAGCTGGCCCAAGGCCCCACGGCAACTTGCATTGCTTCACAGCTGGCTCCTGCTGGGTAGCCTCATGCAGAGGCTAGATTAGCACCTCCTTAGAGATCCAGGAGCCAGTGTACCCGGTGGTCAGAGTGGGACCATCCAGATTGCAGCTCCTCGGATCCATAAGGGACACACTCAGGGGGTAGACTCAGTGAGCACCAAAGCCCCACTGAAGCAAGTCTTGCCCCAGAAGGGTGTCTCCAGCTCAAAAGTTCTCCCACTGCAGACACAGCTGATTCTCACAGCCAATTGGCCTGGAGGTCAATTCCTCCCAGTGATACCTACAGCAATCAAGGCTTACCTACAACAAGACTGTGCACAAAGCCCACAAGGGGGTGCATCAAGAGTGTCCACCTCAGGTAATTGGGGAGGCTGAGCCACTGGGCCCTATAGGACACCTAGCACACAAAGCCACTCTATCAACACAGGGAAGCAGCCAAAATGCGGAGACAAAGAAAAAGGACACAAATGAAAGGAATGGAGGAAAGCAAACTACTGGATATAGAGTTCAAAACCACAGTTTTAAGGTTTTTCAAGAATTTTCTAGAAACCGCCGATAAACTTAACGAGACCCTCAAGAAATCTACTGAGACCCTCGAGATTGTGAAAAAGGACCAACTAGAAATTAAGCATACACTGACTGAAATAAAGAATATTATACAGCCAGCACCGGTTTGGCTCAGTGGATAGAGCGTCGGCCTGCGGACTGAGGGGTCCCAGGTTCGATTCTGATCAAGGGCATGTACCTTGGTTGAGGGCACATCCCCGGTAGGACATGTGCAGGAGGCAGCTGATCGATGTTTCTCTCTCATGGATGTTTCTAGCTCTCTATCCCTCTCCCTTCCTCTCTGTAAAAAAAAAAAAAAAAATCAATAAAATGTATATAAAAAAAAAAAGATGGTTAAAAAGAAAAAAAAGAATATTATACAAACTCCCAACAGCAGACTAGAGGATCGCAAGAATCAAGTCAAAGATTTGAAATATGAAGAAGCGAAAAACACCCAACCGGAAAAGCAAAATGAAAAAAGAATCCAAAAATACGAAGATAGTGTAAGGAGCCTCTGGGACAACTTCAAGCGAACCAACATCCGAATTATCGGGGTGCCAGAAGATGAGAGAGAGCCGCCAGCAACAAAGGCTCATGAGGCTGAGCACCCAGCGAGGGAATGTGAGTCCGGGATTCTACCCGCCCCAGGTCTTCCACCTCCCATCCTCCCCTGCTCCAATGTCGCAGAAACAAGCACTTTTAACTAGAAAAACACTGGCAAGGGCAAACTTTTTTTAAATGGGGAAGCTTATAGGATCACCACCACACAAATCTTTACATGCGTTTGTCATAGTTGTCTCTGTGGAGGAGTATGGATGACTCTCCACTCACCCACACCCTGCCCCACCTTCATTCATCCTCACACCCCTCTACATGCAGAGCAACATCTATCAGTGGAAAAGAGACGGATTTTGTTATCCCCAAAATACCTTTAAAATTTGAGACTCGGAATTGCAGTGTCTCATTGGTGGTTGTTGTTTTTTAAATGTATTGTGGTGACATTGGTCAACATGAACATATAGGTTTGAGGTGTGGGTTTCTATGTTACAAGCTCTGTATATTGCACCATGTGTCCACCACCCAAAGTCAAATCTTTTCCAGTCACCATATCTTAGGACCCCGGTGGTTATTAAGGTCTAGTATAGAGCATTAGTCACCAAACATTCTTGGTCACTCACCCATCGGTAAAAATATTTGCCTTCTCCCCCACCCCACCCCCCTCCCAATGTACTTACCTAGTTTACCCTAAAGAGCATGGACTTTGAAGTTAAAATGTATTCAACTTGTTACCAACTACCTGTGTCCTTTGCCACATCCAAATAGTGCCTTAGTTTCTTCATTTGTAAAATGAGGATAATAAAAGCATCTACCCAACAATGTCATTATAAAGATTAAATGAGTTAACATTTGTAAAGCAAAGTGGTGAGTGCTATCTAAGTGTTATATAAAGATTATCATATAAACTATATATTAATTATATACAATAATTATATACCTAATATTTAGGTATATTACAGGAAAAAATGAATAATGATTCAAAACGTGTGTGTGTGTGTGTGTGTGTGTGTGTGTGTGTGTTTTCTCTGCATATTCTGTTCCCTCCCTGGGCTGCGTGGACCCCTATGGAGACCTTTGACTTAAAGCTGTGCTGCAAATACAGTAGCCACTGTCGTTTTCTAAATTAAAAATTCAGTTCCTCGGTCACACTGACCACATTTCAAATACTTAAGAGCCACAGGATTGGTGGACAGCGCAGATATAACGTATTTCCACCATTGCTGAAAGTTCCATTGTATGGCATTGACAAAGCGGGGGGTGGGGGGGGGTGCAACAAAGTCTCAGGCAGAAGCTACTGTGGGGCCATGTTCAAATCTCTAGGCCTCACACCTCCCCTGTAAAATGAAGATTTAAAAAAAAGGAAATACCTCATGGATGGCTGAGGGAAGGAAATGAGAAAAGGTGTGTAAGTCTGGCAGAGTGCTTACAAAAATAGAGGAACTTGCAAACGTTAGTACAATTTGAGTGTAGTCCAGTTCTAAACGTCTGAAAGGCTCAGATCTTGTTATATCCCTGATTCTAATGGGTAAGTTTATCAAGGGTACTACTGATTTTGGAAAAGACATGAGTTTAGTTAACTTTTAGTTGAAAACAGAGCATTCGAGGAGAACCAAGATGGCGGCATAGGTTAACACTGGAGTTTGCTGCTTTGAACAACTACTTCAAAAGTGAAACTAAAACATGGAACGGACATCACCCAGAACCACAGGAACGCTGCCTGAGTGGAAGTCCTACAACTAGGAGGAAAGAGAAACGCATACGGACACTCAGAGGAGGCGCAGTGCTGAAGTCAAATTCTGAGGTGCGGAGTGCGCGGAGCGGGCTGGCAGCGGAGGGCGCGGTTGTTGTTTTCAATCGGGAGGGAGTCGCAGACTCTGAGCTCCAGATCCGGGCCAGTCTTTAGGGACTCAGACTCAAACGGGAGAAGCGGGACTGTCTGGCTTCGGTCAGAGCGAGTGCAGCTTTCTCTCCGAGCTTTGCAGCGGGTGCTGGGACTCAGAGAGGCAGAGCCCCTGGGGACAGGACTGAGAGCCGCCATAACTGCTCTCTCCGGCCCACCCTGTTGATCCTGTGCGACCCGCCCTGCCCACGCCCTGCACAGAGGCATTTGCCGGATAGCCTCAGGCAAAGGCTAGATTAGCACCTCCCTAGAGGACAGAAGTTCTCTCACTGCTGACACAGCTGATTCTCATAGCCACTTGGCCTGGAGGTCAAACCCTCCCTGGAATTAGCTACAACAATCAAGATTTATCTATAAGACTGCGAACAAAGACCACTAGGGGGTGCACCAAGGAAGCATAACAAAATGCGGAGACAAAGAAACAGGACAAAATTGTCAATGGAAGAAATAGAGTTCAGAACCACACTTTTAAGGTCTCTCAAGAACTGTTTAGAAGCTGCCGATAAACTTAATGAGATCTACACGAAAACTAATAAGACCCTCGATCTTATATTGGGGAACCAACTAGAAATTAAGCACACACGGACTGAAATAACGAATATTATACAGACGCCCGACAGCAGACCAGAGGAGCGCAAGAATCAAGTCAATGATTTGAAATGCGAGGAAGCAAAAAACATCCAACCGGAAAAGCAAAATGAAAAAAGAATCCAAAAATGCGAGGATAGCGTAAGGAGCCTCTGGGACAGCTTCAAGCGTACCAACATCCGAATTATAGGGGTGCCAGAAGATGAGAGAGAGCAAGATATTGAAAACCTATTTGAAGAAATAATGACAGAAAACTTCCCCCACCTGGTGAAAGAAATGGACTTACAGGTCCAAGAAGCGCGGAGAACCCCAAACAAAAGGAATCCAAAGAGGACCACACCAAGACACATCATAATTAAAATGCCAAGAGCAAAAGATAAAGAGAGAATCTTAAAAACAGCAAGAGAAAGAAACTCCGTTACCTACAAGGGAATACCCATACGACTGTCAGCTGATTTCTCAACAGAAACTTTGCAGGCCAGAAGGGAGTGGCAAGAAATATTCAAAGTGATGCATACCAAGAACCTACAACCAAGATTACTTTATCCAGCAAAGCTATCATTCAGAATTGAAGGTCAGATAAAGAGCTTCACAGATAAGGAAAAGCTAAAGGAGTTCATCACCACCAAACCAGGATTATATGAAATGCTGAAAGGTATCTTTTAAGAAGAGGAAGAGGAAGAAAAAGGTAAAGATACAAATTATGAACAACAAATATGCATCTATCAACAAGTGAATCTAAGAATCAAGTGAATAAATAATCTGATGAAAAGAATGAACTGTTGATTATAATAGAATCAGGGACATAGAAAGGGAATGGACTGACTATTCTTGGGGGGGAAAGGGGTGTGGGAGATGTGGGAAGAGACTGGACAAAAATCGTGCACCTATGGATGAGGACAGTGGGTGGGGAGTGAGGGCGGAGGGTGGGGCGGGAACTGGGAGGAGGGGAGTTATGGGGGGGAAAAAAAAGGGAACAAATAAAGATTTAATTAAAAAAAAGAAAGAAAGAAAGAAAACAGAGCATTCTAGAGAAAATGGGCTTCACTTGCTCCTGATTTCTTTGTCTTCCCCACCCACAGACCCTAGTCTTCTCCCAGTCGTGCCATCTCAGCGAATGGCGCTGCCGTCCACTAACCTGAGTCAGTGCCATCTCATCCTCTTTGCCATCTCCTCACCCAATTCCTTTGCCTCCAAAATATTGTAGGTTCAACCTCCAAAACACTCCTCCTCCTCTCCTTGGTCCTGTCTGCACAGGCCCCCACAGGTGGTGTCCCTCCTGGGCAGACACCCTTCTGTGGCTCCCCAGATACAGCTTGTAGGACAACCCGATGGAAGAGTGCCTTTCACATTGGAGCATGGCAAATGCTATGTTTATTATAAATATTCTCAGGTAGATTTTAGTGAAGGGCCTTGTTCCAATAAAAGTATTTTACTACAATTTTCCAACGAAATGGAAAAGTGTTGGGGAGTGGATGCCTTCCACTCTCTCTAAAAAATCAGTGGAATCAATATGCGCTGGTGTGATTAAATAAAACACATTTCTTAAAAAGAGAGAGGGAGGCAAAAGAGACATGACAACTAAATGCCATACCTGAGCCTAGACTAAATCCTGCACAGGAAGGGGAGAATGCAACAAAGGACATTATTGACAAAATCGGAGTATGAACAGAAAATTAGATAAAAGGGTTATACCAATGATAAATTTACTCTTCTAGTTATATAAAAGAATATCCCTATTCTTGGACTGCCCACACGAAAGTATTTAGATAAAGGACCATGATGTATATAATTTACCCTCAGATGATTCAGAAAAAATTTCACATAACATATAATTTAAATATTGTATATAAAAGAGAGAAGACACCTACATAAATGATAAAACTGCCCAGCCGGCGTAGCTCAGTGGTTGAGCATCAACCTATGAACCAGGAGTTCACAGTTCGATTCTCAGTCAGCGCACATGCCCAGGTTGCGGGCTCAGTCCCTAGTGTGGGGTGAGCAGGAGGCAGCCAATCAACGATTCTCTCTCATCATTCACCTTTCTCTCTCTCTCTCCCTCTCCTTTCCCCTTTGAAATCAATAAGTAATATATTTTTTTAAAAAATGATAAAATAAATGGTGTAAAATGTTAGTAGGTAAATCTGAGTAAAGAGCATATGGGTGTTCTTGGTACTATTTCTATTCTTGGAAACTGTGTCTAAGTTTGAAATTATTTCCAAAAATTTTTTAAAAATATATATATAATAAAGCACTAAATAAACTATACTAAATAACTCAAAACAAATGAGGTTAGTTGTCTTAACTATCCACTCTCACAATAGGCCCAGACTAACAACTACATGATTTTTTTTTTTAAAAAATGCATTTTATGCTTTTTATCTAAACAAAAGTGATTTTATTTTTCTTGCAGAAACAACATGCTCCCTGGTCATGGGAAAACAGCCTATCATGGACATTTGTGGCTTTGCTGGCCACTGTCTTACAAACCAGTTTGGCACGGTCACACTCGTTGCAGATTCTGGGCTGCAGGAAGTGGGAACAGATACTATATAACTTATAAATAACATCCACCATGTAAAGAGAATAACCCAAGGTAAAACCACATCCCCAAATTACAGAATTGCACATTTGTTGCTTTGAAGCAGGAAGATCCTGAGATGCATGGAAATACAGTTCAATGCCGTTTGATCAGATAGCCTTATGGTCACCAGTTAGAAGATTATTTGGAAAAGTTATTTAAACTTTTGTATATAAAAAAAAAAAAGACATTGCCTTAACCGGTTTGGCCCGGTGGGTAGAGTGTTGGCCTGCTGACTGAAAGGTCCCAGGTTCGATTCCAGCCAAGGGCATGTACCTTTTTGTGGGCACATCCCCAGTAGGAGGTGTGCAGGAGGCAGCTGATCGATGTTCCTCTCTCATTGATGTTTCTAACTCTCTATCCCTCTCCCTTCCGCTCTGTGAAAAATCAATAAAATATATATTTTTTTAAAAAAGACATAAACTACACAATTATATTAATTTTACGTTTGCTAGGATTATCCATTATTTTTTTATTCTTCTCTGTAATTTATCACCTTCTATAATAAGTATGTATTATTTTATTTTTTTAAAGCACAATCATGGCTAAGTTTTAGTTTAATTTTATTGTTTTTAGAAAAAGGAGGGAGAGAGAGAGAGAGAAACATGGTCGGTTGCCTCCCACACGAGCCCCAACTGAGGATTGAACCCACAATCTAGGTATGTGCCCTAACCAGGAATTGAACCCATGACCTTCCAGGGCATGGGATGATGCTCCAACCAAGCCACACCTGCCAGAGCCATGGATAAGTTTTTCAATGAAGTAGAAATCATATTCAAGTACTCATACACAAAAAGACACAATAGCTGCTTTATTCTATAGAAAATTCCTAAATTATTTACATATAACCTTGCCTGCCAGTAGAGGGAAATTATACAACAAATACCTTACTCTTCAACATTAACTTCTGTAAATGACAAATAAAACACAAACCTCAACAAGCAGTCATTGGAAAGCCTTACCTTCTATAATAACAGGTAAAAAAAACCCAAAAAACAAACTAGGTTAAAATAAGTGTACAACCTGGCCACCAGTGTGGCTCAATGGTTGAGCATCGACCCATGAACCAGGAGGTCACGGTCAATTCCAGGTCAGGGCACATGCCCAGATTGCAGGCTTGATCTCCAGTAGGGGGTATACAGGAGGTAGCTGATAATTGATTCTCATCATTGATGTTTCTATCTCTCTCCTTTCCTCTCTGAAATCAATAACATATATTTTAAAAAATAATAACAATATACAACCTGCAAAGTTAGAACACTGTATTAAGTTTGTACAGTGCCAGATTAAATAAAATTCAACAGAAACTTTAAATATTATCAGGAGAATCTATTTTAAGAAGCAATTTTTTTCCCCCTAGAATACTGGTATAGATAGATCATTCATACTTTTATGTAAAGAAAAAAACTTAAGCATGATATAATTAAAATTCATTTTTAAATAAAAGTAAAAAATTGTATAGTTAAGAGCCAGATAGATCTGGGTTCAAATTCTAATTCTGCAATTTATTAGCTGTATAACTTTATGTAAATGACTTAACTGTTCTGTGCCTCAATTTTCTTACTAGTAAAATTTGTGAAAGCGGGAAAAATAATCTCTGCTACTTAGGATTATAAAGATAAAGGATAACAGAAGTAAAGCAAATAAATATAAGCAAATAGTAAGTGCCTGGCAAATAGTAGGTGCTCAATAAACAATGGACATGGTGGTAGTAGTAAATATTGTTGCTATTGAGATAATTAATAAAACATATAGTTTTACCACTTGCCTGAAAAGGCAGGAAATAGCAAATGAAATCTTCACATGCCTGATTCACAGATCCTGGCCAACTCTACAAAGGCCCCTCCTCTATATTGGTGCCTCTCTGATGACTCTTTGTACATTTTAAGTTGCGATAAACAAGGAATGCTCACAAGCAGGACAAATCGTCTGTAAACAAGCTGTCCTTCAGCAACAACACCCTATCACACTGCTCACCTGATCTCCCTCTGACTGTATGGAGCCACCCCTGACACCCATCTCCAGCCCAGGTTTCTACCCAAACCCATCCCCATTTGGACTCAAGGACCCAGGCTGCCTTTGCTCTTATGGTTTTACCATCTCAGTATCTGGCCCTCACTATCCCCCTGCAGGGGAAAGGAGAGCGGAAAGTTCGCACAGGTCTTTTCACTGCTTCAGTCCAGAAGAGACACACTGATTTTTGCTCACAGCCTATGGGTCAGCACCAGGCAATTGTGCAGCCGAGAAGGAGAAAAAACGATATACTGGTGCAAACGAACACTGTCTACCATGGCCTTATGTTACTTTCACTTTTTAGTTGAGAAATATTGGAATCATATAACCCCAAGCACTGCTGGCAGCCATGTCAGCACCATGAAAGAAGTCCGCCCTCAGATGCAGCTCACATAGTGGAAGACGAGCAGAGAGAGGAAGAGAAACGAGACCTTGACATCATCAAGCCGTATCTATAGCCGAAACCATCTCTGTCTGGTCTTTTTAGGTGAAATGAGGAATTCCCTTGAGTGTTTAAGGCAGTGTAAGTTGGGTTTCCTGTTGATTTCAACAAAGACTCCTAATTCACAATATCAACACACTGATCCAGCCACCTTGAGTCACTGTTGGTTCTCTAAAATACATTTATTTTTTATTTCAAAACTAGAGGCCCGATGCATGAAATTCGTGCAAGAGTAGGCCTTCCTTCCCCCGGCTGCCGGCACCAGCTTCCCTCTGGCACCCAAGACCCGGGCTTCCCTCACAGCCCTGGCTTCGTCCAGAAGGTCGCCCGGAAGGATGTCTGGTCTAATTAGCATATTATGCTTTTATTATTGTAGATAAGCCCAAAATGAATTGAGCATAATCACCATAAAAAGCAAGATCTGGGCCCTTCTTGTTATTGCTGAAGAGCAAAATGACCATCGGTGACATCTAGGAAAGCTTTTAACAACTGAGAACATGGCAGCTGTGGAGGAGTGCCATTCCTTAAGTGTTAACTTGCAGATATATCAGTCATTTTAGGGCATCTGCCTGGATAAAGGACCGTGGGCTGCTCTCTGAGGTCCAAGCTTCTCTCAAAACTAGCTGCTGAGCAATCAGGTTGGACGCTACTGAGGAGAAACCTGGGCACCGTGTAAAGACCCTCCTCTGAGGCCTGCCGACTCCTGTATGAAAAGCACGCGGGTAGAAAAACGCCTGTTGAGTCAAAGTTGTGCTTCTAACTTCCTGATGTGGTCACATGAATGGGGAAGTGTGTGTCCGCTCGGTGTGTGCTCCGCAGCTCCAGCCAGCGTGGCTGAGTCAAGTGGAAAGCGCTTCAAGCTCACATCAAAAGGGGGAAATGGAGAAGCATCTTCAATCAGGGGAGACAGACTCCCCCCGCCCTTCGTATTATAATTCCCCCACTCTCTCGCCACATTTAAACCGCCAGAGAAGCCCCCAAGCAAAGTGATAGAACAACATTTGAAAGTTGCCAAGGGAGACCTTCCAGAAAGAGTGTGGTGAATAAAACACTTGGTCTTCTCAGTCCTACCACTTCATCTTGTCTTTGGTCACTAGATTTTTTTTTTTTTCCTCTCTCTCTCTCCTTCAGCCCTCTTGGTGTTGACAGAAACTGAGGTAGGTGTTTAAGCTTCGTAGTAATGATGGATGAAGTAGATCTATTAAACATTAACAAAAAAAATTGAAGAGTTGGCAATTTGGCAAGATGGGCCCACAATTTGATGAGCCCTTCCAATGCAAGGCTAACTTGACATACACTTTTACTTGTTGCACATCTCAGAAGAGCATTTATATTAGTTTATTTGTCACATCAGGTGTAAGTGGAAGCACTCGTGTCAGTTTTATAAATCTCCATGAAATATTAATGAAAACCATGTGCCTTTTGGGTTGTTGATGCTGCCTTGATCTCACTGAAAAAGAAAAGAAGAAAAACAGAGGGCAAGGTAAGAACATAACTATCACTTGTGTACACTGAATGAAAGAATGCAATTATAGAACAGTGGTAGAAAATAAAGTCAGCAAGTGACTCATAAGTACAAGCCCTGAAATAGCTCAGCTTTGCATATGTGCGATAGATCTGCTAACGACTAATGAAATAGAACAATGAATCACTTGGGACTAGATTTAAAAGCTCCAATGAAGTCCACCTACATTTGTAGAACCAGAAATGCCACTGACTTTCAGCAAGCCTGGCTCTCAGCATCCTGTGGAACAGGAAAGAAGGCCAGCTACTGGTGAGTTGCCGGGGTCCGACCCCAGCGGGTCCAGGGGTCCCCAAAGGTGTAGACGGAGTCAGCGAAGAAAGAATGACACGGAGACAGTGTTCAGTTGATCAGCAGCCTAGCCAGGATCTCTAGCCCGGGTCTCCAGCCAAGTTCTGGTCTGGATCTCCAGAGAGGTTCTGCTTCGGATCTCCAGCGAGGTTCTGTAGCCATGTTCCCTCGCTAGGTTCTCCAGCCAGGTTCTGTCCAGGCTCTCCAGTCAGGTTCAGTGTCCAGGTCCTGGTCAGGTTCTCTTGCCAACCTCCGCAGTCAGGTTCAGTCCAGGATCCCTGCCATGCTCTCTCGCCAGGCTCCGCCTCCAGGCTCCGAGGCCAGTCCCTGTCCAGGATCCTCCGGCATGCTCTCGCCAGCGAAGTTCTTCTGTCTCTAGAGAACGTTCTGTGTAGGTTCTGTGCCTAGGCTCTGTCTCTCTTGGTCCTGTCTTCCAAGCCCTGTGTCCTTAGTTCTGTCTTATAAGTTCTGTGTGTTTCTGTCTTGTTACAACTGTATTTATACCAGTTGATTCAATCCTATCAATCTCTATTACAAAGGTTAGGGCGTTTCTTATCTCCATTCCAGGGAGAAAAGATTATGTAGTTTAAGCATGATTGTTCGTAGTTAAAGGGATTAATTACCCACCTGGCACTTAGTTGAGGGTTTTATTCCCTCCCTAACTTCAGGGGAAAATCCCTACCTGGGGATTCAACCTTTCTCGGAGAGGTGACCTTGGTTAAAACACAGCGCCAAGAAGGTGAGCAAACATATTAAGAACCATATGCCATATATGCCAGGTCCCTTGAAACAGCAAGGATGGACCGGCTCCCGGCAGTGAGTGCCATGGCACCAGCCCCCTTCCTTTCTTCTCCCCCTGCCTGTCTGGGGAGCACAGGTGTTCAGTGGTTAAGCCTCAGGGGCCACGCCTCTGCTGAGGTAGGTCTCTCTGGTTCCTCTTCTTCTCTTCTGCTGGCCTCAGGCTGCTGAAGGCTCGTCCCTCTTTCAAGGGGACACCACCCTTTCCTCTGTGGCTTCACTTCTCCCTCCCCCGCCTAGAGATGCAGGTGTGCTTGCCTCACCTGGTCTCTGCTCCCACCTCACCTACGTACCTGTCCTCTCCACCCTGAGACCTCACTGCAGATCAGTTCCGGCAAGCAGGCAGGGAGAGAACAGCTAGTGTGGGGGAGCCTTGGGGCTCAGGAAATCTCACCAGCTTCTCACCTCCTGGGCCCTGGCTATGAGACAGGCTGGTAAGCGAGGACAGCGGAATAGGGCAACTGAGACAGGGAGCTAAACAGCAGTTTGCAGCCACCTAGTAAATCCTATCTTCCCTAAACCAGGGACGCTCAGAGTAAACGGTTTGCACTTCTCCTCCCCAACCAGAGGGTGAACAGCTTAAATCTCCCTACTCAGGGAGACAGATAGAGAAATCCAACTAGTGCCATTTGCCAACCACGCCCAAGGACGAGGAAGTGAAGAGAAAAAACCTCATTTTGGCCCATCAGCATAAAGCTGACGAATATTCTGTTGTGATCCTCCCCTAAGACCTCTCTGTCCAGCCTTTAAAACCCCTCAAAACAAAGGTCCAGTGTGCCCTCTCCCTCCCAGGAGCACACTCCTGCTTCCCCCGCTTTTCCCCACCCCCCACAGGCATGCACCTCCTAAATTCTGAGGGACCCCATGAGGCTTGCAACCAGGGCAGCCATGGGCAGTGGCAGGTCATCCCAGGCAACCCCCCCGAGCCTGTCCCCAAGGCCCCCTTTTCTCTGACTTCTTAGCCGAAGCAGCCCGGCCTGGGCTCACTTCCCAGCCCTTCCTTGTTTCACGCCCCCAGATTTAACACACGTCCTCTAAACTCACCTGGACTCCTGCTGTGAACTTTTTCCTGCACGAAGTCAAGAACCCACACACCACTGCTGGCCCTAGGCAGACCCGCTCAGGGCCGGGTCCTCTTTCCAGAAACAGCTAAAACCCCTGCCTCCCGGAAGTCCCTGGGCCTCTCTGCACACTCTGAGTTCTCTGTCCTGGATTGTCTCGTGAGCACGGAGCTCGCCTCTCCCTGGCACTTGCTTGACCACCTGTGCGGCCTTGGGCACCTCACTGAACCCCTTTGCGCCTCAGTTTTCTCAGCCCTCAGGTTGTAGTGAGGTTTCAGGAAGCTAGTCCCCTGAGCACAGTGCCGGTACATCGTGGGAATTACCATTAGGGCTCTGGCCCAAATCTGGTAGCCATGACCCAGCACCCGAAGAGGTAACGCCTGGCATGGCGGGGCCTCCTGGACTTTGCTCCATCCCTGCAGCCAGCGTCCATTCTGATTGCTCAGCACCCGTGCCTTCCTGGTTGCTAAGCATTTTTTCAACTTAATGCTGGTTGTACTATGCGCACGAGAGCAAAGTCAGAGAAGTGTGTGCCGCTGGGTCATTAAAGCACAGAAGGGGTGAGACGAGAATCCCAGCAGCAGCATGGAGGGATGGGAGGGCGGAGGATGGCAAGGTGTCGTCTGTTTGCAACATGATAGGCAAACAGGGTCTTAATGGCTTTCACCATAACAGACACTGTAAGGAAGATCGCTGTGTTGGTCTTCGGTGGTGCCATGACAATGCCACAAACGGGGCTTAAAAACAAAAGGAATTTATTTTCTCCCAATTTCAGCCCTCCCTCGGAAGGTGCTGTCAGGGCCGCGCTCCCTCTGTAAACTCTAGGAGAGAATCCCTCCTTTCCTCTTGTCTGGTGGCCCCGGGTGTTCAAGGGCTTTGGCAGCACAGCTTCAGTCCCTACCTCCCTCTTCACAAGGCCTTGCCCCTGTGGGTCTTTGTGCCTCACATTGCCCTCTGCCTTTCTCTTCCAAGAACATCTGTCGTTGGAGTTAGGGTCCATTCTAAGTTCAAGATTATATCATCTTGAGACCTTTAATTACATCTGCAAACATTTTTTTTTTTATAAAATAAGATCACATTCACAAGTTCTGGGGTTAAGACTTGCACATAGCTTTTGGGGGAACCACTCGTTTGTACTATCAGCCCAATACAATGATGTGCAAAAGCAGTGGCTGATACACAGCTTCCTAGATTTTCAGAAGGCTAATTCCACATCGAAGAGTAGAATGTAGTAGCCTTGGTTTTTACCCAAAATGCTCCTCAGCACCCTTCAGCGGCTCTTTCTCCAGGGGAGAACCTGTCTTTTCCAGCTTCTAAAACCCACTTGCATTCCTTGGGTCATGGCCTCACCTTCCTCCTATCTCTACTTCTATCATCTACTTGTAGATGATAGATGATATAATCTTGAACTTAGGAGGGACTTCTCTGACTCTGGCCTTCCTGCCTCCCTCTTATAAGGACTCTTATGATTACACGAGGCCCACCCAGATACTCCAGAATAATCTTCCCATATCAAGGCCCTTATTTTAATCACCTCTACAAAGTCTCTTTCGCTGTGTACGGCAACATAATCAGGGTCCAGGGATGAAGATGTGGACGTCTTGGGGGCTCTTACTCTGTTGACCACAGTTGGAAACTTAGGTTTTATTCTAAGAGCAAGGAAGTGAAACCAGCAGAATAAGAATCACAAATCCAAGGAAGAATCATACTGGACAGCAGAGACCCAAGGGTTAGTCATGGCCAGAGGATGTAAAAGTTAACATAGAAGACCCCTATGCAATATTTTGAAACTGATGGAATATCTGGTCATGTGTAGGGCAACTAGTATAGAATCTATTTTTTCATAGTCTGTTTTTGTTTGGTCTTTCTCAATTAATCCTTTGAGGTTTCTATGAAGCCCCAAGTCCCAGGACACCTTTGGTTATTGTTACAGGTGAAAACCTGGACGAGGTGGACCAAGGATGACTATTTTGGTCAAGATCCCATGCCCACAATGAGCAGGCCAGGGGGATTGTCATTTTAGCAGGTACAGTCCTACAACACCTTATCAAAGCATTGCCCAGAAGGGACAGATCCTAGAACCAATTCAAGAATAAGGAAATGGCCAATTGGCAATAGAAAGAAATGTCACAAAACTACCAGAAATTAAAGAATATAGACTATGTTGATTTCTGGAAAGCCTCTATTTACAACACTAAGAAGAAAGAATGTGCAGAATTGTTCATACTGATTACATTTCTGTAAGGCATAATAAGTTAGTAAAGGGGATAAGGACACATATGTAATACCTTAATCAATAAAGAAAAAATAAATAAGTTAGTAAAGATTTGAATAGCGTTTTAAGTTTTCTCTACAGTTTGTGACGTTTATTCAAACATGCTTGTGCTTCTGCCAACACCTTCCCCTCTCTGATGTAGCAGAGTTGCTCAAAACTACCCACAATGCCCTTCAGCGGCTGTCTTTGGGTTGCCTCTCCTTCTCCTGTCTTCACTGGGTTTCTAATCCCATTCCACCTGGCTTCAGCTCTCTTTACCTACCTCATTGCTCTCTTGTTTCGTTGACCCGTTATAATAAACTTCCCGAGTTCACTGGCTGCCCTACGCCGTCTGGGAGTCTTGGTTCCCCTTTCAGAGCTGTGGGTAAGAACCTCAGTGTCCCCGGCAGGCCACTCAGGGTCAGACAAGCCAGGCCAGCCCAGCAGGCCTCACCTCCAAGGAGAGGAGCAGAGAGATCCCATGATAATTCCTTTCCAGAAACACATTGCTTGAAGAAGTTACAGGTTCTTTACCAATCCGCAGGAACACTGTATTCAGTCAGAAAATTTGCACAGCAACCCAAATCTTAGAGCTGACCCTGACTCTTGGGATCCAGAAAAGTTGACACCTTAAAAGGGAAAAACAAGCTAACAAACATGCCCTTCAGGAGACTGGGAGAAAGACAGCTCGGTTCCGATGTGTAATAATCCCCTATATCAAACTATACAGTAAGGGTGAGGAAGAGGGCAGAATAGCGTAACAATTTGAAAACACAGATTCTGGACCCAGATTTTCTGGGCTCAACTCTGCCATTGATGGGCTGCTGCTTTTGGATGTGAGACCTCACAGCTCTTTATGCTCATTTCAACATCTGCTCAGTCAGGACAACAGCAGTACTTACCTTGCTGAGTCGTTTTGAATAGTGCCTGGGATGCAGCAAGCACTCAGTGTGTGTTAACTGCTAGTGTTTTCATGGAATGTTTCCAACTACATCACCAGTATTGGAAACTGCTGACATAGCCCATCTGGCTTTGTAAGCAACTGGCACCCGTGCACGGAACCTCACAGAGCAGTTAAATTGTGTCTGTTAACACAAAGCCCCACAAAAGCATCTTGGTGGTTGCTGGGTAGGAGGCTGAAGCATGTTCTCTCTGGTGCTTGGTTTGTGGGTGAGGCAAGATGCTAATGAGACCACCACTGCAGAGTTAAATCCATCATTCAATCTGTTCTATGACCCAAACTGAAGTCTTTGCTTCTCCAACTATCCCTCAGGCATGTGCCATTGGCTCTAAAAACGCGTGGCAACCATTATTGGCTATTTTTGGACTAAGGTCACTATTATTAATTGCCACAGTTCCATAGGCAACCTATGATGGGTTATTAGGATCCCCTTCCTGAATGAATAAGGATATATTTGGCCATCAACAGAATTGGATAAAGGTAAGTCAAAGAAGACAAAGAGGAGAATTCCTATAAGGACATACTAATACACAACTTCAAAGTGTACTTCCAAACAAATTACCCCATAAAAGAGGCAGAAAGAGACCTGCTTGCATAATCTTGGATAGTTGGATAAGTCTGTTTCACTTCACCAACTGAAGTTTCTGTTTCCTTATCAGAGGCGGGCGGAGGGGAGGGAAGGAGATAGTGGCCTAGATCAGCCTTATTAGAAAGCAAATCCTTTTCCACAAGGAACGCCCGGATCTCACAGTTATTAGAAGCACTGTCCTAGAGGATCTATAATGAGGCCTGGCGCATTTACGGTGCCCCCAGGGCACCAGCAGCCCACCTGGCTCGGACAAAGGCTTCCTCCTCCAGGCTCACACAGCACGGCCTCCCCTCAGCCCTTCTCTATGCCCTTGGGTCTAGAGCAGTGGTTCTCAACCTTCCTCATGCCGCGACCCTTTCATACAGTTCCTCATGTTGTGGTGACCCCCAACCAGAAAATTATTTTCGTTGCTACTTCATAACTGTAATTTTGCTACTGTTATGAATGTAAATATCTGATATGCAGGAAGTATTTTCATTGTTACACATTGAACGTAATTAAAGCATAGTGATTAATCACAAAAACAATATGTAATTATATGTGTTTTCCGATGGTCTTAGGCGACCCCTGTGAAAGGGTTGTTCGACCCCCAAAGGGGTCGCGACCCACAGGTTGAGAACCGCTGGTCTAGAGGGTATGTCCACTTATACCATTCCAATTTACAGACTCCAAGTACATATAAGAGTATGGATGTGTATGCATAAGCTTGGGGACTGAGAGAGGAGAGCCCCTCCGTGTTCCATTCAATTCTTCTGGGTTCTTTATCTTGATACAACCTGGGTGATGGTCTCTGGTGTCATTTCATGCCCCTTGTAGGTAATCTCACTGTATTCCATCTCAGGCATTTTCTTCTCTATAGAACACAGTGTGGAGGCCCCTCTACAGCGGCTGCACCATTCACCTTCCCACCAGCAATGTACAAGTGTTCCGATTTCTTCACACCCACATAAACATTTATTATTTTCTTCTTCTTCTTCTTCTTCTTTTTTTTTTTTTTTAATAATAGCCATCTTAATGAATACAAAATGCCAGCAGACGTTTTTAAGATCATTTGGGTGGGAGGGCTTGCCAACACAACCTAGTCAGACACCTGCCATTCAAGCTATTTATACTATAATCAGGGGGCATCCTGGTACTACCCCTCTACCCTCACCCCAGATATCCACCATTTATTTCTGGGACTATCGAAGCTCCTAGGCCACACATCCCAATCACCCCAGGCCACTCGGTTATCCCTCCCAAGCTCCTTCTGCTCCTGAAAGGCAGGCTCCGGCTGACTCACACATTAGTCTTTAATCACCTCTCTGATACCTTGAGAAAATGCATACACTCACTTTTTTAAAGAACATTTTTAATATCAGCTTTACTGAGGTACAATTTATACACCATAAAATTTGTCCTTTTGCCCTAACCAGTTTGGCTCAATGAGTAGAGTGTCAGCCTGCAGACTGAAGGGTTCCAGGTTCGATTCAGGTCAAGGGCATGTACCTGGGTTGCAGGCACATCCCCAGTAGCGAGTGTGCAGGAGGCAGCTGATTGATGTTTCTCTTTCATTGATGTTCCTAACTCTCTATCCCTCTCCCTTCCTCTCTGTAAAAAATCAATAAGATACATATATTTTAAAATTGTCCTTTTAAAATAACATTTTTAAGATGTATTTTTATTAATTTCAGAGAGGAAGGGAGAGGGAGAGCTAGAAACATCAATGATGAGAGAGAATCATTGATCGGCTGCCTCCTGCACACCCCACACTGGGGAATGGAGCCCGCAACCCGGGCATGTGCCCTGACTGGGAATCAAACCGTGACCTTCTGGTTCATAGGTCGATGCTCAACCACTGAGCCACACCAGCTGGGCACACATCATTTCTTTCTTCGCCATCATGATGTTATGCTTGTCAGTAGAGAGCACTGGAGAAAGATGGCACAAGACAAGGGTTTTGCTTCCTGGTTCCAGCATGTTCAATGGCAATGCGGGCCACTCCTCCAGTGTCTGGCTCTTGCAACATTGGTGCCTTCTCTAGCATCTGGGTCCTTCAGCAGCACCTAGCAGCCCGCACTTTATCAGGGCACCTCCCTCAGGTAAGCATTCTCATATACAGCTTTCCCCAGCATCCTAGAGAACGAATTCCCAGCAAGTTCCACTGGAATGGTGTGGCCGTGACTTGTCTGTCCATCAGTAAGACACAGCTGTGCCCTCTCCAACAAGGTCTGGATCTCAAATGGGGGTGGGATATGGGAGTGCCTGGCTCTCTACATCTGCTATTCCTGCTTCTTTGGAACTCTTTTTACGTCTTGCTAGCCAATCCCTTATTATTCCAATTGCCTGTTACAGTTAATAATTCTTTAGGTTAAACTTTGATCTAATGTTCAAATGACCAAGTGGCTCGCTCCTCTCTTCCTGATGAGCTCTGCAGGACACAGATGGCAAGTGAGACCAGGCTCTGATGGCATTGGGCCAGAAGCCACCTCTTCCTCTGGGCTCTTCAGTTACATAAGTCAACACTACTTTTTCTTTATTTGAGCCATTTTGAGTTGGGTTTCTACCTCTAGCAGAATCTCAATTACATAAACCACAAAAGGAGAAGGAACAATGAAGGTCTACCCATCAAAATGTCATCTACTTAGTCCTGGCCGGTTTGGCTCAGTGGAGAGCGTTGGCCTGCAGACTGAAGGGTCCTGAGTTCGATTCCGGTCAAGGGCACATGCCAGGGTTCCCAGTGGGGGGCCTGCAGGAGGCAGTGATCGGTGATTCTCTCTCATTATTGATGTTTCTGTTTCTCTCCCTCTCTGAAATCAATAAAAATACATTTTAAAAAATGTCATCTACTTTGGGGGCAGTATGAGAACTATTTACATTTCCACTGTGTGAAGGAAAAATTTGAATGTTAAGGTCAGTTTGAATCGTAGGACCATACTCTATCAAATGGAACCAATGGATGAGAAACATGATCTCAGTTCATTGTGAAAGCATGAGGAAGGACTTGCCAGCAATTCAGTGGAATGAACTGCCTTGTCCATGGCGAGGGCCCTGTCCCTAGTGGTGTTGGGGGACAAGGGGGGACAGTCACACTCAGGTATGCTATGGAAGAGATTATTGCACTGGGTGGGAAATGCAACTAAATGACCTATGAAGTTCCTCCCAGATCTAAATTCTGCTATTAGGTTTGTGAAAATTCCTTAGCCCAAACCCCATTAGAAAGTCCCAGACAAGGACTACATTGTGTATCATGTGAATCTCTCGGGACCAGAACTTTGGGTACTGCCGGATGTTATCATTCGATGCAAAGAAAAAGGACTAAGTCACCAGACAGGCGTGTTTAAATAAGACTTCTTGGCCCTGCTAAGAACACAATGTATGGCATGAAAAACAGGAAAGCAATTACTGTAAATAAAATCATTCTGAAAGTAAGTGTATTTATTATTATTATTGTTATTATTTTGGATTACAACAGCCCTCTATTTTACCCTTAGGACACCTATCCGTCCATCCCAAAGCTTTCTCAGTGTCTCTCCCTCTTCTTCCCCCTCCTACAAGTCCCCTCAGTGTTTTTACCCCTGTCCTCCCTGCAGGTCTTCTTCATCGGAGTAGAACACCCTGCTACCATCGCCCTTCACCCTTGCAGGCAGGGTCTTGGGCAAAAATAAGCATATTTAAACACTTAATTTTAATTTGGCTTAAGCATATTTACCTGACTCAGAATTAGATTGCTTAAATGGGTAGGTAAATATAAAGGGTTCCAAGATCCCAGCTTCACACAAGGTATGGAACATTAAGCTGGACGGCAGCCAACATTGATTCTGTTCCTGCTTTTAATAGTGACCTTGGGACAAGGGGGTGGGGCGAGGCGAAGAAGAAAAAGAACTTGATTTTGCTGAGCTTTGGCTTATCCCAGTACAAGAATAAAAAAAATAAAAAACAATAGTCACACCCACATCACAGAGTTTGTGAAAGTTAAACAGGAAATGCCTACAAAAATAGAAAACAATGTCTTCATTATGAACATAATAGGTATTTTTAGTCAGAATCTTTTAATGCAAAGGTTTTGGGGCATAAGTTATACTGAAAGCTGTATTATTTAGTCAGTTATTTCCCAACACCCTCTGAATTAATATAACTTTTAAAGATATCCAATCAAAAACTAGCTAGTTCTAACACATAAGTTGGTTTAACATATACCAAAAACCCCCCAAAAACATAGCAAGTGAAACTGAAACCTATAGAAAATCAGTAACAGTGGACTCAAAGGCATAATGTACTCAGGAAGTCAGAGGCAACTTTATATGGAGTAGTCCTAGACCAAACATGTCAGCAAATCAGATCATTCTTTTTCACTATCAATAATTTTTTCCTTGTCTGTCAGGGGAAAATATCCAACCACAGCTTCATCACAGGTTTTGTGGAGCAAAACTTGCTTTCAAGTTTAATCACTTGCTTTGTCCTTCTATTTGCTCTTGTTCTATTTAATTTTTTTGTATGCAGACCGCATCCTGAAGGGAAAATCATTTTCAAACCTAATTCTTACGGATATCCTCACCCCGGGAATGTTTTGTGATTGCTTATTTACTCCTTACACAGCGGGAGGAAAGGCAGGAACTGGTTAGAGGCAAGAAGGGTCCGGACGGCCCCAGAATTAAACCTTCAGTGTCTGGTCCGTTAAAATCAGTTTCTAGAGCACGTAGATCTATCCATGTTCAAGTCACTCCAAAGCCTCATGTATGATTTAGGGATCATCATCCACTGCCCAGACCATCACAGAAGAGCCTCAACACTCTGCAGCTGAAGGGAAGGGGCTTGGGAAACCACATTTGCGATATTCTCCTAAAGCCTGGAGCTGTGAAAGGAGACCAAAGATAGCATCGGTGATCACTTGCAGATGCTTTATTAGAGGAAACTAGAGGCCTGGTGCACAGATTCATACACATTGAAAGTAAATTAATTAGAAGGTGGCCGGCGGGGCAGGACTGGGAGAGATGGGCTGGACACACCCTGGAGTCAACCTCCTGCAGGCCCTCCCTGGCCGGCCGCACCTGGGAGACACCGGTACTCAAAGGGCATCTGCTGAGTGGGGTCCCTTGGCCTGGCCTGTGGGGATCAGGCCAAAACCCGCAGTCCGACATCCCCCGAGGGGTCCCAGAGTGCGAGAGGGCACTCTGCAAAGTTGCTTTTGCTTGGCAGCTCTTGCGTTGAGGGTCTGCCCCCTGGTGGTCATTGTGTGTCATAGCTACTGGTCGGACAGTCAGCTTTTATATACACACACACACACATACACACACACACACACTTTGGAGATGAGACAGAAGTGGGGTGGTTAGGCATGAGTAGAACTCAACTCCAAAGGTGGGTGCGTGCCTCCTGCAAGCCCCAGTGTGAAGGCTTGGGCCCTGTAACCTGGAGTGAAAAGATGGGAAAGGTGGAACACTCAAGAGGCAGATCTCCAGAGACCATTGCTAGAGGAGCTCTCCTCTCTGTTTAGAATAGGGAAGGTAGCAGGAACTCAGCACAGCTAACCTCTTGCACGAACCATAGAAATGTTGGCCAGTCAGGGGCATCGAGGGAGTGGAATGTGGAGGCTGACACGTTGAGCACAGCCATTTTTGTTGGCTAGCAACTCAGGAGAGTGGTGGCTGGGGGTGGTCCATAGAACATACCCTGAGAGGGAAGCCGGCATTCAAGGAAACCAAATCTCTCTGGATTGGGGTGGTGCCCCCATGGCGTTGGCAACGTGGTGGCACTGACATATGAAGAAAGGCCTCAATTATACTAAAGACTTTGAGGTCTCCATGTTGGAGGGTGGATCTGACTGAAACCTACCATTCCTTGTGCGGACCCTGGTGGCTAACTGGGCTCAAATTTTTAAAAACAGAGCCTAGCATGTATTTCTACACAGAGTCCGGTCACCCACCTTGCACTTCAGAGAAGCCTATGAACTCCCTGCCTGCACGGTGTTTCTGTCATCTGAGCCAGCCCTTATAAAACAGTTCCTGGAATCCTATTTCAACTAATAAGACTGAGGCTTTCCCCACCCAATGGGAGCTGCCCAGCTATAGGGTCCTTCAACATCTTCACCAAACAGAGCAGCTCCACTCTGACCAATCAGAAATTACCCTTTCAACCAATCAACTGCATGTATTTGGAGTCCTCATTTGCATGAGAACTGGCCAATCAGGGACCAGAGGCAGGACCTTCTGTCCATATAGGCTCCCTCCACTCTGGCTATGGGAGCACACTTTTCCTTTCCAGCGAAGGCAGAAGACTGCATTTTCCTAGCTGTGCTAACACACACCTGAGCTGTCTTCCCAGAGCGGAGCAGAGTAGACCAGCACAGTGCAAAGTGATGGGCCTGCAGTGGAGCAGAGCTGCCTAGCTGGAGAGGGGCCTGGCCCCAAAAGCATGGCTACACTTTACTACAGAAAAAGTTACATGTTTAATAATTTATTGTGCCAAATGCCATTCCTTTTGTTTTTGAACAAATTCTTTTATCTGGTACATACAGATATGATAAGAAAATTCATGTCCATTGAAGGTTCCTAATTTTTAAGAAATAACTTTCCAGTTGCCCAAGAAGTATATGTTCATTACAAGAAAAAGGTAGAGTGGTGTCCAAGTTACTTAACATATTCTCAGTCACTCACCCAACTCCTCTCCCATTCTTCCAACTCACTTCCAATATCCCTCCCAGTTCTGGGTGCATGTGTTTTTGTGTCTGGTCCTCCTTATAGGCACAAACAGTAGGATGCTTTGTTTTCAATACCTGTCTGCATGTTTACAACTCTGTAGACCTTTCTGGACAAGATAATCGATTAGGTCAAGCATCTGCAGAGATGTCCTACTTATGAGCTAAACAAATCTAAGGGCACCTAGAGATTTGCTGACACAGGCAAAATATCAACTCCCAAGTCTTTTATCTTAATTCCAAATGTTTCACTAGACCAGGAGATGTGGCTACTTTATATTCACAAACTTATTTACTAAGAACTCTGAACATTATTACATTGTTTTCACTTTAGAGCCAAAAATTAAGTCTTGACACAGGCTATCCATTCTGCCTTTGCTGGTACTGCTCCCTCAGCCAGGCCTTCCCATCTACACCCAGTCCCCAAACCCTGGCTCCTACCCAACTTTCTTGACACTTCCCACATGCCATCTCCTTTGGGAAACCTTTTTCCTCCAAAGTGGTGCTGTGCCCTCCATGCATACACCACCCAGTGACCAGCACTTCATATCTATTTCCTTTGCCTAGTTCCCTCCCACCTAATTTGTAGTTGGAATTTATGTAGCAACCATACCCTTTTAAACCTAATTTGTACCTAAAATTTATGTAGTAAATTTTTCTGAAAAAAGTTGTCCCTTGAACTCTTCAACTTGGCAATTTATTTTACCATCTCAAGAATGGTAAAGATACACGGGTTGGGCTTTGGCATTAATTAAAGTCATGTAGGTTTGACATCCAGCTCTAGTACTAATGGCTGTGTGACCTTGAACTTAACATCTCTTGAGGCAGTTTTATCATTTCAAAAATAAAGACCTACTTCTCTGTGAAGATTAATGCATAAGAGTGCAGAGCACACTACCTGTCCAACTCATGCTTGGTGTTAGCTGCTGTTGAAGTTCTCAAGAGTAATTTAATTTCATCAAAAGGAGAGATTTAACTAAAAGGAGGTAAAGAATGCTGTCAGTTGATTGGGAACTACCCAAAATATATTTTATAATAATATGCAACTTGACCTACATTGAGATTAACCTGTAATTTGTACTTAACATTTGTAATTTATTACACTCCACAGAATCAGTATCAAAATACATCTTAAATGGTTTGAAAATGTATCTGACTCCTTTAAAATGCTCTAATAAAAAAACCCAGAGATGTGAAAAATGGAAAAGAATGTTGGCACCATCTAAGTATCTTTTATGCCAGGAAATGAATAGAAGAGTAAGTGTCTCTGAATAAGATCCCATCTTAATCTCTAGGAGACTGGAAACTTCAGTTCATTCAAATCTCTACGCATCGAGTCGGATCGCGCCGCCCAGGGAGCGAGCTCGGAGCGTGTGCGCGGCGGCCACTCCCGGGCCCGGAGCCGAGAGCCAGACCCGAGCAGCGCCCGCCATGACCCACTTCAACAAGGGCCCGTCCTACGGGCTCTCGGCCGAGGTCAAGAACAAGGTGCGCGGGCCGGCGGGTGGGGTCCAAAAAGAAAAAAAAAAAAAAAATCTCTACGCATCAAATTTAAAATGGCTTAGAAAGTATTTTGAAATTATTTACTTAGTAGTAAACAGACTTCTGAGCCAGTGAAAAAATCCAGCAATCCAACAGAGTTTAAACCCTTCTTTGTAAGAACCTTAGATAAGAACCAAGATGCTTAGCAGCTGATTGCTGCCACACTGAACCTAGGAAGACCCAGACAATGCTAACAAAGGCTATCCCTAATCAACTCTTCAACCCTGGATCACTCAGAATCCCCAGGGGAAATGTGTCCCATTTCCTTGTACTTGCCTTTTGCAGATAAGCTAAAAGGTCTATAAAGCCACACATTTAAACCCAAGAATATTCTTTCAGCATCAGGATCAACGAAGAGTATACTTAGCACATATAATCACATTTCACACTCATTCAATTATACATTTATTAACCTCTACTTGCTCTAAATCAGAAGCCATTCTAGGTGCTGGGGATCCCAAGATGAACAAAACAACGTATTCTTACCCACAAGCAGCTCTCAGTTTAAGTTTTATTTGCAAAAAAAAGAAGTATTTTTAAAAAATATATTTTTATTGATTTCAGAGAAGGGAGAGGGAGATAGAAAAATCAACGAGAGAGAATCATTGATCGGCTGCCTCCTGCATGCCCCACACTGGGGTTAGAGCCCACAACCTGGGCATGTGATCTCCTGGTTCACAGTCTGATGCTCAACCACTGAGCCACACTGGCTGGGCCAAAGAAACAATAATATTTTAAGCCACAGTTGTAGTAGGCACTAAGCCATAGCTGAAACTAAAGGCTCAAGAGAGATGGGATATGGAACAGTACATGGGAGGTGTGAATGAACAGGAGACAAGACCACTGGAGACAGGAAAAGGAAACTGGGGCATAATCCTGGCCTTGGGAGTCAGGGACTCACTCAGAGTCTAGATCTGCCATTACCAGCAATGCAAACAATTTTGTTTTTGCAACTAGTGTATATTTTATATTTTAAATTTTTTCACTACCAAAAAATTCTTTATTTCATAGAGTTTTAAAGATCAAATGAGACCACTGATGAAAGTATGTAGCCCAGAGCTTATCAGTGGGAAGATCAACTAGTATACCCGTTTTTAAAAATGCAGTATTCCCTAATGAATGTTCAATATAATTGTGCTAATATACATCACATTAATACACTTTATGAATACAACTTTGTTCACGATAACACAGAATGAGAGAGAGTGAAGCAGTAGGGTTACCAAAAAAGTAAAAGCTTTCAAATCAGCCAGACCTAAAGTCGAAATAGGGTTCCAGCTCTTGACAGCCAACTGTCTTACCTTACAGAAGTCATTTCACAGGGTTGTAAAGATGAAATGTTAGGGATAAAAACCCTCAACGTAGTGACTGACACTCCCCAAGTATTAACTTCACTCTCTGGGACCCCTAAATAAATTCATTTCACACCTGTACTGACACTGAGTTCTGGCTCTCCAAATGCAAAGCCAGCACCACCTAGTCCCGCCCCCTCCCCCCAGGGTGAGGGAGGGAGGGAGGAGACATTCTTCTCTCTGCCCCCTGGTGGTGCAGCACGGCTCCACCTGACAGGGAAGGGACAGCAGACACTGTCTGGGCTGGTGGAGACAATGGCAGTGTCTGAGGCAGAATCTCAATGTTTTGGCCCCCAAGCCCCACAGTAATTTCTCATTGATTCTATAAGCTATTCACACCCATCCAATAAATTCATTTTTGCCTTAAGTAAACAGTCAGTACCTGCTGTTTATAAACAAGAACCCTGACTAGTATACTTTTGTAAAACTAATAAAAATAAATTAATATCAGTGCCATGAGATTATTTTTAGTATCTTCTTCTCCATGACTGAATATACAAAGACAATGGAAGTAATGTATTCTTCTGTTGTAAAGATGGGTGAAATATATCAAAATTTACTTGTTGAATTTTCTTTAAATATTCCTCCAGAGCAACCTGGAAAAAGAGAAAAATGGTCACTAGATCATGGGATGATTAAGTCTTTAAAATAAACTAAAGAAACAGTATCAGTATTAAAGCTATTTTTGTTTCCCTGAGGTGGTCTTTAATATACTAAGAATTTAAATGAGAATTATAAAAGGGAGAGAGAAAATAAAGACATCTTCTAAGAAGTTTCTATTAGGCCGGTGAAACAGGATCATAGAACTAGTACTGGAAATATCAAGTCAATTCTGATCATAATTTATACTGTTCTGGTCAAAATGTAAAAGATCAGAGAAATGACAGTTTACCAGGTTTTTTTACTAGACTGCAGAATATAAAAGGGATGTTTCAATCAAGGAGAATGAACACCACGCCAAAAAAAATGCATTGTATCATGAGGAAGAACTCAAGCTGTTTGTTTAAAAGATTATATTGTTAAAAAGTTGCCCTGGCCGGTTTGGCTCAATGGATAGAGTGTCAGCCTGCGGACTCAAGGGTCCCAGGTTCGATTCCGGTCAAGGGCATGTACCTCGGTTGCGGGCACATCCCCAGTGGGGAGTGTGCAGGAGGCAGCTGATCGATGTTTCTCTCTCATCGATGTTTCTAACTCTCTATCCCGCTCCCTTCCTCTCTGTAAAAAATCAATAAAATATATTAAAAAAAAAAAAGTTTAGTGGGTCTGCATGCTCTTGCAAGAAAATGATTTGCACCTAAGGAGAACACTCACAGGTCCCTACAAATGTCACCCAGGCTCCCCCATCACAGAAAACCTGACAAAACTTTCTTTGTGATGGGGGAGCAAGGTTGGAAAACACTGACAATGGCAATGTTTGTTATTTTACGGTTCTCACTTATTTCTACTAATTTATAAATTATTTACTCAGGAACTTTCTTATACAGAGAAGCCACTGGTTTTGCACTGACACTTCCAAAGGCACCACTCCCTTCTCAGCCCCGTGCGCAGCTCCCCTGGGGTTCCTCAGCACAGCCTGTGTGATCCAGAGACGATGCTTGGAGTCTCTAGTGCAGTGGTTCTCAACCTTCCTCATGCCGCGACCCTTTAACATAGCTCTTCATGTTGTGGTGACCCCCAATTTCATTGTGACAAATCAAACATAATTAAAGCAGAGTGATGAATCACAAAAACAATATGTAATTATATATGTGTTTTCCGATGGTCTTAGGTGACCCCTGTGAAAGGGTCATTCGACCCCCAAAGGGGTCGCGACCCACAGGTTGAGAACTGCTGCTCTAGAGTATACAGATGAGAAAAAGAAAACAAAAAGAATTGGATTTTCTCCTATACACTTTTATACAGATGAGTGTACATATAAATAAATTCAATATCTACTTTTAAACCCTAAACTTATACATATATGCATAACAGGAGATATGTGCATGAATGTGAACAGCTGCCTTGTGTTATATAAGCAAAACACCCAGAAATTCTTTGACAAAAAAAGATAAACTTCACACAATGAAATATTATGTTGCAGTAAAATAAATGTGCAATAGCTATATGCAATATGAGCAAATTTTAGAAACGTGTGTGTGTAACCTAGAAGACAAACAGAAATGCCCCATTTTTATAAGACTTGAAAAAAAAAGTAAGCAACATCCTGTTTAGGATTACATAAAATGGGAAAAGTTTTTTGGAAATAAAAGCAAAACCATAATAAATACAAAATTCAGAATAGCTTTTTGGAGGAAGAAGGCAGAGGCAGTGTACTTTAATGTTAACGTTCTAGTTCCTGGGTTGAGTGGTGAATTTGTGGGTGTTCATTATGTTATACGTTATCATACATACATACATACATATACAGGTATGTCATATTCATTTGTAAATATCAAATATTAAACATTTCAAAAGAGAAAGTGAACATATTTTAGTGCAGTTTCTTTTTTTTTTAAATATATTTTATTGATTTTTTACAGAGAGGAAGGGAGCGAGATAGAGAGTTAGAAACATCGATGAGAGAGAAACATCGATCAGCTGCCTTCTGCACATCTCCTACTGGGGATGTGCCCGCAACCCAGGTACATGCCCTTGACCGGAATCAAACCTGGGACCTTTCAGTCTGCAAGCCGACGCTCTATCCACTGAGCCAAACGGGTTTCGGCAGTGCAGTTTCTTTTACATTTAAAAACAGAGCTCATGTTACGCATAATGTTCTATAATCTGCTTTTTTAAATCACTTAATTAGAGGCCCAGTGCATGAAATTCGTGCACGGGTGGGGTTCCTAAGGCCTGGCCGGCGACGGGGCCTGCTGGCCAGGGGAGGAAGAGGAGGAGGGACAGTGGGAGGTTTGCCAGCCGGGAAAGGGACCAGGGAAGGTTGGCTGGCTGTGGGAGGTTGGGTATGGGAGCACACTGACCACCATGGGGCAGTTCCTGCATTGAGTGTCTGCCCCCAGGTGGTCAGTGTGCATCATAGCGACAGGTCGACTGGTCGTAAAGGTTGCTTAGGCTTTTATATATACAGATATATTGCAATCAACTTTCCATCTCTAAGAATTCTATTATGCTCATTTTAATAGTTTTTCAATACCTAACTACAAGAAATAGTTGATGAAATTAAGGTACAGGCATATAATAGGATATTATACAGCCATTAAATACTATATTTATAAATATTTTAATGATGTGGTTAAATGCTTGATAAGTAAGGTACTGAAATATAAAGTGTGATTTCAACTATACACAAAAATTCATTACAAAAAAAGAACAGAATAAACAGTGGTTTGTCTCTGTGTCCTAGAATTATAGGTGAAAGTTATTTTCTTCTAATATTATTTTTATGTTGTCCAAATCTCTAAGAATGCTATTTCTTTTATAATTAAAAAATTCTATTAAAATACAGATAAAATGTGACCTCAACTGGGCATTCACAAATTAGGATTTGGTTCAAAGGAAAGTTTGGCTAATAGTCAATAAATTGTTTGATATAACAATTTACTGGAAACTCTCAAAGACATTACAGTTTCTGAATATGGCATATTAAAGCTTTACCTATGAAGAAGAGTATATCCTATAGCCTCAGATAGTTTTTAAACAGCAAAACCTTTTCTTTGAACAAAATAATTCACAGATGCCCCACTTATAAAACAATAAGAGGAGATGTGTCCCAGCGGGAATGAGGACACAGGACATTAGCAGTCCTTCAGGAATTGCCATGTGGTCCCTCCGGTTTCTGCTGGCACAGATGAAGACAGAGCTGGGCGCCAGCCCCAGGTCTGCCGCGGGGCCCACCATCTGTATTTCAAACAAGTTCCCAGATGAGACAAATACCGCTGGTCCAGGGCCACACCGTGAGAATCACTGGTCGAAGGTAGTGGTTCTCAGGCTAGTTGCACTTCACAATTACCGGGGCAGTTTTAAAAAGTATCAGTGTCAGGATCCAAACTCTTAGATATTGTGTTTTAATTGGTTTGGGGAGGGGCCCAACATTGCTTTGGTTTTTTGGGTTGTTTTTTTACAGTTCCCCCAGTGATTCTAAAGGGCATCCAGGGTTAAGAACATTATTCACAGAAGTGAACAAAACAGACAAAGTCCTTGGCCTTCATGGGAGCTTAACTTAAAGAGTAAGTTAAAAACAGATGATGGTGCATCATCAAATATCATTAAGACCCGATAACCAAATAACCATTAAAAATGGTGACACAGAACAGTATATGTTGACAAAGAAGGAAATGCTTAACACCCCATTTATACAAAAAATACATACGTAATTATATGATCATAAAAAGTCCAGAAAGATAAACAGACTCTCTCTGGAAATGATGGAATTGTGAGAGGATTCTTATTTCTTCCTTTGCCTCCTCTAATACGATGTGAACATCTAAACTATGAATGCATTACGTTGTAATAAGCAAACCTAGTAAAGAAATAAAATGATTGGGAACACTCAGATCTGAGACCTAGAAGATCTGAAAGGGTAAAAATGAATCTTTAAGTATATTTTTGGGGAAAAGGTAGAAGATATGTTTGGTATTGTAGAAAATGCATGAGTTTTCAATTTTTAAAGATCACAAATCTTTGAACTTTGGTTTTTTCCTATAAAATGAAGTAAATCATGCATAAGGATGATTAGGAATAATGTATGAAATGACCTAATTCAGAGCCTGTCCTGTAATAGGTGCTAAATAATTGGAAGCTATTCTCATTTCTTTATATATTTTTCAACAATAATTCCCTAACTTGGCTACACATCAGAAGCATCTGGGGAACTTATTAAAATCACAGTTTCTCTCCTAGGAATTCCCCCCCTCAATCCCAAGTGTTATTTAGTAAGAACACCCCAGGAATCTGTTTGTTTTCAAAGCTTTCCCAGGTATGTGATGCGGCAGCTCAGCACTGGCCCATGAGCCACACTGCTCAGGAGCCAGTGCTACAATGTGGTCCCAGTGGAGAAAATATTGCTGGAATAATAAGTAATACTCATAGAGTGATAAGCAGCTTAACAACCCTACGAGACAGTGTCCCACATGATTCCCATTTTACCTGCGAGTGCACCGAGGGACATGGCGGTTAGGGACCTTAAACCCCCACGGCTAGTAAAAGGCAAAGCAGATTCAAACTGCTGCTCTCCTCACTGGCCTCTGGGAAATACAGGCATGGCCACTGCCTAAAGCGGAAGGCACCTAAGAAACCCACCACAAGGAAGAGAAACAAAAATAAAGCCTCCAAACTAAAGACGTGCATTTGAACCTCATAAAACAGAAAAAGCTCATATACACCTGCTTCATTCATTAAGCAGCCTTCCCTGTTAATCTACTTACCGTCTGAAGAAAGGCAGGAAATGCCTTCACAGGAACACTTTTGTGGAGGGACCTAGCCTAAGAAGGAAGACAAAAGGAAACCGGTTTGAAATATAAATATTTCTGGAAGTAAACACTCTCCCTCAGAAAGTGAACACAGAGCAACTGGTCATTTAACAACACAGCTAGGGCCTCTTTCAAAAGCAAGAAAATAGCTCTCACTCCTGCAGATTACAACTAATTTCTTAATCTTAAAGGACTCAGGAAAAAGAACTATATTAAGAATTCCATTCTCCCTTACCAGTTGGCTTTGGCATTTTCCGGCTGCCTTATAACATCCTGTAACTTTGACCCTCCAGCTCTGTGGTTAGGGGTAAAGGAAGAAAGACTTGTGTTTACAAGTCCCAGCACCTCCCAGCTTAGACGGTCATTATCTCCTGTTTAGATGAATAGAAGATCCTCCTAGCTGATCGTTCTGCCTCTGTGTTCCCAACCTTTAAATCATTCCACACAGCCAGCCAAGTGAATGTTCCTAAGTCACTGTTTTCTGTTTATTTTCTTTAACATATGTCCCTCATTGAGCAAGTCTCAACTATGCATCTTGGGATTCAGAGGCCTCCACACCTTGACTAACCTCATCTAACTCACCTCCCTACTTCTCTGGACTAGGAATCCCCGAAGCTCTCAGGCTGATGCCCACCTGCTCTCACCAAGCCCACCCGTTTCCAGGCCTTTGTGTACACTGTCAGATACCACCTCTGCTTCCCGACTCACATCTTCACCCCTCCCCTCTGTTTCACCCATCTACTAAAATTGCTCTCTTCAAAATCATCCACGCCCTACTGTTCGCCCTACCTCTTTTCTCTTCATCTCCCTGTAGCATGCACATTTTTATCACTCCCCCTTCTTGGAATTTGTTCCTGCCTTGCTTTCTAACACACTGACTCTCAGGTTCCTACTTCTTTGATCATTCTTTCCTTCTTCTTCCTAAGAAATGGCCCTTTCTCCTTCCACCTGAGGAATGGAGATGGGCCCTAGGCCCTCTTATCCAGATGTACATTCTCCTTGGGCAACGACATCCAAACTCAGAGCTTTAACCATTTCCTTCCATGTGGATGGCTCCCAAATCTCTCTCCAGTTCTCATCTCCTTTCAAAGTCACAATCCTGCATTCGTTAACAGTCCATCTCCCTAAATGTCTTCTAATCCCCTTCTATTCAATGATGTCCAGCAGCTAGTCTGTCTACTGGTCCTAGTGTACCACTGCTTTTTTACTACTATAGTCTTTGAATGGCCCCATCATCATCGCTACTTGAACTCTGTGCAGCCTTCAACTTCCCCTCTTCCTGATCCTGCCACAATCCAATGAGTTATCAAGTCTAGTTGATTCTAGCTCTGGGTTTTGTGTGTGTGTGTGTGTGTGTGTGTGTGTGTGTGTACACGTACATAAACATCCACCTTCTCTAAATCAGACACTCTTAAATGTGGCAAAAGGAGATTATTCACTAGTGATTATTATTAGAGTAGCAGGATGAAAGCCAAATTACAGCATGAACAGTGTCAGGGCGGCGAGGGCCTTGAGGTAACAATGAATGCAGACCACTTATTCAAAAAAGGTTAATTGTGAGGGAAAATAAGAAACAGGAGGGCCCACAGGATGCCGATAACCTCAGAAGGCAGCAGCAACAGCCAGAAGATAAGAGACAAGTCATCGGAGAGGCCAACTGAAAACCCCAGCGGGGACCGCTGAGCATGCAAGGTCCTGGGAAGGGAGGAGAGGCATCAGCCCTGCAAGGCATGAGGCATGAGGCACGCCGCCTGAGAGACAGAAATGGTGAGTGATGATCAGAGTGGAGCCTAATGAGGAAGCCCAGTAAAGGGGCACACATTTGCTGAAAGGGAGGAAGCGGTATTTTTGAAAAGTGGAGAAAGTTTACAATAGTCCCTGAGATATAGCCACTGGGATTTCAATGAAAGTTGGAATACAGTCTGCCAAGTAGGGAACAGTATGATCTAGGAACAGCCACACCTAGAAAGGATAGTTTCCTAAATGATTTGGGTGGGGGGGGGGGGGGGCTACTTACATGCTTCAAGTGCAAGTGCGCCTGGCTGGCAATGTCATATATCACATCTCTTACATTTTTATCTTGGTTCTTCCGTAGAAAATCCTCTTGTGAAACACCATGCTGTGTTGAAAAATATTATATTAGCAATTAAAAAGTGTACTTAAAACTAACTTAGCTCAAGAAAACAGGTGAGAGAACAGTAAGTACAATATAATGTCTATTTTGTTTTTAAAAATATATGGATGTGTACATATGTGTACGTGTGGCTGTGCATATATACACAGTCTCTCTCTCTCTCTCTCTCTCTCGGAAGAATATGCAACAGGATGATAATTAACAACAGTTGTAGTAGTAGAACAAAAATACACAAGCAAGAGCCCTAGCTGGTTTTGCTCAGTGGATAGAGCGTTAGTCCTGGGTTCGATTCCAGTCAAGGGCACATGTCCAAGTAGCAGGCTTGATCCCCAGTAGGGGGCGAGCATGAGAGAGCCAATCAATGATTCTCATCATTGATGTTTCTACCTCTCTCTCCCTCTCCCTTCCTCTCTGAAATCAATAAAAATATATCTTAAAAAAATACACAAGCAAGAAAACAAACATATAAGATGTTTTAAAAGCACAGACAATAATGACTCTCATACAGAAAATAAAAGTTCTCATAAACAATATTCTTGTCTTAAGGATGATTTCCTCCTCTAAAATAAACAACAGGCTGGTTCTGGCCAGGTAGCTCAGTAGGTTGGAGCCTCATTCCAATATGCCAAGGTTGTGGGTTTGATCCCAGGTCAGGGCACATACAAGAATCAACCAATGAATGCGTAAGTATGTGGAACAACAAACCAATGTTACTCTTTCTCTCTCTCTTCTCTCCTCAATTAAATAATAAAATAAAATAAAAAAGAACAGGCCAAGCTAACAGCAGGAATAATTACTGTCATTGCTTGGAAGGGAGTAAGCATCCACATGAAGCTACACCAAGTGAGGTTCTCCAGATTTCCTTACTCATAGCTCCACCAGAGACCGAAAATGCCTGACTGACAAAAATTCTCACTTGATAACCAAGGAGCCGAAAAGAAATATGCATTCATTTCAAAGCAGTTACTTGAATAGACAAAGCAAAGAGCCAAGAAATAACATCCTTCCCATCTTCCTGAGGTAAGTACAAGTAACAGCCTTACCAGCATACAAATGTCCATGGGAAGGAACACCCTTCTTCTGCTAGTGTGATAGGGCGTGGCTCTCAAGCAAGTGACAATGCCGTGCGCCTTTCCAATGTGACTTGCAGCGTGATCTGCATGAAGATCCTTTACACCTATGGTTTTGAAAGCAATCAACAGGACTGCTCTTTAAATGCATAAGTCAACAGAAGTACAAAGAGAAATTACCTACACATGTGAAACTAATTGTTTATCCTAATGCATTCACATCTGAAAAACAGGATTTATGAGTAAAATGGGCACAAAAACAAGCTGACTACTAAGCAGGTTTCTGAACTTGAACTTCTAAATAAGTTGTCCTCAGACTATATCCCACTAAGAGCACATTTGGAATTGTAATCAGCTATCATGGAAAAACAACACGAGTGTTTCATTTCTTCTCAGTGCAACGTCCATACGACCTCACTTTAAGTATATTCTGCTCTTTGCTCCCTCCTTTCATTGTGTTGGCAAACATGTCACCGAATGCGCAGGCAGAACAGGCCTGGGAAATTCAATATGCACAGGATAAAATAACATTTATTCCTTTAGGGTGACATAAAAATATATTACCTTCTCCAAATGGATGTTACTGTCCTTGTGCCAAGTAATTTCCTCATTACAATCCTCATTACTATAAGTCCTTCCCAGCTTAGAGGCTTAAAAAATCATCAGCCCTGGCCTGTTTGGCTCAGAGGTTGGAACGTCAGCCTGCGACCGAAAGATCTCGGGTTCGATTCCCGGTTGGGACGTGTGCAGGAGGCAACCAATTGATGCGCCTCTCTCACGTCGATTTTTTTTTTCTTTCTCTCTCTGTCTCTCCCCTTCCTTTTCCACTCTCTCTAAAAAAATCAATGGAAAAAATATTTTCGGGTGAGGATTAACTAACATAAAAAAATAAAATAAACATCAGCAATTACCAGATTATTAACTATGACATTCCCATGAAGTAGATAAAGTATTTTTTTAAAATATATTTTTATTGATTTCAGAGAGGAAGAGAGATAGAAACATTAATGATTTGAGAGAATCACTGATTGGCTGCTTCCTGCACACCCCCCACTGGGGACCGAGCCCACAACCTGGGCATGTGCCTTTGACCAGAATCAAATCCGGGACCCTTTAGTCCGCAGGCTGATGCTCTATCCACTGAGCCATACCCGACACAGCTAAAGTATTTTTATTGGAGCCTAAGTATTGTGATTAGTCTGCACTCCAAAGACAAACATATATTCCTCTTCTTGCTCAAAAAAAATACATATATAGCTGTTCCTTTACAAAAGATGCAAAGAAAAACTTCAGTGTTAAAGTGGTTAGATTGTCAAATTATGAAAGAATGAAGTCTAAAACGTGTTTTATTCAGAAAAAGAGAAGTTATGAAATTAAAAAACACACAACTTACCCAATATTTCTAGTGTTAAATAAAGAAGAGAACTCTGTGTGTTTTCGGCATAATTTTCCAGTTCCTGGATATTACGATATGCTTTGTCATCCAAATTTTTTTCCTATAATCAAACAAAGGCAAATCAAGTTGCTGAATTATCCAAATTTATAAAGACATGATTTTTTGCCTAACAGAGCTGAATAATAAAAATATTAAGTATATACTGTTTATACAAAGTAAAAGATTAAAATGAAATTAAGATATGAAAGTTCTACACAATCTTACAAATCACCCCTCAAAATAAATACCTAGGATTAATCTCAATGCACAAATCACCATGAACATAGGTTGGCTTAATTTTTAATTCCTTCGAAAGCCCAAGTTATCACGAAAAACTGACTTTACTGAGCTCTTACTTCAGCACTACACATTATCTTTTTAATCTTAGCATCCCCCCAAAGATAACAAAATAATACTTTTCCCATTTTGCAGATGAAGAAACTGAGTCATGGACACATTAAGTAATATTTCTAAGGTCACATTCTATATAATAAAACCCTAATATGCAAATCGACAACACGGTGGAATGACCGGTTGCTCTGATGCACATTGACCAGCAGGGGGCAGATGCTCAACACAGGAGCTGCCCCCTGGTGGTCAACACACTCCCACAAGGGGAGCACCACTCAGCCAGAAGCCAGGCTCGCTGTTCCTTAGTGCTGCCATGGAGGCGGGAGAGGCTCCCGCCACTACCACTGCGCCTGCCAGCCATGAGCACAGAGCGGGCGTAAGCTGGCAGGCGGACATCCCCTGAGGGGTCCTGGACTGCGAGAGGATGCAGGCCAGGCTGAGGAACACTCCTCAGTGCACGGGCCTCTAGTAGCTAATAAATGGTGGAGATAGGATTCAAGCCACACATTTTGACTGTCAAGTCCATGCTCTCAATAAGGAAAAGGTGCCTAGGAAAAGAAAGGACTTCCCATTTATTTGCTGCTATAGTCTTTACAATGATATGAGCAGTTATATGCACAGGATAAAATAACATTGGACCACTGTCAATTGAGATGGAGTAACCATTTCATCTCTTCTGCATGCATAGCTTAGACAAATGTAAAAAAAAAAAAAAAAAAAAGAAAGGAGACTCATAACTCAGTCTCTCCACCCCAAAAATAAGTCTTCTATAATAATAAGAGTGTAATATGTTAATTAGACCGAACAACCTTCTGGACGACCACGTTATGACATCCACTGGCGCCAGGCCAGCCAAGGCAGGTGAGATGCAATTGGTCGGGGGCTCGGCCATCACCTCATGATCGCCCCATAGAGGGAGGCCCAGGCTACTGACTGTCGGGCTGTGGTGGGTGGGTGGGGCCTCCCTCTGTGAAGAAAGCCCGGGTCCCGGGTGCCAGAAGGACCCAGTGCCAGCAGCTGGGGGAAGGAAGGCCTACTCTTGCACAAATTTCGTGCACTGGGCCTTTAGTGGTCAATAAAGTAACAGGATTGATGAACTGAGCACAACTCTATTCACTCTATTCAAGAAACAAAAAAATGTAAATCCTAGTAAAAGCTAGCCACTTTTATAATAATACATTAACAAAGACTCTGTTTTCAAGGTGATACACCCTTCCTCTTCTTTTTAATCAGAAAAAATTGATACCAGCAATGATTCCAGGGGAAAAGAAATATGTCCAAATCTTTTATATTTAAAAAAATGACATAACTCATATACCATAAAATTTATCTTTTTAAAATATATTAGGTCAATGGTTTTTAGTATATTGACCAAGTTACACAACTATCACCACTACCTAATTTTGGAATTTCTTTTTTGTTGTTGTTTGTTTTTTTTTCTGTAATCCTCACCTGAGGATATTTTTCCACTGATTTTTATAGAGAGACAGAGAGCGACACATCGACTGGTTGTCCCCTGCACAGGCCCCAACCAGGGCTGGGGATTGAGCCTGCAGCCAAAGTACGTGCCTTTGACTAGAATTGAACCTGGGACCCTTCAGTCTGTGGGCCGAGGTTCTATCCACTGAGCCAAACCAGCTACAGTGAATCCCGGAATGTTTTCATCACCAAAAAGAACTCCATATCCAGGAAGCAGTCACTTCCCATTTCCCTTCCCCCCATCTCCTGACAAGCCACGAATCTACCTTCTGTTCCCATGGATTTGTCTGTTCTGGACATTTTATAAAAACACAATGATACAATATGTGGCTTTTTGTATCTGGCTTCTTTTAATTAGCAGGTTACTAAGGTTCATACAAGTCTAAGCTTCTATCAGTACTTCATTCTTTTTAATTGAAGAAATTATAAACAATATTCCATTGTATGGATATACCATATTTTGTTTATTCATTCATTGATAGACTATGAGTTGTTCCCGTTTTTGGACTATGCTGCTATAAACATTGTATACAAGTTTTGTGTGGACATATATTTTCATTTCTCTTGGTATATAACCTAGGAGTAAAATGCTGGGTCTATAGTAAACTCTGTTTAATTTTTGAAAAACTGTTTTTCCAAAGCAGCTTTACCATTTTACATTCCATGAGGAATGTACGAAGGATTCCAATTTCTCCACATTCTCACCAATATCTTTTTTATTATAATCTACATAATCTACATATGAAGCAGTATCTCATTGTGTTTTTTATTTACGTTTCCCTAATGATGAACATATCTTCAGGTGCTTATTGGTCATTGGTATATCTTCTTAAAGAATGTTTACTCAGATTCTTTGCCTATTTTTTAATTGGATTATCTGTCTTTTTTAAGTGTTTAGCTCTAAGAATTCTTTACATAGTCCAGATACTAGTCTCTTATCAAATATATAACTGGCAAATACTTTTTCCCATTCTATGAGCTGTCTTTTAACTTCCTTAAATTTTTTAATTTTGATAAAGTCCAATTACCATGTATATATTTTATTTCTTGTGCTTTTGTTATCATATCTAAGAAATCACTGCCCATCCTAAAGTCACAAAAACTTATGCCTATGTTTTCTCCTAAGAGTTTTACAATTGTCTTACATTTAGGTTTTTGATCCATTTTGAGTAAGTTTTTGTATACGGTGTGAGGTAGGAGTCCAAATTCATTCTTTTGCATGTGGCTATCCAGTTTTCCCAACATTTGTTGAAACAAATATTTTCCCCACTGAATTATCTTCACACTCTTGTCAAAAATCAACTGACTATAAATATATGGGTTTATTGTTGGACTCTCAATTCTATTCTATTGATCTGTATGTCTATTCTATATCAATACCATAGTTTGATTCCTGTAATTTTGTAGTTAAGTTTCGAAATCAAGAAATATGAGTCCTCGAACTTTGTTCTCCTTTTTCAACATTGTTTTGGTGATTCTGGGTCCCTTGCATTTGCTTAAGAATTTTAGGATCAGCTTGTCAATTTCTGTAAAAAAGGCAGCTGGAATTTTTATAGGCACTGCATTGAATCTATGAGGGAGATTGAGCACAGTCCTTTACTTTTAAATATTTCTCCCTACAAATGCTAAGTGTTATTATTCCATTAAATAGGAAAGCAATCTCTGCCTTAAGTTTTCCAATTTTCTTAATGTCATAAAACCAGGACATCTGAAAAAATGATTTTCTTAGTGCTAATTAACTCTATAGGTCAACTGAGCAATTTTTTTTAATGTTGAAGCCACCATCTCATTTTGGCTAATATTATTACTAGAGGCCTGGTGCACTAATTCGTGCACAGGTGGGGTCCCTCTGGGTGGCCTGTAGGGATCAGGCCGAAACCCACAATCCAACGCCGCCTGCAGATCCTACTTGCCGCTCCCACTTATCCCAGCCCCACTGTGCCTGCCGCAGGTTTGTGCCCAATCAGTCCCGATAGGGAGAGGCTCGCAGCGCTCGCCAGCCATGAGCCCTGCGTCTGGCGTCCTCCCAAGGAGAGTGGCCTGCAGATCGGGCTGAAACCGGCTCTCCAACACTCCCTGAGGGGTCTCAGATTGCAAGAGGGCGCAGCCCAGGCTAAGGGGCCCTACCAGTGCATGAACGGGCCAGGGAAGGACAGTGGGAGGCCTCCAGGGCATGTCCGGCCCATCTCGCTTAGTCCCAATCGGCTGGACCCCAGCAGTAAGCTAACCTACCAGTTGGAGCATCTGCCGCCTGGTGGTCAGTGCACATCATAGCAACTGGTCGACCAGTTGACTGTCTGCCCCCTGGTGGTCAGTGCACGTCATAGCGACGGTCAACCAGTTGACTGTCTGCCACTTGGCGGTCAGTTCATGTCATAGTGAGTGGTTGAGTAGCCTTAGCATATCATTAGCATATTTCGCTTTGATTGGTTGTTCAGTTGTTTTGCTGTTCAGTCTATTTGCATATTACCCTTTTATTATATAGGATTACTATAGTTATGGTTATTCATAGATTATATCCACATAAAGTTAAGTAAACTTGCATTTCCATGGCAACAGTGCATTATAAACATCAGGCCAATGAGGACATTGAGCCAACAATGTATCAGAAAGATTGCACAAGTTAGCCCAGGTCATTGAGCAATTTGTGGGAACTATAATAGAACTCAGTTCTAAGAACTTAGCATAGGATTCTATTCACTAGAACCATCAAACTTTCCTTATTTCCTCTACTCTTTGGACAGAGATCCAAGAACTGGGTTGACTACTCAAATTTTGATGAAAAATTAATTTAAAGATTAAAAAGGAAGAAAAATGTAAGACTTGAGCAATTTCAACTTACTCTTTCATCAATGATTTTCATAAGCCATCTTTTAGTCAGATTATGTCTTTTGACAGCCTAAAAAAAAGAAGAGTATTATAAATTTTTAGAAAGCACTAGAAATGACTTCTGCAGACCTGAATAAAAATAAATAAACCAAATACAAAACTAGGAAAGGGAACATTTGTAATAACTCACCACCAAATAAACAGCTGTGTTAAAGCAATACCAGGAAAAAAGAAAATGTCCCTAGAAAATATTTCCAAGTCAAGATAATACAGTGGGGCCTTGACTTACAAGTGTCCCGACTAACGAGTTTTTTTGAGATACGAGCCGTCTCTCGGCCGATTTTTTGCTTTGAGTTGAAAGCTCAAAAAAATTCGGGTTACAAGCCAGCTTCAGATACCCCACCGCTAGTTGGCGCAGCAAACATCACAGTGATTTGACATATGAGTAATTTGAGCTCCATCACGGAACGAATTAAACTCGTAAGTCAAGGTCCCACTGTATATCTAAAACTTTTCCACTAGTCTGTATTTTTTAATATACTATTAGTAGTTTAATGATTCTACTTTCAAACAAACACAAGAATTAAATACCCAAGCTTCTGTTATTGATGCACCCTGATGTCTATGCTTGCTTATTACATGCAAACTTCTTTCCATAGGATAAAGATTCTAATGAATAAAAATAACCACTTATCCAAAAGGAAAAGAGTAACTAAAACTCCAAAGGGAATAATCTGCAAGGCACAGTATTACTTAAGCAAGTAAAAACACTCTAGTAGAAAAGACCATACCCTATGCCCACATCTCAGTCTCTAAAAGCATTTCTCCCAAAGAAACAGGGATCCAAAGAAATGAGCAATTTCCAGAGTTGGGCAAGGGAGAGTTAATATGATCCCTAGAGTATCGTATTGTTCCAGAAAATAGAAAATGCTCAAAAAAATTATGGGAGGCAGTTTGAAAGGGCTTCCCACTGTCCAAATCTGGGACTATTTGAACACCAAAATAAATTAAGTTTAGTAATGTACTATAAACTACTGGAAAAAAATAGAATTTCATGAGTTTATAACAATAATTAATAGACAAATAAATAAATATAGGAGAGTGAGAGATAAAAAATTGGTTACTGCCAACTGGTAAATGTGCTCAGAGTATTAGAATTGGAAAATGAGCATTTTGCAATCATAATAGTAAAGACTGAATCAGACACGAACCATCAATGAATGCTATGTTTCAGGGGAAATGAATGAGGAATAGAGTTTTTGCACTGTCTTGTAGTTGCCAGGAGAATTATAATTATACAGTGGGAAAACCAGGCAACATCCTGACTGGATGATGAGCATTAACAATGCCAACAAGGTGCAGATGTACAAAATATGCCTTCAGATGTGACACCCGAAGAAGACATCCTCTATGCAGTATTATGGCCAAGAATGCACAACATGAGAAAACATCAGATGAATCCAAAATGAGTAATGTTCTATTAAAATTGGAGGGGCTATCCTCTTTGAAAAGGTAATGTCATAGAAAAGAAAGGAAGGCTGTGGAAATGTTACAGATTAAAATAGGCTTAAGAGATAAGACAAATATTACCTGACCTTAGACTGAATCCTATACTGGAGGGAAAAAACACTACAGTGGACATTATTGGGTCAACTGACAAAACTGGAATATAAATGGAAAATTAGATAAAAAGTGTTATATCAAAGTTAAATTTACAAGTCGTAACTGTTTTGGTTATATAATAGAATGTCCCTATTCTTAGGAAATACTCACTAAAGCATTTAAGTTCTTCTATCTCATTCTGAGGGGAATCGAGATCAAGGTAAACAACAAATTATTTGTAGGAAGTTGAAAACCAGCTGAATAAAGCATTAAAACTTTGAAAACAGAAGTCGAACAGAATAAAGACCTTGGCTATAAACATAAATTTAAACTACAGAGAAATGGAGAAACACATATGAAATGTCTGAGAAATTAGATATTCAACTACTTTGTACTCTAAAAGCACCAATGAAAGAGTGCAGCAGGAACGTGCCCTCAGACAACAGTCACTGTTTCTCTACTTATCTCTTAAGGAGCCTGAGACTCTTCGAAGAACCAATGGGAGGTTTTACTGGACAGTGGTAATATAAGCATATGCTCCTGCAGAATGAGGAGGATAAAGAACATACAAGGAGGGCAAATGCTCTGAACACTACCTGCTCCTTTCAAATATTCGTATTAACCTTCAGCACTGGTCATATAAAAGAGCTGGCCAGCCCTGGCTGGTTTGGCTCAGTAGATGAAGCGTCGGCCTGCAGACCGGGGGTCCCGGGTTCGATTCCGGTCAAGGGCATGTGCCTTGGTTGCGGGCACATCCCCAGTGGGAGGTGTGCAGGGGGCAGTTGATCGATGTTTCTCTCTCATCGATGTTTCTGACTCTCTATCCCGCTCCCTTCCTCTCAGTAAAAAACCAATAAAATATATTTTTTAAAAAAAGAGCTGGCCAACATTAATCATTAAAATTTAAGCTGTTATTATAAAATTGGACAAATTGGCACAGATTTAAACATTCTGTAATTCAGATATGTCTTCTGTTTAAGAAAAGCCAAAGCAAGATAAATTTGTGTTAAAGGAATTTTGACTCTTCATGATATTTCCTGACTAAGGCCATAACTTTCAATGCAAGTCTTAGTATAAACCTCTACTGCAGTGAGGTTTGTGTATAAAATAATAAACAGCACCAGCCGGTTTGCCTGTAGATTCTGGTCAAGGGCTCATGCCCGAGTTGCTGGCTCGATCCCCAGTAGGGGGTGTGCAGGGGGCAGCCAATCAATGATTCTCTCTCATCATTGATGTTTCTATCTCTCTCTCCCTCTCCCTTCCTCTCTGAAATCAATAAATATGTATTTAAATAATAATAATAATCAACAGAAAGTTTCTGGATTTTAGAGACACTTTTCTCTAAACTGAGTCACCTAGGTTGAAGTTACTGAAGTGGGATGAATAGAGGTCAACAACTAATCTAATACTCACAGCTTCCCATCCACTTTTTCTTCTCAGTCCCTGCTGGAGGGGCCTGGCTTTCCATCCTTACTGGGGCTCTGTGAAGTCACACAATCTGGGGCCCAGAAACGGGGTCTGCCTCTGCTGGCGCACAGACCTGAGAAGAGGTGTACCACTGTCAGGTCTGTGAGTGGCTGCTGGCACAGAAACTGTCTTTCGGCACTCATCATATTACAGTGGGGACACAGATCAGTGACAAAAGCACCTAATTCCCTTCCTCTGTTCTCAATTTAGCATATTTCTAAACTGTGCATAGCTGTGTATGAATGAGGGTTCCATACAGCTGCTTTAATGTAAAACTATTATATACATCTATCTATACAAATAATACTCTAGCCCTTCGGTTTCCATTCTCTAATACCAAAAATTCATCAACAAATAGGCAATCCTATCAAACTAGAAAGGCAGTTTTAGATTTGTGTCTAGACAATACTGAGAGCACGTCTCCCTTCAGAGGTAGAACAGAAAATTTACCTGCCATTGCTTCAAATGTGTAGGGTTTAAATTCTGCAACCAAATATGTGGAAAATAACTGATAACAAAAAGTGACCAGATGCCTCTTTTTTCCTTTAATAAAGAAATACATCAAAAATCTGTGCAAATTATTCGTGTATAATTTTAAATTCTTCTCTCCAAACTAACATATATCAGAACATTACATGAGCCTAACAATCGTTTTAGGACAGACTGCCCATCACTATTATCCAAATTGTATGCATCAAAAATATGCTCAAATAAAATTCTTACAATTTTTTCTTTTTTACCTTCCACAGTTCAACGGCCACAGGCTGATGTGGTGGATTGTCACTGTATATGTCATCCACGGTTTTCTTCCAAAACTGCATTCGCATCAGTCCAATTGTCTTCTCCGAAACTGAATCCTTAATCTATAAATAGGGTTTTAAAACTTTAATAAATGCACTGTTGACAGCCTAAACAATCAATATTTATGACTGCATAATCACATAATTCAGCCAAAAACTATATGCATTTGTTTTAATTTTTCCTTAAAGTTAAACTGTTGTCATTATGAGTTTTCTAAGTAAAAGCTACAAATTACTTGGTGCTTATTCAAAAATATTTTCGAAAATAGAAGAGATTCTAGAAAACAACTGCAAGAAAAAACAAAGAGGAGGAGGAGTTTAGTTTAAAAGAAATTTAAGAACTAGATCAACCAGTCTTTACATGTAAACCTTATTGAATCCTGATTTGAAGAGAGAGAGAAATTGGAAAATCTGAACACCAGATGTTTAATGATATTAAGAAGTTACTATTAAGTTTTTAATGTATGATGATGGCATTATGGTTATTTCTAAGTGAGTTATCTTTTAGAGATACATCCTGAAATGTTGACAGATAGAAAAGTTTATCTGAAACGTACTTCAAAATAACCTGGAAGCAGAAGGATCTGCAAAACAGTATGGGTGAGGGGTGAGGTTGACTATAAAGGGAATGTTTTGGTTGCGGGGATTGTTCTCTCATGACTATGGTGGTGAGTACATGACTATGCATTTTTCAAAACCTATAGAACTGTATACCACAAAAAGTATTACTGTATGGACATTTTAAATAAACTCATTCATTCACTAAGTAATTATTTTACAGTCTCCTTCACCCACTACTAATTAAGAATGGCCTTGTGAGATTCAGGCAAGAAGCACCAATGCATGCTAAATCTAGGGGGTAAATATTTAAAACCTGAGATATAACTGATATGTAACAGTACATTAGTTTCAGGTATACAACGTGATTTGATATATGTATATATTGTGAAGTAATCACCACAATAAGTGTAGTTAACATCCATCAGTACACAGTTATAAACCTTCTTTTTCTTGTGATTAGAATGTTTAAGATCTACTCTTAGTAACTTTCAACATACAATACAGTATTACTAGCTATAGTCATCATGCTGTGCATTACATCCCCAGGACTTACTCATTTATAACAAAGCTTGTACCTTTTGACCACCCATTTCACCCATATCCCAGCCCTGTCGCTGGCAACCATCAACCTGGTCTCTGTATCTATGAGTTTGGGGGCTTTGTTTTCTTTGTCCTGCTTTAGATTCCGTATATGAGACCATACGATATTTGACTTTCTTTGTCTGACTTATTTCACTTATATTTCTTTATTGTTCAGCATTAAACACGTTATATCAACATTTTTGCAAATAATTTTAAAGGAATTTTAATACCAGCCTGAGCCAGTTCCACATTGAAGGCTCTCAGTGCAAAAGCAGAGCTTCTGGATTCTGTAGGAAGCAGCAGGGAGCATAAATAGCCTTCATAATCTCGTTTCCTGTAACAGGCAAAAAGAAAAAGACAGTTACTTTTGACTTCCAAACTGCACACAAAAAAATACTAACCAGAATTATCTGAAAATAATGAGGCTTCAATTCAAAAAAGGCCTGAAATTTCTTATATTCTACTAGGGGCCCGGTGCACGAAATTCGTGCACTGGGTGTGTGTGTGTGGGGGGGGAGTGTCCCTCAGCCCAGCCTGCCCACTCTCACATACTGGGAGCCCTCAGGCGTTGACCCCCATCACCCTCCAATCGCAGGATCGGCCCCTTGCCCAGGCCTGACGCCTCTGGCCTAGGCGTCCGGCCCAGGCAGCGGGGACCTGCAGTGGCAGCGGGGGGCGCCGCGATCGCGTGGGCTCCGCCCCTGCCCCTGCAGGATACCTCTGGCTGAGGCGTCCGGCCCAGGCAGCGGGGACCCACAGCTGCAGCGGCCCCGCGATCGTGGGCTTCGCTTTAGGCCCAGGCAAGGGACCCCTAGCTCCTGGGACTGCCAGCTTCGACCGTGTCCAGCTCCCATCGCTGGCTCCACCCCTACTTCCTGCTATCACTGGCCAGGGCGGAAAAGGCACCTGATTCTCCGATCATGGCTGGGGGGCAGGGCAAAGGCGGCCCCAGGGCCGCCTTTGCCCTGCCCCCCAGCTCTTAGCTCCCCCCTGGGTTTCCAATCACTGTCAGTGGCAGGGGGCTTCTTCCTGCTTTCCCTTTCGCCTCCCTGCATTGTGCCTACATATGCAAATTAACCACCATCTTGTTGACAGTTAACTGCCAATCTTGGCAGTTAATTTGCATACAGCCCTGATTAGCCAATGAAAAGGGTATCGTCGTATGCCAATTACCATTTTTCTCTTTTATTAGTGTTGATACCTTTTTTTCTACAGTTACTAAAAATGTATCTGCCTACAATCCCAGACCAGTTTAAAATAAGAAATAATTAATCTCCATTAATTTATTTTGCCTTATATAGTACTTATAATTTTAGTGGTTTCAGAGTCACTTTGTAAGAATTCAAATGAGCTACCAAAGTAGTTCCAGCAAGTCCTGGTATGAACTCGCAGTTTTTAATACATAGATAAATAAACAGATAAGACATAAAGACAGAAAACAATAGAGGGGTGTGGGGGTGCTCGCATGTATGCACACCCACTAGCACATGCTGTACTTGTTTCCTAGCGATATCTGCTGAGTGCGCCTAGAAGCAATGCTACTCCTCCCACCTTGGCCGCAGTATCAGCAAACACCCGACACCTAGATCTTGGTTTCTAAATACCTTTCTCCACTGAACAAACAAACAAACAAACAAACGCTAGGAATCCTTGGAGGAAAGACTGACTCCGGGACTGGGGCGGGGAAAATGCAAGATAAGCCTGAAACACCTTCTTGAGCAGAAAGAAATGTTCAAAGAATGAAGGGGTTTGTCAAAAGGACAAAGAAATGGACATGATCAAGTTCCCTTTGGCCACATCTGGGACAATCTGAATATCAAGAAATAATGACAGTTAACAGACTGTAACAGGACCCAAGAGCCTATATCAACATAAATGAAGGACTAAATAGCCCTGGCTGGTGTGGCTCAGCGGTTATGAGCATCAGCCTAGGCACAGGAGGGTTGTGGGCTCAATTCCAGGTCAAGGGCATGTACCTGGGTTGCAGGTTCCATCCCCGGTCCCAGTCAGGGCACGTGCAGGAGGCAACCAATCGATCTCTCTCCCTCTCTCTTTCTCTCTCTCTCCTCCCTCTCCCCTCCTTCCCTCCCTTTCACTCTCTCTAGAAATCAATGGAAAAAGTATCGTAGGTGAGGGTTAACAGCAACAACAAAAAAAGAAGAAATAGGAAGAGAAGGAAATACTTCACCACCAGCACAACATCAACTGATAAACCTAGAAAACATGGTATTTTTTAAAATTTTCATTTGATAACTATCAAAGTAACAACTGACTCAAGCAAAAGAAAATCAATCTAGAAATGATAAACAGATGAAAGCTGGATAGAAATGGGATACTTACACAGTACCGAACTCCTCACAAAATAGGCACTACTTACTAATTAGCATTCTTTTTAATATATATTTTATTGATTTTTTTTTTTTACAGAGAGGAAGGGAGAGGAATAGAGAGTTAGAAACATCGATGAGAGAGAAACATCGACCAGCTGCCTCCTGCACATCCCCTACTGGGGATGTGCCTGCAACCCAGGTACATGCCCTTGACCGGAATTGAACCCGGGACCTTTCAGTCCGCAGGCCGGACACTCTATCCACTGAGCCAAACCGGTTAGGGCCTAATTAGCACTTATTCATTAAACTTATAGGGGAGAAACCTGCAAGACACCTTCTCAACCAAAGAATAAAAAGTTCACATCCCAGGAATAAGATAAATCAATGTCCTGTGCTTCTTGACAGGATGCCGAGAAAAGCACAGCAGGACTCGTCTAACACACCGGCCGGAAATGCATGAATCACGAGGAAGCAGTAAGTGAACCCAAATGAGGGGTTCTATGAAGTGGCCGGCCTATGCGCTTTTAAAAACGCCAAGATCAGAGAGAAAGCCGGGAGCGGGCGGGGTGAGAGGTCACCCAAAGGCCTCGTGTGCGTGCACATCAGCATCACCCACGGACACGGGGCGGTGAGGGCTTGTCCTGGGTGCGGGAGGGGCGTCAATCGCGGTAAAAGGAGACACATGTCATACTTAAAAACAATAAAAAACAAAAATAAAATTGACAGGAACCTAAAAACAAAAACAAAGGTCAAGCTCATGAAACATAAGCAAAGGCTGAGAACCGGTCCCAGGTTGGAGAAAACGAAAGACATGTAACAACGAAAGGTAGCACATGATCCCAATGTAACGAAGGACATAATAAGAATCACCAGCAAAATCCACACCGATTCTATGGGTTAGAATCAGTGGTTCTCAACCTTCTGGCCCTTTAAATGCAGTTCCTCATGTTGACCCCCAACCATAAAATCATTTTCGCTGCTACTTCATAACTGTCATGTTGCTACTGTGATGAATCGCCATGTAAATATCTGATATGCAGGGTGGTCTTAGGCGACCCCTGTGAAAGGGTCGTTCGACCGCCAAAGGGGTCGCGACCCACAGGTTGAGAACCGCTGGTTCGATGGTCACATCGGGTCCATTGCGATGTCCTAACTTTGACAGCTGTACGGTGACCACATGGGAGAGAACCCTGTGCCGCGTAAAAGCTCCCGGTGCCTCACACCCCACGCCCCCTCCCCCCGGAGCCCCCGCGCCGCGGGACACGGGAAGGAGCGGGTCCGCCCGCCCGCCCCCCGCGGCCCGAGTGCGGCCGCCCCCGCCCGAGCGCCGCCCCGCTGCTCCCCGACCTCCCGCGGGGCAGGCCGCGCCCGCTCACCGGAGCAGCTCGAGACAGTAGCGGTCAGCGCCCGCGCCGCCGGCTCCGCTGGCTGCAGCCACGCTCCGCCCCGAGCCCGCGGGCCCCAGGGGCCGCCGCCCGCGCGCCCACACGCCGGGCCCGCCCGGCCGCAGGGGGCCCCAGGCCCAGCCCAGCATGGAGGCCGCCATGACACCGACGCCGCGTGCCCTTCGACCCCGCGCCGTCGGCCCGCGGCCACGCCAGGCCACGCCCCCTGCGACCCCGCGCGCTCCCGGCGGCGGCGGGAAGCGGCGCCGGGACGCCGTGGCTCGGAGGAGCGGCAGGGGGCGCTGTGGTTCTCTGCTCCGCGCCGCCGCCGCGCTCACTGCTGCTGCTCGGCTCCAGGAAAGCCCTGCGTCAATGCAACCGCTCCCGCCAGCTCCTTCGAAAGATGTACGTACCCAGGTAGGAGACTGGAGAATACTTGGACAGATTGCTAGCTGGATGTATAACTTTTAAACGTGCATCTCCATAGTAGGTGAGCCTCCTTAGGTACTCGCTTATCCTCAGGCCCCTCGATATTAGAGTTGGGTCTAGTTGCGGCGACCTGGCCTGGTGCAAGCCAGCAGCTGCCTGCATCTGGGTCCCCGCTGGCACCTCCTGCCTCCCGAGTTGCCTTAACTGCTCATGCTGCAGCCAGCCCGGTTCTTTCTGAAATGTGCATCCATCTGATCGTGACCCTTCCCTGTTGGACCACCATTTTCCTGCGCGTTGGATAGAGCCCCTCCATGATATACCCTCTTTAGCTTTCACTCTCAACTCTGGCTATGTATTTGCAGTTGTGCCTCCAGCGTAACGTTTCTCCTAAACTCTGTGGTCGGGGGCCCAAGAACTCTCTCCAGCCCCGGCTGGTTTGGCTCAGTGGATAGAGCGTTGGCCTGCGGACCGAAGGGTCCCAAGGTTCGAACCCGGTCAAGGACACATGCCCACTGGAGGGCGTGCAGGAGGCAGCCAATCAATAATTCTCTCTCATCATTTATGTTTCTATCTCTCTCTCCCTCTCTGAAATCAATATCTATATCAATAGATAGATAGATAGATAGATAGATAGATAGATAGATAGATCCTCTCTCCAATTCATCCTGCTTTGGTTTTGCCTCTCTTCAGCCCACGCAGGGCCTCAGTCCTTCCTGCACCATGTCCTCTTTTCCCTCTGGGCTCCTGTTCCTTAGCTCTGGCAGGCACACACTAGTGTTCTCACACCAGTTTAAACCTGCTCCTTTTAAAAAGAAAAATCACTCACCTTCATCTCCAATTCTGATCTCCCGCCTGCCTCGCTGGCCTTTTCCATCTGGACACCTTGCCATTACTTCACAGGTCACATGTCTAAAAACCAAATCAAACGGCCTCCTCTCCTGACTCTCTTTACTCATCTGGACCGTGTCCCCCTTCTCGCAACCAAGCGAAACACTTTGGAGTCGACATTACCTCTTCCTCACCTGCATGTCCAAGACGACCTACTGCGAGTTCCACATGACTGACAAAAGGGCCAGGGGCAAGACAGGAAGGAGTCCTTTGCCACTTTTGCGCCCTGACACATAGCAGTACGTGTGCTGCTGTAAGCATTAAATAATAAGGTCTAGTCTTGAGTCTAATGTCAGATTTCATAGTGGTGATGACTGTAAACAACATATTGGGTATCTGTAAAACCGTTATGTGCTGCTAGAGGCCCGGTGCACGAATTTGTGCACGGGTGGGGTCCCTCGGGGTGGCCTGCGGAGATCGGGCCCCAGCTCGCACCCACAGCCTCGCAGCTCCACAGCCCGGCCTGGCACCCTGCCTCGGCCTGGCGCCGACCCCTCACCTGCTCCACCATCCGGCCCTGCTCTTGTCCTCTTGTTGAGGCCCATCAGGGCTGGCAGTGCCTCCACTGCTGCGCACTGCCAGAACCGCATCGCCAATGCCCGCCATGTTCCACACTGCCCCCTGGTGGTCCGCACACATCAAAGCAAGCAGTTGAACTCCTGGATGAAGGGCCGCCCAAGGGGACAATTTGCATATTCGGCCTTTATTATATAGGATGAAAATGTCTGTGATTTCATTTGGTGACAAGATCACAGTTACTGCTAATACTTTATGCTTGGTTCCCTATATTCATAGTTGAAGCAAATGCTGAATTTTATTATTTTTATTTTTATTTTATATATATATATTTTATTGATTTTTTACAGAGAGGAAGGGAGAGAGATAGAGAGTCAGAAACATCGATGAGAGAGAAACATCGATCAGCTGCCTCCTGCACATCTCCCACTGGGGATGTGCCCACAACCCAGGTACATGCCCTTGACCGGAATCGAACCTGGGACCTTTCAGTCCGCAGGCCGACGCTTTATCCACTGAGCCAAACCGGTTTCGGCCAAATGCTGAATTTTAGTTAGCAGTCAGTGAAAATACAGATGTCAATTTTTCCCCTGCCGCTTGAAGGGTACAACCCAGAATTTACACATATCGCATTGGCTCATAGCCCATTGTTCAAAACTTACTCTTCTACCAAGGAAGCTGGGAAATAGTCTTTATTCCAGGCAGCCATGTGCCCAGTTAGAAATCAGGGGTCCTATTGTTATTGAAAATAAGGAGAATGGATTTTGGGAAACCACTGACCAAAAAAAAAAAGAACCAGATGCTATGAAAGAACTTAACAAGGAGTCCTGGCTGGCATGGCTCAGGTGGCGGAGCCTCAACCCATGTACCAAAAGTTGGCAGGTTCAATGCCAGGTCAGGGCACATTCCCAGGTTTCAGGCTGGATTCCCAGCAGGGGGCATGCAGGAGGCAGCCAGTTGATGTTTCTCTCTTCTTTCTCTAAAATCAATAAAAACATTTTTTTTTAAATAAAAAAGAATCTAACAAGGAGTCCTAATCCAGATTATGGGGTCAGGGAAAGTATCTCTTTCCCTGAAAGTATTTCAGATTTAACAGTTAATCTAAATCTGAAATATATTTAATAGTAACTATACCTGTTACTTAGCGTGTTTACCATGTACTAGGAATCCTTCATTCAGTTTCACAGCAACCATGTTCAGTGTGACTCGTCAGATTTTAGCACAAAAAGTCCTGCATCCCAGAAGACCCCTCAGACTGGGGCAGACCAGATGACTGTCACTCTATTGGTACTATTGCTATCACCCCCATTTTATAGAAAAAGGGTAAATAATTTGCCCAACGTTACACAGCTAGGAATTGACAGCAGCAGGTTTTACAACTAGGAAGACTGCTTCAGAATTCAGCTGCGTAACTACTGTACAGTTTGCTAGAGCAGCCATGACTTCTTTTCTCACAATTCTGAAGGCCAGATATCTGACGTAGATATTAGCAGAATTGATTTCTCCTGAGGCCTCTTGCCTGGGCTTGTAGATTGCCTTCTCCCTGTGTCCTCACATGCTCTTCCCTCGATGTGTGTTTGTGTCGTAGTGGATAAGCGCCTACCCGAATAACCTCATTTTACCTTAATTGCGTCTTTAAAGGCCCTATTTCTAAATAACAGTCATATTCTAAGGTACTGAAGGTTAGGATTTCAACATAAGAAAGGGGGTGGGGGGGAGCACAATTTAGTCCTCAACAACTACTATGTTCTGCTGCCAGGCAAAGAGTAGGATTAGTGTTCCACCAGAGGGAATGGCATGTGCAAAAGCCCTGCATCCATAAAGGGTTCAGCACATTCAAAGAACACACACACACACACACACACACACACACACCACACGCAGATCCGTTTCCTCCAGTAGCACCCAGAGAGAGAGAGATTGATCAGTTCCCTCCAGTACGCACCCTGACTGGGGATCAAACCTGCAACATAGGTATGTGCCCTGACTGGAAATCGAACCTGCAGCCTTTTGATGTATTGGACGATGCTCCAATCAACTAAGCCACCCAGTCACGGCCAGCTATAAACATTTTTGTTTAATATTTTCGAATAGGTAATATATTCCTGTGGTAGATGAAATGTGGCCACAGATAATTCTTTGCAGCCACTCTTATCAAGAGGTGGACTGTATTTCCCACTGGCCAGGAGCCGTCTTTGACATTTGCTTGGACCAATCGAAGATAACTGAAGCGACACTGAGCAAGTTCCGGAGCCTGGGCCTCAGAAACCTTGCCGCTTCCGCTTTCCCCTTTTCCATACCTCTGTGAGGCTGCCATGTAAGAAAATTGGCCTAACCACTAGAGCAGCGGTTCTCAACCTGTGGGTCGCGACCCCTTTGGGGGTCGAACGACCCTTTCACAGGGGTCGCCTAAGACCATCGGAAAACACATACATAATTACATATTGTTTTTGTGATGAATCACTATGCTTTAATGATGTTCAACTTGTAACAATGAAATTGGGGGTCACCATAACATGAGGAACTGTATTAAAGGGTCGCGGCATGAGGAAGGTTGAGAACCACTGCTCTAGAGGCTAAGAGGCCACATGGAGGAGAACCAGGCAAGAGCCAAGTCCAGCTGCTAGACATGTGAATGAAGCAATGTGGACCCGTGGGCCCACCAGGTCTCCCAACTGAATGCCACTGTGGACAGAGGCAGGTAAACAAGTGAAAGAACCAGCTAGCCAACTCACAGAACCAGGAGATGGCTTATCCTTGCTGTGATAAGCCATCAACTTTTAGGGCGGTTTATTATGCAGCAATTGATCACTTACGCAATTTCCATGGCACAAAAAAGTTTTAGATATAAAAATATGTACGTGAGGACTCAAAGAGATATTTGTACGCCCATGTTCACGGCAGCATTGTTCACAATAGCCAAGGGATAGAAGCACCAACCTACATGTTCACTGACTGATGAATGGGTCAGCAATGTGGTACATACACAAATGGATATTATTCAGCCTTAGAAAGAAAGGAAATTCTGATACATGCTACAAAATGGATGAAACTTGAGGACGTTATGTTAAGTGATATAAACCAGTCACTAAAAGACACATACTGTATGATTCCTCTTATATAAGGTAGACCTGGAGTAATCAAATTCACAGATACACAGAAATTAGAATGGTGGTTGCCGGGGTCTGAGAGGAGGGAGGAATGGGGAGTTATTGTTTAATCGGTAGAGTTTAAGTTTTGCAAAATGAAAAGAGTTCTGGTGGTGATGGTTGCACAACAATGTGAATGTACTTAATGCCACAGAACTTGTCTGACCGTGGGGCAAAGGTGTAATGGCCGTTGTAACCAAAGGGTGTCTTCAGACCAAAGACCAATACAAGCAACTCCATAGAATATAACAGAATTTTATTATAGGGTAATTTACGTGGGGGACGATTATTCTGTGCTACAGACCTGTGTTACTGTAAATTGTTAATAGTATAACAAATAGTATATGGCCAAAAGTAACTAATGATTGACAAGAGAAAGTGACAAAGAATGCAGTAGCACCAGGGGCCATACGTACCTTCTGGTGGTCTTGTGATAGATGCTTGTTTATAATCGACACGATCATCAGTTTGATACTTACCTCCATTGTCATGCTATTACTAACAAAAATAATTATGGCCACATTTTAGGGTAGACAGATAATCATCAACTAGAAGGCTTTGACATGCTTGCTAAGGATAGTAAAGTTGGTCAGAGGTCACAGCATGAAACTTAAAAATGAAATTAAACCGGGGACATGGATCTGGAGTTGATTTTGGTAACGGAACTGCACACTTAGAAATAGTTAAGATGGTAAATTTTATGTACCATTTTAGAGATACAAGTGAAAAGTTTTCTTCTACCCATTCCTCATTTGCCGATCCCTTCATTGCCCTACAAACCCTAGATAACCATCATTAGTTAGTGTGTATCTGTAGTGGTTTAAAAAATATGTTTACAAATTCTGTGATACTTCTTCCTTCAAGAGATTGGTTTTAATTCCCTTCCCCATGAGCATGAACTGGATTTGCTTCTAACAAATGGAATCTAGCAAAAGTGATGATATTCTACTTCTGAGATTAGGTTATAAAAGGTCTGCATCCCCATCTTGGTCTATCTATCTAGCAGCCGTGGGCAAACTACGGCCCGTGGGCCGGATCCGGCCCGTTTGAAATGAATAAAACTATTGAAAAAAAAGACCGTACCCTTTTATGTAATGATGTTTACTTTGAATTTATATTAGTTCACACAAACACTCCATCCATGCTTTTGTTCCGGCCCTCCGGTCCAGTTTAAGAACCCATTGTGGCCCTCGAGTCAAAAAGTTTGCCCACCCCTGACTCTATCCACCCATATCTTTCTATCTCTCTATCCCCCTGCCCCCATCACTTGCTCTGGGGAAGCCAGGGGCCATGTCATGTGAGCAGCTCTATGGAGAGGCCCACATGACAAGGAACTGAAGCCTCCTGCCACTAGTTATGTGGGTGAGATTAGAAGTGGATGTTCAAGCCCCTTAGGATGACTGCAGCCCCAGCTGATAACTTCACTGCAACTTCATGAGGAACCCTTCGCCAGAGCCACCCAGCAAACCACTTTCAGATTCCTGACCCTCAAAACCTGTATGAGATAATAAGTATAGGTGGTGTTAATCCATTAAGGTTTGGGATAATTTGTGATTTGGCCATAACTAACTAATACAGTGTCCTTTTCTTTATTTATGCATGTATACATGCAAATATAAATATAGATTCTATTCTCTCCCCCACCTTTTTACATAAAAGATAGTATATTCCAACCGGTTTGGCTCAGTGGATAGAGTGTCGGCCTGCGGACTGAAGGGTCCCAGGTTCGATTCCGGTCAAGGGCATGTACCTTGGTTACGGGCACATCCCCAGTAGGGGGTGTGCAGGAGGCAACTGATAGATGTTTCTCTCTCATCGATGTTTCTAACTCTCTATCCCTCTCCCTTCCTCTCTGTAAAAAAAAAAAAAAGTTAATAAAATATATATATATTTTTTGAAAGATAGTTTATTGTTCACATTATCCTGCACTTCGGTTTTCCTTCCTGATAATTTCCCTTATAAATATTTCCATATAAATTCATAGTGAGTTTCACCATTCTTTCTATTTTTTAGACATATATTATTTTTTAAAATACGTTTTTATTGATTTTATTTATTTTAAAATGTATTTTGTTGATTTTTTTACAGAGAGGAAGGGAGAGGGATAGAGAGTTAGAAACATCGATGAGAGAGAAACATCGATCAGCTGCCTCCTGCACACCCCCTACTGGGGATGTGCCCGAAACCAAGGTACATGCCCTTGACTGGAATCAAACCTGGAACCTTTCAGTCCACAGGCCGACCCTCTATCCACTGAGGCAAACCAAAACTAGTTAGGGCTGTTTTTATTGATTTTAGAGAGAGGAAGGGAGAGGGAGAGAGAAATAGAAACATCAATGAGAGGGAAACATCAACATGGATTGGCTGCCTCTGTATGCCCCTACGGAGGATTGAGCCAACAACCCAGCTAACCAGGATTTGAACCAGTGACCTCTTGGTTCATGGGTTGACGCTCAACCACTGAGCCACACCAGCCTGGCTCACCATTCGTTTTTTGTTTTTGTTTTTTACTAATTAATTTAACCAGTCTTCTATTGGTAGACATTGGGTTTTATTCAGTCATTTGCTCTGATAACCAGTGCTTCAGTTATCAGCTTTGTACATCATTTTTGCATGCAAATGCATAAATTCCCAGAAGAATTTCTAGGTCATAGGGCATATAAAATTATAATTTTGATAAATGCCACTAAGTTCTCTTTATATTGTTTGTGGTACTTTGCACTCCTACTTGTTATTTTGAGAGAACTTAGTTCTGCACAGTCTTGCCAAAAGGATGTGTTACCAAGTTTTGGGATTTTTGCTAATTGGATAAATAAAAATTGTATTTCCATTGTAGTTTTAATTTGTATTTCTCTTATTAAGAGTGAAGATGAGCATCTTTTCATAATTTTAGAATCATCTATGTCCTTTCCTATAAACTGTCATTTCATCAGCTTTGCCTATTTTTCTATAGGTTACAGGTCTTCCATATTCATTTCTAGAGGGAGATTAGACCTTTGTGTTATAGGTTAAAAGTTTTTCCCAGTCTGTTTTTGCTTTGACTTGTCTTGTGGAATCTTGCCATGAAGAAATTTTGTAATATATGTTTATATAGTCAAACATCAGTACTTACACTTACAGCTTCTTGGAATTTGAGTCATCATTAGAAAGGCAATCTCATTAAAAAAAATTTTTTTTTAATTTTGGTTTTCTTCTAGTACTTCTGTTTTCTTCTAGAGTACTTCTATAGTTTCAATTTTTACTTTCTTTTTTTTGAGGAGATAAATGTTACAACAAAGGCATGGATCCAACTCTTTTCTTTATATCTACCTAGTTGTCTTACCACCCTTTATTCATTAGTCTATCTTTACCCTTTTGATTTGAGATTCTTCCTTTTTCATCAAATAAATTCATATATGTATTTCGTTCTATACTGTTCTGTCTCTCAATGTTCTAGTGCTATACGCTTTTTTTATGGTTTAAAATATATTTTCATACATATATCTGGTAGTATTAGGCCTTTCTAGTTGTTTTTTCCCTCCCAGAATTTTCCTGGCCATTCTTGTTTATTTTTCCATTTGACTGTTAGGATCACTTTTTCTATTAAAAATTTTCTGACAGTATTTTCATTGGAATTATGTTAAATTATAAACTTATGGAAAATATATTTTTCTTACATTGAGCCTTCATAATATCATTTTATGATATTATAATTCATTTTATTGACAGATATGACACCATAAATTTAACTGGGCCCTAGTTATTCATCCTTATATTTTCTCCAACTTTTGATTTTATAAATAATTCTTAGATGAACCATTATAGTTGAATCTTTGTGCATAATTGATTATTGCCTGTGATGAATTCCTAAAAATAAAATCATTAGTCAAAAGCTGTGAACTTTTGAAATATCTGACATTGCCAAAATTCTTATGTACTCCCACAAACTGTGGATAAAAAAATAATAGATTTTTTTATAAAGTCTTGCTACTTTCACAGGCAAAAAGTGATTATCTCACTGTTAATTTTTATTTATTTGATTATTAGTGAGATCTCTTTGTTTGAAAATATGTTAAGACATATGTTAAAAACATATAATATAAAAAAGTAAAAGTTGTTACGCCCCCACCCCCCACCCCCAACTATCTCACTTGCTAAGGAATATTTTTACATTTAAATTTTGAAGTTTTTTATGCTGTCAAATCTATAGAACTTTTTCTTTGATAATTTTTTCCATATATTTATGCTTCGAAAGGCCTCCCCTATACAGAAATCAGAGGTGGAGGGGAGCCAGAGAAGAGTATGTAGAAACCAGCAGGTGGGCTATTGAGGTTGCCTGGGCAAGAGTTATTGTGGCTTGGACTGGGATGGTGGCATTAGAGATTAAAAAAAAAAGGATAGGTCAATATATAATTTGGAGGTTTACTTGCTGATGGATTGATGGTGTGGTGGGAAGAGGGTAATGAAAAAAGAGAGAAGTAAGTGATGGTTCCTAGATTATGGCATAAGCAACTGGTGGAATGAGGCTATCTTTTTCACATTCCTGAGCTGAGGAATGTCAAGTCTTTATAGGGCGACTGAGGATACTTTCCCAGTGATTGACATGTAATTCCCCTTTGGCAGGATCCTTCAGGACAGGCTGACACATCCCTTGCCTCTCTGTGGCTGCCCTCGGTCTTTCTTCTTTGACCTGACATGTTTCAATGTGCTTGCCGACTTCGTATGAATGTTCTTTTCATGTTGACAAAGTGTTCTTGTGTTTATCTCACGTTCACCTTGATGACTTCTTTCTGGGTACTAATGTGGGCAAGCCCCAGTCCCTGGGAGCTGAGAAGGGGTGTTTCACAAACAAGGGCAGGGAAGGGAGCTGCTCCTCGGAGCTCTCTGTGGTTATCAGATTGTTGCAATGAGGGCCCTTAGGCAGTTTCTGAGGGCTGGTGCTGCATAACTCACCACCACCTTTTATTTCAACATAGGGGTCATCAAAGGAGAACCTGGTTTACGAGTGTGTGGCCTGGAATAGCTAGTTTGGAACTAATCAGCAAAAACACAGTCAGCTGGTTCCTTGTTGATGTTGTTACTGTGCAGAACAATGCTCAGTGAAGCTTCTAGTCCTCCTGGAACTCCATTAACAGCTTCCGAGGACACCAGCTACAGCACCCTCCCTACCTACTTATAGGGAAAGAAAGAAAAGCCATTACCTCCAACCCCCACCCCCACCCCCACCATCAGTCTGATGCCTGAGTATGACAATTCTCCCTCTCTGATTTCCTGCTGAAAGGACACCCACAGAGCTGTTTTTTTCTGAGAGTTATGGTGGCTTGTGTGGCGCTATGCTATGTGCATGCTCCCCTCTGCTTTTGGCAACCAGTAGCACATGCCAACAAGGGAAAAGGTTCACTTGCGTTAGGAATGTAGTCTGTGGTCTTGGAACAGCTTTTCTGGGCAAAACTAACTGATCCTTCCAGGGAAATAAGCAGTGTAGGTCTCTCAAAAAGTACACTCTGAGTCACAATCGTATTGCATAACCCAAAGTCACACCTACAGCAAATTAAACATGTTTGTCACTAAGGGTATTTTCATTGGGCAAACAAAATACTGTAGGATTATGCCGCTCTCACTTCCTGGAATGTCCTGTGTGCTGTATCTTCAAGGAGACCATTGGGCAACACTCCCCAATCCCTGGCCTTTGACCAGCCACCTACGGCCTCCACAGACTCCCAGGAGAGCTATGTCGGGGGACAGTGCTGGCAAGTGAACACTGTTTATGATACTGTTTATACAAACCCCAGTGCTGAGCCTGTCTGGATGACCTCAAAAGCAAAGAGACAAAGAAAGACAAACCCAGTAAAAACGGTGGAACCCAAGACTAGATCAAAGTGGTGAAGCTTCAACCCAAGGCTTTCCTATGGTTGGGGGTATGGGAAGAGGCCCTGGAGCTTGTCCTGATCACCAAACGTCTTAATGCCCTGTCCCACTTCGTTAATCTTTAGGCATCTTGTGAACCCCAATTCAAATCCCTCCCCCTTTCTGAATTTTCCTTGACCACAGCCCCATGCAAGAAAAATGAATAATTCCTTCATTTGTGATCCTATAGCAATTTGTGTGTTTCTCTTTGATCGCTTTATTAGGTCTTACGGTGATAATCTGTTTATATGGCCCTCTTCCCAGACTCCAAAGGTAGACTCTGTATTGCTGCTCTTGTTATTTATTGCCAGTGCCTGGCCGAGTGCCCAACATTGGAAAGTGTTTGGTGTATTGTTCTGAAAGCCATGTTTTTTGGCACTACATACAAGGCACCTGGTTGTACAGTTTATGCTTGCACAAATGTGCCTGGCCAGGGGGAGAAGTGGGACTGGTGCGGGCTGGTTTGGGGCTGTCTCTGAGGAAGGGGAGCCTCTCTTTTCACAAAGAAGCATGAACTTGCAAGGCTGCATGAGCCAGAAGGGGCACCTCCTAATTAGCAACAAGATGCTATATAGGTTTTCAGTCTTCCTGATTGGAAGAGCAAACCAGACCCAGCAAAATGCGAAGAACTTCAAGCTCGAAAGGAATAGTTATCCTTGTGAAAAGTTTTCAGTATTCATCCAAGAGTTGTCCTTCATGTTTGTCACGAAGGGTATTTTCATTGGGCAAACAAAATACTGTAGGATTATGCCGCTCTCACTTCCTGGAATGTCCTGTGTGCTGTATCTTCAAGGAGACCATTGGGCAACACTCCCCGATCCCTGGCCTTTGACCAGCCACCTACGGCCTCCACAGAGAGAACTTATTGTTAATTATGAGTAAGAGGAACGTGAATGCATAATGCTTTTCAATATAGTGTACTTATCCCCAATTACTATTTTTTTTTTTAACATTTTTTATTGATTTTAGAGAGAGGAAGGGAGAGAAACATGGATGTGGGAGAGAAATATGGTTGTGAGAAACATCAATTGGTTGCCTCCCGCACACACCCCAACCGGATCAAACCCGCAGCCTGGGTATGTGCCCTGACTAGGAATTGAACCCACCACCTTCTGGTGTCCAAGATGATGCTCCAACCAACTAAGCCACACCAGCAAGGGCTACTATTCTTTTTTTTAAATACACACAATTATATATTTTTAGACCTAAAGGTTATCTATTGATTTTTTGAGCATTTAATACTGTGCTTGTATGGACTGGGCACTAGAAACTGTAATAAAATTGGCCAGTGTCAAATACCTAGGAAGTGGCAGGTTTTTCATTTGTTAAAAGGGTGCCCACCATGCAGTTCTGTGAGGAACAAGAAGAGGCAAATGGTCTCTATAGTTAGTGCCATTTCAGCTTTGTCCATTTCACTCTTTTGCTTCCACTGTGATCTTATATTGCCAATTTTTCAGTGCCGAAGCTATCATTTCTTTAGTTTTTTTTCTTCATATGTTCCCACTCACCTACTGAAAATAGACCATCAACCGTTCTCGGGGATATCACTACTAAATGTTCCATAGACTGGCACAAAATCATATGTGTGAGGAAGGAAGATTGATGGTGGCTCCTACACAAGACACAGCAAGACCTATCATAGTTGTCATGTGGTTATGATGGGCTGCCTCTGCATAGATTGTTTTGGATCAGAATTAAAGAACCAAAATTTGAAAATAGTTTTATATATATATACTAGAGGCCTGGTGCATGGATTCATGCACATTGAAAGTAAATAACTTAGAAGGTGGCTGGTGGGACTGGGCAAGACGGGCCGGACACGCCCTGGAGCCAACTTCCCGTGGTCCCTCCCCTCCCTGGCTGGCCTGGGGCAGCGCCAGGGCTCAAAGGGTGTCTGAGGAGTGAGCAGGGTCCCTCCAGCAGGTGGGGTCCCTCGGCCTGGCCTATGGAGATCTGGCCGAAATCGGCAGTCCAGCATCCCCTGAGGGGTCCCAGGGCGCCAGAGGGCACTCTGCAAAGTTGCTGTTGCTCGGCAGCTCCTGCGTTGAGCGTCTGCCCCCTGGTGGTCAGTGTCATAGCTATCAGCCAGTCGGCCAGTCACTTAGGCTTTTATATAGAGAGATCAGAGATGATTCCAGGTTATCCTTATGATAATGCATGGGACAAAAAGAGGTGGCATTGTAGTATTGTTCCAGAAGCTGCAAATACCTTATCTAAGCCACAGCCCCTAGTTCAAGTGCCCAGGGAGGGCATAGCATATCTGTGAACAACACCCTTTCACCCACAGTGTGTGTGATGTAGGAGGAAATGGTTAGGACCCATTGGCTTATGATGTAATTTTTTCCTCTCTCTCTCTCTCTCTCTCTCTCTCTCTCTCTCTCTCTCTCTCTCTCTTTCATCTCCTCCTGATCCTTCTCTTCGTTCCTGTTTTGGTACCTGCATTGGGATGCCACCCACAGCTGTTGGAAAATCAGTTCAATACAATTTGTATTAATGAGCATCTTTACACATGTGTTTTTTATCCCAGTGTCTGGAATGCACGCTCCTTTTTTTTGCTCCTAGCTGTCCCATTGCCAGGTGTTTCCTTATCTCTCCCCACACAATTAGACTGGGAGTGCCTCAAGGAAAAGAAACAAGTCTCAGTCGTACTTGTTATTACCCCCTGGCTTTATAATGTAGTAAGTTGGTGCTCAATACATCTTTCTTAAATGAAAATTAATGAATTAATGCATGAAAAAATCGGTTAATGAGAGGTGAAAAGAGACCTTCAACACTATCTGTGATATTCTATTTAAAAATTCTGAAACCAACATGTCAAAGATGAACATTTTCTAAGTCAGGATATATATAAGTATACATTATCCTATCCTCCATACTATGTTTCATGTCTGAAAATTTTTGCAATATTTAAAAGTCAAGATGAGTGATAGCAATATGAAAAAAAAAATCCTTCTTCAAGGATCTCATCATTTATTTAGGGAATTATTCCAAGCACACAAGATTACAGAAGTCTCTTGGACTATACATTCTCAGGAGTTGACTAGCTAGGTAAAGAAAGCAAAGAACTCTGAAACTTAGAAAAGCATGTCTAGTTTGCAGAGTGCCCTAGGAATCAGCAGGTAAGCACTTTGGGTATTTTAAATACATATCCAATCTCTATGAAATATGGTCAGGAAGAACTGGATGGGTCAAGGCAGCATGATATTGGCTAGCTAAATTCCTGGGGGTTGGTAGAAAGCCTCTAGAGAACCGTGGCAAAATATCTCTGTTTGTCCCTTCAGGTCAGATCTGCTCTTCTCCATCCTACTCTCCTGGGAGAGTGGTCTGTATGGACCACACCAGTGGATACTCATGACTTCTGGCTTCTAGTTGGTTTCAGCTAGAAGTCAAAGGGAAGGAAGAGGGAGAGCACTGTCAGATTGCTTAAGCCCCTTGTTCCTTTCTGGTCAAGCTGCACATCTACATAACTCTGTATGACTGTGTGTGTGTGTGTGTGTGTGTGTGTGTGTGTGTGTGTGTGTGTGTCTTGGGTCTAATAACCATCTCTTCTCCTCATCTCCTTGGGCATGGATATTAAGAAAGTTCATTGAAGGAGGTAAAATACCTGCACTCAGAAAACTATAAGACACTGAAGAAAGAAACTGGCCCTGGCCAGGTGGCTCAGTTGGTAGAATGTTGTCCCTTACACCAAAAGGTTCCCAGTCAGCGCATATGCCTAGGTGGCAGGTTGGGTTCCATCACTGGTTGGGGCACGTATGAGAGGCAACCCATCAGTGTTTCTTTCTTACATCCATCTCTCTCTCTCTCTCTCTCTCTCTCTCTCTCTCTCTCTCTCTCTCTCTCTCTCTGTCTCTATCTCCCCCTCTCTCCCTCGCTCCCTCCTTCCCCACTTTTCTCTCTCCCTTCCTTGCCCTCTAAAATCAATAAACATAACCTTGGCTGAGAATTTTTTTAAAAGAGAAAGAAACTGAAGAAGATACAAGTAAATGGGAAGCTGTACCATGCTTATCTGGTGTCCAGCTTTTTTTTTTTTAAGTCCCTTTCTCCTTTCCTGCCATAAAGTTATAGAAACAGAAAGGTTAAACAACTTCAAAATACTTGAAAACACATTGTCAGCACGGAATTATTACATTCATCCTTTAATAAAGCCCACATTTTGACCACTTGTGGTTACTTTGTGATCTTCATATATTAATATGTTAATATATAAAAATTTTAATTAGAGGAGGAAGAGCTAAACAGTCAATCTACCATATTATGATGAGATGGAATGTGTGTGATTTAGTTAGTTTGAAATACTGTGGAAAGCAACAATGGGAATGGTAAGTGGGACCATGTTCCTGGGCCAGGCCAGGGATGTCTGGTGATACCCAAAACACTTTCCACATACCATTCCCTCTCCTGGAATACTCCTCCTCCCTCTCCGCTCTTCATCTGGTTAATCTTCTGCTTTGATGTCACAACCTTAGATAAGTCACTGATTCCAATCTAAATTAACCCCCCACCTCCTTTCCATTTTCCCTGATAGAGCTCCATTACTTTCCTTCTTTGTAATTATCACAGTATAAAGTGTATATTTATTTGTGTGTTCATTGTCCCATGTCCATCGTACTCATGAGGGCAGTAACCAAATTTGTTTGCAATATGCAACCCCTAACACAGTGCCTGCCAACATGAGGGGCCCAATCCATAGTCATGAACTAAATGAATGCACAAAGGTCTTAGAAAGGAAGACCACTGCATTTATGAATTGCAATTTCACTTATACTACTGTTACCAAAGGTGAATTATGTGCTTGCCTTAAGTTCTTTTTTTTTTTTTTTTGACTAAAGTTTTACATATGTCTCCTTTTTCCCCGATTGACCGCCCACCCCCGCCATTTCCACCCCCAAGGGCAAGCCCCCACTGCCCCAAGTGTCTGTGTCCATTGGTTACGCTAATATGCATGCATACAAGTCCTTTTGCTTGCCTTAAGTTTAGGAGTATGCCTAAATCAGGGATATTAGATATTATTCCCTAAGTAAATGTATTACTATATATACTATAGATTTATATTTTATGAATTATATTTTATTCCAGGAAGCCGAAAGCTCAGCCAATACCTTGCCATAAATAATCTTAAAAAATAAGTGCTTTCTAAAAGTTATAAGTGATTAAACTAGCTTTGTAATTAGAGATACTAGGGGATGCCTACTGTTTTTGCCTGTACACTCCTTTCTGCCTTCCTTGGGCTACTGAGCCAATGACTATCATGTACGGCCTCTCAAGGGTTGTGTGGTGCACAACTTCAGGAGCCCCATTCACATAGACTATGACATGAATTAGAGTTCCAGAGCTGTACAACGTGTTGGCCCTGACATACGTAGTTCTTGGTAAATTTTCTTCATCCACCTCCATAATCCAACATGTGCTTTAGGTCTGCTCCCTTGCCACAGAAGTGGACATCTGATCTAAGCCAGTCAATCAGACAATTATCTCTAGAAATCACCATTGATTATTGTAGGTATAGGCACGTGACCTGAGGAAACCAACCAGCACCACTTATGGGACCTATGTGGATGGCAGGAGAAAAAGAATCTCTCCTGAGATTTCTAATACTAAGAAGCATGAAAGCCTAAAGCTACTAGGGGTCCTTTTGCTACACAACAATAAAAGCCTACCTGCAAGTAAAGTCAACATAGAGGAAAGCAAAACTAAAAGAAGCAGAAAAAGGGACAGATTCTTTTTTTTTTTCTTAAGGAAACATTTATTTATTTTTTTATTGATTTCAGAGAGGAAGGGAGAAGGAGAGAGAAATAGAGACATCAATGATGAGAGAGGATCATTGATAGGCTGCCTTCTGTACGCCCCCTCCTGGGGATGGAGCCTGCAACCCAGGCATGTGCCCTTGACCGGAATCGAACTGGGACCCTTTGCTCTATCCACTGAGCCAAACCGGCCAGGGCAGGGACAGATTCTTAATTATATGGTTGATCCCCTGCTCTGCCTAAACTACCTTGAGGATTTGGGTTACATGAGCTAACAGGTTCCCTCCCTTATTTAGGAGAGTTTCAATTGGATCTCTGTCACTTCAACCCCGAGAGTTGGCTAATAAGGATGCATGAACAAAACCATAAATCAGGAACTCAGAACTTGTTTTCCACTTAACAGATTACAACAATGGTGATGTCATTTCTCTGCCCACAGCTCTCCAGTGGCTTCTCATCTTATCCAGAGAAAAAGCTAACTGTCCACATATGGCCAGTAGGTAGGTCCCTACATTATCTGGCTTTCTCTCCTCCCACGTCCCCCCATTTGCTGACTATGTATCTGGAACCCTGACCTTGGTGATCCTTACACTTGCCATGCATACTTGCTGTTTCCTCCGCCGACTTTGTTCTCTGTCCGTAAGTCAACTTCCTCATTAACCCATCTAAGACCTTCCCTTCCCTCTCTGTACTGTTTCCTAGGGCTGCCTTAACAAAGTACCACAATATGGGTGGCTTCCACAACAGAAATGTATTGCCTCACAGTTCTAGAGGCTAGAAAAGTCTGCGATCAAGGTGTTGGCAGAGTTGGCTTGCTCTCACGGCTGTGAGGGAGAGTCTCTTCCATGCCTCTCAACAGCTTCTGGTTAGTTTTCTGGCCATTTTTGGTGTTCCTTGGCTTGTAGAGGCATCACCCAGATCTGCCTTTATCCTCACATGGTGTTGTGTGTGTGTGTGTGTGTGTGTGTGTGTGTGTGTCCAAATTTCCTCTTTTTTATAAAGACACCAGTCGTATTGGATTAGGACCCACCCCTAATGACCTCATCTTGACTTGATCACCTTCAAAGATCCTATTTTCAAGTAAGGTGACAGTCACAGGACTTCCAACATCTTTTGGGGGACACATTTAACCCATAACACTTCTCTTACGCTATTTTTCTTTGCAGTGTGTATCACCATCTGACATATAAGCTTACGTTTTTACCAACCTAATGTCTCTCCCCCAGTTAGGATGTAAGTTCCATGAACATGTGGATATAATGTTCAAATATGTGTTAAATGAGTTGAATGCTAAACAGAAAACGAGGCTCTCCTATTTTTAAATAGTAAAGTCTGAAACTTCTTTTTGCATAATCAACTATTTGAAGAAACTAAGGTTTCTCAGATGCCTATATTCAGAGTCTCAAGGCTCACTGGAGATCTATCCAGACGCTCTGTAACTCCATTCCTTTGAAAATAGAAACACCCTGAAGAAGAATGGAATTTGGGAGTGGTAGGTGGAGAAGGGGGCATGTGAGAAGTGGTGAAAGTTGAGTGAGGTTAAGAGTGGTCAAACTCTGGCAAAACCTATAAGTAGTTGTCTTGATTTCAGAGAGGAAGGGAGAGGGGGAGAGAGAGAGAAACATGCCGGTGGCCTTCAATGGAGTTACACTGTTCTCATTACCCATTAAAAAGTATTTTTAATGTGAAAACAAATTTTGCCTGCTGCAGGTATTAGAACTTACCCCTCTGGCATTTATTGAGATGTATTATCTATGTAAACTTGATCAAGTTGTATTATCATTATCTGTCTTTCATCTGATGCCCCCGTTAGAATATGAGCTGAGGGACAGGGGGGTTGTGTCTTTGCTCACCCACAGGCAGTCAAAAGACAAGCAGTAAATTAAAATATTTGGCTCTACCTGGTTTGGCTCAGTGGATAGAGCATCGGCCTGCAGACAGAAGGGTCCCGGGTTCGATTCCTAGTCAGGGCACATGCCCGGGTTTCGGGCTCGATCCCCAGTGTGGGGCATGCAGGAGGTAGTCAATCAATGATTCTTTCTCATAATTGATGTTTCTCTCTCTCTCCCTCTCCCCTCCTTTCTAAAATCAATAAAAATATTTTTTTAATTTTTTAATTAAATCTTTATTGTTCAGATTATTACATTTGTTCCTCTTCCCCCTCCCCCCACCATAACTCCTCTCCTTCCAGTTCCCACCCCACCCTCCGCCCTCACTCCCCACCCACTGTCCTCATCCATAGGTGCATGATTTTTGTCCAGTCTCTTCCCGCATCTCCCACACCTCGTTCCCCCCCAAGAATAGTCAGTCCATTCCCTTTCTATGTCCCTGATTCTATTATAATCACCAGTTCATTCTGTTCATCAGATTATTTATTCACTTGATTCTTAGATTCACTTGTTGATAGATGCATATTTGTTGTTCATAATTTGTATCTTTACCTTTTTCTTCTTCTTCCTCTTCTTAAAGGATACCTTTCAGCATTTCATATAATACTGGTTTGGTGGTGATGAACTCCTTTAGCTTTTCCTTATCTGTGAAGCTCTTTATCTGACCTTCAGTTCTGAATGATAGCTTTGCTGGATAAAGTAATCTTGGTTGTAGGTTCTTGGCATTCATCACTTTGAATATTTCTTGCCACTCCCTTCTGGCCTGCAAAGTTTCTGTTGAGAAATCAGCTGACAGTCGTATGCATACTCCCTTGTAGGTAACTGAGTTTCTTTCTCTTGCTGCTTTTAAGATTCTCTCTTTGTCTTTTGCTCTTGGCATTTTAATTATGATGTGTCTTGGTGTGGTCCTCTTTGGATTCCTTTTGTTTGGGGTTCTCTGCGCTTCCTGGAGTTGTAAGTCTATTTCTTTCACCAGGTGGGGGAAGTTTTCTGTCATTATTTCTTCAAATAGGTTTTCAATATCTTGGTCTCTCTCATCTTCTGGCACCCCTATAATTCTGATGTTGGTACACTTGAAGCTGTCCCAGAGGCTCCTTACACTATCTTCGTATTTTCGGATTCTTTTTTCATTTTGCTTTTCCGGTTGGGTGTTTTTGCTTCTTCGCATTTCAAATCTTTGACTTGATTCTTGCGCTCCTCTGGTCTGCTGTTGGGAGTCTGTATAATATTCTTTATTTCAGTCAGTGTATGCTTAATTTCTAGTTGGTTCTTTATCATAACATCGAGGGTCTCATTAGATTTCTTGTAGATCTCATTAAGTTTATCGGCAGCTTCTAGACAGTTCTTGAGAGACCTTAAAAGTGTGGTTCTGAACTCTATATCCTCCCTTGACAATTTTGTCCTGTTTCTTTGTCTCCGCATTTTTTATGCTTTCTTGGTGCACCCCCTAGTGGTCTTTGTGCGCAGTCTTGTTGTAGTTAAGCCTTGATTGTTGTAGTTAATACTGGGGGGATTTGACCTCCAGGCCAACTGGCTGTGAGAGTCAGCAGTGTCTGCAGTGGGAAAACTTCTGTCCTCTGGGGAGGTGCTAATCTAGCCTTTGCCTGAGGCTATCTGGCAAATGGCTCTGTGCAGGGCTTGGGCGGGGCGGGTCACAGGGGATCTACAGGGCAGGCAGAGGGAGCAGTTATGGCTGCTCTCAGTCCCGTCCCCAGAGGCTCTGCCTCTCAGAGTCCCAGCAACCACTGCAAACCTCGGAGAGAAAGCTGCCCTCACGTTCCGACCGATGCCAGACAGTCCCGCTTCTCCCGTCTGAGTCTGGGTCCCCAGAGACTTGCCCAGAACTGGAGCCCCGAGCCTGAGCCTCCCTCCCGACTGAAAACGACAACCATGCCCTCAGCCACCAGCCCGCTCTGCGAGCACCTCCACACCTTTGTTTACCTATGCCGCCATCTTGGTTTTCCGGTTGTCAATAAAAATATTTTTTTTTAAATTAAAATATTTGCAGCATACACACGTAAAAAAGTTAAGCTAAGGCTTTTATAAATCAACTAGAGGTCCGATGCATGAAATTCGTGCAAGAGTAGGCCTTCCTTCCCCTGGCTGCCGGCACCGGCTACCCACCAGCACCCAGTACCCGGGCTGGCTTCCCTTTGGCTCCGGCTTCATCTGGAAGGATGTCTGGTCTAATTAGCATATTATGCATATATTATTATAGATAAGATAAAGGACCCAGTGGATCAAAGGAAGTACAGATGCCATATAAACACATGAAAAGTTGATCAATCTTGGCAGTAGCCAGGGAAATGCAGATTAAAAAATAACAGAATTAAATTTTTGTTTGTCTGCTTGGCAAAAGTTGAAAAGATTGATAACTTCCAAGCTTGTGAGAGTAGAAATAATCAGACACTCTCATACTTTTGGGTGTGAGATAGTATATGGAACTATATGTTCACATTCAAAATATACTGACTTTTTGACCTAAAAGTCTCATATTTAGGAATCTATCCTACAAAAACAGGAGGGGGGGCAGCCCTCAAAATGATATATATCAATAGGGCTCCAGGATTACTATAGGAAAGACATGGGTACCCATTTGGTTTTAAACAAATCAAGAACATGGTTTTTGCCCTAACCGGTTTGGCTCAGTGGATAGAGCTTCGGCCTGCGGACTGAAGGGTCCCAGGTTCAATTCCGGTCAAGGGCATGTACCTTGGTTGCGGGAACATCCCCAGTAGAGGGTGTGCAGGAGGCAGCTGATCAATGTTTCTGACTCTCTATCCCTCTCCTTTCCTCTAAAAAAAAAAAAATCAATAAAATATATATTTTTTAAAAAAAACATGGTATTTTACAGAGTGAGAAGAACCTAGATTTTTCCTGGGGAAAGGGAGAAGTTGAAGGTCAGGGAAATACGTGAGATTTGAGGATTTCTAGGGTGAAAGGGGAGGCTCACCAAGAAATGTGATGAGTGTGAGGCTGGCATGGGGTACCTGGAGACTCTCTGCTGCTCCCCCACCATCTGCCGCCCAGCAGGAACAGCGTGGTTGGCTGGGCCTCTGCGAGCTCACAGTCCCACGCTTCCCCAGGCAGCCGCAGCCCTGACTGAGGCAGGCGGTGGGCAGGCCTAGACAGTTCCTCCAAGCTGTGCTTTGCCTTTTGTCAAGTCTGCCCGGGTTGGATGGCTCCCATGCCCAAACCTGCTTCCTTCCCCTTTGTCCTCACAGCTTTTACTCCCCCAGAAACCTTTCCCACTGCTTCCCTGCCTCAGCACCTGCTCCCCAGAGAGCCCCCCTGGCACAGCTAAAGACCCCTCACTTGCAACTACTGAAGTCTCACATGCTATAAAGTGGGACTTTCAAAAGACCCCGAAAGGAACTGTTTCTCATTTTAATTTCAAGTTCAGGAATTAAAGCCCAATAATTGCCAGTTTGTTCTCTGCCACACAGTCACAGCTTAACTTTAGCTGTTGAGTGGCTTTGTCTGGGTGGACAATCACAAATTCTCTCAGGAACATATTCTTTTCTTGTCATTACAGAGAAATGAAATAAGGGGGGGCTGCAAATATTGCTATAAGACTTCCTCATTTTTATGAGCAATCTTCATTTTAGAATAAGAAAGGATCTTGAAGTTTATTTTCATATGAGACCCTCATTTTGCATCGAGCCCTTATCCAAAGAGCCCTTGAAAATTGTCCTCTAGGTCTCCGGTTATAAAAGCAGACAAACAGAAAACGACTCTGCAGCTGTCTTAGTAAAAACAGTTAATTTTCAAGGAATTATAACTTGTATTTGACTTATTCAGAATTATTGTAGTACCCCCACTAGAGAAACTAGTATGTAAGTTATTAGGTAGAAGATAAAGTTTAATCTTTAAGATCTAATGTTGTTGTTTTTTCATTTGGATATATTTTTGTTTTCATTGTTTATTAAACTTAACCAATTGTAGTTCTTAAAAGGACAATTCAGTTTTCTTTTTCAGAAAAGCAACACAGAAGGCCACTTGGCGTTTCCGTCTATATATTGGGGAATTTGCAAGCATTTTAATTCAGTGTAGTGTTTTTGGAGGGGAAGGAGCATTCTGTGTTTTGTTAAGAAGAAACATGACTTTAAAATATATAACTTATTTTTTTAATGTATTTTTTTATTGATTTCAGAGAAGAAGGGAGAGCGAGAGAGATCAAAACAGTGATGATAGAGAATCATTGATTGGCTGCCTCCTACACCCCCCACACTGGGGATCCAGCCCACAACCCGGGCATGTGCTCTTGACCGGAATTGAACCCGGGACCCTTCAGTCTGCAGGCTGACACTCTATCCACTGAGCCAAACCAGCTAGGGCTAAAATGTATAACTTTTAAAAGAAATGTTAATAAATATTACTTGTTTAATAAGTTTTAAAATATATTAAAGTGACAGTTGACATTCAAAATTGTTTTTCTGTGTTTAGTAGGGAATAAAGTTGTCAATTCCTTTTATTCTCTAAACACTCCTTTCTCTGCCCTCTTTTTCGATCTCTGCTGAAATTACATCTGCACTTGGCTCTCTCTCCTTTATAAAAAGGAGAAGCTCAACTTCGGACCCAGGCTGCCCAACCTTCCTTCACTGATCCACTTTCCGCGCAGGCTGGCCTGGGCCAGGTGAGGTGATAGGGAGATTCCTCAGCCTTCTAGGAAGACCCCAGTCCCTGCATCTTTTTCTATCTCTGCTGCACTATCCACCCTCTTTCTCCCATGACCCACTGACCCCGCAGTTCCCAAAGCAAGATGAATGATGATCTAAGTCCAACTATCTCTGGTTTCATCGACACCATGGAACAGCCAACTCGTCTACACAAACGGGTGGTTTCAGCTACAAATTACAGGCAGATGGCTGAGCATCTCTTGTGCTACTAAAATTGAGACGGTGTGTCCAAGTCAAAGGCAATCCTTTGAATGAATGTCATTTACTTATGTAGGAGCGCATATGTATGTATGATGTGGTGGCTAACAGTGACATTGTGTTCATAAGCATGGAGCTCAGGACATTTCTACATGTATACATCTATATGCATACATATGTATCCCATGACATAAATAGAAAATTGTTTTCCTATTTAAATTGGAAAATAAACGGTTTAAATTGGAGTTACCCAAAAATATTAGTTAGCATTTTTAGTAATAGCTCAAGATAAATTTAGTTCGTTTATAAGGAGCTTGTGATTGAGAAAAAGACAGGTCAAACCAACACCTATAGAAATAGCTTAGGGAAACCTAGGCGTTAGTAGTTGGGGGAGAAACTGGCCTTAGAATCTGCCCTTTGTTGCACTTAACTCAAGCAGGGATTATTCAAAGTTCTTCTTTACACAGCAGGGGTGGCTAAGGCCTGATGATGATTATCTTTAATTCATTATGTATTACTAAATTGCAATGTCCCTCTCAATTATTAACTAAATATTCCTGCCCTATGGTGAGGGAGAGGGGGAAGTGAGAGAGAGGCCATCTGGCCTCAGCCCCATATTTATGAAGGGCTTTGAATTTATGAATGCTTTTGACATTACCTCCAAAGGAGGCAACACAAGGAGATTCCGATAGGATTGAAAGGAAACATCCCTATCCAAATTTAAAATTAAGTTCCATGGCTAAACAACACCACCTTTGGTATACTCTGGACTTTAAAATTAAATCCTTTAATTACCTTCTAACTAGCATAGCTATTTTGTGTTGTAATTTTCTTGTTGAAATGAAAACTTTCGAAACACAACAATTTTTTAAATCTCGTTTTAGGGTTAAAAAATGTTTAATATATTCTGGACACCTCAAAAATAATGGAGGCAGCCTGGATCTCTTGCCACCTTTGAGAAGCTCTGAAATTACTTGATTAGAATGCAAGTATTTCCCTGAGGTAACAGGAGCATTTTTGTAGAAGGCACTCTAGACTAAGAAATCCAGAAAAAAGGGAAATTGTAGGAAAGAATGAGTTGTATTTTCCAAATTCCTCCCCTTCCCCTACCCCCAATACTGGGTTTTAAGCACTTCAAGGAGTCTTACTATTCCAAAATGTTGATGCATATTTAAAATATGCAATATTTGTATCTTTCAAGCGTGCTTTCTCAATCTGAAGTCACTCACATGCCTTGGCAACCTGATAGAAATGGCACGTGTGTGCAGTTGCGAATGTTCGGCCAGAGTAGACTGCATGAAGAACAAGGGTTCTTGGACACCCCCGGCCTGGAGCACTAAAATAAAGCCTGATATATACAGCTTCTTTGAAAGACAAGTCTTACAGAGATGTTTTGAAAGAGAAAGGAGTGACAACCGAAGCAACAGGAAAGTCAGCTCGCATGCGTAGAAGGGAAGGTTAATTCTGGGTAGCAGGTTACAGAGGTCATTATTTGAATTATTGATACCTTGAAAAGGACCTTCTTCCTCTTGCCCAGCTCCCATACTGCATTGCCTCCTGGGGAAGCATTCATAGTTAGCCCAGCACATCCCCATACAGCATGTGGGAGACAATTATTTTGGTTCCTCTTAACAGACTGAAATATGAAGCCAGCTGTGCAATTGGGGTGGGGAAATTATAACCTTTGAGACCAATAGGATGGCCTAAGCGCAGTTAGAGCAGACTAGGGGAGAAGAGGCTACAATGGGCACCAAAGGTGAAAAGAGGGTTTGAGTCTGAATTCCATCTCTGCTAGGGGGCTAATGTATTCCTAACGATCTTAACTCAGTGCTTAAAATAAAAGAACCGTGAAGGAGGAGGGCTCGTATCATCAGTCCGCCCTAAGGAGCCCAGAGTTCCAAAAGCTACAATACTATCTACGGAGTCACGATGGCACAGTTGTAACTGCCTAGGATTCCACAGTGGCAGGTTTAAAAGCCTGCAGTGGGACTCTAGGAAGGGGAGTCATAGACACAGGAAACCGATGGCTTGTTTCATGGTGACAAGAAATATACTTCAGAGGAAACCCCCGCCAATGGTCTCTGATGTCTTTTGGTCTCTGTGTCACGTCTCAGGATGCCTTGCTCGATGAGGATCTCGCTCTCTCAGGTGAGGTTCAGGCTTGGCGGGTATAATCTCAAGTGTTCCTCGGCACATTCTATAGATAAGCCGTCTGACTTCAGAGAGATGTCAGCTCATTTGCCCAAGGTTGGGTTGGAAGTTGGACTTTAGATCCATCTGACCCTAAAACTCGTGGTATTTCTACAGTATCATTCTTTGTCTTTTTGTTGTTATTAATCCTCACCTGAGGATGTTTTTTTCCATTGCTTTTCAGAGAGAGCAGAAGGGAGGGAGGAAAGCGGGGAGAGTGCGAAAGAAATATTGATGTGAGAGAGAGACACATCAATCAGTTGCCTCCTGTACCCAGGGATCAAACCTGCAACCTAGGTACATGCCCTTGACCGGGAATCAAACCTGCAACTCTTCAGTGTTGCGGGGGCCGATACTCAAATCACTGAGCAACACTGTCCAGGTGTCTCTGTCATTCTTATTGTTATTTTAACTATTGCTTGCAAATTAACCCGACTTCCCCTTCTTTGAGAGGAATTAGCCAGGCTTAAACTTTGGAATATCTTTGACCCTCCTAATCAATCACTTCACCAATATTCATTCAGCACCTACTAAGAGCTAGACATTGGGGTTAAAGGGTGAATGAAATACAGTTCCTGCTCTTAGAGAGCATGCAGTTCATACGTGGGACCAGTTACTAAACTCTGTAGGGTTCATTTATCGTGCATCTATCCACATAGATGTCTCCTCCTGACTCAGGTCCTCACTGCCTCTTGCTTGGACAACAGTCTTATAACTGGTCTCTATCTGTTATTAGCTGGAGTCAGAGAAAAACTACTTGCAGAGTTGTGGGCAAGGTAAAGAATTTTAAAACATAGTGGGGGGACATCCAGAACCTAGCAACAGTGGGAAGCCATAACCACACCTAAGGCCAAAGTGCTCCAGAGCTGCTGTCCCTGAGGAGCTATAGCAGTGGAGGGCAGCAGCGAGGACACCCCTCTGTTCCGCCCTCTGATCTGCTGGTGACGCCCTCGGCTCACGCTCAGGGCCAGCCAGGTCTGCAGGGGTCAGCCACCCCTTGCAGAGAAGTCGGGAATTGATCAGGTGGGGGCAAATGGAGAAAAACCAGCTCTCTGCCGATTCATTCACTCAACAAACTTGGGCTGAATGTGTAGTCCATGGCAGGCACTGCTCAGCTACTCAAGTCAGATAAGGAGGTAGCACAGAAGGAGGGCCTCGCCTGGGTTAGAGTTCCCCCGATAGTACAAAGTTGGAGGTGCAGCAGAGTTTAAAGCAGAAGAGGCAGGGGCCACAGGGAGGTTCAAGGGGGCCCAGGTTCTGCAGGTGGGGGAGGAGTGGCCAGCAGGGTCAGCAGCTGGGAAGTAACATTGCTGTGTGTCACTCACACTTATCAGGGGAGCTTTAAAAAAATTATGTCTTATTTTTGTTGTTGACATTATAGATGTCCCCCATTCCCCCCTCCCCTTTTGCCCTCCACTCAGAACCCTCCTTCCCCGCCCTCTGGACCTCACCACACTGTTGTCTGTGTCCATGGGTTATGCATATATGGTCCTTGGCTAGTCCTCACTTTCTTTCATCTCGTCCCCGTTTCACCCACCCCCACCCACCCCCAACTCCCCTCTGACATTTGTCAGTCTGTACCATGTATCCATGTCTTTGGTTCTATTTTGTTCATCAGTTTTTAATTTTAAAATTTATTAAATTGATTGGAGAGCTTTTTTAAACTACAATTCCAATCACACCCCTCCCTTTGAACCCATCAATTTAAGTACAGACTGCGCTTGTATTAAAAGCCTTCCCCAGTAGGTCCCAAAGACACTGCCTGGACGTATCTCCAAAACCTTCTCTCGTGTCTTCTCTCCTTCTGTTCCTCTTGGTCTGCCAACCTAAGCCAAATCGGACCTGAATATCGCCATTGCTTTCTCACCTTTATGCCATTGCTTATGTATTTTGCTCCCTCTGGAATGCCCTCTCCATGACATAATCTCTCCTTTTCCAGTGTTCTTATGGTACTTAACGCACATCTCTGTTACAGCCCTAGTCACGTTTTGTTGTGATTTTTTTTGTTTACATTTATAGAGGGGATCTGTTTTATTCATCTACCCAACATCCCTTCTCCCATGAATTTAAAGAATTGCCCCTCCTTCACTCATTGTGGATCTGGTGTGACTCCTGAATTATGCTATAATTATGGGCACGTGACCCAAATCCAGCCAATCGGCATCTCTTCTCAGCATCGCATATGTGGGAAGTAAGAAGATCCCTCTTGCTTTGGGTCTACCCACTGAGATGATGTGAGCCAGAGGTGTCTGCGGCCAGTGTCCGCACCACGACGTCTGACCACTACCACACAGAGGAAGGCCCAGGGTAATGGGGGGAGGAGGAGACTGAAGCGGGGATCACAGTATTTGACCCGAGATCCACTTATGCCCGGTACCGCCTACCTTCCTGCACCTCACAGCTGTACCAGCCATTTCAGTGACTCTTTTGCTTAAGCCAGCACGAGCTGGTGCTGTTTACTTGTCCCTGAAGGAGTTCTCAGAGAACACACACGTCGTCTCCTCTGCGAAACTCTCAGTCCTTGGCTGTGCAGAGACTTTGCATCCCAGCATCTAGCATAACGGGTGCTCAGTACTGTGAGATAAACGCTGAAATCCGAACAGTTACTCCAGGTCCAGTTTCATTTCCTTCTATAAAAATCAGGGTCGTTCACAGAACCCTAAACAATTGCCTGTGGCTCCTGTGGCATTTCATAGATCCTGCTTCTCACTTTAGTTGTTTGTGTCCTTGGCCGTCTCTTGCTACCGGATGATAAGTAAGCAGGATGCAGGGCTTATGTCTGTGTAGTAGGTGCTCAATAAAAATTAACTGTTCCACATCGCACGCCTGTGTGCCAGTTGTGCAGAGGGGAAAAAAGTAGGTGAGGCTGAGTTTGCTCTTGAGGTATTTGCTGCACATGGACTAGTACTTTGCCTTCGCCTGCATAGACAATGAATAAAGGAGGAAGAAAGTAACTTCCATCCTCTTTGGAGAAACAACGGCGAGCAAAGGATATTTTTATCAGGAAGTTTCAGAAGAATGCGGAACAAGCTCAGAAACATTTTATAAATAGATCAGGAGCCCATAGACTGGAAATATAAAACCCCTCGTAAGTAACATCAGACACATTTGCCTGAGCACAATTTAGCAACAGTAGGAGTCACTAAATCCTCTTTTCATTGTCTCCACATTTCTTTCCAACTAAATAGGGTAAGTTAATTTGATCTTCTGCATGTGCCTAACCCCTGGGTAAACACGATGGCTGTAAAACGCCCTGTTTCTCCAGAGAACATGCATGGAGCTGTTCCCACTCTACCGTGTTCCACTCTGAGGCCCCCATTGCCACCCACCCAGGAATTTGCAATGGGCAGAAATTCTAGGAATAGCTGTTGAGTGAATGGTGAAGGACTCAAACCAAATCCCCCTGAGGGTGTGATTATATCCAACTCCATCACATTGTTTCCCCCTCAGCCCCTTTCCTAAGTTTAAGAGTCCAGTCCTGGGCAGCCGAATTGAAGCAAACATTTATGCAAGAATCCAGGAAGCTGAGTGTAATCTTCAGCAGCCTTGGGGGAATCCGGCAAAAAGCATCTGGGGAAATGTGCCCACAGTGGTTATGCCGTCTCAGCAGGAATAGCACTGTTCAGTGTCCTCGGTCCCCTGGAGGTTGCAGTTAAGATATGGACAGAGTTGTTGGCTGGCTTCTCAGGACGATGTCATCCCCAAGCAGCATTCCCAAGGGGAGGCATCAAAGGCTCAGAACTTCAACTTTCCCGGATCAGAAACTTGATGAGACCTACTCTCCTAAGATAGGTGTATTTAGTCAAGGTTTTCCAGAGAAACAGAACCAATCCTATCTAATAAAGAGGGAATATGCTAATTGACCATCATGCCCTCACAAATGGCGGTTCCCACAGCCAATAAAAGTGGGAACATGCTAATTGACTATCACACCCTCACAAGATGGCGGCGCCCAGTCCCCTCAGCCCTGCCTCACCCAGTCCCCGCAGCATCCAGCCTCAGTCCCCCAGGCCCCTCAGCCCCATCTCATCCAGCCAGAGTCCCCCAGTCCTCTCAGCCCCGCAGGGGAGAGCAGTTGGGGACCATCATGCCGGCAGGGGAGCAGTTAGGCATCATCAGGCCGGCAGGAGAGCGGTTAGGGGGCTATCAGGCAGGCAGGCGAGTGGTTAGGAGCCAGCAGTCCTGGATTGTGAGAGGGAGTCCAACTGCCTGTTTAGGCCCGATCCCTGTGGGATCGTGCATAAATTTCGTGCACCGGGCCTCTAGTAGGGTATATATATATATATATATATATATATATAGAGAGAGAGAGAGAGAGAGAGAGAGAGAGAGAGAGAGAGAGAGAGAGGTAAGAGGAGGTTCACTATAGGAATTGGCTAATGTGGCTGGGGGAGAAGTCCTACGGCCTGCAAGCTGGAGAGCCAGGAAAGCTGCTGGTGTGAACCTGCCTACGTCCAGAGGCCTGAGAATGGGGGTGGACAGCGATGACGTACGTCCCCATCTGAGTCAGAATCCTCAATATCCGAGGGCATGAAAAGATGAATGGATTCAGCTACAGTTGAGAGAGCAAATTCACTCTTCCTCCGCCTCTATATTCTAGTCAGGCCCTCAGCTGATTGGAGACGCCCACCTCATGGGGGAGGGTCTTCTTCTTTACTCAGTCTACTAGTTCCAGTGCTGATCGCTTCCAGAGACACCCTCACAGACACACCCAGAATTATGTGTTTTAAACCAAGGATCTAGGCACCCCTTATCCAATCAAGTTGATACATAAATGAACCATCACAGTAGGCGCACTCAGACTCTGGGAAACTGAATGGACTCCCCTTAAAAACACTGCCCAAGGGTCAGAGACTCAACCAACCTGAAATTCAGTCCTCCTATTCTTGTGAAATAAATACAGAAACTTTATGCACAGAAAGGTAAGAAGATATTTTTTAAAGTATATTTTTATTGCTTTTAGAGAAAAGGGGAGAGAGAGAGAGATAGAAACACCAATGAAGAGAGAGACTCACGATCAGCTGCTCCTGCACCCTTCCTCCCTCCCCCCCACACCCTCAGCCGCTAGGGATGGAGCCCACAACCCGGGCATGTGCCCTGACCAGGAATCAAACTGTGACCTCCTGGTCATGGATCAATGCTCAACTACTGAGCCACACCAGCTGGGTTTAATCCCCTCTTCTGGTAAGCACACAGAAAGATATCTCCTTACTGCCCAGCCGGCGTGTCTCAGTGGTTGAGCACTGACCTGTGAACTAGGAGGTCACGGTTCGATTCCTGGTCAGGGCACATAACGGGGTTGCAGGCTCGATCCCCAGTGCGGGGTGTGCAGGAGGCATCTGATTAGTGAGTCTCTCTCATCACTGATGTTTCTATCTCTCTCTCCCTTTTTCTCTGAAAGCAATAAAGAACATTTTTTTTAAAAAAAAAAAAAAAGAAGGGATTAGTTATAGTCATGTAGCTTGAATTTTGTTACAGGTATATTTTACTTTTATATTAAAATGTGCATTTTTAATTATTGCATCCAATAGTTCATCTGTGAGTCCAATTTTGGGTTCTATGAAGGTAAGGATCATGTTTTGTCTTGCTCTGCCACTGTGCCTCTAGCATGTCAGCCACTGTAGGTGCTGAATAAATATCCACACGAGCTCCACTTGTCAATCTATTCTAAACTAAAAGGTAGTCACCTTCATGTTAGTCAGGGACAGGCCAATTAGTTCATAGACTATCAGAGTCACAGACAGCATATAGGCCATAATTTTCCAACTTGTAAATAGTGCCTGTTAGTGGTTTGTGAAATCAATGTAGTGAGTCATGACTGGCCTTTTAAAAAATAGAATTCAGTAGGAAAGAAACCAGAGTACATTTAATAAGGGTATTGTTTCATGAAATTTCGTTTCCGTTTTGCATAAACTCTGCGGTGATGCAAAATGTATTTCTTAACTCTGGGTTGTGGTAAAAAAAAACACACAAAAAACTTTGAGAGCCACTGATCTTGTCTAATACACGTGTGCGCGACACACACACAACACACACGCAACACACACACACATACAACACACACACACCCCAGCTCTCCAGCCAGATAACAAACCACTTTCAGTTCCTCAGAACACCATGCCATTTTCTACTGTAGAGGACTTGGCACTTCCTGTTCCCTTTACCTGAAATGTACTTGCCCAGCTGTCTGCCGGGAGGGGCGGGGGGCTGGCTTACTCTTCTAGATGCTGCTCAAGTACCTGATTATGAACCCTCTGTTACCTTTCTGAGCAAAGCCAGACTTCCTCCCGTGTGCTTCCATCTCCTCTTCTACCTGATTCACTGCAGTGCTGTGCCCCGGACGGTGGTCACTTCCACAGGTGGCTGTCTCTCCTACCAGTGTGGCTCCTGAGAGCAAGGACCCCGTGGTCCTCACCTCAGTGTTGCCAGACCCCACATGATGCCACTCAATAATGACAGGGAAAAGCCTTATGATGAAGAAAGCAGCTCTTCGTCGGCCTGCAGACTGAAGGGTCCCAGGTTCGATTCCAGTCAAGGGTGCATGCCAGGTTGCAGGCTCGATCCCCAGTAGGGGAGGTGCAGGAGGCAGCCAATCAGTGATTCTCTCTCATCATTGATGTTTCTATCTCCCTCTCCCTTCCTTTCTGAAATCAATTAAAAAAAAAAATTAAAACAGCCCTGACCGGTTTGGCTCAGTGGATAGAGTGTCAGCCTGCAGACTGAAAGGTCCCAGGTTCGATTCCGGTCAAGGGCATGTACCTTGGTTGTGGGCACATCTCTAGTAGCAGGTGTGCAGGAGGCAGCTGATCGATGTTTCTCTCTCATCGATGTTTCTAACTCTCTATCCCTCTCCCTTCCTCTCTGTAAAAAAGTCAATAAAATATATTTAAAAAAATATTAAAACAAAAAGAAAGCATCTCTTTATTAATGAAGTAGAATAGCATCCAAAATTTTCAGCAATAAGTGAAAATAGCAAGGTGCAGTTCAGTAGACATAACACGCTGCCATCGTACCTGTGCGCGCTGTGCATTTGATCGTGGGGAATAGCTTTGGAAGAATACAAAGGAAACTTAACAATAGCTGCCACCCTGGGCATGCCCAGAAGAGAGACTAATATTTCACTGTCTGCCTCTTGATTTTTGTGCTATGTGCAGGGGTAACCTATCACTAAAATTAACTAGTAAATATTTCTCCAAAATATTTCTATAGGCAATGAATATAAGAAAGACAAGATTTATGGCTTCCAAATATCCCATAATGAAGAAAGACATAGTTGTTTTCTATTAACTAACTTTTTAAAATTTATTGAGAGAGAGAGATCAATTTGTTTTCTACTTCTTTATGCATTCATTGGTCAGTTCTTATACGTGCCCTGACTGGGGATCGAACCCACAACCTTGGTGTATGGGGAAAACAGTCTAACCAGCTGAACTACCTGGCCAGGGCCTATCACTGATTTTTTAGAAAAGGCCTTTATTGTCTGTGAAATTTAAAGGTAAACATAGACCTTTTCTGATTCACAGCAAAAAGGGGAAGTGGCATCTCCCTCTAACCAGGAGAGCAGCCTGGGAGTAAGAAAGGGGGTAGGGGTGGGAGTGAAATTGCAGTTTCTAAGAAATAAGCAAACCTCCAGTCTTTATGGAAAACCACAGATCATTAGGAAGGCCTGACTAATGGACCCTTGGCAGTTGTCAAAGAAGGCGGTTGTAACAAAGGATAAGCTAATTTTGTAACTGGAGAGCAAGGTTCTTCTTCCGACAGTCCTCTGGCTGGGCTCTCCAAATACTTCACTTCATTAAAATATTCTTTTATATAAGCCTAATTGTAGGAATTAAAAGAGCTGCTTATTACAGACCTGGGTTTCTATGGCAACAGTAAAATAAATGCCCAAGTGTCTGAAGCATTGAGAAAAATAATGCACATTAATAATAGGTAGCCCTGTGAATCCTTTAATAAAACAACCCGTTGAGAGTCAGCTACGCCACATGTTGTAACAAGAATGGCTGAGGAAACCTGCAAACTTCTAAAAACCCAGCAAAATGTCTCCTGTTAAAGTCGATGAAATGATTCTGGGTAAAAAAAAATATATATATATATATATATATATATATTCATGGTGACTTTAGGAATATCATGGGGATGTTCTAATCACATCTGTTAGTAAAAGAAAATACTTTCTCTTTTACGTTATATGCTCAAAATCTGTCTCTTGAATTCCCTCCCGCCTCCCCGCCTCTCTCTCTCTCTCTCCCCCCCCTTCCCTCCCTCCCTCCCCCCTCTCTTTCTTAAGTGCCTACTGAAATCCTGGCAAGGGTGATCTTGGCCCCAGCCAGGACCTGCCCTGTGGCTCCTGTGGAAGCAGGGAACTCGCCTCCTTCTGCTGCGTCTGCCAGGTTCCTCTCCTCAGAACAGGGGATGGACTCCAAACAGGGGGCCCTAAGATGGGTCCTTTCTGATTCATGTTTTCAAACGAAAGTTATTTTCCGAAATAAGTTCTTTTCTTGACTTACTGTAAAGCAAATGGCATAATCCTGTGTAGTAGTTCGCTAGAACCGCCATAACCAAGTACCACAGACTGGGCGGCTTAAACAGCAGCAGTTTATTTACTCACAGGTCTGGAGGCTGGAAGTCCAAGATCAGGCTGCTGGCAGGGTTGGTTTCTTCTGAAGCCTCCCTCTTTGGCTTGTTGATGGCCATTGTCGGGGAGGAATTAACGTCCCTCCACCCTCAAGGTTCTTTCTGCCGCTCTAATAACCAAATAGACATGAGACAGATTAGTAAGAGAAAATAACCAAATTAAACTGCATGCATATTATGGAAACGCTGCATACGGGAGAGAGTCAAAGACCCCACCTGCAGGGGAGGTTCGGAGACAAAGGGAAAATGGTGTGTGGTGGGCAGTTAGAAGGACGTGAGCAGAGCAGGAGGGTGGACCAGGTGGAGAAGGTCACCGGGGTGGAGAGCCCCGGGTGCCCAGCAAAGGACAATTGTAGGTGGGACCTCGCCCCCCGGGGGGCCTTTCCTCCCCTGGCAGATCGCTGGTCCTGCGGGTTGGAACCCCCCCACCCCCCCACCCCCCGCCTTTCCTCCCTCTAGAGCAGTGGTTCTCAGCCTTGGCTGCACGTTAGAATCACCTGGGAATCTTTTTAAAATCCTGATTTCTGGGCCTGAGGCATTTAACAAGATTCCCAGGTGATTCTAATGTGCAGCCAAGGTTGAGAACCACTGTTCTAGAGATCACATCTCGGGTCGGTTATATTTCAGCTCAGGCCCAGAAAATCAACAAAACCAGCCACAGCTGACCTCAGGACCAGCTGCACTGAAGAATGGCTCCCTGCCCCGTGCTGGCCAATCCATCATTGGGGAGCACGACCCTGACAGGACACACCTGGAAACCTGCTGAATATTCTACTGAGATCGTGCCCTGGTGCCTCCCCTGAAATCTCTGCCCTCAAAACCCTTAGGACGGAGGACCCGGTGCGCTCTCCCGCCCAGAACTCGCTGTGCCTTTCCCTTCCTCTTCTTCCTCCTCCTGTTCCAGACGAGCAGGTACAGAGGTTGCTGAACCCAGGTCCGTCTGACCCCGTGGCTCTAGCACCTGGTGCCATTCCCGACACCTCCAACAGGTGAATCAAACACCCTGAGCCAGGAACTGGGGTAACGCATCCTGGGGCTGCGGAAGGTCATTGCCCCGAGAGCACAAGTTCAGTAATTAGTAGTTTGCCCTGCCCTATAGATAGGCCAAAAAGGTTATCTCACCCTGGCCGGTTTGGCTCGGTAATTAGAGCATTGGGCCTCAGACCAAAGGGTCTCGGGTTCAATTCCTGGTCAAGGGCACGTACCTCGGTCGCAGGCGTGATGCCCGAGATCCTCAGCTGGGGTCAAGGCGAGTGTGAGAGGCAACCAATCATGTGTCTCACATCGATGCTTTCCCTCCCTTCCACTCTCTCTAAAAATCAATGGAAAAATGTCCTTGGGTGAGGATTTTTTTAAAAAAGGTTCTCTCCGATAATGTCATTATGGGCAAGGTCCCCAATTTAAGCTCGAGGGGCAAAAGTTTCTCTTGAGCCCGAAGCTAAAGCTACCTTTTCCTCCCCCTGGGTTTTCTCAGTTCTAGTTACCTTTAATCCAAAGCAATCCACGCACGTTGACATTCTGAACCCCCACACCATTTTCTCCTCCCGACAGAACTTCTGTCTTCACATTCCCTTCCCTCTGTGTATGTCAGTGTCCTAATCTCCTCCTCTTATAAAGGCACAAGTCACGCTAACTCGTTTGGTTCAGTGGATAGAGCGTCAGCCTGCGGACCGAAAGGTCCCAGGTTCGATTCCGGCCAAGGGCATGTACCTTGGTTGTGGGCACATCCCCAGTAGCAGGCGTGCAGGAGGCAGCTGACCGATGTTTCTAACTCTCTATCCCGCTCCCTTCCTCTCTGTAAAAAAACAATAAAGTATATTTAAAAAATATATAGGCACAAGTCATGTTGGATTAGGACCCACTCCAATGAACCCATTTTAACTCCACTACCTCTTTAAAGACCCTATCTCTGTATATAGCTGCCTTCGGAAGTACTAGGGGTTAGGACTTCAACATAGGGATTGGGAGGGTGGGGACGATTCGGCTCGGAACAGGAAGCAGGCTCCTGTACAATAGGACTTTGTCGTCCTTCCCAGCAAGGTGAGCACCACCCAGCATGACTGGTGCCTTTATCCGAAGAGGGGGTTAGGATTCAGACACACACAGAGGGACTACACCACGTGACCACGAAGACGGCCTATCTACAAGCCAAGGAGCCGGGAAGGGCCTGAGAAGAAACCAGTCTCACCAACACCTTGAACTTGGACTTCATAGCTATTAAGAAGAAATCTTCTCCATAACTATAAGAAGATTCCTGTTGTGTAAGCCACTCGGTCTGTGGTATTTTGTTGTGGCTGCCCGAGCAGTCTAATACACTTAGAGAGCTGGGAGAAATTATTGCAGCTACCTTTTCCCACAATCTGCCACACCCCAAGACCTTAAGTCCCTGGTGGTTTGGGGTTCTGTTGTTCTTGGGCATCTTCAGCATTCAATAAATATTGCCCGTCCTGGCCCGGTGGCTCAGTGGATTGGCACGTCTTCCAGTGCAGGAAAAGGTTGTGGGCTCCATTCCTGGTCAGGGCACATACCAAGGTGTGCCACGCCAGCACGGCCAAGGGTGAGCCTGAGGGGAGGTGGTGAAGGATTTAGAAAAGACAGACAAGGAGATTAAGCTGAGGCTCGGTGGGACGCTGCTTCTCTGATGGAGAGGCAGCGATCCAGCCTGTCAGTCGAGTCTTTATTTTATAGCCAGATTCCACGAGTTAAAAAGTAAGGGCGTGGTCAAGATGTTAACAGTGTTCTACTCCGTCCCCTGCACCTGAACTCTATCAAGCCCACATCACTCAGCCACGTGGGCCCACAGGTTCGGAACATAAGGTCAAGCTGACAACTACAGCCTTTGGCTATCATTGTGCTGGGAGGGCTTTGCCCTCCAAGCTGGGACTTGCACGTGGTTTTGCCACCAGAGGACCGGGCCCTCTCATTAGTCCGAGGCGTGAACCTGTCCGAACACTGTAGCCGCGCCCCACACCAAGGTTGTGGGTTTGATCCCTGGTCAGACGCATACAGGAGACAATCAATCAATGTTTCTCTCTCCATTCCTCTCTCTAAAGATCTATTAAAAACAACAACATATCTTCGGGTGAGAATTAAAAAAAATATTAAGGTAGTTATAAATAAATAAATAAATAAATATTGCCTGTTTTTAGCCTTGTTTTTCAAGGCAAGAGAAGAAAGAGGAGCCAGAGAAGATGGCGAAGGATCAGAGAACTATGGGAGAACCAGAGGAATGTTGATGTCACGGTGTTACCCGCGGTGTTGGCTGTGAAACTGGACTTCAGTTCTTGATTTTGGCAAAGGAAGACTTCAGAGCCAAGAACTCAAATGATAAGAGGAAGTTTATTTAGAAAGTTACAGAGGTAGTCCAGGTGAGCCAGCGGGGCTTCGTAGGCTCAGGACACGGTGACGGAAGCAGAGGAGGGCCCTTGGACGGGAAGGGGAAAGGCCACGGTGAGGTACCAGGGGAAGAAGAGGGGATGGGAAAGGTGCAGGCATGCCCCCCAGAGGCAGAGGGAGGGAGAATGTGCTGGGGGGGGGGGTGTCCTTCCTGAGGGTTTTAAAGGCTGGGGGTTTAAGGGAGGATCTCAATAGAATAGTCATCAGCTTTGGGCTGATGCACCAAAATGAGATTTATTCCCCTGACTTCACCCACTCTTGGCTGTGATTGGCACAGATGACGCTAATTGGATTATTGTTACCTATCTCCCCGAGCAGGGTGATTTACGCTATTTACCCTCTCGGTGGGGAAGAGAAGTGTAAGCCACTTACTCTTAACTGTCCTGGGTTAGGGAAGACAGGATTTTGCGATTCACTAGATGGCTGTAAACTGGCCACTAAACTATCTGTCTCAGTTTCCCTATTCTACTTGTCCCGGCTTGTTAGCTTGTCTCGATGGAAGCCACAGGAAGAGAGAAACTTGGCAAAGAGGTCTTTGGCGATCTCAGATCTTAAGGAGGACGGGGACTGAGTGTGGATTTGACAACGGTGACCGTGTGATCGACACACCCAACAGGGAGGGGCTGGGATTGGTTGCAGGGAAAGAAACAGCATTGATCAAGGAGATCTTTACATTCTTACCATATATTTCTGCTGCTTTGAAATATTTTACTGTAAGATATATCCATATGTAAAAAATGTTGTTAACATGCCCTGGCTGGGTAGCTCAGTTGTTAGAGCATCATCCTGATATGCCAAGGTTATGGATTCGATCTCCTGTCAGGGCACATACAGAGATCAACCAATGAATGTATCAATAAGTGAAACAACAAATAGATGTTTCTCTCTGTCTCTCAAATCAAGAAATAAAAATTTTTGTTAACATATAGTGATTTTTAAAGCAATACAGCCAAAGTCCTCTCTGGGCCTATCCTTGGGAAGGATGCTTCTAGGAATGTAGTGCACATCCTCATATATTGCCGGGGAATACAAAATGGCACAACCCCATTAGAGGCAATTTGGCAAAAAAAAAAAAAAACCTATCAAAATTACAAACGCAGTAAATTACATCTCAATAATGTTTTAAAAATATGACCAGTGCATTAACCCTTTTGATATATTTTCACACATGCAAAATGGCACTATATACAAGGATATTTGCTGCAGCTTCATTTGTTATAGAAAAAAATCTGGAAATAATCCAAGTGTCTCATAATTTGGGGTGGTTAAATAAACTGTGCTACAGCCACACAATGGAATCTTGTGCTGCTGTTAAAAAAAAAAAAAAAGAATGAGGAAGCTCTCCTTGTGCTTGATATGGAAAGATTTCCAAGGTAGATTAAGCGAAACAAACAAAGTACAGAGCAGTTGTATGCTCCGTCTACGTAAACAAGGAAGCAAAAAAAAAAAACACACTGATATATATATAAGTATAATATATATATATATATATACATATATATATAGTGTGTATATATATGTATATATATATTTAATTTGCTTATATTTGTATAAAGAAACTGGAGGGTTAAGAAACAAAATTGGTTATCTGGAGAGCAGGGTGTAGAGAGGGTGGGCTTAGTCTAGGTTTTTATTTACTCATATATACAGTGTCATTAGATCCCATAGCAAATGTGAGGCCAGTGTTCTTTTCCCCATTATACAGATGAAGATCAGAAAGATGAAGTCATCGACTGCCCCGTTTACCAGGTTACACAGCTGGTAAATATGGAGCCAGAGTCCAGCCTCGCTCTGCCTAACTCCAAAGTCTACCCGGTAGCATCATTCGAACTGTCCCCTGGGTAAATACCAGGGGCCCTGGTCTTCAGATTTATGGTCTGAAATAAATAGCATCCAAGGCAGAATCATCAAAAAGTCATGGTCAAATATTTAAGGTGTTTATACAAATACAAGGGGCGAGAGACTGGGAGGTATTTTTTAGCCAAATGGGCTGGCTTCACTGGCCGTTCGTGTGTATTTGTTCCTTTGTTGACTTGCTGGCTTTTTAGATGTCTGTTTTGGAAGAAATGAGTGGAGGAGGGGAAAGATGATCCACTTTATGAGGTACATACCGTTCTCTTAGGCAAGTAATTATTTTATGGAGCTTTGGAAGTTTAGAGTTTATGCTGTTTAGCTCCCAGCCATGTTGTCCAAGAAAGTGACTGGAGAGAGAGGAAGGGAAATGAAAGGTGAAGGGGAGTCCCTTGCTGGAGAGGCTTCTGCTGTCCCCGCTGCCAAGTCTCCCGGCCGGGCGGGAGGACTTGCTGTCTGAGCAGGAACGGAAGAATCTGGAGTTCATCCACTGCGTGAAGGCGCTGGCAGCCGGTTCAATTACACTGTGTGTTCTAGATCTTTTCTGAACTAATTGTGTTTTTCCCTGTCATGAGGAAATCTCTCTTAAGCCGGATTTATTTTCTAAGTGGAAATATCCAGGCCTGGGATGAAGAAGTAGCTCTTGCGCTGAGCATTCCAGATCCTAACATCCATCAGTCACGTGGTTGTCACTTCTGTGTCCTTCAGAGGGGTTCTAATGAGAGGTCTATGGATGGCAAGGATTTTTTTTTTTTAACATGTTATTTATTTATTTTAATATATTGTTATTGACTTCAGAGAGGAAGGGAGAGGGAGAGAGGAGATAGAAACACCAATGATGAGAGAGAATCGTTGATCGGCTGCCTCCTGCATGCCCCACACTGGGGATCGAGCCTGCAACCCGAGGATGTGCCCTTGACCGGAATTGAACCCGATACCCTTCAGTCCGCAGGCCGATGCTCTATCTACTGAGCCAAACCAGCTAGGGCGGATTTTTTTTTTTTTTTTAAGTTTAATGAAAGGGAGTGTCATAATATTCTATCATGTGGATAGCTCAGAGTAGAAAGTAGAGAGTTCTCTCTTTGGATGGCTCTCCCCTTTCATTGCAGCTGCAGTGGCAGTAGTTTGCCATGATGCCAACGTGGGCCAAAGTCACAAGTCCTTTCCCAGGACTTTTTCCAAATGGAAAACTAGAGAGTGGTTGCTTCTTCCCCAGGCTGGTGACTCCTGTCCCCATCACAGTAACTTACAATGCCAGGACCACACAAAATTGTTGCCCTAGTTTCCAAGCGCCTTATGAATGCTTTGCCTTTGTCTCGCAGCAAAGCTGACCTCCCAGCTTGCCCCACGGGCCCTCGGTGCTCCCGGCACGACCAGGCCAGACTTCATGATGCTTTTGTTCTGGAGACCAACCCCCTCCTCGGCTCATCACAACTTACAGAAAACGCAGCGGACGTTAGCCACGGCACTGAGAACGTCAATACAGAGTTAAACTTTTCCTCTTTGTGCTCTGACGGAGAAATAAGAACCATTGTGATCTGCAACACTTCAAAAAGAATTAGCCCTCCCTGGGTAATAGAATAAGTAAGTAAAATGCCCAGGTCCCCAGTCACTGTTAGCATCAAAGCAAGACTTGGCTGTGTTGGCTGGTAAAATGGTTTATTGGCTGAGTGAAGGGGTCTCATCATTTTCCTTGGTTGGCCCGCAGTTCATTAGTGTCACCACTTACCCATTCATCATCCATTCACACTTACTGAGGGCAGGCATTGTATGAAGCACTGGGATTACAAGAGAACAAGACAGAATCCCTGGCCTCAAGGAGCTGTTGACAGTCCAGCTGTGTTCCCTCCCCTCATCATTCTCATGGCCTTTTAGATGCTCCCTCTTATCTGACCTTCATGCACAAAGCTGTAAGCAGCGTTGCTTCCCTGGTCTCTATAAATGCCAGTTATCACTGGAGAACTCTTAGTACATCAGCTTCCAATGTAGGCAAGTAATGGAATCTAAAAATAATCATCATAGTATGGTTTGAAATGCATCTTTTATTTGAAAAACAACTTAATTGAAAGTCACATCATATCTGAGCTGGGAAGAAACTAGTTTACTGGTTTTGTTTTTTGTTTTTTGTTTTGTTTTTTAAATATATTTTATTGATTTTTTTCAGAGAGGAAGGGAGAGGAATAGAGAGTTAGAAACATCGACAAGAGAGAAACATCAATCAGCTGCCTCCTGCACACTCCCCACTGGGGATGTGCCCGCAACCAAGGTACATACCCCTGACCAGAATCGAACCTGGGACCCTTCAGTCTGCAGGCTGTCACTGAGCCAAACCGGTTAGGGCTAGTTTTTTGTTTTTGATAACAGCTTTTTTGAGATATAATTCAATCACCCTACAACTTACCATTTAAAGTGTACAAGTCAGTGGTGTTTAGTATATTCACAGAGTTGTGAGTATAGCCATACCACAATCAATTTTAGAACATTATCATCACCCGAGAGAGAAACCCCGGCCATACTCATTAGCTAACCTATCAATCTACTTTCAGTCCTTACAGATTTAGCTAATCTGTATATTTCACATAAAATGAAATCATAACATATATGACCTTTTGTGTTGGGCTTCTTTCATTTAGCATAACATTTTTATGGCTTATCCATGTTGTAGCATGTGTCAGTACTTCATTTCTCTTTATGGTTGAATAATATTCTATTATGTGGTATTTTAGATCTTAATTACCCATTTATTAGTCAATGGTATATTTCAATTTACATGGGAAAGAAGTGAAGCAAATAAATGGCTGGTTCGAGACCATTCAAGGCCAAGCGCTCATCCCATTAAATCCATTAGGTCCCATAACTTAAAAGTACAAGTTCATTTCTACGTTCAAAACACATACCTAAGAGAGTCTGCAATAGGGAATGAAGCTAAGAAATGCAACATAGATTCTAAGACACTCTCCTCGTTATTTTCTATTGTTATTTATGGGTGTGTTTTTTTTCTCACTTTTTAGGGAAAAAGGAATTTTGAGGGTGAAACAAGTCAATAAAAACTGGTTCTTTGTAGAACATAACTCACCATTATCCCTGCCCCTTTCTCTGATTCGATGTCTCTCTTCTCTGCTGTTGTCTGTGTACCAGCCATAGGTGATTAGAATGGGCCAGTCACCCAGGGAATTACGAAGATTATGAGAGGTCTGTGTCAGGAACCAGGGGCAGAGACTAAGATGTATTTTCTGTTACCTCACAGTGTCCCACCATCATGTCTGAAAGCAACTAGAAGCAACATATCGAGGCATGTTAATAAAGAACTGGAGAGAACTGCACCCCAGATATGGGAGGGGGTGGGTGACCAAGGTTACCTGTAAGGGTGAATGAACCAAAAATTACCGATAAAAGTTGCAGAATTCTACAGGAAGTATGACTGCATGGGCTTAACATTTTAAAGCTATATGTCTCCAGGGATATATTCATATTTAGACAAACCATAAAGAAAGTTATGGGAATGGTAAACATTAAATCCTAGATTGTTGCTAATTCTGGGTGACAGAGAAGCAATGCATTCAGGGAGAGACACAAGGGAATTCAACCATGCTAGGAGTTTTCTTTCCGAAGCAGAGTGATGAGAAATGAGTGTCGCACTGTCTGCTCACAGCAGTGTTTTCTAAAGCATTTTCTTTAAATGTATTTTTATTGGTTTCAGAGAGGAAGGGAGAGGGAGAGAGAGACAGAAACATCAATAAGAATCATTGATCAACTGTCTCCTGCACGCCACCCCCCACTGGAGATTGAGCCCGAAACCTGGGCATGTGCCCTGATGGGGAATCAAACCGTGACCTCCTGGTTCATAGGTCGACGCTCAACCACTGAGAAACACCAGTTGTTTCCAACAATGTTTTCTTTTTTAGTTTATCAGTTTTAATGAATGACCAATAAAGTAAACATTGGTAGATATAATCCACAGTTTGTTTCCTATGCCCACTTAGTTTTTTAGTTTTTTAATGTGGTAACATAAAATAGACCATATTTGTGAACCCTAAGGGAAAAGCTGGAAACCCCACAGAAGTACCTCTCTTCAGTGGATAGAGCGGCTGACTTAGTGGCTTCAAGAACCTGTACACTGACTACATTAAGCAACCTGCGGAAGGTGAGAGTGCAAATGAGACGTAATGAAGACACTTCTTACGTTTAAGAAAGCTACCGCTAGATTTTATTTTACATGTACTCTCTATGTATACTTGTGTTTTTTTTCCTCTAAATATTTAATTTAAAAAATTAAGAAAAGGCTACACAGGAGAAATAATTTTATTTTCTTTGCTGCTTTCTGGGCTGATGCTAATCCAGAAATTTAGCAGATCACAATGACTTACACGGTAAGGGAAATGTATTTCACGTTAACAGAAAGCTCCAGTCACGGGTGGCATTTGTGGCGTTGCATAATGACGCCTTCAAAGACTGGCTGGCCTTCCTCTTCCTCCTCTGCCCTCCTCAGCTTGTGTCCTCATGGTCACAGCATGGCTGTCATAGCCCCAAAGCTCCGGCTCTCATACAACTGTGCTCAAAGGCAAAAAGAAGTTCGAGTGTTTTTTTAAATTTTATTTTAGGTAGAACACTCTTTCCGGAAGTGCCTGTGGACTCCCTTTGGCCAGCGTGGGCTCACACCGCCCTGTGTTAGATGCAAGAGAGGCTGGTGAGTGGCCGTCTGACATCCCCTGCCACTGGAGAGAGGCCCCTCTTCCAGCCAGGGACGCACATGGGGAATGGCCCTGGGCCTGGCCCCCAGCTCACCAGCCCAGGCAGCAGGTCACCAGACAGGTCTGTCCAGACAGACCCTATGCCTTCAACCTCTGCTCCATGACGTCACCTTTAAGATTCTCCCAGCTCTTACATTGCCTTTCCTTCACAAACCATATAATGTCACCACACCTCAAACTCACCCTATACCTTCCTGCCTCCCGTCTTTTACGTGCAGTTCCCGCAGCCTGGGGTTCGGTCCCCTTCCACATCTGCTTTCAGCCATGGCGTTCACTCTCAAAGATGCCACACAAACACCACTGTCTCAACAAAGCCTTCCAAAAAACTGGCCAAACTTTGCAGCTCCTCCCTCTGGTCTCCCATAGCACTAGGAAACTCCCCCGCCCAGGGTCTGTCTCAAAGGCTCAACAAGTGTGGGGAATTAAACTGAACTGTTTTTGCCTTTGGGCTGCAGAATAAAGTGTAATAGAAAGCAGGTTTCCCTTCCTGTAGGATAGTATTTTGGAGGGATTTGAGGGCAGTACACTACAGAGCGACTTCAAAGGTTAATACTGTCCTTTAACTGTTCCACACTGTGCTTTCATTTTTAGAAGATTTTTTTTTTGTCTTGCCCAAATCATTTAAGAAGTTTACCTAATTTATTTTCCTCTCCCAAATTATTTGAATGACTGTTTTAACCCTTTCAAATTATTTAACTTCTAAGCACTGGTCTCCATGGATTTTTAACCTGCTTCTTAAAATTACTAAAATGTTAATAATTGCTGAATCTGGGTGATAGATACATAGGAATTCATTACACTACTTTTGTGCATGTTGACAATTTCCATAAATAAAATTAAAATTGTTTCTCCATGTTTAAGAACCTTTGAAGTCCATGGCTATGTATTTAGGAGAAAGTATAGTGGACATCAAATGTCGCACATGGGGAATTGGTTTCCAGGCCATCAGTTCAGATACAAAGTCTGCCGGCCTTTTGGTTGAGTTCCTTCTTTGCATTACCAGATTTAATGTGTCATGAAGTTTTATTCTTCTGTGTACTGCTGGGGGAAAAATAAAAGTGCCAATGTAAATGGACATGGACAACAGGGGGATGGGAGCATGAGTTTGTGTGTGGGGGGGGAGGTTGGGGGTTAATGGGGGGGATGAGGACACATTTGTAATACCTTAACTAATAAAAAAAAAAAAGTGCCAATGTAGTGTGTGGACATCTACCAGCTCATTGGTGTATTAAAGCTTTTTTTTTTAAAAAAAATTTATCTTTATTGTTGGGAGTATTACAGATATCCTCCATTTCCCCCCATTACCTCTCTCCACCTGGGTCCTGTCCCACCCCAGGCCATCACATACCATTGTCTGTGTCCATGGCCTATGCATATATGCCTATACATTGAGTGGCCAGATTATTATGGCCACCTGACATTTGTAGGCAAATTAGCCGTACACTGCATCGTATGGGATATGGAAGCCGAAGGCCTGTTCGAACACCTTTGCTGTCTGCAGTTACCAAGATAAAACGTCTCCAATTCGCACAGGGACACAAGGATTGGACAGTCGAGCATTGGAAAAAAGTCATGTGGTCCGATGAATCACATTTCCAGTTGCATCATGCAGATGCATGAGGCAGGGGGTCCCGCGGGGGTGAGGCCGACGGAGTCCTAACGAAGCATGCCCGACTCCGGAGACCGGTTCAAGATGCAGATCTGACTTTATTGTGTAAGTGCAGTGACATATATAACATTCCAGACCAATCAGAAGTTTACACCATCCTTAGGGCAACCAATGGTAGGAAAGATCAGGGTACTATGTAGGGGCTCTAGGGGGCTTACTCAGGCGGGCGCTGCCACTTCCCAGTGTGCCGAGGAAGCTTGTATAGGCGGAGTGCGCTCACACTATTGCATCTGCCACTGCACTGAGATAAATCTCCTGAGCTCTTCCCACAATGGCAGAGTGAGAATTTGGTGGAAACAGCATGAAAACATGCACCCCACATGCATGAGTACAACCCTTCAAGCTGGTGGGGGAAGTGTTATGGTTTGGGGCATGTTTTCCTGGCATAATATGGGCCCTTTAATTCGTGTGGAACAACGTCTGAATAGCACAACATACCCAAGTATCGTTGCTGATCAAGTTCATCCTATCATGTTGATGGCATATCCCAATGGAGATGGCTTCTTCCAACAAGACAATACGCCACGCCACGGTGCTCATATTGTGCAGGAGTGGTTTCAAGAACATGAGGGAGACTTTACCTTGCTTAGGTGGCCCCCATAATCACCAGATCTCAATCCAATTGAGCATTTGTGGGATGAAGTTAAAAAAGCCATCAGGCAGCGGGTTCCACAACCATCAAATCTCACAGAACTGGACAGTGCTATTCATCAGGCATGGTGTCAGAGTCCTCGCATCACCTTTCAACATTTCGTGGAGTCAACGCCAAGAAGAATCGCCACAGTATTGAAGGCAAAAGGTGGCCCAACAAAGTACTGATGGGATGGTCATAATAATCTGGCCACTCAGATTATTATATATCCCACGTTCAAAGGCTGTTAAATCGCGTTGTTTACCCATATCTGCAGAAAAAAATCGCTTCTACTGTCATGGTAAACAACCTGCTTCCCTATTTATAATGGTCTGGCCCTCTAGCAACTTCAGCACGAAATTATAGCTAATTTGCCTACAAATGTCAGGTGGTCATAATAATCTGGCCACTCAGTGTAATGGCCAGTATTATGATAGGGAAAAAATCCTAGACTAGAATTCAAATCATGTATTTTTAAAAAAATACTTTTTAGTGATCTTTTAGAGAGAGAGGAAGGGAGAGGGAGAAAGAGAAACACTGATGTGACACATTGGTCGGCTGTCTTGTGCACGCCCCTCCCCCCCCCCGCACCAGGGATGGGAGCCTACAACCCAGGCATGTGCCCTGACTAGGAATCGAACCAGCAGCTGTTCGTTGCATGGGACGGAGGCTAACCAACTGAGTGACACCAGCCAGGGCCAAATCGTGTATTTTTTCAATACTAGTTTTATTACTTGCTAGCCAGAAGAACTTAGTTTTCTGATTTCTAAAATGGAATATTAATGGTTGCCCTGACTTTATTCAGTGAATTGCTGTGAGGACCAATTTAAATAATGTAGATAGAAAATGTAAGTCATTGGTCCTGGCCAGTGTGGCTCAGTTGAGGTCGTCCCGTGCACCAAAAGGTTGCTGGTTCAGTTCCCAGTCAGGGCACATGCCCAGGTTGCGGGTTTGGTCCCTGACTTGGGGTGTATATAGGAGGCAAACCATAGGTATTTCTCTTTCTCTCTCTCGCTCTTTCTCTTCCTCTCCCTTCCTCTCTCTCTAACGTCAAATAAAAAACATTTTAATAATGTAAGTCATTGGACAATTGCACTGCTTTTAAAATTGTAAAAGTTCCCATTGAATAAATGAAAAGGTGGCTGGTGCTAGGGAAGGAAAAGTTCTGTATGAGGTGACTCCTGGAGTTCAGAGACAAAATAAAACTTAAGAGGAGTGTGATGGTTAATTTCATGTGTTGATGGAGAACCCTGACTAATACAGAGAGGAAATTTTCTCACTGGGACTGAATGCTTTATTTTACTGTGCTCCTCTGTATTGTAGGCCAGCATTTCAGAAAAGATATCCTCTTGGCATAGTTTCCAGTGTTTGGGGATGATTGTATATAATCAATACAAGACTAAAAAATGTGCTGTATGTGTTGGCCTCTTAGCATCTTGATGTCTTTCATAAGACATTTTCTGGACATAATAATGATAAAGGAAACTTGCAGTAGTCTTGTCACAGCTATGTACTGACGCATTCAGCAGAGTGCAAAATGTCTGGGAAAAGCAAAAGTACCCATGAAAGATATGAAGAGATCAAAATGTTACGACAGTACCGGACAAAAATAGAAATGGAAACCACAGACTTTCAAAATACACTGTTATCAAAAACAAATGTTTGTAGCAGCACTAGTGGTGCCTGCTACAGGTGGTTTCCATGAGAGGAAGGAGGACATACGTGGTTTCAAAACAAACACTTCAGAAGATAATGAAATGGAGCATTTAGGGGGAGGGTTGGTCAGAAGACGTGAAACAACAAATGGAAGGGATTTGGTGTTCTGCCATTTGGATTAAAAACACTGAGACACCGCCCGGCTGGTGTGGTTCAGGGGTTGAGTGTCAGCCCGTGAACCAGGAGGTCACGGTTCGATTCCCAGTCAGGGCACATGCCTGGGTTGCGGGCTCCGTCGTCAGTAGGGGGCATGCGTGTGTGTGTGTGTGTGTGTGTTTAAAACAATACTTAAAAAAATACTGAGACACCATTGTCTGAGTACCAAGTCGAGTGTCCATCCCTCCCTGTAGTAAAACCTGCTCTCTCAATTCTGTGTTCATTCATTCCATAGAGTCACCCACGTAACAGGCACTGAGAGGTTTTCACCGGTGAACTTGGGCAGTTCATCTGCTGCTCCTAGGCACCAGAAAAGTCGCAGTCAGGTCTGCACGGGCCTTCAGATAACCTTGTCAGGTTTGGAAATGGCCATGACTGAAATAGAGCCATTCTGACGCTAGGAAATTGACCTGTCTACTCAAGTGAAAACCAGTGTTGGGGAGGTGTTTAAAACTCTATGAATACACTAAAAACCAATGAATGGTACACTTTAAATGGGATTGGATGGTATGTGAATTATATCTCAATAAAGCTGTTACCAAAAAAAAAAAAAAAAAAAAAAAGGAAGGAGAAGGAGGCAGGGTTTGCAGGCAAAGACCCCATGACTCAGAGGCTGTGGGGCAGCTAGGAGGTTGTGTCTGTCCGTTAAATTCGTCTGTACAAAATGTGAAGCCAAGGTTTATTGATTGATTTGTTTAACATCTGGGCTCCAACACGCAAGCGCTATGATAAGAGAGTTTGTAGAAGCAAAATTGTGAAGCCATAAAGCCACGTGTGCCTTGGCGCTGGGGAAAGAGGTTAGCAATCCACATATGAGAAGTCTGAACCTGGCGGTGACCGGAAGCCAAGCGCCGTTCAAATAAACAGGCCAATGCTGGGTTTCAGATTCAGAACGTGAACCCCTTTCGGACTGGGCTTCTTGAGGGTGTGTCTGTCCATCCCTCAGTCACACAGAGCCTCATCCATGTCCCTTCCTTCCTCTTCCATGAACCCACGACCTCCGTCCCTCACCTTTCCCGAGGAGCCCTGAGTGCCGGGGGGAGGGGGGGGGTAGGCCTCCAGGACGGCTGTAATTCCGCATGTGAACACGTGTCCTCTGCGCCCTTCCCGAGGAGTTGTTACCGTTATTTCTGCTCCCAAGGACAGGTATTGAGATGTAGTTGGTGGGATAGAGGCTCAGAGTGAGAATTTCCGGGTCAAACGCAAGCCCCACCACTCACCAGTTGGTGACCCCTGTAAGTCATTTAAGCCCTCTTGGTCCCAGCCTCTCTCATGTATTTGAGGACTTGGCTACTGTAAGGACCTCTCTCTCTCCTGCAGCCACAGTTTTAGCTTCTCTACATGCCGTCCTCACCAGTAACATCAGCAGCTGAAGTTTCTTGCCCAGTAAATATTAAGACTAAAGACAAAACCTGCCTGTCTCCCCATTCACCTCTAGTTCCACCGCAATCCTTTGTTCCCCTCACAGCAAAGTTCCCAACAAAGAATTGCTTAGTGTTATGGGCTGAATTTTGTCCCTCCAACATTCATGTATTGAAGCCCTAATCCCTAGTACCTCAGAGAATGTGATTGTAGTTGAAGACAGGGCTCTTAAGGGAGCGATTAAGCTAAACTGAGGCAGTTTGAGTGGGCCCTAATTCTTCCCAGAAGAGAAAATTAGAACACAGACAGCACAGACCAGGTGAGGCACAGAGAAAGGGCAGCCATCTGCAAGCCAAGGAGAGGCCTGAGGAGAAACCAACCCTGCTGACACCTTGATCTTGAACGTCCAGCCAACCCAAGTACATGCCCTTGACCGGGAATTGAACCCAGGACCCTTCAGTATGCAGGCTGGTGTTCTAAGCACTGAACACACCAGCCAGGGCTTAAATGCTATTCTTGATTATGAACAATACTAGAGGCCCAGTGCATGAATTTGTGCACAGGTGGGGTGGGGCCAGCCAGGGAAGGGGCCACGGGCAGTTGGCCAGCCACCCTGCACCCTGGTCAAACTCCCGGGTGGAACCCCCTGTGAAGGGGACAATTTGCATATTATCCTTTTGTTATATAGAATGGCTTCTAGGAGTTTACTTTTCAGGGCTTATTTTCCAAACTCTGACTTTAAACATTTAGATAATACAAAATGCAGATAAGCCCTGGCCGGTGTTATTCAGTGGTTAGAGCATTGGCCTGCACACCAGAGGGTCTCCGGTTCAATTCCCAGTCAAGGCCAAGTACCTGGGTTGCAGGTTCTCTCCCTGTCCCCGGTCAGAGCACGATTGGGGCACGTGCAAGAGGCAACCAGTTGATGTATGTCACATCGATGTTTCTCTCTCTCTCTCTCTCTCTCTCCCCCCTTTCTCTGAAAAAGCAGTGGAGGAAATATCCTTGGGTGAGGATTAACAAAAAATAAAAATGCAAATGAGCTAAGGACAGATTTAAACTTGGATCTATATCACCTCTGTGGTTCTTGCTTATTTAGACTTTAATGATGGGAGACCTTAAGCTTGTTGTGTGTTTTGTGGCTCAAGTCGCAGAAGTTATTGAATCTTTTAAGCTTTAGTGCGTGTTTTTCTTTTCTTTTCTTTTTTTTTTAAAAATCCTATTTCCCACATATAAAACCCTTTAACAAGTTCTGTGTTCTGGTAAGAACAAAGTCTTATCAAACATCTACGTGTCCCAGGGACTTTCTGCTTTTCCGGTCTCTCCGAGTTGGTACTACTTTCCCTCCTTCACAGTTGAGGAAGCTGAGGCACTCAGGAGAAGTGACTGTCCCTGTTCTAGAGCAGGACTCTGGAATAGCCTGTTTCTTCCTTCCCAGGCAGCACAGGCTCCAAAGCGGGTTTGCCTTCCCACCATGCAGCACAACTGGTTACCTGAGACCCAAACTGTGGGCCCTCTTCTCAGGGCTCTGAAATTCAGTTCCATGATATAATGATAAACACCAAAAGTTACTTCTCAGGGACCTACATGCCTTTCTGGAAGTGCTGCAAAAACCCAAAAGAGAGCACAGGAATTCCCAGTTCTGTGGCGGGTCTTCTTCAACCTGTAGACCTGTGGTTCTGCTCAAGTAACCAGCAGCCACCACATCACACCGAACGCTCGGTGGCACTGCTTAGCACGAGAGCAGTGCTAACCCTTGAGCACAAGGGCTCTTCTGCCTCTGGCCTTGGCACCGGCTCTTCCGGCTGCCTCTTCCCTCCCTCACGCCCTTCCATGCTTGCTGCGCAAGCGCCACCTCCTCAGCGAAGTCCTCCTGACCACCCTACCTCCTCACCAGCCTCTCTCTAACCCTTTACCCAGCTTTGTTTCTCTGCACAATACTTACTACTTTATATATTCACTAGAGGCTGAGGAGGCGCCCCACAGGGGGCCGGGACCCGCGCCTGACTCGCAGCATCCCCCCGCCCCTCTGGCTCTGTCTCGGCTCGGGGCCTCACCTGCTCACGCAACCTCCTCCTGTCTGTTCCAGCATCCTGGCCTAATTTGCATATTATATATATATATATTTGCTTATTATATTTCCTGCCTGGATTAGAGTAGGTGCTCATTAAGTCATTATTGAATGAGTGGATGGATGCTGTGAACACAGAAGGCCTGAAGGAATAAGTGGCTGATGTTCAACCTTTATGGGGCTATGCTATTGGTACCCTCCCGCTGTCTGATTATAACGGGAAAGAAATGAGAACTCCTACCAAAGAGGAGGACAGCAGGAGAGGCCCTGAAAGAACAGAAACCAAAACCTCCGACCTCAGATTATCAACAGGCTTAGGTCTGGCTTTGCCAAAGCCATGAAAAACCTGGACATTTAAGAACACAAATTAATCTTGCAAGATGTAATGGATATTTAAGGTGGTTAATTCCAGGCAGAACAATAAACAAGTTTTCCTTACACGGGCAGACTATGTCAGCACTGTGGCGCTTACGTGAGTAACAATCATATTGTCAGCGTCATCCTTTTGAGAACGCCAGAAAGACACGTTCTCCTCAGCCTGTCCCCATCATAGAACAATTTATGTTGCAGCCCCCATCTGCGGCTGCTTCTGGCACCTGAGACTGTGGGCAGTGACCCAGAGTGGCCGTGTGAGTGAAGAGGTAGCTTTGGCAGCAGGAGCTATAAAGGACCTTTGCTCACACACCTGTGATAACACTGCAACTGCCATAGGACCGGCTGGCCTGCCCCAGACGGCGCGTCTCTGCAAGCTTCAAGGCTCCCTGGGGCTGGGGGTGGCACATGCCCGGTATCTGGGCCACACCCATCCAGGGTGACTTGCTTTCTGCTCTGCTGTAAGGATGGGTTTTAATACACTTTTAAATAATTGGATACTTATTGTGCATCCGCCTAGAAACTGAACGGCCTTTAAAGTCAGGATGTTACAGAAACTGGAGAAAGCACTCAGTCTGTGGACCTCGAGGGTCACTCATCACCCAGCCTCCGCTACCGCAGCTCTGAGGCCTCCCATCCCTACACCCTGGCTGCCGCGTGAGGGGGTCCATCCCCCTTCTCCTTCCTGGTGCCCCCGCCGGCACACGGAGCCTTCTCGTTTTCAGGTTGTATTTCTCATCGCCATGTGGCACGGGGCTAAAGAAACTAAAATGTGGGCCTAGAGAGGTCCCAGGATCTTCAAAAGCGGTCATACGTATACCCTTCTTCCAGAGATGGTAACAGGCAGCCCACTTAGATTTCTGTTGTATTTCAGAAAGTGGAGTTCACAAACCTCTTGCTTCCTTCTGCTCCAGGCTCTCCGGAGACCAAGACGCACCTTTTCCCCTTTCTTAGGACAATAGGTTTTGCTGGAACACCAAGGATTGTTCTCCCAAAATGCAATTCTAATAAAAAACTATTCTATCCTTTCCAGACACTTGACAACATGCTGACTAGATGGTAGCAGCTCAGAAGGCCGTAGTTATTGACCGATTCAAAACAGACTGGATGACTTGTTCGTTGTCCCAGGGTTGCGCTGAGTCGCCACCCTATGGGGTCCCCACCTGCAGCTTGGTAGGAAACAACGTTCTCTAGCAGCCTTCATGCAACTGGCAGGGCAACGGCCACAGCCTGCCTTCCTGAGCAGAGGCGGGGGCGTTCACTGTATTGTTTCTGGGTGTTGGCATCAATGTGGTCCTGCCCTGTGGTCCTTCAGAACAAAAAGGGTTGAATCCCTTTTGTTGGGTTAGACGAGGGAGTGCATTGAGCCCCATGGAAAACAGACGGGAGGACTCTGACAGATGGGGAAGGGTCACTCCCCACAGCAGGGGGTGGGCTGGAAGTGGGTACTATAGCAACCCACTGAGCATGAGCCTTTGCATGAAAGGATGGTTGGATTCCCCGGGTCTGCCCGGGCAGGGAACCTGGCTGGGTCTTTGTCAACCAACGGATGAGAGGCTGGCTTGCAGCTGTGCAGTGTGACAGTTGGGTTGTGTTCAGACAGATCTCTCCGGTGGAGATGGCATCACTCCTGGGTTTCGCTTTTGCTGCATGTGTGTCTGTAAACCAGTGGCAGGCCAAAAGGGATGCAGTGGCAACGACCGACCCCAGGTACGGCAATAAGCAGTGAATTTCTGTGTGTGTGTGTGTGTGTGTGTGTGTAGAGAACTTTAAAATGGACTAAAAGTCCGTTTGTTTTTTATTATATTCATGCTCAAACTGTTCCCAGAAAGTATCAGTGATAAAATACTCATCCCTCACAGGGGCAGACTTCTCCCAGCCGGCCCCCCCCGCCCCCCCCCGCCCCCCCCCCCCCCCCCTCGTACATCACTGGGATAAACAAGCACCCGGTGAGAAAATTCTAAGTCAGTCAGAGAGTACGCCGAAAGCAAATGATGCCTAAGATAAGATAAAAAACGTTTTTATCCCTGAAGCTCCCCTTTGTGCTAGGAGTCTTTCTGCTGTTCGGCTTTGTGTTTCCGTGACCTATTGCTACTTTCAAAGCCACCCCAGTATCGAGTGCCTGACAGCAACACTCCCTTATCTGCTGACAGTCCTGCCTCCGGGAGGACGCCTCATCTCTCCCATGCGAGGGCTGCCACGTCCTGGGGGGCTTTGTCGCTCAAACGCCCAGGGTCTCGGCTGGAACGGGCTCTCTCCAGGGGCTGCCCGCCCAGTTTGCTTTTGCCACCGGCCTCCCCACGGAGCTTGGGCTTCCGCACGGCATGGCGGTCTCTGCGCATGTGGCAGCCGGCTTCTCCCAGAATGCCAAGCGGCTGTCGGGCTTGCTTCGTGCCTGGCCTCGAAGTCCACGTTCTATTGGTTAAATCGGCCAGGGGGCCAAACGCAGACTCCAGGGGAGGAAAAGTAGCCTCGGCTCCCGGATGCAGGAGATACTGTGTGACCATCTGGGAAACATTGTCTGCCTCGTGCTCTCACGTTTTGCCTTACTGGCGATAGAACTTACCAAGTTGGAAAAGATGAGTCTAGATTTGACTTTTAAAAATTAGACCCTTATAACGATCATGTCTTGGTTCGGAATGGAAAGAGGATCTCTTCATAGATTCCTAGGGAACAAGAGATTCTAGGACTCCCGACATAGAAAAATATTAGGATGAGCCTGATTTGCCAAAACCTAAAACCCAAAAGCATGCTCAATGCCGTGAGACTGTCCAGTCCACAAGCCACAGGCTTGGTCTGCCTCCCGAGAAAAAGTCATATGGCCACCACATTTTGGTTATTATTTCTGGGTGTCAGATAATCCCCTTTAAAACCAGTATTGTTGGAAGTGCACTGAACATGGGATTCCTGTGCGCGTCTTTCATAGACTGCAGTGTACGCTATACCTGCTGCAGGGTGCTGCTACGAGTCCCACCCTGGGTCAGAGAATTGCACCTCAGTCCGCACAGGATCCACAGGAGAACAGGTGTGCATGCACATGGCTCCCTTGCCTTTGCCAGACACGTGCACGTCCAGAGCTTTGGTTTGGAAAGCATTTCCAAGCCCACTGACTCCTTTTCTTCTCACTCTGAATCATCAGGGGAGCAGGCAGGCCACAGGGGGACTGCCCACAGTTCGCAGGTCTAATGGTGGAATAGAGGTGTCACCTCCCTGGTCACTGGAGAGCTTAGATGCAGAGCCTGGGGGGGGGGGGGGGGCGGGGGATCAGGTCTCCTAACCCTCCTTCCTCCAGCGTTTCCGGGGGTTCCTGTCTCCACCTCCAGGGCCTGGTCTGAGGCCTCCTCTGCCTCGCCCTCCCCCAGGCTGAATGCTGAGCCCGCAGGCAAGTTGTCAGCAGCCGGTATCAATGACCTCAGCCAGGTGGGGCCCGGTCCCTACCTTCAAAGGGTGGCCCGCACCCTCTGTCTCTGGAGCCAGACTTTCCTCCCAAGAAGTGGGCCTGCCCAACCTGCCACATTTCCGGGTTTGTTTAAAAAAAACAACACATATTTTTATAGATTTCAGAGAGGAAGGGAGAGCGAAAGAGAGAGAGAGAGGAACATCAATGCTGAGAGAGCATCATTGATCGGCTGCCTCCTGGGGCCTGAGCCCAATCGAACCCGGGACCCTGCAGTCAGCAGGCAGGCCGCGCTCTACCCACTGAGCCACACCATCTGGGGCCGCAGCTCCGGTTTCCGGCTCCAGGGGCCTGGAGGGGCCTTCTGGGGTCTTCAGGCTCCAACACTCTCCATGCCCTTCATTTTCATCTCGCAGCAACAACAACAAAGGACTTGAATCCACAACCCACGGGCCCAAGGCGCTCTGCCGCCTCCGCGTTCGCCCCGCCCGCGGCGGGGTCCCCGGGCTGCACCCCAGCCCCCCTCGCCGCCCGCGCGGCCCGCCGGGCCACCACGCCCCGAGCCGCCCGCTTTGTTGCCCGGGCTTGTTTCTCACCCGGAGCGTCGCCGGCCCGGCGCCAGGTCACGTGCGTTGGCGACAGCCTCTCGCAGGGCGGCCCCCGCGGCCCCCGCGGCCCCGATTGGCGGAGGGGCCGGCGCGCCGGGCGGGGCGGAGGATCAGCTGTTCCCGGCGCCGCACAACAACAAAAGGCGCAGGCGGCCGGCGGGGCAGCGGCAGCACCGAGGCCGGCGCCGCGCAGTCCCCGAGCCGCCGCCACCTCCGCCCGCGCCGCCCGGTTCCGCGGGGCGAGGCGCTGCTGCTCCGCCGCCGGTCGGGCCCACGTAAGTGCGGGGCGGGGGGCTGGGGTGGGGGCCGCGTCCGCTCCCCGGCCGCCCCGACGGCGCTGCCCGACCCGCGCGCCCGGCCCGTGCGCTCCCCGGACTCCGGCTTCCTCCCCGCCCTCGGCGGGCCCGCGGCCCAGGTGCGGCGGAGGCGACCACGCGGACCTGGCCGGGCCGGGCCGGCGCAGGGTGGCGGTTGGTGTTTGGTTTCTGCCTCCTCCCCCGAGCGCGCCCAGCTTTCTGGGCCGCGGCCGGACCTCCTCCGCCTCCTCGCTCCCCATCACCTCCTCCTGCGCTCGGCCGTTGGGCTGGGGCTGGGGCTGGGGCTGGGGCTGCCCGCCGGGGGCTCCTGGGCGCCGCCCTGGTGCGTCGTCCCGGTCCCTGCGCCCCGCGCGCCCCCTCCGCCTGCCCGCCCGGCCGGGTCGCCCTCGGGGCACCGTGGGCCCGGCGGCTCCCGGAACCCGCAGCCGCCGCTGTAGCGTTCGAAGCGCCCGCCCACCTCTCCGCGGCGGGTTCGTGGCCCTGCGGGTTCCGCGCATCACGTTTGAGGTTGCACCTGTGCAGAGAGCGCTTACCCATCGGGATTAAAATCCTGATCGTTTTCATCCGCGCTGGTTGCGGGTGTGCGAGGCGCCCTACATGCTGGGTGCTTTATAATGTCATTTTATGGATAGGAAACCCGAGGCCCAGAGAGATGAACTTACACAAGGCCCATTAAAAGGACAGTGTTTTCTCTTTCAGAGATGGAGATGAATTTAAGGGAGGCTTTCTTGTTTTCATTGGTATTACCCAATTATGTCTGCTCATTATCTCCTGTTAATTCCAGTTTAAAGTAGATTAAGGAAGAACCCCTTTCCATCTGCAACTTGGCAGGACTTGCGCATATGTTGCTAAAAGTAACACTTTTCTGAATACAAAGTAGTTTTGGGGAAAGGGTGGGGGGAAGTGGCCTGTGGGGGTCAGTGAAGGGAAGTGATAAGGATCCTGACATTGCTCGGTAATTGAAATACGTTTTTCATTGCAGATGTGAACAGCGCTGGGGAAGCTTTTGATTTTAAGTTGTGGCCACTGTAATTCTGAACTGGCAGCATGATTTTCAAAGGTCCCGCCTGGAACAGGGTCTTCCTAATTTCTGTGACCAAGGTCTCTCTCTCTTTTTTTTCCCTTTTCATTCTATCTTTTGTTCTTTTCTGTGAGTGCTCCTTTATATTTCTTTAGGGAATGGCCCTACTTTCAAAGTTCAAGGTTAACAGGCCATGATTTACCACCTATGGCTGTCTTTGTCCACTGTCATTCAGGCTCCAGGTCAACACCGATGGGTCCCTCGGAGACTACCCCCCTGTAGCTAGAGGAATAAGGGTCAAAGTGGGACAAGCAACGACAACTTTCTTGCTTGAATTTCCTGAAGTTTAACATGGATTTTAAATTACTCAAATCAGCATGTTTATTTTTCTAAACTAGTGAGGGGGACGGGATGTAAAGGGAAAGATAATTTTGAGGCCGCTTTTCAATGAGGATATGTTTAGTTTAGCCACCTGGTATTTCGAAACTGTCAAGAAGCCGCATCTGTACACAGAAGTTAGATCATCAAAGTTGTGGGATTTTTATTTTTTAATGTTGTTTTTGGAGCCGCCTACTGGCAGCCAAACCCAACTGAAAAGTGCTGTTCTCAAGTTCACAGAGCCAGAGTTGAGGCTGGGAGGAGCCTGAGAGCCTGTGCAGTGAAAAGCAATGTCGGCTGTAATGCCAGCTCCACCCCTCATCGGCTCTGTCACTTTTGAGCAAGTTACCTAATTTCTGAGCCTCAGTTTTCTTAGTACTACATTGAGACACGGAAGTACCTCAAGTCCCTTTCACATACCATCAGCACCCAGTAAATTGTAGCTCAGATTATTATATAAACATTTTGCAGCTAAAGACACTCAGACCCAAAGATGCTCACAGTCAACAACTGACATGAACTTGTTAATATTTACCAGATACCTCCTATGTGCCAGGTGCCATTTTAAGTGGTTTACACTTAATCCTTACTAATCCCCATTTTGGAGGTAAGAAAACTCAGGCATAAAAAGTTACTAAATATCCTAAATTCAGGCAAGATGCAAGTAGCAGAGCCAAGATCAAACACAGCAGGCTGACACCAGAGCCAGGCTGCCTGTAGGTTGGTGCCTTCAAGCTAACAAGCTCCTTCAAGATTAGCAACCCCTTTCTCAAACTAGAATGCTCTTCCCTAGAAGTATCAACTCAGCCACCTTTCTCTGCTCACAGAGCATTTCTACTCGTGTAATATGCAAAACATTGATGATGAAATGTTAAGTAACAGGATACAAAATTGCTTTCACTAGACTATCACTAATGATAAAAAGAAACGTGTAGAAGGAAAGGCTAGAGCAAAATGTACCCTACGCTAACAAAGGCTGCAACAAGACATGGAATAATAACTCTTTTCTAAACTTTCTATAATGCTATTTCATTCAGTTTATAATGAAAAGGACATTTTTTTAAAGGGAGGTGTTTTGAGCCAGGGTTACAGGGACAAAGCTGCCTTGAAATGCTGGGGCCCCAACAGACACTTCGTCTTCTTTCTCCACTGGGGTGAGCCTGCTCAGTTGAGGCTGGTTAAGGCTGAAGGCTTGCAGGTGCCCCCCAAAAAGCAGCGCCACCCGCCTAGGCCTCGACTGAATTCGGAGCTGTATTTGTAAACCTGTCCTCTTGGGGATTTTCACTGTAGCTTTATCATTGCCCTAGAGTCGTGAACATCAGAAAGTCAGAGACATGTGGTGAGGAGTGAAGTCCCTCCTGCTTTGCTCTTTAGCTCCAGCCGGGTGGAGAGCACTGTTCTGGTGGGAGCCAAGGCCCAGAGTGGCAGTGACTGGGTAGAGAGTCCCTGGGTCACCGGGAGGGTAGGCAAGACTCCGTTCTGTATCCTTCCCCTGGGATCCAACAGGTGTGTCACTGAAAAACCAGCAGTGACTAGAGAGATGAGGATGAGCCTCGTGCCTGGCTGTGCTCCTGAACATGGCGCACGCCAGCTTGAGTGCCCTTGCAGGGCCTGGGACACTTGGCGGCCGCCTCTGACTGCAGGAAAACAAAAGATGGGCGTGTGCCTCCCCATGGAAAAGCTCCTCCGGACACAGACCCCTTTCCTGGGACAGGGTGGTGTGTGTTCAGGACAAGCTGGCTTCCATCGCGTGGGTTTGGAGCTGTAGCCAGAGGGGCAGTTTGCAGTTTGGGAACCCACAGCTGCCCAACCACAGTGACCCCAGCAGTGTTTTCTGTCTTACAGCTGCCATTTGTCTGGTCTGGGCCCCATGTAGCATCACAGTTGGGGGACACGGAGTTCCCTTAGGATAAGCAAGGGTTCTCCTGTGGGTGTGTCCCCTGCCACCCCACCCCCTAACCTCCATATGTAAGAGAAATGGAGCAGAGATGTTTAAAATAACTTTTCCCCTTCTAGTTTATAATGCAAAACCTTTACTTACACCAGAGCTTGTGATTGTCCATCTTTGGGATATGTGTCACACCACAGAAGGCCAGGCGAACTACATATCCCACTCTTCTCCTAACTTGTACATGGAACGGAAAGCTGAATTTGCATTCTCAAGACTAGAGCTCCAGCCCTTACGATTTGACCACATTGCTTTCCAGAAGGGTTTCGGGAAGACTGTTACGCAAGTGACACTTCCTGTTTACCTGTTTTCATATTTAATGGCTTAGGGGGATGGGTTGTGACCGCAAAAGTATTCAAATGTCATTGATTTGAAGACACATTCGTAGTACTACATAGTCATAATAGCATGCCAAACAATTGTAACAGCCCAATTTGGATGTAAAAAACGTGAACCAGGAATCTCATGAGCTACAGATTCTAACTCATTTACAGCTAATGGTGATTGCTTTGGAAGTGAAGTGTCAGCCCTGGCTGGTGTTTCTCAGTGGTTAGAGTGCCGTGGGTTCAATTCCCAGTCAGGGCACATGCGTGAGGCAACCGATCAGTGTTTCTCACATGTTTCTCTCTACCCCATCCCTTCCTCTCTCTCTAGAATCAGTGAAAAACATCCTCTGGTGAGGATTTTTTTTTTCCAAAGTAAAATGTCAAAAGTCTGAAGTTATGGATTCAAGGCTCATGCTCATGAGAAAAAGAAGTGTCATTTAGTGAGGCACCTTTCATCCTCCTTGGTGGTCCCATCCACTCTTATGGTTTCTGTCACCCACTCTGCGTTGACAACTCCCAAGTCTGTGCCCCCAGCCGAGGCTTTGCTCTTGAGTTCCAAAGCCCTATGTTCAGTTGCCTACTAGACACCGCCAGGTGCATGCCGTGAGGTTTCCCAAATTCAGCCTGTCCAGAATGCGCAACCTGCACCCTATGCAGTATTCCTGTTCCGGTGAATGGTCTCACGATCCTCCAGTTGGCCAAACCGGGGTCATCCTTGACTTTCTCCTCCCTTTAATTGTGTCGCCCCATCCAGCCTGTGCTCAACTGTCCACCTGAATCCTAGACAGACTGAAGGTGCCTCCTCACTCAGTGGCAGGTTTCCTTCTCCCCTTCCTCCATTCTCGATCGTCTCAGCCACTCAAGATTAAAGTCACTGTGGAAGGGGTTCTTCTTTCCCTGACCTCCGCCTGCGTATATCTGAGGGACAACCAGTACCTCTCCCATGGCATATATCACGCCGATTGTTACACTCGCCATGGAGGGCTTTATTTACTACTGTCTTCCCTGCATGTAACACTACGTCTGATGCCTACTAAGTGCTCAATAAGTATTTGTAGAATAGTCGATGTTGACTGAGAACTTTGTGCCAAATGCCTTGCCAAGAGGTTGCCTGCATTATCTCATTTCATTTTTTTGTATATATATTTTCTTACTGATTTCAGGAAGGGAGAGGGAAACATCAATGATGAGAAGGAACCATTGATTGGCTGCCTCCTAAATGTGCACCCCCTACTGGGGATCAAGCCCGCAAACCTGGCAATGCGCCCTGACCTTGAATCAAACCTTGAATTAAACCGTGACCTCCTGGTTCATAGGTTGATGCTCAACCACAGAACCTCACTGGCCAGGCCGTTGTCTCATTTTACTGGAGAAGGATCAGGGATCTCACCTTGGAGGTGGTGACTGGCAGAGTGGGGGGGGACACCAGGAAGGTTGTCTTCAACTAGGATGAGAGTGGTGGAGGGAAGTAGGTGGGTTGAGCCACACACAGGCAGCTGGAGTCAAGAGCACTTGCTGACAGTTGGGAGGAGTGGAGGGATGGGGAGCAGGGCGGCGGCCAGGCGTAAAGGAAGCCAAGGGTAACCGCGGGCTGCTGCTGCTGCTCACTGCATGGGAAGAAGGGCGGTGCCTACGTTTGTGGGGAAAATTAAAAGTTCTCTTTGGTGTTAGCTTTGATATGCTCTTCAGGTAACCAGGGAGACATGAACACATAAACCTGGAATAAGATCAGACAAGGCTGGAGTTCCTCGGTTAGAACTCACCAGAACTCCCTGAGGTGGACTGCTGCCAGTGGCAACAGTGTTAACTTCCCAACTCACAGGACGGAAGCCGCAGAGCCAGCACTGAGCCGGGCACACGGACCTCTGCTGCCCCTGCACAGTGAATGGCTGTTTCCACCTTCGTTTCTACAGTGTCAGTTTTTCCATGCCAGCTGTAGGAATTGTGAAGCCTAACGTGTGCAGTACTTGCCGATTTTACATGCAGTTAGGTATGCTTATAGTCACACACCAGAAATACAGAGCCAAGAGGAAATGAGCCAGGGGACGATGAGGGCCTGGCATAGGGGGGCACTATCGCTGGGTTCATTCGGCAGCTCCTGGGCAATTGACTATCATATTGCAAGACTGTTAATATCTAGTTTTTGCTCCTCTACTTACAGAAAAGCAGTATTGCAGCTTGAAATTATTTAAATGTATAAATTTATAATGAAATAAATTCCAATTTATCCCTTATGGTAAAAGCAAAGGTGTGAAAAAGAACCAAGTCCTTCCCTCCTTTTTTTTTTTTTTTTTGCAAGTCTCCATTAGTATTTTTACTCACAATGCTCTTACCTTATTAAAAAAATGAATTCTAGAATGAATTACCATTTTATTTACAAGAAACCGTTCCTGATTCATATGATAAACAGTTAAATTTCCGTTTTGGATTTGATGCTGCACTAAGAGCTGAGGCAACAAAAATGAATGGCAGTGTCCCTGCCCTGAAGAAGCTGTCACTCTAGCCACAGAGGTCCACGTCCTGTGGGTGAGACAGTGCTCGCCACAGCAGGACGGGCTGGGAGCGGGCGGCGGCTTGGGACCCTTCCAGCCAGAGGCACAGCCTGAACTGGGCTGTGAAAGTAAATTCTACAAGCACTGAATCCATTCATGTTTGAACATTGTTTATCTTTTAATTACAGTTTACATTCCGTATAGTTTCAGGTGTACATCAGAGTGGTTAGACAGTCATGTACTTTACAAAGTCTCCCCCACGTAATTCAGGTACCAACCCGGTACTATACGTGGTTATGACAACATCATTGACTATATTCCCGACGCTGTACTTTACATCCCCATGACTTTTGTAGCTACCAAGTTGTACTTCTAAAACCCTTCAACTTTTTTACCCAGTCCCCCAACCCTCCTCCCCTCTGGCAACCATCGGTCTATTTTCTGTATCTATGCCAACTCTTTGCTTTTTATTTCACATTTTAAGACATTGAAAGGTTGTGTTTGAGCACTCATTTATGTTTTGTAAATAATGGCTATTGCAGTTCTTATGTTTGGCTCTTGCAGGAAAGGAACAGCTGTAACTGAAGGCTAAGGCATGTGCTTTCTTCTAAGGGTGTATGTGTGCACTTTTATGTAATTTTCTTAATCCTCACCCAGGGATGTTTGGTTTTTGTGGGTTTTTTTAAAAATATTTTATTGATTTTTTTTTTTTACAGAGAGGAAGGAAGTGGAAGAGAGTTAGAAACATTGATGAGAGAGAAACATCGATCAGCTGCCTCCTGCACACCCCCTACTGGGGATGTGCCTGCAACCAAGGTACATGCCCTTGACCGGAATCGAACCTGGGACCCTTCAGTCCGTAGGCCGACGCTCTGTCCACTGAGCCAAACTGGTTAGGGCGTGTTAGGTTTTTTAATTGATTTTTACAGAGAGAGAGAGAGAGAGGGAGGGAGTGAGGGAGGGAAGAAGGGAGGAAGCGAGAGAGAGAAGAGAGAGAGAGAGAGAGAAATGAATTGAAACATGAATCAGTTGCCTCCCATACGCTCCCAGACTGGGGATGGAACCCACAACCTGGGTATGTGCCCTGACTGGAAGTTTAACCTGTAACCTTTTGGTGCATGGGACAATGCTCCAACCAACTGAACCACCTGGTTAACCCTGTGTGTGCACTTCTGAAACGACATACACATATTATATAAAGAGATGCTGATTTGAAATAACCTTATTTTTCTGTTTTATTTTAGGGATAATGACTCTCCTCCCCGCCGAAACTGAAGAAGCACCTTGTGCACTTTAATCTCCTGTCAGTGCATCAGGCTGACTAAAGACGGTTTTGAAATTTCAGCTATAAAGACATCCAGCCAAAGTCTCAATCTTGCCTTAACAATGTTCCAGAGACTGAACAAAATGTTTTTGGGTGAAGGCAATACTTCCAACCAAGAACCAGAATTTAGTGAGAAGGAAGATGATGAATGGATTCTTGTCGACTTCATAGGTAAGGTATCTTCTGCCATTAATCATCCAGCAAAAGTGGAAACACTTGCATCTTAGTTTTTGCATAAGAAAATCAATAACTTTGAAGGTTCTTAAGACTTAAAAGTAAATAAACAAAAATTTGTATTAAAAAATTGCAGAAACAGCCCAGCCATTGTGGCTCAGTAGTTGAGTGTTGACCTATGAACCAGGAGGTCATAGTTCGATTCCTGGTCAGGGTACATGCCTGGGTTTCAGGCTTGATCCCCAGTAGGAGGTGTGCAAAAGGCAGCCGATCAATGATTCTCTCTCATCATTGATGTTTCTCTCTCTCTCTCCCTCTCCCTTCCTCTCTGAAATCAATAAAAACATATATATTTTTTAGGTTGCAGAAATATCCTGTGCTAGGTGATCACTTAATGAAATTGATTGACATTAGATGTTCCAGTTTTGCAATTCTTATACCCTGATCAAATCAGGGGCACTTAAAAAAATGTTTTTATTTATTTTCGAGAGAGAGGAAGGAAAGGTGATAGAAAAATCAGTGCTACGTGCCCCCAACTGGGGCCTGGGCCAGCAACCTGGGCATGTGCCCTAGCCAGGAATCGAACCTATAATCTCTTGGTTCATGGTTGAAACTCAACCATTGAGCCACACTGGCTGGGCAAATCAGGAGCACTTTAATAGAAAACCCTCAGGCTAGATAAGCAAAAACCATTTGGCTGGTTACATGTTTACTCAGTAGAACAGAAATAGTCTGAAAACCTTCCTGCAAAGCCAACATAATCCACCCCATACAGTGATACACCACACATACACAGTGCTCAGAAATTATTTTATAGTCTATGAGTGAACAGAAATGATTTTGTTTCTGACCTAAATAAAGGAAGGAAGCCTGGTTGGTGTGGCTCAGTTGGTTGAGCATCGTCCCATGCACCAAGAGGTTGCAGGTTTGATTCCTGGTCAGGGCACATGCCTGGGTTTCGAGCTTGATCCCCAGGGCAGGGTGGGGGTGGTGAGGGTGTGTGCAAGAGGCAGCCCATTGATGTTTCTCTCTGATTGATGTTTCTATTTCTCACTCCCTCTTCCTCTCTAAAATCAATAAAAACATATTTTTTAAAAAAGAAAAGAATGTGCCCTGGCCGGCATAGCTCATTTGGTTAGGCAGCGGTTCTCAACCTGTGGGTCACGACCATCGGAAAACACATATAGCATATCAGATATTTACATGACGATTCATAACAGTAGCAACATTACAGTGATGAAGTAGCAATGAAAATAATTTTATGGTTGGGGGTCACCACAACATGAGGAACTGTATTGAAGGGTCTCGGCATTAGGAAGGTTGAGAACCACTGGGTTAGAGCATCATCCCAATATGCCGTTGTTGCAGGTTCGGTCCCTCATCAGGGCACATACAAGAATCAACCAATGCATGCATAAATAAGTGGAACAACTAATTGATGTTTCTCTCTCTCCCTGTCTTTCTAAAATCAAAAATTAATTTTAAAAAATTAAACGAAGGAATGTGAGCATCAGCTAATAGAATCGCTCTCCTTTTTCTGTTCTCTGACGTGATATCGTTGTGACACTCATCCTCCTGTGGGATTTCAACGGCATGTGGATTCCGGTCTAGACACTTGTACTGGGTTGTCGGCAGCAGAAGACGAGGATGAAGACATCATTGAAGAGTCACCTACCGAACATCCTTCAGTCTTTTCCTGTCTACCTGCATCTCTTGAGTGCTTGGCTGATACAAGTGATTCCTGCTTCCTCCAGTTTGAGCCCTGTCCGATGGAAGAGAGCTGGTTCATCACCCCTCCGCCGTGTTTCACCGCCGGAGGATTGACCACTCTCAAGGTGGAAACCAGCCCGATGGAGAACCTACTCATCGAACACCCCAGCATGTCTGTGTACGCCGTGCATAACTCCTGCCCTGGTCTCCACGAGGCCAGCTGTGGGGCTGACGAACTTCACAACGCCAGCGGCCCCAGGTACGTCGTAAGTATTTGCTTCTCTCCACAGGCATTCTGGCTAGCATGTATTTTATTTATTTTTACTACAATCCAAAGCTAAGTTTTTAGAAAGCGCAAGAGTAATTTTGTTAGAGATTTATGGAAGTATGTGCATAGTGCACAAGGCAGCTGATGGTATAAAAAACTTGTTCAATTTAGATTTTTTTTTAAAGTTATATCTCCTCTTAATCTGTTTGTTCATTGTCTTCAATGCACATGTTAACATTTCTGACCTAAATAAACATGTATTTATTTTGCAGAAAGCTGACATGCTGAGTAATTTTCAGTAGTAAGCACTTAAGGGAAGAGGATGATTTTGTATGAATGACATTCAAATATAAGATATCATGGGGGAAAAAGAAAAATATAGCATGCTCCAGTTATATAATGGAGAACCTTTCCATTTATATTTGGCTAATGCATGGAAAGAAAAGAGTGGCATTTCTGCTTAGAATCTAACCCTGGTACTGTACAGCGGATTGAGAGTAGCAAATTTGACAAGAATAGTATGTCTTAAAATAAAACTCTTCTCCTCCTCCAAGTAGTCCTAGCAAGGTCACTTCAAATGGCTCTTAACCTTGAAAACCTGAGATATCGTAGGCATGAAGTAAAATGGTTGTTTTACTAAAACATTTTGCTCAGAGTTGTTTTCTGCCTCAGAGAGGAAAGATTTCATCCCCAGTGTTTGTTGAGACATGGGTGGGAAGCCCTGTGGTCTGACAGGCTGTTTCAGTGCCAGGTGGGTTGAGGGCCTAGAGAGGTTCAAGGAGAGTGCCTGGTCAGTGACGTTTGCTATGTTCCAGAGCAAACTTAGAGACATTTTGTGGCCTTTATCCAGGGGATATATTCAAGATTGCTCCTCCCATAAAATAAAGTTCATGGCAGCTAATTAGCTCCAAGTCTGGCTTGTCCATGATGGACACGAGTGGAAGGTTCCCTGTGGTGTTAAGTACTGCGAGGACGCTGCACTGCCTTAATGCCTTTAACACCTGGCAAGGGCAGGTGAACTTGATTCTTTGGAGCAGTTCAGAATATTCCTGTGGTTGGTGTTGTCCTCCTAAGGGCCTCTTTTTGGATCGTCCAAGTTCTGACTCTGCAAACTAGACCATTGTGTATATCTTCTATTTCCTGTTTGCCAAATATAAACAAAGCCCAGACAGCTCATTAATTTGTTAACTTTACCAGAGTTTGCTGTACTCTTAAGTCTCGATATTGTAGATTATCTTGAAGGAAGATAAATATATGCTTGTACCAGATTGAAAAACAATTTGCTTATATAGTTATCCAGGCTTTCTACTAGGTAAGATCTTTGACGGGAAATGTGACTTTAATTAGCACTTTATTCAGCGCCATAAGTTTATTAAGAGGTCAGTGTTTCAGGCATTCCAACAAAAATTTACAATATAATTTTTTTTGGGGGGGTGATACTGATTTAACTGTGTCATACTTAATTCAAATTAATTTCTTCAGTTCTTAAAAATTCTTCCTGATTCTGATCTCACCTTTGAGAAATTCCATTCAAGAATTTAGCATGATTAATAGTCATTTTAAACTTACTGTCATTTGTATATATACTCTTCAGTATTTTAAAGTATATGTGTCTGTATGCATGAGTATATATATATTATATATAAGTATATATATATATGTATATTCAGCAGCTTTGGAAATAACATTATCACAGAAGCAGTACATATGTATTGCAGAAAATAGAAAATGCCAATGTGCAGAAACTGGAAATGACACTCGTCCTACCCCGAGATGAATAGTGCTGTGATCCCAGGGCATAGCCTTCCAGATTGTTTTTCCTGTATGTCCTTGTGCGCCCGTGTGCACACACATATACCCCATTTTTAACCTACATGGGATCAAGCTGCATATGCTGTTTTATAATCTGCTTCTTCAGGCAGTGATCTCCACCTATTTTTTTTTTTTAGTAAAATTTCATTGCATCTGCTACAAAAACCATGCTCAGATTTCCTCATGGAGCCCAGAGCATTTCATCCAGTTTGTACAAAGCAGCATCCAGTGCAGCCTTGCACTGCATTTGGTTGTATGTTTGTAGTTCTGCAGCAGTGAGACTGTCATTTCTTCTATCTTGTTTTTGTATCTTTTTATACTTTAATAATGACACATAGGGAAGTTAAGTATGTACCTTTCCATATGTAACAGTTCAAAAAAACACATTTAACTTTATATGAATTCTTTCCGAACATGAAGTACTGCAAGTTATTATAATAACTAAAATATTTCTTAATATCCTTATTTTTGGATTTGAAATTCTTTTAAGGCCTACTAAATCAAGATAGAAATTAGGTGTTACCAAAATTAGGAAAATGGCTTATGTAGTAATTGTATTTTCTGAACAGGAAATAAATCATGTTTTTCAAAAGTTAGATCATTTTCATTCTATTTATCCTTGAAAATATTAGTACAAAGCACATAAAAGCAAGGTGCTTTATAAGTACAGATGAGCTTCAGCTTGTGTGTTTTATTGTGTTTTAACCTTTACAAATACTATAATCTTAAGTAATATATGTGCCTTTCATGACCCATAGTAAATCAGTTAAAATATAGAAAAGTTGACTACATTCTAATAGTAAAATTAAATAGTATTTGAAATCTTACTAGTGATTTAATAGCTCACCATTTAACATTGTAGGGCCAGGAAAAGCTGCTTATAAGACTCACTGGCACAGAGTAAGTATATTCGCTTTGAGCCTGTGTGATACGTGTTATCAAGTCTGAGCAGGGAGGTTAAGAACTCAAGGTGCCACCTTTTAAGAACCAGTCTTCATTTTAACTTCTCTTTATTAGTTTCTTAATGGGACCTGCTTCCATTATGTTTTTTAAAAAACTATATTAAAAAAAGAAGTGTTTTCCTCTAGTTATTACGAACAGTATACTATAACTGCCTTTCCTGTGTAAAATATCCCTTAAAAATCTTAAAACTCTCCAATGTAGTTTAGATATATACTATTTCATTAGCTTTTAATATAGAAAACATAATAATCATATGGTTTGTAGCCAAGGATCTTTATAATACTGTTATGCAAATATTGTTCTAGTAATGAGTGGCTGGCTGCTCCTTACTAGAAAGGTGTTGAGTAGATTTTCCTTGTGCATATTTCTGTTAAATACAGTGTAAACCTTGTTTCCCAGAACATTGTACTTATAGACAGAAAACGCTGTGAAGGCGCTTTGCCACAGGACCTCAGTATTCATCTGCTTCGTAACCATGTCCTCCACAGTGAAATCTGTGTTAGAATCCTGGTTAGTTAATCATTGTGACCTTAACACATCTCAGTGCCTTGGATTTCTGTTCAATAAAACATAGAAATTAAAATATTTTCCTATTAAGATCATGGCAAGAATTAAAATACAGAATATTTGCAAAATAGTTGGTAAATGCAGATATTCAGTAAATGTTAGTTTCCTTCCTAGAAAAGCATATGCAAATACGTTTGCTTTGCAATTGAAATTTATTCAAAGTGTACAGCACTTTTTATTTTTAAAAAAATCTACCTAATTAACCACCTGTCAATTATATGGCATATTTCTATTAAAAGTTGGCTGCTTTCTACCAGTGTCAGTCAGAATGATCACAAAATATAAACTTGTCTGTCAGCCATGAGACACTAAGTTCTCATTCAACCATAAATTAGTGTGGCAAATTGAATTGCTGACATACTCTGTTATATAATCCATGCCCATTTGTTTCTGTTTCAGAGTGGAAGCTCAAAATGAAGTGGGGCAGCACATTCACTGCTATGTTGCAGCTGTTGCTGCTCATGCAGCTTTTCTGGAACAACCCAAGAGTTTTCGCCCCTCCCAGTGGATAAAAGAACACAGTGAAAGACAGGCTCTGAACAGAAATAGCCTTCGTCGCCAAAATCTTACCAGGGATTGCCACTCCCGGCAAGTCAAGCACAGTGGCTGGGCTGTCCACCAGCCCTGCCCACGTCAGTACAATTACTAAGAATTTCAAGTGTGGTTGGTTGGCTTCTCTTGGTTTGTACATATTTGTGTGGATGTGTGTGTTTGGATGTGAAGTCTCTATAGCCACTTGGTGACCAATCACATAGTCGTTTTATTAGTGCGTTTAGACACTATCTTGAAAACCAGATTTACATGCTGTGTATCACATAATGCCTTGCTCTTAACATTTACTTTTTGGTAAATTTTTTCAGAATATTTTTGGAAACATATCAATACAATGACAGTGTTTGGTGATGTCTTTAAATCTATTAAAATGTACATGAATTAGCATTTTAAAGACATTTCTTCTCAAGTATGAGAATAGGCATCTTTCGATTTCATTTTATTTTGTATTACTTAATCTATCTTTTGAGTAAGCAAAAATTTATTCTCAGGGTCAGCCATACACTTTATTGACCAGTACTTGATAATCTTTTCTGTATATAATGAATACATTTTTACACACTAACATGAGCATTAACAGGTTATAGTTGCCATAGTTATAATGGAATTATGGCTGAATTGTCTTTTGAAAGAAAACTTGATATATTTCTCTGTGTGTGGTGTTTTGTTGTTTTTTCCAGATTAGCCATGCAGTTCATTTTGGAATTCAGGTACATTAAGTGTCAGTGAACAGTGCATTCAGTAATTCCGGCGTGACTGTGACGTGGTACAGACATTGACAGGTATCGTGGGACGAGAGCACTTGTCTCACCTGCAGAGGGATTAGAGTAGACCTGTGAAGTTGCAATTGGAAAATGTGTGTCCGTAACTAACCTGTAACTGCACTATTTAAATTGTTTGGATTCTTTCCTGCCAGCTCTGCCCACTCACCACCTCACATCAGCTGTAAATTCAGAAGTCCTTGTCCAGGCACTTGAGTGATTTCATAGTTATACCTGCCCACGGCGACAGTGATAGGCTTTGTATTCCTGGTGCAGTGGCAGGCGAGGGAAGGGGGGTTCTTGGGGTATCTTCTCATGGTGTTCAAATGAAGAGCAACAGGTTGGCTTTCTTCAGTTTTCATCTTTTGTTTTAAGTCTGGCTTCAGGCAGAATCTTTAACCACTTTGGCTTGTTTCCTCCACCAAAAGGGGAGCAGGCAGTTACCTCCCCGGCAGTTGAAGTGGGGTTGTACAGACCGGTCTTGTGTGAGATCCCAAGGGCCTCTCTACTGAATCTAGTGATGGGGTGGGGCCCGTGCTGTTTTTCTGCCACAGCTGTTCTTGAGAGTGTTGGTGCTGATGAGGCCGAGTGCAGCGCTTGATGCCCAGGGAGGCCAGTTAACTCAACGCCGAGATCTGTTTCTTACCGCTAGCCAGTCACTTCATTTCTCAGCAGCTGTGGTGGGTTCTGCTGAGCCATCCGCACTCACTGATTTCTTCTGAAATAAAGTTAAGCACATACTTACAATCCAGAGCACATTCTGCTGACAGACAGGAGTATCGCCTTCAAAATTAAATAGCTCCTTTTCCCATCTCTTCTGCAAACCTAATTAAATAAGTACACGTCTCTACAATGTTCTGAGGAAAAAGCAGCATATAGTTATGTGAAGTATTACTCTATTTCTCAGGAACCCTGCAGCGCTCACTGCGGGGAGCCATGGGAGCTTTTTCTCCAGTGAAGAGCTGTGCTCTTTTCTGACCAGACTGGGACTGTGGGGTCAGAAACGGTCAAGTAGTGCAGCAGATGGTGGCGTGAGGTGGTTCTTCCACTGGCGTTGATGAAGGGCCAGGAATGTCTCTAGAGCAAGAATCTAGAGCCCCTTCTCTCCTTTCCCCTTTCCATTTCAACGACCCCTTTATTTATTTGTTTTCTAATAGGGGCCAAGTCTGTCAAGTTTTGTCAAACTGAGCTAGAAGTTATTTGTTACTATTTGTGTTTACCTGAGTTGGGAGATAAGGTAGAGTTTTCATGAGGGTGTGTATGTTTTCACATCATGTCTGTTATAGGGCAATATATTGGTAACTTGAAAATAGACCAGCTAAATGTTTTCTTGATGTAAGCCTCTGACTACGTGGGCATCTCTTCATATATTACATGCAAGTTGTTAGTACCTCGCGAGCTATAGAAGTTCAGCCTTGAGAATTTATTTGGTAGCATGAACAGATTTCTATATAAAACTGAGTGGCCCTTTATTTTTTCAGATTTCCTGATACCTTAAACACATTTACATCTCTATCAGTTACTGCCTTTTTGTTTTCCTTATCTGGACCTTTTTGTTATGCTTTGTTCCTGGAAGACAAATGATTTTAGTCTTTGGGATATTTTTTCAGGGTAAGGGCTACCACACCATCTGTGATATATTGTGGTTTTTGTCTAAAATTGGCACATATAAGAATTGAAGAAACTAGCTACATCATTCAGTTGAGGTTCTTGGTCATTAGATGTTTGTTAGGCATCTATTATGTACAAGATACACCAGTAAAGACGTTGACAAGTTAAGTATTCTTTGAAACATGGCCAAAATACAATTTATTATAAATAAATTACTATTTTTGCTGTTGTAAATATTAGTGGTTTACAATGTGCTTTAATGCATATTTCTTAAAAATTCACACAGTGAGAAATAAGACACCGTTGAATTGAGTGCTCTGACTGTTTATAAACTGATAATATAGAATGTTACTTGGAAAAAGTCTGGAATATGTGGTATACACAGCAGTGCTTATGAATGAGTTACTTAGTTTTTATAACCACGTTTCTCAAAGTTTGTGTTTTTGTTAATAAAACGTTTTACAATGTATATCCTATGTTTATTACTTCTTCCTTAGCTAATTGGATTACGTACTGTACTGAAAGTTGAAAATCAGCCATTATCTTCTGTGGCAATGCATTTATATTGCTGGCTGAATGGGGAATTTTTTACAGAAGGTGCAAAGTGTTTGAATTTCTGACTTCCTATTCCTTTTTTTTAAACATTAATTTTCAGTTCATTTTTCCAGTTTCCATGCAAACTGCTTCTTTTTACATGCCTTCTCTGTTGTGTCAGTACTTTGATTCCAGTAAGAAGACAATTTACTTAAAACTTGAGAGGGCCATTCAGCATTGCCTGTTTTTACTTCTCAGATCTGTGTAGCACACTGGTTGGTAACCTTTACATCTTCATTGAATCTGTCTTTGCTATTTCTCTTCCTCCTCAAGGACATGTATTGTCTTTTATGTTTTTAGGAGAAAAGAGCAAAGAAGGGTATCTTATCCTCATTTTCTTTGAGTTGGAAACAAACAAAAATGAAGGACTCCAACTAGAAGATAGACAAACTTAAATAGATGAATGGAGACAGTTTAAGCGTTTCCAAGTATTAGTTTTTTTGTTTTTAGAATCAGTTAAGAGACTGCTCCTTGTACTGGAGATACTAGCATATGTTTGTAATGTTACCTTAAAGTTATCTTAAAGCTATCTTATTTTATACGGCCCACACACAGATTAAATTCTTTTAAAAGGGGGGCTACTATCATGGATGTTTCACTGCCAGGTTGATGCGTTATAAGTGGCATCCGTATCTACTTATTGTAATGCTTAAAGTTTTATTTAAAATGCTTTATTTAGAAAACCAACATAATGTTTGGTGTCAGCCTTGCCATGTACCAGTTTCACTTGAAATTTGACACCAATCACAGTGGTTTAGGGTGGAGAAAGGTACTGGAAAGCAAACCGATAAGGATATATTTTTCTATTTGCAACAGTACCCTTTATGTGGGAGAAGTTACTGTTCAGAGGAAGGCAGCTTACATAGATAATGTTTTGTATATTATTGAGAATTTTCCTTACTTTTTAAAAGTGTGTAATTGTTAAATGCCCAGTTTTGCTCTATATTTGCCTGAAGTTTTAGTATTCGTTTTCTGGATGGACTTCTGAAAAACAGTACTTGGGAAGATTAGATGTGTATGTTTCCAGGTTTGTTGTGTGTGAGTGGTTTTGCTTGCTTTTTGGTTGTATTCCTCCAGAGGTTTGGAACTTTAATCAATAATTCTGTGTATGTTATTTAAAGAAAGTGGCTTTGTTTTTTTATTTCTCAAGTAAAATTGTGAACACATTTGCTTTTCAAGGGCAGGGCATCAGTTGTAGAAACTGAAGAGTATTGTAGATTGCACTATGTGCCTTCTTGATGTGTTTCTGGACACACAACTTTTTCAACAACTTGAAATCTAAAAAAGGGACATTTGGTTAGGTTGTATACTGTACATCAATCTATGCATAAATGGCAGCTTGTTTTCTTGAGCCACTGTCTAAATTTTTCTGTTTTTATAGAAATTTTTTATACTGATTAGTTCATAGCTGGTCAGTTTTATACACAGACTAAACAATACAGCACTTTGCCAAAAATAAGTGTAGCATTGCTTAAAAATTGTGTATTAACACCAGTTCTTTGTAATTGGGTTCAATGGTGCATTTTGCACCACCTGGAGTTATGGTTCTTAATCTGTCAGTAAATAAAATGTCCTTTAACTTCACATTTGTCAGATTTTCTGTGTGTTTTTTTTTTCTTTATGGTTGTTAGTCTTAAAACTAGGTATATCTTAAAATATTTGCTGTTGAGTTTTACTTGTCCAAAAGATGTGTTTAATATACACTCTAAAAACATGTGTAAAATAGTATATTATACTAAAATTAGTATATTAAAATAACCACTGAGTATGAATTTGAAGGTAACTCCCAGCCAGTACTTTTTCCCTCCAACCAATCTATGAAAAAACAAACAAAAACAACACACCCACAAATATAGGGCTTAATACATTGGTTTTTAGACTTTTCCAAGCTAGCTTAGTGAATTCTCAATGGCTCTTTTCCAACAGAAAGGCAGACACAATCTTTAAAAACATTTTAGGGGCAGTGTGGACAGACCCCAGGTCCATTAATGCCCCCTATTGTGTGGCTCTACTTTAATCAGGCCAGTAAACATGAAAATGGTTGACTAGGAAGCTCAAAGAATAAGTTCTGTGTTAAGGAGTCCCTGGGGGAAGATCAGCACTCTAGAACCATAACCTACTTCAAGGGAGATTTCCTATCATCTCTCTGCTGAGATAACAATAATATACGGGCAGAAAGGAGGATGGGTTCACCCCAAAGATGAAAATAAGGTCATGGAGGTTGACTTGGGGTCTGCATGGCTGGTTCCGCTCTAGACAGCTAAAGCAGATTGCCCCTGTACGAGGTAGAGAACAAGGTAAGCAGACTCCTTTCTCATCTGAATCGGTGCCAGATTGAGTATTTACTTAGTGTATTAAGATTCTGTTTAACTCAGAAAGCCAGAAAATTGCCAGGAGAAACCTGGGATGGTGTCTTCAGAAAATCTGACACATGATCAAAGCAAATTATAAGTGACAGAGAGCACCTGTACAGTAGGTTGCACACCCTGATCCGTGTTGAGCCTCACAGTCAGCCAGCCTGGGGGTCAATATCCCACCCACGAATGGGCTAACAGCATCAAGGCCCAGTTACAACAGAAAGGCCCACAAAACCCACACAAGGGACATCCCTAGAGAACCCAGCTCAGGAGATCAAGGAGACGGCAGACCGGGTCCCACAGGGCACCTGCTACACAAGGCCACGAAGACTGGGAATCATAGCAGTTCTATCTAATACATAAAAACAAACACAAAGAGACAGGCCCCAAATGAAAGAACAGGAGAAATCTCTAGAAAAAGAGCTAAATGAAATGGAGGCAAGCAATTTATTGGATACAGAGTTCAAAGTAATGGTTCTAAGGATGCTCAAAGATCTTAGTACTATAACAGCATGAAAAACAACGTAGAAACCATGAAAAAGAACCAGTTGGAAATGACGAATACCCTATCTGACATCAAGAATATACTGGCAGGGCCTGGCTGGTGTTGCTCAGTGGTTGAGCATCGACCCATGAACCAGGAGGTCATGGTTCGATTCCCAGTCAGGGCACATGTCCTGGTTCTAGGCTCAATCCCCAGTAGGGGGCGTGCAGGAGGCAGCCAATCGATGATTCTCATCATTGATGTTTCTATCTCTCTCCCTTCCTCTCTGAAATCAATTTAAAAAATATAAAAAAGTAGGTTGGATGAAGCAGAGGATCAATCACCGATTTGGAAGACAAGGTAGAAAAAAAAAGAGTAGTGAAAAGAAAAGAGAATTAAAAAGAATGAGGATAGAATAAGGTAACTTTGGGGCAACATGAAATGTAACATCTGCATCATAGGGGTACCAGAAGGAGAAGAGAGAGAGCAAAGATTGAGAACCTATGTGAATAATGACCCAAACTTCCCTAACTTGGTGAAGGAAAAAACTTAAGTCCAGAAAGTTCAGAGAGTCCCAACCAAACAAGATGCACCCAAAGAGGCCCACACCAAGACATAGCATAATTAAAATGTCAAAGGTTAAAGATAAAGAGAATCCTAAAAGCCACAAGAGAAAAGCAGTTAATTACCTGTAAGGGAGTTTGCATAGACTGTCAGCTGATGTAGCAACAGAAAGATTTCAGGTCGTAAGGTGGACACCCTCCGAGGGGTCCCAGACGGCAAGAGGGCATAGGCCGGGCTGAGGGACACCCCCCTCGCCCCCGAACAAATTTTTGTGCACCAGGCCTCTAGTTCAGAAATAAGAGTTGTAACTCAACACCCAACCAAAAGCACTGGAGGAAAACCATCCAGGCAAAGGCACCGTCAGACGAAAGTCTGAAAAGGAGCAGCAACACTCCCCTGCAGATGACAAAAACTCACCAGAGAAATGTGGCCACAAAGCAGAAGGACATTTTAACACAACATCCTATTGTAAACTTAAAAAATATATACCGAGGCAGTGGCGGCTGCGCAGGAAGCTGACAAAGCAGAACCAAAGAACTCAAGGAAGCAATGGTCAGGCAACACAAGCGGACAGGGAACAGGGCGCGGAACAGGAACGGGGAGGTTTAGAAAATAAGTATAAAAAAATACAGAAACAACAACAAATAACAGAACACAAGAGAGGAGACACGACTGTAAGGGACTCTGGAATATATAAAGAACAGAAATAAACGTGAAGGAGATAAAAATTAATAAAAATCATTAGGGAGTGAGGGAGAAGATGAGCAGAGGAAATTGTACGAATGTAAAGTTAGTGTCCCTGAAGAAAAAACCCAAAGCAATGAAACAGAACAAGTATTTTAAAATATAGCTCCATTTTAAGTAGGGTTGGCAATCCCAGTTTGCAATCTCCTACTCACAATTGAGGTAGGAGAGCTTGGCCGCGATCACAGACCTAAGTTCAGGAACGAGGTGGGGAAGGAAGGCAGGGCTGAGGTCACCGAGAGTAGGTCAGAGGTGCTGTCTGCCCCAGCCTCCTCCCGGGGTGTCTAAGGACCTTCCCCTGAGCTGTGGCAGCCACAGGGAGGCTCAGAAGTGAGGGTTCGTCCCAGGCTCCATTGCCTACAGAAGTGGGGGCCAGAGGCCAAGTGAATAAATGAAATAAACAGACAAGTTTGCAACCAGAGAACCAAAAACTTCAGAGAGTTATACAATGAACATGCGTCCACCAACCAACTTGAGAATTTTTTCCTTAAGTGTGAGAATCTTAACATTTCACCATATTTGCTTCAGATGCTTTTAAGGAAATACAACTTTCCTGATACAGTTGAAGCCCACTGTGAATCCCTCAGATCCCATTCATCTCCCCCCCCACCTGAAGCTACCACTATCCTGGAATTGACCTTTTTGTTTGTTTGTTACTCCTCCTCTGAGGACATTTTCCCATTGATTTTTAGAAAGAGTGGAAGGGAAGGGGAGAGCCACTCCTCCTTGCATCTGCCCCGTTCCAGGGAGGGACACCGGGCATCCAGCTGCTCACCTCGGAGTGGTCCCTGTCCCATACGTCTCATCCATCAGCGCACCTTCAGCTCTGCCTTCAACATACACGCTGAACGCAGCCACTTCTCACCAGCCCCAGCCCCCCATCCTGTCCAGGCTCCCTGGGTCCCACGGGTCTACCAACTGCTCTCCACACAGCCACACGATGATCGATCTCGATCATCGATCGATTGGTTAAAGCGCTCCCTCCCGGCCTCTTCTACTCTCTTCCGTTCACCACATTCCAGCCACACTGACCTCTTTGTTCATCAGATACGCCAAGGCCCCCTGGACTGGCCCTTCCCCGCCTGGAATGCTCTTCCTCCTGTGAACCTGTGTGGCCTGCCCCGCTGCACAGCTCTCTGCTCAGATGTCAGGGGAGGGGCGTCCCTGCACTCCATGTAGGCCAGCACCTCCCAGCACAGCCCCAAGCTGCTTTCCTGTGTCCTCTTCCTTCTTATCACTAGCCTCCACCACCTGTATGTCTCCTGTGCCTCGGCCACTAGAATCAAGGTCTGAGGGGCAGGAATCTTTGCTCCACGGGGTGCTCTGGTGTGTGTGAAATGACTAAGTGAACGAAATAAAATGCCACCTCCGTGAGTCCTCCCAGCCCTTTGCAGCTAAAGCAGCGCCCTCCACCACTTGACCTTCCTATCTCTCCACAGCGCCTCGGGAGGGGACAGTGATGTGAAACACATTTATTCTCCGGCCCCCACCTCATGGTCTGGTGGACACGCCCGTCTCTGCCCGGCCCAGGGCAGGCTGACCCACCGGGCGCCCTCCTGTCTACTTCAGGGCCTCTACCCAGGGCCTCGGGATTTCCAGAACCGCCCTGTCATCCCTGCTCTTTCTCCACACGGTGCAGTACCACAAACCCTGAGGGAGCCGGGCCGGCCAGGGCCAGGGCCAGGGCCTGCTCTAACGCTCACACCCAAGATGCCCGCCATGGGACCCGCCTCCCGCCCCTCCCTCCTGGCCATGAGCAGCCCTGGCAGGCTGGGCACTCCCTGCTAGACTCCAGGGAGTCCAGAGGCCGGGACCTGCTCTGACTCCAGGGGGGGGACTCAGCTGGGACCTGCTGAGCCCTCTGCAAAGCTGGTGCCAGCTGCCAAGCTCCTCCAGGAAGTGTTCCCTGGAGTCAGTGAGCACGCCCCCGCCTGGTAAGGGCAGGGGTAGAGGCTGTGTGGTGGGGGAGGGAGCTGTGGGGGAGGAAGGCGTAGAAGGAAGAGCCCCATGCCAGGGCAGGGCAGGGCTGCTCTCTAGAGGAGGTGGTGTTAGTTGAGTGTTCATGGAGAGATAGGAGTCGGCTGTGGGGAGCCTGCGAGGCGCAGGTGCAAAGGTCCCCGAGAGAAGGGCAGGTGTGTGGAAACTGCATGCAGGTGGACTTCCTGGGTGCCAGGGCTTGTGGGTTAGGGGTTTGGCCTCTAACCCAAGGTGACCCATAGCAGGGCAGTGGCCGCGGGACAGGTTTGCGCTTTAGAAATTCCAGCGGGCCCTGGCAATACATTTCATCGGGAGGCAGATTAGAGGGGGCGACACGGGTCAGGAAAGCCAGTTAGGAGCTGACTGCACTACCGGAAGGAAGCCTGGAGACCTGAACGAAGGCAGAGGGGAAAGAGGGTTCATCTGGAGATAACACGGTGACGGGAGGAGGCTACTGGGCTGCCGTAGTCAGGCTCCACCATGGGTCTTGGGCAGGTTATGCCTCAGCTTCCTCATCTGTAAAGTGGGGTGACAGTACCAGCACCTGTCTCGGTGTTGGTGGATTATAGAAGGTACAAGCTTCGAGTAGAGCTTAGCACGACACCTTACTCAGGACGTGCTAGCTATAATTATGGAGCTCAGAAAAAAGAAGGGAACCAGTTGTTCAGTGGTTAGAGTGTCAGCCTGGGGACTGGGGTCATGGGTTCAATTCCTAGTCAAGGGCAGGTACCTCCTTTGGAGGGCACGTGCAGGAGGCAACCAATTGATGTCTCTCTCAAGTCAATGTTTCTTTCTCCCTCTCCCTCCCTTCTATTCCCTCTAAAAATCAATGGGGAAAAGATACCCTCAGGTAAGGATTAAAAAAAAAAGGACTAAGATGACTTCCAGCATTCTAGTTTGGAAACTAGATCTACCATTCTCAGAAGTGTGGACCTCTGGGGATCCCAAAGACTCTTTCAGGGCAACACAAAGTCAAAACTATTTTCACAATAAAATTAAGACAACTGTTCTTTTTCACTGTGTTGACGTTGCTGTGATCATGCAAATGCAACCACTGGTGCCCTAGCATAAACCAAGGTGGTGGCTGCACACTCTACCAGTAGCCACTGTACCACCACTGACCATTAAGAAAAAAAAAAAAGCCAGTTTACTGAAAAATGTTTCTGATGAGTCCAGTGTTAAAATTTGGAAGAACCTTTTTTATAGAACTATTTTGGCTTAAGATGGATAATAAGCAAGTGTAATCAAATTTCTAAACATCTCCCATGCAGAAGAATTCCAAATAAATTCTGTAGCTACTTCACCCTAGAGGAGGCGCGAACTCCCCACTCCATGGGTGTGGGCTGCACTGTGACTTCCTTCCAAAGAGTAGAGCCTGGAGAGAGGCGGGAGCAACCTCACCATGGAGAAGCCTGGCAAACACTACCAGGTGGCCAAGGCCAGCACCCACAGTCATAAACCATGCTGAGAGTCTGTAACCTCGACATGAAGTGATAAAAACGGCGCTTTACTTCTGTAAAACCACGAGAAAAACATCAAAGTCCAATAGAAAGGCACCCTACAAAATCCTTGACCAGCCCCCTCAAAACTGTCACGGACATCAGAAACAAGGAAAAGCCCGAGAAACTTCCACCCAAGAGGAACCTTAAGGAGACATGGTTTCTAAGGGTGGTGGTGTTTGGGTCCTGTAGCAGTAAAAAGACGAGAGGAAAACTGAGGACGTCTGAACAAAGTAATAATGAATCACCCTTGGTCCACCTGGCAGTCAATGCAGCCCCTTAAGGTGAGATGTCAATAATGGGGGAAACTGGGAAGGGGCAGCGGCGGGTAGAGGGGTGTATGGGAGCTCTGTTCTGCATGCTCCATTTCTCTGAAACTCTAAAACTTTTCTAAAAAAAACCCCTCCCGTTTATTCATTAAAAAACCCCAACATTAACTGGGAATAATTCTACCATCCATCACGCTAACCATAGACAACGAAAAGTTTCATAATGGGATATGCCATGCGTCATTTAGTTCAGCAGCTACCGAGGTCTGACTGTGCCTGCCTCTGAACGGCTGGGCCCTGGCTATAGAAAGATGACCAAGGCCTCGCTGGAAATAGACATTTTACAAGGTCATTCTTGTCCTGGTGAGGTGAGCGTAACTGCAGAGGAGGGCACCTGGGAAGGCTTCGCAGGGGAGGTGAAAATGCAGGGAAGCAAGAAATAAGTGGGTTGGCCCTCATTTTAAAAAAACAAAGCCTGTGCCTCTCAGAATGTTCCGGGTTCCCTCCCCCTTTTCTTCTGAAAGCGAAAGCACCGTGGAGACCAATAGCTGCTTCACCATGTGTGTTGACTTTGCATGTACAGTAGGGAAGTATAGAAAATGCCCAAGTGTCTAAAATGATTACAAGTACTATATAGGAATCTCATACATTTCAAAGTGAATTTTTAAAGTGGGGTGATTGGTAAAAGAAGGAGCTAAACATGAACATATAAAAACATGAAACACTGAATGATGATGCCTAAAATAGAGACCCAGAAGGACGACTACATGAACACAACCCTGAGAAACTGCAGTTTTATCACTCACCTTCCTGTTTTATCCAGGACCCTTCAAATTACTTCTTAATTTCTATGAGTATCAATGAGGAACGGGAAGGGCAGGAGAGCCAGGAGCTAACCCTGAGCATGCTCTGTGGCAGCTATGTCTGCAAGACAGGCTCTATGGACATTATGAAATGCCAACTTTGAAACAACCCTTGAAACAAGCTGTTTTATCTCTTCTAGGGGAAACCCTCGCTCAGAGAAATCCGGTGCCTTGCAGCGGAGCAGGATTGTAACCTCAGGCAACTGACAGGTAAGCCCATGACCTGTTCAGACTCGCTTGACCCCTGGCCAGGTACATGCAAATGGCAGAAGTCACTGTGTTTTGTGGGTCTTTCTTGCTGGGGTCCAACCCCAGTAAGTCCAGGGGTCCCCAAAGGTATAGGCGGAGTTGGCAAAGAAGGAATGTGCATGTTTGTATTGATACCTTTTCTCATGTTATCCTTGCTTCTGCACGTACAGGAGAAGCCTTTAAAGATGTAAGTCAACATCTATTCCAATGCTTTTCCTACCTAGGAATACCAAGGGCACTTAAAACAGACAATGGGCCTGCCTATACCTCTAGAGCTTTTAAAAACTTATGCTCTACATTCGGCATCACACATACTACAGGAATACCCTACAATCCTCAAGGCCAAGCAATAGTAGAAAGGGCTCACCAAACTTTAAAAACACAAATTAAAAAATTACAAGAAAATGAGTTTAAATATTCCTCTCCTCATCATGTTCTACAACATACTCTATTTGTAATTAATATACTAAATGTAGATTCTGAGGGAAATTCCCCGATGTACAGACATTGGAACCCTGATCTAACTAAACCTAAAGCCCTCGTCAAATGGAGAGACTTGCTTACAGGAGCCTGGAAGGGGCCTGATGTAATTGTAACCTGGGGGAGAGGATATGCTTGTATATTTCCACAGGACGCAGACTCACCTGTGTGGATTCCAGACCGTCTAGTCCGACCTTATGTCTCAGCGCCTGCCATCTCTGCCTCATCATAGCACACCTGACCAGTGCCCGTCTGCAGCAGATGTGCAGCCCTGAGCTGGAACAATCTGTCCATTGGGAGGATCACATGTGCCTCCTTTTTGTCTGTCCATATGTCCCAGCTTTGCCCTACATCTCCTTTCCTTTTTTTTTTAATGTGACTACTTATTTGCTGGTTCTTTGGCCTTTCTCCTTCTCTCCTGAACACAGCCTTTTCTAGAAACTCCTTACCCTACTGTTCCAGGAAGGGCACCTCCCTTTTATGTCGTGACTAGGGGTGTTTGGTATATGCCCCATACGTGGAGTTGTCTTGTGCCAAGAGCCTGACATCCTGGGCTGAGAAAGCCCTGTTCCGGGACTCTCCTTTGTCCTGTATTGGCCCCTCTTACCCTTGTGTCAAGAGGGACCCTCTTCTTACAATCCACTTGCCCACAGCTGTTGCCTGAGCTCTCTGTTCATGCTGAGGTTGAAGCCTCATGGTGGCTGGTACCAAGGATCTGTCTCTCACCCAATGGCGTGAGCTGGGCCCTCCCTGGAGAAGAAACCTGGGTTCCCCAAGATATGTGATCAATGCCAGGGCCTCGCCAGCAGGCGAGGGGATCCCAAGGCAATTGCTGGGCGTGGAGGCCACAGGGGCATAGGCTACCAAGGAGACAGAACTGAACCTCACATCACCCTGCTTGGTCCTGGAGGATGGCTGGTTAGTCAAAGACGGGTAAGATTCCTCAGGGAGGAACGACCTAAGACAGGCACAGTCACAGAGGGGCTGGCAGGAGAGAACTTGGGGGTCAACAGAGGTGGGGAACAGATCCTCACCCCCCCCAACCATGCAGGGGCTTGAACACTCACCCCTTCTGAGGGAGGTCTCCTGCCCCCATGGCTGCTTCCTGCTTCCCATGCCCAGCTCAGATCCGGACCCAGATAACAGAAAGAGACTTGGCCCAGCTCAGATCAGGACCCAGGTAAAGACAGAGACTGGCTGACAGCAGCTGCCCTCTCACTGAAACAGGACTTGTTTCCCATTTCTACCTTGGATCACAGGGAAAGGGGCAGCTGAAGGAAAGGGCTGTGTCAGGATGCTGCCTTCTTCCCTTTCTTCTCCATCTTTTTTCTAAACACTCCCATGCCTTGTAGTTCTTTTGCTTTCTCTTCTTTTTCTCTCTACTACCCTCCATCTTCCATATCAGCTGACCCAGAGGGCACAGCTTACTCCTCCTCGGACACCGACACCACCATCAAGCACAGCCCTGATGGACCCTTTGATGCAGCCATTCAACTCGCTGACGCTTCGGGAAGCCCATCGCCAGTGACGCCGCCCACTAGCCAGACCAACAAAGACAATCAAACCAACAACTTGAGGACAGCTGAAATCCCTTGACTGAAGAGGCCGGCAACCTTCTACAGGAACGGGGCTCCTTGTGCGCTCCATCCACTATGTTTATAGCTATGCTTATTGTCATTGCTTGCCAGTCTTCTTCCGAGTTTTAAACAGCCCAATCTGAGAGGTGGCCACTGATTTGCATGCGCTATCATTTAAAAAATAAAAAAGGGGGAATTTGCCGGAAGCCGATCCATCCTTGCTGCTTGATACAGTCGCTGCAGGAAAGAAACATCTGCACAGCATATGTTTCAAGGGACCTGGCGTATATAGCATACTGTTCTTAATATGTTTGCTCCCCTTAGCGCTATGTGTTTTAACCAAGGTCACCTCTCCGAGAAAGGTTGTTTCCCCAGGTAGGGATTTTTCCCTGAAGTTAGGGTGGGAATAAAAGCCCTTAACTAAGTGCCAGGTGGGTAGTTAATCACTAACTACAAACAATCACGCTTAAGTTACATAATCTTTACTCCCTGGAATGGAGATAAGAAACGCCCTAACCTTTGCAATAGAAATTGACAGGATTAAAATCAACTGGTATAAATATAGATGTAACAAGACAATAAAAACCAGAACTTGGCTGGAGATCCTGAACAGAACTTGGCTGGAGATCCTGGCTAGAGATCCTGGCTAGGCTGCTGATCAAATGAACGCTGTCTCCGTGTCATTCCTTCTTCCCCGACTCTGTCTACACCTTTGGGAACCCCTGGACCTGCTGGGGTTGGACCCCAGCAGTTTCTACCTTCTCCTTTTCTAAAGGTGCGCCCTCTTCACTTCATAGTCAAGGGCATGGACCAAAGTACATCTCTAATGCCTGTTTTCAAGTAATTGACTAGTGAGCCCGGGGCCGGCCATCCAGTACTCCAAGGTTAACCCTACAAATGTGAATCGCCATCGCTGGTGTTCGGTGCACTGGGATGGTCGAATCCACGCCCCCAGGTTACTGGTTCTGCTCACGTTCGGGTGGAGACCCCCCCCCCCCTTTTCTTGGTAAAGTCAGGCTGCGAGATGTCTTTACAGGTTTACACCGCGATCGCGACCGCGCATGGAGGCACCTCCTCCCCGGGCGGGAGAGCCATCGCAAGCATTACAACCGCTAGGACGTTTCTTGGGACCGACGAGATCCTGGGTCCCTTCTGGTTCTGCCTGGGCAAGACTCTTCCTCCTTCCTCGGGGAGAAGAAGGGGGTGGAGTCCCGGCCGCCGCCTCCCGGTGCATCTCCGGAAGGGCCCGGGTCTCGGCCTCCCGCGCTCACACGCCGCCGGGGCCGGGAGACCAGCCCGACCGCCCGCCCGCGGCCAGGCGCCGCTGCCGGGGTTCAAAGGAGCCTGCGCGCGGCCCTCGCACCCGGAGCCTTTGTTCCCGCGGGCAGCCCCTTCCCCACCGATCCCGCCACAAAACCAATTCGCGAATCATCGCCGGCACGTCCTCCTCGGAGGTGTCCGGACTTAGGGCGCGCTGGGGCGGGAACATGAACAGGCAGCGAGGGGACCCCAGGTTTAGATATGGGGGCCCAGGGGAGGGAACGCATTGGACCGGCCTCCTCCCGAGATGGCTCGGAGGCGGGCCGCTGCCTCCCGCGCGGGCAGCTCGCGCGGGCTCCGCAGGGCGCGCTGGCGGCGGCAGGCGGGGCGGGGCGCCGCGGGCGGGCCCGGGACTTGCACGTGGCGGGACAGCTCTCCCCGCCGCCCCGCCCCGCCCCGGGAGAGGCACCGCGCTGGTGGGGACAGGAGAAGCCAGCGGCCCCGCTCCGGAGGGGCTTCTGCCCTGGGGAGCCCTGGAACTGGAGGCGGGGAGGAGAGGGAGGGAGGATGCGACGCGGCGCGAAAGTCCCGAGCGCGGGGACTCCAGCGTGGGAAGCCGCCGTGGGAGGGAGAGCCAGCCGGCTGCCGGGGGGGCGGGGAGACAGGGCGGATCGGTACCTCAGTCGGCGGGCTGGAGCCAAGGGCAAGGTCGGCGTCCCTGAGCTTGGTTCCCCGAGGGGCTCCCGCCAGCCCCGGGGCAGACGCGCGGCGCGGGACCCACGTGGCCGCCGCGCGCCGGGCTGTGTTTACATCTGCAGCTGCTCCACGTTGTGCGCCGTCCTCGCCTCCCATTGGCCCGCGCGCCGGCGGGGGCGGGCCGCTCGCTCCCCGCGCCTCGGAGGCAAGAGCCCGGGGCCTGAGGGCCTGGGCGGGACGGCGAGGGTGCGCGGCGGGGTGGCCCCATCTCGGCCGCTTTACGCTCCCTGGAGTCGCTGCCGCGGGTCGCACGCTGGGCTGGCCTGACACCCCAGAATCCGGGATTCGGGCGGGAGGGAACGGAACCGATTGGCGGGAGGTGCGGAAGCCGAGCGGGGAGCCGGGTCCGGGGAGGAGCTTCTGAGAGAGCCCTCCCGCCGGCGGGCCGCGCAGGCAGGTGGAGGGGGCGCGGGGGGCCGCAGGCGGGGGGTTGGGAGACGTCCCGCTGCCCCTCCGGGTGGGCCGCCGCGGACCGAGGCCGGGCGCGTGGGCTGCGGGGCGCCGCGCGGGGGCGGGGAGCGCGCGGGGTGGAGGTGTCAGTCCGAGGCGCATGCGTGCGGGGCGGGCCTATATATTGGGTTGGCGCCGGCGCCAGCTGAGAGCCCAGCGGCGGGTCCGGCGGTGAGGAGGTGCGGGGTGCGGGGGGAAGAAAGCCCCCTCCTTCGGCGGCTTCGTTCCCGGCGGGAGCCCGAGGGGGGCAAGGGGCGCGCTGAGAATGGGCGGCTGGTGGGGCTGGCTCCCCGCGTCCGGTGCCTGTCGGGGCCTCTGGCAGGGGGTCGGGGGGCGACGGGGGTGGAGGGCTCCCCTGAGTGCCCAGCCCCGGGAAACTCCCCTCGGCTACGGGCTTCTCTCCCACCCCCATTTGGGGAGCCATCCCGCGGGAGAGGATGGGTGTCTGGATCCCCTTCACGGGGAGAGAAGTCCCGAACAGCAGTTCCCGGACTTTAATTAACAACCTCTTTCTTTCACTGTCACCCCCACCTGGAGCTGGGGTCCCGGCGCCCCTCTAAGCGACGGGCAGGCCCGGGTGGGGGTAGGAGGGGAAGGGCGCGACCAGCCCGCTCCCGCCGCCCCGCCACCCCGCTCTCCAAATTGGCGCGGAACCGGCTTCTCCACAGCCTCTCGCGGCGCAGCGGGGACGGAGGGAGTGGGGGCGCTGTCTCACCCCACTCGCGGGGGAGGGGAGGGTGCAGAGAAGACCCATTTGGGGAGACCTTCCTCGCTGCGCTTTGGGGTGCTGGGGTGTGCTTTGTAAATATTTGAAGACTCCACTTGCATCCTGGCTATACAGTCGGTGGGGGAAATGCAGGTTGTGTCCCAAATTGACGCCATTGAGAGAGCGAATGTGGTGCCGGACAGTAGAGGGGGGGGGGGGGGGGGTGTCGGACCACCGCCGGGGGCTTAGCTGCAGCCCCCGGGTCGGCGTCCACTGGGCGCTCGGAGGAAGGGATGGCGATGTGTTTGACTCGTTCTCTCTCCCCTCCAGAGGTTTCCTACACCTGGAGAGAAGGATGTCAAGACGCAGGTAACATCATTTGTCTTGGAGATGTGTTTCCGTGTTAGCTGCGGTCTTTGAGACGCATGATCTACTAATTAAGCGTTCTTTTTAAAAACCCACCACAGCAGCCGTTTACAAGCTAAGCAGCAGCCCCAGCCCAACCAGACTGATTCCCCCCAAGAAGCCCAGATAATTCAGGCCAAGAGGAGAAAAACAGCCCAGGTGAGTTAAGGGGAGAGGAGAGGAGAGGAGCCTGCTTGCTGGGACCTAGTGTAACAGCCGCCTTTTCTGTTTTTCAGGATGTCAGAAAGAGGAGAGAGGAGAAGGTCGCCCAGAAACACCAGTATGAGATTAGGGTAATGCAGAACCGGGCGGGCTGGGCTTGGCTTTGCAGTAGGTTGGCCTGACACTGTTACCTGCTGCCCCTAGAGGTCAGCAGGGAGGCGCTTCTCTTAGGGGCGGTTTGTATGTGCCTGAATCCTGCTCAAGTTTGCCTTGAAGCAGCTGGTTCCTCTTTGTGAATTCCTCCTCGGAGCTGAGCTGCCCAGTGCACCGGGGCCCGCCTAATCTGCCCCATGTACTGCTCTTTGTTCCCCTGTGGCTAGAATGGAGGGTCCTCATAGCTGCTCCTTGAGGCGCAAATAGGATGCGAGGTCACTGACAACTGGCACCCAGCCCTCTGCTACCCAAGTCCTCCTGTGTGTTGTAAAGGAAACTTTAGAGACAGTGGCTCTCTTTGAAACCAGCATTGATTGGGGGAAAGGGGCCTTTAAGTTGGACTTAAGTAATTGATTCCACTTGCCTCCATTTTTAAGGTTTTGCCTGAAAGTAATCTAAGGTATCAGAGCAAGATTAACTAGGGGGGGGAGGCACGTGGGGAAGCTTTTTATAAAACAAGGTGCCCTTGCCACTATTGATAAATAACGGAGCAGTTTTATAAATCTGTAAGTTATTAGTATCTGACTACAGATGCAGTTAATCCTCCATTCTCCCAATACGTAATGTCTTGTATTTCCAGAATTGTATTTTGTTGTCTAAAACAGCCTATCAGTTACTCTTTATGAAAATTGATGAGCTATACGACTTATTTATAAAATATAAGTAGAACTGCCAACTTACTACATTGTCAACATGTTAGCTAGCAGTGGTTTGGGGAAAACTGTACACTGTTTAGAAATACTAGCTTCCATTTATGAAAGATCTCAGATAAAAGCTGGTTTCCTATTGCACAGATATTTTTTTTTTCTTTTAAATGACAGAACTGTTGGCCACCTGCATTATCTGGGGGGATCAGTCCTTGCATTATCATTGAAACACCCCACAAAGAAATAGAAACAAGTGACTTCTCCAGATTTACAAATTATAGATTTAAAAATCTTTTTATTAATCCTTCACCTTTGCCAGATTTAAGGTAAGAAAACTTTCAGTAATTTAATATCAGATTAAAATTGTTCTGATTTCATAAATTGCATTGCTTTATTTTTTGCTTTCATTATAAGATAGAAAAACTTGTAAAAAATTGCTTTCTTTACTGATACTTACGCATATATAATCTGACTAGTGCTATTTGCAAATGATAGAGGAATTTTAAACATTGATTCTATAGTTATTTTCATTTGCTTGCTGAGTACTGTAAGCCTTATCAGAATTGAATCACCTTCTTAATGGAGTTTAAAGAATTTATCTAAATTGTTAAGATGGAAACATTTTAACATGTATCATTTGATATATCAATCCCATCTATTTGTTACCAAGCTTAGTAAGGTCTATACTTTTTTCTAGTTAATGAACAGGACTAGGAAGTACAGCTTATACAAAACCTCTAGTAATTTAGAGTCACTGTAGGTGACTATTATTGGTGAACTAGTTGGAGGTGGTTGACACTTGTCTCTACTGGGATCATAAGCTTTAAATATTTGCCTTTTTAGTATTGCTCTTGAGAAAACATGGTTATCTTAAACAGGATTATTATAATAGATTTCAAAAGAATGTTTTTTTTGTTCCCATCAACTTAGATTATCATAATCCAGGTTTTTGCTGTATAATTTCAGGTTTCTACTTTTTCATGCTAAAAGGTAGATAAAACTACCTTAAGAGTGTCTCCTATCAAGTTCTAAATTGAAAGTTGAATTTTTTCCAATGTAAAACATAGCTTGTATATTATGTAAACCACACAATTATTTCTTTTTACCCTTTTTCCATAGCTGGGGATGTTCGAATGATGTTTGGCTAAACATGTTAAAGAAAGAGACCCGATATGTTCATGACAAACATTTTGAAGTTCTGCATTCTGACTTGGAACCACAAATGAGGTCAATACTTCTAGACTGGCTTTTAGAGGTATGTTCCAGCAATACAAATTTCCCTTCTCTGTATGATGGAAAGTAGATGTAAATGTGCTTTTCATGTGCCCTCATGGTGTATTATCCATTGCCAGCAGCCACCTTGTTTGGGGGTACTTACTGTAGTTGACAGTACCGAAATGGAAAATGTCTGTAAGAGTAAGATCATGTGGACACAGCCACTACATCTCACACAACCCAAACCCAACTCAGAATTCTTGATATTAGGGTATTGCTGTGTGCCGGACGCTGTTCAAGGTGTTGAGGGTATTCAAGATGAATAGAATATATAGTTGACAAGGTTTTGAATTCTGCTGTGCAGTGTTGTGCCTTTAATCTAAAGGAATAAGAGTGGTCCTGAGTCCCTACAGATGTGTGCCGGAACTGTTTAAGCCCACTCGCTACTACTGAGAAAGTGATTACTTACATTGAAGACAAACTGATTATTGCTCTGTAGCTTCCCTATTAAAGAAGATAGAAATGATATATTCTAAGGGAGAAAATTATAGCCTTTTTGGTGGATTAGCACTTGGCAGAGTAGATCTGCCAGAAGCTATTCAGAAAAGTCTTTAAGACTACAAAATGTTCGAGTCAGGTTATCTTAATTCCTTATTCTGACTAGAAAGGTAGATTGTTTTTCAATCATGTGGTTGTAAGGTGATTGGGTTTTTATTTTTTCTAAGTGTCTTGTGATCATGAAAGCAATTTAAGCACAATTATGTTGGTTTTGCTTTATTTTCTTTTCTACATTTCATTGATTTTTATCTAGTGATTGTCTATCAAATGTATTCCTGTTTTCCCTTAAATATATGATTATGTATGCAAAACTGTACAGAATATATTAAGACAAATTCAACAGTGTTAAATTCTACTTTGTCTTAGTATACAGGGTGGGGCAAAAGTAGGTTTAGAGTTGTTCATATGGAAAATAATAAACTATCGAGTAGTTGGGTAAACCTACTTTTGCCCAACCCTATATCCTTTCATTATTTGAAAGATGTTTCAGCATTTAAAAAGCTATTTATTACCTTAACCTATTTATTACCTAGTTTAAATCATAAGATCTCACTATATGTGGAAGATATTTTTTGAAATTCAGTATCCATATCTGATTTTAAGACATGAAGTAAACCAGTAATAAATTTCCTTAACACAGTTTATCAGAACCTCTATACTTCTGTTTTCTTATCTTCAAAATGGGGGTAACGGCCCCTACATCATGGAATTTTGGGAATTAAAAGCTTCTCCTCTGATAAATGTGGAAATGACAGATACTATTATTAATAATGAAATGGGGGAATTCCCATTACAGTCCTAAACAAGATATATGATAAAAGAGTTTATCACCAATGGTATTCATTGTTTTCTTCTACAATTTTAGCCAGTACAGTAAAACATGAAAAATAAATGACATAAAAACATTGAAAGGAACAACATTGTCATTTAATCTAAAGTGAGAAGAGAATCAGTTGGAACTATTAGAATAAGAATATAAACTAAGCATGAAAATTTACCTATCTGTCAGCAATAGACAATTAGGAAATTAATAGAAAAAAGTTCTCATTCATAGTAAAAATAAAATGTATCTGGGAATAAATACATTTTTTAAGTCCGTATGAAAAAAAACTATAAAATAAGAGTAAATGCAGACAACAGATTTGTTTATCCTATCACTGCATGTTATTTTTCTACCCAATCTTAACTTTGGTATCCTAAAAAGCAAAGTTGGGTTTATAAAAGTATTGTAAGGTATGCTAAGACACAACTTTCTAATTTGGAGAAATTCATGGAGTAATATTTAAACCTTGGGGTTCTTGTCTAGGTATGTGAAGTATACACACTGCATAGGGAAACATTTTACCTTGCGCAAGACTTTTTTGATAGATTTATGTTGACACAAAAGGATATAAATAAAAATATGCTCCAACTCATCGGAATTACCTCATTATTCATTGCTTCCAAACTTGAGGTAAGTTCTCAAAGTTTATTCAAAGACATTTACTGACCCAGGTTTTAAAATCAACACATCAATTCCATAAACACTACTACTTTGATATTAACTCCTTAGGGAAGATGAGTGGGTTTTTCCATATTTTCTGAACATTATGATTTAGATAAATATTATAGTTCCCTTTTAGTATTCAAGCCTATTATAAGTTTCCGGTTTAAATTCTGGAATTAGTATCTAGGTCAGATGTTCCATGGCTCATTCTGCCAATAGAATACACTGATGCTGTCCCTATATACAGAATTATGGCGCTTGGACCCAATAGAATGGTCTTTGAAAACTGATTAACCAATCAAATGAAATGCTTTTTTGGGTTAAAATAATATTTTTGTACTGATGGTGGTGCCAGGATAGAAGGCAACTCCTTTCCTGCTTGAGATTTTCCTTCACACAATCTCAATATGAATATGAGTATCATTAGTACCTTCATCTGAAATCTTTGAAGCCTGTGTTTGGAGGACTAAATCATGCATTGATTTCCATAAGTGTATTTTTTTCTTCCAAATTTGCCTTTTGAGCTTTAAGAGATATCTCCAAATTCTGCCAAATTTGGTGACTAAGTTTGTATTCAGTCGATTCTGAACTGAAATAATACTTTGTTTCAGGTATCTTTCTAGACTGAAATCTTCCTATTTAGCCTGTTCTCATCTGTGGCAGGCATCTTTTCTGCTCATTTGACCATCCTAGTTCTCTGGACTGTTAAAGCAGACCTGTTATCAGCCAACTGCACAAACCATCCTTTTGTATTAGTGTAAAGGAAATGTTTTCAGTTTCTAGAACTCACTGGTTGAGTGTCTTGTTTTATTCTGACCAATGTAATAGGCAATCTTAAAACAAGAGTGGCTTTTTGTGTTTTAACTGAAATGACTGTTTAAAATACTGATGTTTATTAACTGCAATTCAAGATCAATTCCATGAAAATAAGTCTCATTTACTATAGTTGGCTAATTTGGACCTAGATATGAAAGATCCCTTTAGATGTGCGGTTGCTTTGGCTATTGAAGAATTATTTTACTAAGATTTTCCTGTGTGAACCGGTCCTTAAAAGTGAAGCCTGGCCCTAGCCGGTGTGGCTCGGTGAATAGTGTCGGCCTATGAACTGAAGGGTCCCAGGTTCGATTCTGGTCAAGGGCACATGCCTGGGTTGCGGGCTCAATCCCCAGTGTGGGGCGTGCAGGAGGCAGCCAATTGACGATTCCCATCATCGACATTCCTCTCTCCCCCCATCTCCTTTCCTCTCTGAAATCTATTATATTATAAAATGAAGCCTGTAGGTAGTTTGTATATAATTCTTTTGTTCTTACCTCAATCTCAACTGTGCTTAACACTAATTTTAAAATCCATTTTAAAGGAAATCTATGCTCCTAAGCTCCAAGAGTTTGCTTATGTCACTGATGGTGCTTGCAGTGAAGAGGATATCTTAAGGATGGAACTCATTATATTAAAGGTAATAATTATATCTTTTATTATTCTAGTTGTAATTTAATAATAATAATTACTATTGAATCTCAAATACTACAATGTAAGTAATCAAAACTGAGGTTTTAGTATTAGGATTCAGTTCTAAGAGGCTAATGCAAAATATTGACAATGTTATGGATGAAAGAAGAATTTGCTTAACCTATTTTCTATTTTTCTGTATCTTTCAAGTTTCTATATTGAGAATATACTATTTTCTTAATTTAAGTAATTATGGATATTTTCAAAACATAGTAGTTAGCATATAATATATATAAATGAATCCCAACAAGGATTCCCAGACCTTAGTCATTTTCCTTTTCTTCCAGCAGACAGGAAATAGAATTATTTCACTGCCTTTTTTTCTATATGCAGAGAAAGGGCTATTAATAGAAAAATGGAGACGAGAAGCATAGAAGTATTTAATTAGGCCTTCAATTAGAGATTAAAGAGTGAATATAAACTACTAGAAAGTATGTTTTTAAATTTGGACATCATGGGTTTATTAATAGGATATACAAAACCTAATCAATATGACTTTCATTTACAAATTATCGTAAGTTATGTTTACAAACTAAACATTCGGGTAGCTCTGTTAGAATGGGATCTTGTTGACATGTTGATACTGTTTTAATAATAAAATTATCCAGATTCAGACTTGTAGTACAAGGAGGATGTAAAGGGAAGATGGCATTCTCTGGGCAGTTCCACAGGTGTTAAGGCCCTCTGCTTTCTCCTAATCATTTTGGACTTCTTATAAATGGTAAAGTCTCAGGGCTTCACGGAGGGAAAGATGTCATTGGAGATTACAGAAATAAGAAGAAGTCTAGAATCAATTCTTAGATGGTCTAAATGGAATTCGTTGTGGAGTCACTGAATACAATTAAAAGAGAAGTTTTAATGAAGTACAGAACGAATTTGGAAGACCGGTGACTGCAAGAAATGAGAAAAGCAGTAATGAAAAATAGGCTGAATGAACTTTGTAAATAAAGACAACTGAGAATAAAACAGTCTATGTCAATAATAGATTACAACACACAAGCAGCTTTAGATTGTGAGGTATCTATAAATATCTTTGAATAAAAATAAATGGAGCCAGAATAATAAAACTCCTAGAAAAAAAATGAGCCTAAAAACAAAGTTTCTTAAATGGCTATCTTAGAAAGTAGCTATACAATGTGGTATCTATGTACCTACATTTATTAACAGGCATTTTAATTTCATTTAACAGGCTTTAAAATGGGAACTTTGTCCTGTAACAGTCATCTCCTGGCTCAATCTCTTCCTTCAAGTTGATGCTCTTAAAGATGCTCCTAAAGTTCTTCTACCTCAGTATTCTCAGGAAAAGTTCATTCAGATAGCTCAGGTATTGACACTGTTATTGAATATATGCTAATATTAATTACAGGTTTTGTTTAGCTTTTTAGAAAATTGATTGATTTGAAAGAGAGAAACATCATTTAGTTGGGGGTCGAACAACCCTTTCACAGGGGTCGCCTAAGACCATCGGAAAACACATATAATTACATATTGTTTTTGTGATTAATCACTATGCTTTAATTATGTTCAATTTGTAAGAATGAAAATACATCCTGCCCTAACCGGTTTGGCTCAGTGGATAGAGCATCGGTCTGCGGACTGAAGGGTCCCAGGTTCGATTCCGGTCAAGGGCATGTACCTTGGTTGCAGGCACATCCCCAGTGGGGAGTGTGCATGAGGCAGCTGATCGATGTTTCTAACTCTCTATCCCTCTTCCTCTCTGTAAAAAGTCAATAAAAGATATTTAAGAAAAAGAAAATACATCCTGCATAGCAGATATTTACATTACGATTCATAACAGTAGCAAAATTACAGTTATGAAGTAGCAACGAAAATAATTTTATGGTTGGGGGTCACCACAACATGAGGAACTGTATTAAAGGGTCGCGGCATTGGAAGGTTGAGAACCACTGTTCTATATGATTATCTTTTATATTTGAATACACAGGGAACCTATTTTACATGTTAGAATTAAAATCACCTTACATTTTTTAAAAATTTAAGTTCCAACTAAATATTCCTAGACCATCATTTAAGAGATGTTCTAACAAAGTAATTAAAGGAGGGTACCATTCCTTCCTGTCTACTTCTCATAGTGGGTAAAATAGGTACTGTGTATTCAAAACGGTGTTACTGAGTTGTTATTTTTATGTCTCCTAAATACTTTGTGCTTCTGCTTTTTCCTTTGTCAGCTTTTAGATCTGTGTATTCTAGCCATTGATTCATTAGAGTTCCAGTACAGAGTACTGGCTGCCGCCGCCTTGTGCCATTTTACCTCTATTGAAGTCGTTAAGAAAGCCTCAGGTAAGTCATTATTTTACCTTCTTATCTGTTCACAACTTTTAAAGAGACTATTAATTTATGAACTCTAGCATGCTGCTAAACAGAAACTTAAAATTTTAATGGAAAAATTTTAGCAGTGTAGTGATTACCTTCCTTTCTGCTAGTTCTAATCCTCAGTGTCTATCCACAAACAAAAATAAGGTCAAATGGAATTTAAATCCATTTGAAGTTAATCATGATTATAGTTCTGCTTTAAGAGTTCTTTGGGTTTTGATCATTTTAATTTCCTATGTAGAAGGTACTGGTTAAGAAGCTCGAAGCCTTTTTCCTCCCTCAAAATAGTCACATGTAGTTTGAGAGTCATCATCTGTTCTGACTTGCTAAAACTTACTGATTTTGGCTTCTTTTTTGAAATGAGTTTTAATATAATATAGCTATCCTTCAATTTGGAAGCAGGAACAAATTCATTAGGCATATATTAGATACTTTCTGATGTAACCTTACATTTTGCTAACTTTTCTCTTCCTAGGTTTGGAATGGGAAAGCATTTCTGAATGTGTAGAGTGGATGGTGCCCTTTGCCAGTGTAGTAAAAAGTACTAGTCCAGTGAAGCTGAAGATGTTTAATAAGATTTCTATGGAAGACAGACACAACATCCAGACACACACAAATTACCTGCCTATGCTGGTATGTTTCTCGTGGGGTTTCTTGGTCTTATTACCTAGTTAAGTCACTAAAACTATGACAGTAAGGATGATACAGAATAAAGGAATAGAAAGCTCTAATGGACACAGTGATTAACTTTGAAGTCAAAGCAAGATTTGTGAAGTTTCTTAAGATCAATGCCAATAGTCTACTTTGAGTTTAAAAAAACAGTTACAGCAGTTCAAATTGCTGAACCTTAGACTGAGACCAAGTTGCAAAGACATAAAATACACCATTGTAAATAGACCCAGAGACCTAGAAGCATCCAACAGACTATCAAACCTCAGAGGGAAGGCAGGGGAGAGTGGGGGAAAAGAGATCAACCAATTAACTAGTATGTGCATAACCCATAGACACTGACAATAGGGAGTGAAGGCCTGGTGGGGGGAACAAGGGGGTCATATGTAATACTTTCAACAATAAAGCTTTTTTTAAAAGTAAAAATAAAACAATTAAAACTTAAGAAGACATGCTCATTTCCTTTATATATACCTCTCTGCATCTATTATCTATTTGTATCTGTATTTTCCATAACTGGGGAACGGAGACCATTATATTAGGCCTAAGCAGCCTCAATTTAGTATCCAGAAATCTGGTTTGACTTTATTTTACTATGTCAGTACTTTACCTTAGCTGCTAATCTCTGCATTTCTTCACATGTGCAGGAGGAAGTCAATTACGTAAACACCCTCAGGAATGGGGGACAACTGTCACCAGTTTGCAATGGAGGCATCATGACACCACCGAAGAGCACTGAAAAACCATCAGGAAAACACTAAGGAAGATAACTAAGCTGACAAATATTCACTGAGTTTTGGGTAAAATGTCATTAAAATGTACTAAAGTTTTACAGGAAAATAGTGCCAAAACTACCCTAGCCAATTCAGAAATTTCAATGCCATTCTTTGATTTAAAAAAACTATGTAAAATTGGCACTAAGAAATGTATTTCATTGTCAGCTGTTTAAAGAAACAGCAGGCCTTGTTTACAAAAAGTTAATTCCCAAGGTGACTGGCTAGAAGCCAGCCACAATTTATGCCATAAAATTTTTCTGATCCAGTGTTACTATTTTGATGGACTAGGAATTTTATCATTAAAATCTTAGACTAGATAAGTGCTACCTTAAAGAGTACATTAAGTGATACAGTACTTTGAATCTAGTTTTTAGATTCTCAAAATTCATATATCCTTGCTTAGGGCAATTTGGTTCTTGAAAATAAAATTAAGTATGTTTACAAAGGTTTAGTTTTGTGATAAGGTGACTAATTTTCTATAGCTGCTGTAGCGAGCTATTATAAAACTTGAATTTTTATAAATGGTGAACTTTAAAATGTTTTTTAACTAGTTTATTTGCCTTGCCATACATAACATTTTTAACCAGTAAGGCTAAGAACATGGTGTTTAAAACTGCGCTCTGAACAGTGGGAATACCAAAGAAATTATAAACAATGTAAATGCTGTGGCTCCTACTTGGGGCTTCGACATACAGGTTGCTTTATAGTAACTTTTGTGTACATCACAATTTGAGTGAAAAAACTTAGGTACCCTTTCAAACTATTTATATGAGAAAGTCACTTTATTATTCTAAGGCAGTGGTCGCCAATCTCTCGGACCTCACGGGCCACCTGTTGGCGACCACTGCTCTAAGGTATCCCTAAGTATTTTTTTTATTTTTTATTTAGTGTGACTAAAGCTTTATTTCCATTTGCAAAACTACTAAGGTCCTTTTTAAATTCCTACATGAGTTAAGGACAGTGTCAAAGTGATCAAGCTCAACACCTGACTTAGACTTCTATTAAGGCAGAAAAGTATTAAATGTATACCAATTCCCAGCCATCTATTTATTTAAAAAACAAGTGAACTTCATATAAGCTGGTATATAGACTAATTCTACATAAATGTTTTTGAAAAAATGAAATTTCAGCATCAAAAGTGGATTTAATTAGAAAACAAATTATAGTAGGTTGTTACTAGACATGTGAATCTCTTTGAAGAAATTACAAATTTAAGCTATTATGGCATGAAATCTGTATAGTTTGTTTTTTAATTGTTTCAGTATTTTTGTCTGGAAAGAAAACACCACTAAACGTGTATATATGTATTATATATAAACTTCATCTTTTAATACTGTTTATATTTAGCCTATTGTTTAAAAAATAAAAGTTAAAAAATTTTAACTGCTTAAAAGTAAAGTTTTGCCATTGCTTGTAGAAACTTTTTTTTCCTCCTCTGCGCTGCCAGCTGTAACACTTCTTCTGGGTTGCTTGCGTTCAATTCTGTCTGACCGATGGCTTTGATCTTCCAAAACAGAAAAGTGAGGTTATTTATTAGAGGTCTGGTAAAAAATAAAGTCTTGCTAACATATACACACATAAAACTACTTACTGGTATAGTAGAAGTTATAGCAAGGTGGGGGTTAGATGGGCAAATCATATGTGGCCTTAATGTGTGAGATAAGAAACCATTTAAAGGTCTAGAGTAGAGAGATGACATGATCTAATATTTTAATTGAAATAAACTAGATGCAAAAGCTCATGATAAAAATAGGATCTTTAAAAAAAACACTAATAACCAACTTTTGGAAGTAATAGACACACAAAATCTTTTTTTGTTGGTACAATTCTTAAGTATATTACTGAAGCAAGACACAAAATAACTTACCGCAATTTGTCTTTTATCTGTTTCTCCTCTTTTGTGATGAAGATCTAAATGAGTTAAGAATAATAAATCTAATACTATTAAAAACCATAACAGAATCTCAACTTTTTTAGGTTTGGTTTAGAAGATACACACTATTAAATACTTCTTTAATTTACAGAAATGAACTGTACTAATATCACATGTGATATTAGATGAAAGGATACAAGTCAAGTATTCCAAAATGGTAACATCCCATATGTAGTCATAGTAGGAGTCCATAGCATCATGACTGAAAAGATAGAATTCAGTTAACTTCCTCTTAAGCAGAAAAATTGCAATGTTACATATTTTTTTAAATCATGCATACCTGTTTTGTTCCTGCAGTGATTTAAAGGCTGTTTTGTAGTCAATTTCTCTGAGGAACTGACATAAAATTGCCACCTACATGAACAAATAAGGATTTGAAAATGGTTTAAGGTAACTAGTGTGAACAATAAACTCCTGGTTTTAAAGGGGAAATTTGTAATGATTCTTGTATCAAGAATGTATCATTTAAGAGGCCTTGCAGTTCACCCTGAGGGATTAGCTCATGATGGATTCCATCCAATTTCAATTGCGAAAACCTTTATACAAACAACTGTCTGCCCAGTATTTTCTTCCTCTAGTTTTTAGGGGTTTATTTGAATGAGAAACTGGTAAAAAGCCAGATAAAAAAAATTGAAGGGAATGGAAAACTGCCAAACAACATTTTCATGACATTCAAGGACATAAGAACATGCTTAAACCTTGACAGATGGCAAACACAGAGCTCATTTTGGCAAAATTTAGGCTGCCGGTCTGCTTAACCTAAAGCAGATCCACTTCAATCAAGTATGTAGGTCATGATTCTTATTTCTTTCTAAAGTATTTTTAATTTTAAAAAATATAATTCATAGAACATGAAATTCACCCTTTTAGAGTGCACAATTCAATGGTTTTTAGTATATTTACAAAGTTGAGCAACCATCACAAGTATCAAATATCCTCCCTTCCAGTCTCCTTCCCATCCTCTCTCCTGCAAAAACTCCATACCCATTGACATCACTCTCCATTCCTTGTCCCCCCCAGTCCTTGGCAACCACTACTCTATATTCTGACTGTATGGATGTGCCTCTGGCTAAACATTTCATATTGATGGGATTATACAACAGCCTTTCGTAGCTGGCTTTTTTCACTCAACATAATACTTGTAAGATTCATCCCTGTTTAGCATGTATCAATAAATCATCCTTTTTTATGACAGAATAATATGCCATTGTATAGACATCAAATTTTTATCCATCAGCTAACAAACACTGGGTTGTTTCCAACTTTCTTGCTACTATAAATAATGCTGCTGTGAACATACATGTACAAACTTTTCTGTGAACATGTTTTCTATTTTCTTGGTCTTATACAGGAAAGGAAGTGCTGGGTCATATGGTAATTATACTTTTAATTTTTTGAGGAAATGCCAAGCTTTTTCCAAAAGGTTGCCCCGTTTTATATTCCTACCAGCGTAATTTCTCCACATCTTTACAAAGATTGTTTCTGTCTTTGAATTAACGGCCACATTAGTGAGTATGAAGTGGCATCTTAATGTAGTATTTATTGATCTGCATTTTCCTAATAACTGATGTACATATCTACTCTTAAATATAAGAAAACACACTTGAGAATGTTTATTTTCCACTTAGGAGGCTTAAAGACCAATCTTCTTTCATTTTAAATAAATTCTATAAAGCAGCGGTCACCAACCGGTGGTCCGTGAGGTCCGAAAGGTTGGTGACCGCTGGTTTAAGGAGACCTCTGAGCAGTGGTCGCCAACCAGTGGTCCACCACTGGTGGTCTGTAAGGTCTGAAAAGTTGGCAACCGCTGCTATAAAGAACTAAAAAAAACTTAAATATGCCAAATTCTTAAATACCATAAACTTAAGCAATAGTAAGGAAAATAAAAGCTATTTCCCAGTCCAATGCTTTCTATTTACTATAAACTCTAATGTACAGGAAAATAAACCAATATCAAAATATTAAACTAACCTGTGTGTGGCAATTCAGCAAAGAACAACACTTTATCATTCTTTTTATTACCTATAAAAACAATTTGGATTATTTTAAGAAACTAATTAACATCAGTTATAACAAATGTACTGTTCTGATATGGGATGTGAACAGTGGGAGAGTTTGTACACAACTGAAGGTTGTACATTTTTACAGAACTCCCAACCACAGCAGAATACACATTTGTTTTTTAAAGTATACAGGGAACATTTACTAAGATATATGTGATAGCTGATACAAAGCAGGTATATTTTTCTCCATTTGCTATGAATCTAAAACTGTTCTAGCCCTAGCCAGTTTGGCTCAGTGGATAGAGGGTCGGCCTGCAGACTGAAGGGTCCCAGGTTCAATTCCAGTCAAGGGTACATGCCCGGGTTGAGGGCTCAATCCCCAGGAGGCAGCCAATCAGTGATTCTCTCTCATCATTGATGTTTCTACTCTCTCTCCCCTCCCCCTTCCTCTCTGAGATCAATAAAAGTATATTTTTATAAAATTAAAAAATAAATGAAACTGTTCTAAAAAACAATTTATTAATTTAAAAAAGTTACTGAAAACTTTTAATATTGGACAGCAATCTGATCTAAAGCAATCAATTTGGGAGTCATCACAACAAACATGGAAATGAAAACTCACCCAAAAGGGACCCAGGAAGAGCATTTAAAGGCAGACAAGAAGAAACGCCAATAAACAACCTACCTGGTCTGTATAAACATCAGGGGGTACAGCTTTATTAAAGAAATCAGAACACACAGCTCCGGCCTGAAGGTAATAGTGAAGAGCTGCCGAATACTGATTTGTCGCTGGAGTAGAAAACAGAGATCAAGAATTACCTATCACAAATTATCAGTTGGAAAAACAGACGGGCCTCTTTGGTGAAGTCAGGTGACAAAAGCAGATTCAAACCAAGATAACACTTATCCAAGAAAACACTGCAAAATATTGCCTTTTTTTAAAAACTACTTTATGCCCTAGCCAGTTTGGCTCGGTGGATAGAGCATCGGCCTGCAGACTGAAGGGTCCCAGGTTCGATTCTGGTCAAGGGCATATGCCCGGGTTGCGGGCTCAATCCCCAGTGGGGGATGTGCAAGAGGCAGCCGATCAATGATTCTCTCTCATCATTGATGTTTCTATCTCTCTCTCCCTCTTCCTTCCTCTCTGAAATCAATAAAAGTATAAATTTTTAAAAAAACTACTTTAAAGAAGCAATATAACAGTTTTTGCCTTCTAAAAGTGACTACACAAAAATCTGTTTCAGATTTCTTGTCAAACTTACTAGTATAGAACTTAGTATTTGGAGGTATTTATTTCCCAAATGTCATACTTAATTTTCTGAGGTAGTTTAGAATCAGTAAATCTTTTCTGAATAGATAATAAGATCCTGATAATAAATTCTTTGGGGGAAGGGGGGGAGTGGAGGGCGAGGCGTGAAAATAAGCATTAACAATTGTCAACTAGCCTGGCCAGTGTGGCTCAGTGGTTGAGCGTTGATCTATGAATCAGGTTTGATTCCCAGTCAGGGCACATACCTGGATTGCAGGCTCAATCCCCAGGAGGAGGCAGCCAATCAATGATTCTCTCTCATCTTTGATGTTTCTCTCTCTCTCTCTCTCTCCCTCTCCCTTCCTCTCTGAAATCAACAAAAATATGTATTTTTTTAAATCATCAACTACTGCTTCAAAAATAATATAGCGAGTGAAATAATGTAGTGAGAGTACAGATAAAATGAGACTGGCACATACATGTGGTTTCATTATACTATCCTCTCTATTCTATTTGGAATCTTCTCTTTAAAAAACTCAACTACTAAAACACTGATCATGAAATGATACCAGTCAAAAATTTTATTTGACTTATACAGTAACAAAAATATTCTTATCAAGTTGAAAAAAATCACATAAATTGGAGAATTATCACTGTATTCCCAAGAACACAAATAACTATCAATTATAATATATTATTTTCACCTCTAAAAATACTACAAAAACAAAACACAAAGCAACCATACATCTCACTTACCAAAATAAATGTCTGCCTGAATAATTAACCAGGAATGGTTGTTTGGATTGATACTGCGGGCATACCGAACCAGCTCTTTCACTGTGATTGCCACAGCTTCAAAGTCCACTGACTGGAGGCTAAAGGGAAGACAATGACCAGTAAGCTCCATTTTAAGAAACAATTTCAAATTCCATACACACATTTACTAAAAATAAAAAGACTTACCCAAAATTTAGGTGACCACAAATAGTCTAAATACTACTAGTTGTAAATTTATAAAAACTAAAAACATCTAAGTCAGAGAAAGTGTGATAAGCTAATTTTTTATAAGCAGTTGAAAACAATCTGATTTTTGTTTCCTTTTCCCCAAAATGCCAAAGAAGGTTGACTAGACCACTCTAAAAAGTTCTCTTTAAATATTTTACAATATAAAGCATATAAAAGAGTTAGGATAAACACCTAGCTCCACTTTTTAGGCACAATTTACCAGTAACAAAATTAAAGTAATCCTCACAATTCTGAGGGAGGCACTATTCGTATACCCATTTTACAGATGCAGAAACTGGCACAGAAAGCAACCTGCCCAAGGTCACATACAGGTAAGTGGAGTGGCTGAGACTCCCACCCTGAGTCTGGCCAAGGGCCTCGAGGTGAACCATTCTCTTTGTTCATTTGTAATAAACATGCACTGAAAATAAAGCATGTACTCCCTTGGGAAATAAGCCTGTCAGTGGAGGGAAGGGCCCCTAACCCATTTCTGACCCTCCCATCTCCATATGAGATATGAAGCTGTTTCCAGTCTCAAAGACGGAGATGGAAGCAAATTACTCATTCTACTGATTGCTTCCCTACCTACTGGAATCTTTCTTCTTCACAGATGCCACTAAGAGCAATAAAATAAGGCTTAGGACCTACCCTTCAGGCACAAAGTAAGAAGACTGGGGGGAAGAGGGAAGGAAAGGAACATTGGTGAGGAAACAAACATGGACTCTTCTGAGTGTGTGTGTGTGTGCGCGTGCCTGTGTGTGTATGTGAAGAGAAAAATGTAAATGGTTTCTTCTTCCAGAAAAAGAACACTTTTTCTCCCCTAAAAAAATTCCCCCATCATCTTATTGCAATTCTCAGGTGATGAAAGTAAGGGGGGAAGATTTCTTAAAGTAATTAAAGAGCTTATGAAGGCAACTAAAAAGGGATTGGAGCCTCTGATAATCACAGTGCTAGAGGAGATCTACAAAGAATTACTTAAAAAAAAAAAACATTTTCAATAGATACTTGTAAAAGAGATAAGATTCCAGAAACGTGATAGAAAGCCATCCTTTTAGCCTTGATTTTCTAAATTTTACCCACTGACAAGTAAACAGGACTACTTAGAGCTCTTCTGTTCTACCCAAGGCTGGTATACCTCAGCTCTTAAGAGTTATGCCTTATTCACAGTTTTTAGAAAGACAATTACTATTATAGAGAAATACAAAGTTAGCTATAGAATCCTAACATTGTAGCCTTTTAATCAAACTATTCAAAAGTTATATATACCAGGCAGGATGGTCCTAAATATATAAGTAATTTAATAAAATGTAAGCTATAATACTTACTTGGGGATGGAGGATGGCCAAATAGAAATGTGTTCAGCTGTAATATCATTCACAATGTCTTCCTTAAAAGAAAAGAAAAAAAGGCGATTTAAAAGGAAGTATATTTCAAACATTTTTAAAACAATGAAATTATGAAATACTGACCCGAACATTGTGAAGTTTGACAAAGAGTGATAAAATAATAGTCAAAACCAATGGTTCCTATAAGAAAGAAAACACAGAATCCTTAAATATTATATATTATGTTAATATTTCTCGCATCAAGATCAAGGATACCAAGTATTTTCTTCCAAAAGATTCTTACTCTTTGGAATTTACTATCTACTTTAGTTTAAAACACACTAAAGATCAACTTTATCTTTAATGTCATGAAAGAAATCATGGCACAAATTTACACAAAAATTAATCATATTTAGGTGTCTGGTTTATAATGCACGAATCCTCATGACTTTTGAAGCTGAGTAAATAGATCGCATTCCACGAGTGCTTTCAGCTACCTTAAACAAACTGACTTTTATTCCTTAAAATAATAAAGGATGGAATGTAGGTTATGTCCAGTAAATTAATGACATTAGCCTGATCAAACAAAAATTAAAGCTAGGCTTCACACATCTAGCCATATTATAAAGACTTCTTTGTCATTTAAGAAATACCTGTTTGTAGTCGCTAGAACATAAATTAGGTAAATGCAAAATAAACTTCTCCATTTAGATTATCCTATCCTCAACACTGAAGCACATTAACAGTTCACCTAAATAATTGTGTGAGCACTCAATATTTTTTAGTTATAGTCTATAAAAATCAGCAAGAGTAATTAGTTGACTTTTAAGAAAACATACCCGTAATTTTTTTATAAAAGAAAGCAGTTCACTCCTACAAAAAAAAAAAAAAATTTCATATATACATTGAAAATAAATTATAGGTGAAGATTTATTCCAAACTCTCCAGTTTTGCAAGTATAAGAATATATTTTACTGCCATACCAATGTAATTTCTATATTACTATCCAACTATAAGCTTTCATTGATTATATTAAATAATAGTTTCTTAAAATAAACAAGGTATTTCCAAAGGTGATCATGTCAGACAAGTCCATCAGATGTCAGCACCAACAAATTCTTACACTGTCTATCTTTATGATATATAAGGATAATGGTAGATGTTCTGGAAATAGTACAAATAGCATAAATAATAACTAAAAAAAATAAACTGATCAAAACATACCTATACATTATACCTAACGTGGATTCCCTCTGCTTTATTAAACTAACTCTGCCATCATTTCCTCGTTTGTGTTGACTGGACACACTACAGATCTGAACAACAACTTCCCAAAGGTCTTTAGCGGTCCGTCTACTTTCTTTAGGGCCTGGAAGCTCTTTGATTGTAGCTGCTAAAAGCTGTCCAAGCTATAACATAAAAACAAACAGAAAATACACAAGAGATAATCTGTAATGTCACACATGTTAGTTCTATGATTAAGGCACACACAAAAAATGGATAGCTGCCCAAGTACACCAACCAGTTATTGTATGCTGTGCCTTCTATCCAACAACTGAGAAATTTAGAGCTCATTGTCTACTGACAGATCTAGATCTGCTCGGGAAAGAAACCTCTAGTTTTAATCCTATATAATAAAAGGGTAACATGCAATTTGACCCGAACGGCGGAATGACTGGGAACAACCGGTCGCTATGACACGCACTGACCACCAGGGGGCAGATGCTCAACGCAGGAGCTGCCTGCTGATGGTCGGTGCACTTCCACAGGGGGAGCTCCGCTCAGCCACAAGCTGGGCTGACAGCTGTGAGTGCAGCGGCTGTGGTGAGAGACTCTGCCTCCTCGACAGCACTAAGGATGTTCAAATGTGGCTTAGGCCGGAGAGCGGGCCTAAGCCATCAGTCGAACATACCCCGAGGGCTCCCGGGCTGCCAGGGGGATGTCTGACTGCCAGGTTAGGCCCAATCCCCCTGGGGAGCAGGCCTAAGCCAGCAGGTGGACATCCTCCGAGGGGTCCCGGACTGCGAGAGGGCACAGAAAAGGATGAGGGACCCCCCCACCAACTGCATGAATTTCATGCACCAGGCCTCTAGTATATTATAAACCTCACTGTTCCAAACAAGTACAGTCTAATGAGAACGAACTGCGATGACACAAAGAGGTATGTGACTTATCAAGTGGGAAAAAAACAAGTTACCAAATATATATAGTATGATCCTGCTTTCAAAAAAAAAAAAAGGTTTGCAAAATGTATACACCACAATGTTAACTGTGATAAAAAGCCCATGAGTGAGATTGAAATAGAGCTGAAATTTTACACACACATTATAATCATTAAAAAATATTTCTTGAGGAAAAAATATGGAAATTGAGGTTGACAGAACAAAGAAACAAGATTCAAAGCAACTCTTCTCTAAGAAAAAGTAGCAACTGGGGATACTGCTATGTGAAGAGGCAGAATTAGGGAAGGACAGATTATGGAAAATGAATGACCTGAATTAAGAGCACACAGACCAAAGATGTAGGTAGGACCCAGAAATAATAAAAAGTGGAAGGGTTGAAGGCAAAAGGCAGAGAAAAGACAGACCCAAAATGTAGAGAAAAAAATCAGGCTTATAGCTACTTCAGCACAGGAAAGATAATTAAGAGAGGAGAATGTGTGAGTGGAGGGGGGAGAGGGCATTGAAGGGATAAATGAAAAAAATAAAGATTAAACTAGAGGAGGAAAAAAGAATGAACTTATTGCCAATTCAGGGGTGTCACTACTGGTAACAAACATGTACACTAATAACAATCCGGCACATCACATTTAGAGAAGTAAACAGACCCTAAAGAAGGGTAAGGTCCACCCTGGCTGAGTGGCTCAGTTGGTTGGGAGCGTCGCCTTGTACACCAAAAGGTTGCAGGTTCGATTCCTGGTCAGGGCACACTAGGTTTCACTTTCAATCCCTAGTCAGGGAGCATACGGGAGGCAACTAACTGATCAATGTTTCTCTCTAACATCAGAGTTAGTTTCTCTCTCTCTCTCTCTCTCTCTCTCTCTCTCTCTCTCTCTCTCTCTCTCTCTCTCATATCCCTTGGTGAGAGTTAAAAAAAAGTGTAAGGTGCTCAAATGGAAAATGGGTGGAACTACACCCTCCTTACGGCTCCCACCAGTGTATACCCATGTATACCTGTGTACTCCAGAGCTTAAAACTAGAGTTTGATTTTTTTAAATATATTTTATTGATTTCAGAGAGGGAAGGAGAGAGAAAAACATCAATAATGAGAGAGAATCATTAATTGGCTGCCTCCTGCACGACCCACACTGGGGATCGAGCCTGCAACCCAGACATGTGCCCTGACCGGGAATCAAACCATGACCTTCTGGTTCATAGGTTGACACTCAACCACTGAGCCATGCCGGCTGGGTTTGATTTTATCATTCAAAGCAATAAAAGCTGACTCACCTTTCACTAGTTTAGGATTATACCAAAAATTTATCTTTCAACTACATAATTTTTGCTTACATTATCATGGAACTATAGGGTATTAGAAAAAAATATGAGAAGGCAAATTCAAGTGCCTGAATTATCAAAAACTATACTTTTAACTATAAACCAACAAACATTTGTCCAATCTAACAATCCTATCTAATAAAAGAGAAACATGGTAATTAGCGTACGACCGCTACCCTTCCCATTGGCTGATCAGGGCGATATGCAAATTAACTGCCAGCCAAGATGGCGGCTGGCAGCCAGGGAGCTTGAAACTAACATGAGGCTTGCTGGATTCAGTGAGGGAGGAAACCAACGTTCGCCACCTGCCTTGCTGGCCTCTGGGCTTGCAGTTTGAAACATTGTTACAAATATAGAAAGCTAAACAAAACCCCAGAAACCTGCTTTCAGCGAGCTGGGAAGCAGAGCTGGAGTTATACATTGTTTCGATTGCAGAACCCAAACAAACCAGATACCTGCTTTCAGCAGCGGAGGCCTAAGAGCTCGAGCCTCAGAGCTAAAGCTGGCCCAGAATTAAAAAAGAAAAGAAAAAAAGGAGTGGTTGGGAGCTTCAGTCCCCCGCCAGCCTGAAAACAGCCCTCAGCCCCTCACCCAGACTGGCCAGGCACCCCAGTGGGGACCCCCACCCTGAAGGGTGTGTGACCAGCTGCAAACAGCCATCATCCCCTCACCCAGGCTGGCCAGGCACCCCAGTGGGGACCCCCACCATGATCCAGGACACACTTCAGGGCAAACCACCTGGCACCCACACGTGCACCAGGCCTCTATCCTATATAGTAAAAGGGTAATAAGCCTCCCAGCACCGGGATCAGCGGAGCCGCGAGGCCTCCCAGCACCGGGATCAGTGTGACAGGGGGCAGCGCCCAAACCCCCTGATCGCCCTGCGGCTCTGTGTGTGACAGGGGGTGGGGCCACAACCTCCCTATCAGCCCTGCTCTGTTTGTGACAGGGGAAGGCGCCCCAACCCCCTGATCAGCCCTGCTCTGTGCCTGATAGGGGGGAGCTACCCAACCCCCTGATCGCCCTGCGGTTCTGTGTGTGACAGGGTGTGGTGCCCCAAACCCCCCCACCCCCCCCACGGGCCCTGCTCTGTGTGTGACGGGGTAGAGCCATAACCTCCCCATCGGCCCTGCCCTGAGTGTGACAGGGTGCGGCACCCCAACCCCCTGATCCGCCCTGCTCTGTGTGTGACAGGGGGCGGTGCCCCAATTCCCCTATCGGCCCTACTCTGTGAGTGACAGGGGGGAGCACCCCCACCCCCTGATCGGCCCTGCTCTGTGCGTGACAGGGGGAGCTCCCCAACCTCCTGATAAGCCCTGCTCTGTGTGTGACAGGGGGAGCTCCCCAACCCCCTGATGGGCCCTGCTCTGTGCGTGACGGTACGGAGCCCCAACCCTCCTGATGGGCCCTGCTCTGTGTGTGACGGGGGTGCTCCCCAACACCCTGATGGGCCCTGCTCGGTGCGTGACAGGGTATGGAGCCCCAACCCCTGATTGGCCCTGCTCTGTGCGTGACAGGGTATGGAGCCCCAACCCCCTGATGGGCCCTGCTCTGTGAGTGACAGGGGGAAGTGCCCCAACCCTATTGGCCCTGCTCTGTGCGCGACAGGGGTGGCGCCGCAACCTCCCCATCGACCCTGCATTGAGTGTGACAGGGGACGGTGCCCCAACCCACCAATCAGCCCTACCCTGAGCGTGACTGAGGGTGGCATCGCAACCTCCCAATCCGCCCTGCTCTGTGCATGACAGGGACGGCGCCCCAACTCCCCAATCAGCCCTGCTCTGATCCCGACCAGGGTCTGCACCTAGGGATTGGGCCTGCCCTCTGCCACCCGGGAGCAGGCCTAAGCCAGCAGGTCGTTATCTCCCGAGGGGTCCCAGACTGCGAGAGGGCACAGGCCGGGCTGAGGGACCCCCCCCCTTTCCCCCGAGTGCACAAATTTTTGTGCACCGGGCCTCTAGTGTATTATAAAAATTGGACAAGTTCCCTAAGTAGTACAGACCTAAAAATAGGTACAATAATTCCATCCTAATAATTCTTTGATTTAGATTAAACGTGAATTACCTTTACATATGGATTATTCTGAAGCAGAAAGGCAGGAACTTGCAGTGTAAGGTATTCATTTTCCTTCCAGTTTAACATAAAAGCAACACACTCCTCAGCAATAACCTGACGAAGAGGAATATCTAAAAAGCCAAGAAAACATCTGGAATTACCATCATAACATTATAATGAGAACAAAGCAAAATTTGCTCAGATTTCAGTTAAACATATTAAAAACAACAGTTACAGATGAAAAATAGAAAAATACTAACATTTTATACTTTTCTCTAGGAAGCTTAAAGGTTTCCCAACAACAGACTGCCGTGGTCCCCAATATTAATCAAAAAAGTATGAACTTAAGAACACCTCAGATGCCCAACACTCTACTGTGGAAATTTATAATTCAAATGAGCAGAGAAAATGAACACACAAATGAAACAAGTACAAAATGGCATTGGCATAAACTTTTAGAAAACAGAAATAGCTAAACCATGTAAAACTGTAATAAATCTGAGTTAATATATCATTTTTATTATTTTTTCTGATTAAAATGTAATAAATATTCCTGAGACAATTCATTCACTTTTTCAAAAAATATTACTGCACCTCGCCAAAACTGGTTTTGCTCAGTGGATAGAGCGTCGGTCTGCGGACTGAAGGGTCCCAGGTTCGATTCCAGTCAAGGGCATGTGCCTGGGTTGAGGGCACACCCCCAGTGGGAGATGTGCAGGAGGCAGCTGATCGACGTTTCTCTTTCATCGATGTTTCTAACTCTCTCTCTCTCTCTCACTTCCTCTCTGTAAAAAAATCAATAAAAAAAAATATATATATATATTTAAAAAAAAATTACTGCACCAGAAACAACTGTTCTGAATACTTCCTTAGTATAACAGTCAGGTTTTAATGTACTGCAGGAAAAAGAAACCCCAATGAATGCTACAGGACAAGGTTAAAACTTTAAATGGAAAGAGCTATTAAACCTAAATAACTACATTCAGTCTTTCTACAAAGATTGCCGGTGGCTATTTACTTTAGATCTCATCTTATTCCAAAAAAGGCTCTGAGATGAACAAAAACAGCATAGGAACACAGCAAAATAAAAAAAACATTATTTGATTTATGTTCTGAAAGAAGGAATGAAGACAGGAGTGAAATTAGTATCCCAAATGCTGCATGTCACTGAGTGCTATAGTTTGCCAAAGGAAGCCTGTACAGCAATTGGCTCCAATGCTTCCTTTACTTAGCCACAGTCCCTCGCAGTAAGATGGCCATGGCTCTTAAAGCTGAATCAGAACCCAGAGAGTGGAGACCTGATACAGCCTGAGAGGCAGTGATTTAGAGACTAACTTCCCTTTAAGCACCTGCAATACCATTGTTCATTATCAAAAAGCATAGAGTCATATGCTGGAACAGGCAGCCAAGAAACATAATAAGGACACGTATTTCAACAGAAAGCTACCTTTTAACACAGAGGTATTTAAACGTCGGAGGATCTCTCCCCAAAGAGATATCAAAATAATTAATCTGTAGCTCTTATTTCTATACCTAAAAGGTTGGATCTGCTGTCAGTTAAGATAATTTCTTATTCCTGATAGAAAAGCCAGGTCCCCCCCGTAAAGAACTTCTTTCCCTGGTCCATAGAGGGCATGCATCTAACTAATTCAAAATTGGCCCAACAGCCCTAACCCAGTGGTCGGCAAACTCATTAGTCAACAGAGCCAAATAACAATACAACGATTGAAATTTCTTTTGAGAGCCAAATTTTTTAAACTTAAACTATATAGGTAGGTACATTGTTATTAACTTAATTAGGGTACTCCTAAGGCTTAGGAAGAGCCACACTCAAGGGGCCAAAGAGCTGCAGTTTGCCAACCATGGCCTTAAGGTATAATTAAATGCCAACTAAACGATACTTAAAAGCCTTGCCAGCCATTTCAAAGAGGAAGCGCATAGGCTTACGTTGAACTGATGGATTCAAATCACAGTTCTGTCTCTTACTGCATGACTTTGGCTAAATTCCTTAAGCTCTCAGCACCTCAGTTTCTTGACTTATAATATGGGGATAATTAAATAAGTAGCTACTTCATAGCGCTGCCATGAGGACTAAATGAGTTATGCACCTAAAGCTCTTAAAACAATTATCTGATATATAGTTAGCAATCAATGTTTGGGTTTTTCAATTTTTGTTCTTTTTTTTAAACTTTGTTTGTTTTGTTAATCCTCACCCGAGGATATTTTCCATTGATTTTTAGAGAGAGTGGAAGAGAGAGGGAAAGACAGAGAGAAACATTGATGTGAGAGAAACACATCGATTGGTTGCCTCCTGCACAAGCCCCGACCAGGGCCTGGGCCAGGGAGGATCCTGCAACCAAGGTACATGCCCTTCAATGGAATTGAACCTGGGACCTTTTGGTCTGCAGGCCGATGCTCTATCCACTAAGCCAAACCAGCTAGGGCATCAATTTTTGTTCTTAATTTTAATTTTAGAGAAAGCATGTATGAAAACTCAACCTTCTACCTTAAAACCACCCTACCCAGACATAGTAGTAGTGTCAGTCAACAGTTAGTGCCAGCATACTAGATTAATTTTTATGATACTGAAGGGCACTGATGCATTAAAGCTCAAAGATATTCTATCTTGAGTGCTAGAAAGTTGTAATTTCTGCTAGAAATCTGAATGTAATAACAATTAAGTTCATTTAAAAGACCCCAGAGAGCCAGCAGCCATTTCAGTTTTGACACATCAGCACCTTTCTTTACACTTCAATTTTATTGTTCATAACATTAAATATGTATAGTATGGCCCAGCCGACATGACTCAGTGGTTGAGCATCAACCTATGAAGCAGAAGGTCATGGTTCAATTCCCAGTCAGGGCACATGTCTGGGTTGTGTGCTTGATCCCGTGTGGGGCATGCAGGAGGCAGTCAATCAATGATTCTCTCTCATCATGGATATTTCTCTCTCTTCCCCTCCCCCTTCCTCTCTGAAATCAATAAAAAATATAAATATTTTTCAAAATATGTACTGAATGATTTAATTGCTCTAAAGACTTTATTAAAACATGTAAAATTAAACTGCTTTAACTAAGCAAGATGTATATATAACATAGGTGATAATTGATACAAGGTCCTTTTCATAAGATATTTACATTTAGAATGGGACAAAAGAGGACTGTTCCTAAAGTGACCACAGTGAGTTCCTGACTCAGTGGCAATCATTTTGAGGCCTTCCTGTGATTATGATGGTAACGGGGAAATAAACCTTCAAGATGTACCTTTAAGGACACTGATTGTTTTAACAGAGTACGTATCTTCAAATTGCAGTATAGTTTCTGTAGTGTAGTGTCCCCTCAAAATTCATGTCCACCTGAAACCTCAGAATGTGCCTGACATAGAAATAGGGTCTTTGCAGATATACTTAGCTAAGATGAGGTCATACTGAACTAGGGCAATCCCTAAATCCAATGACTGGCCCCTTATAAGAGCAAACACACACACACACACACACACACACAGCATGCCATATAAAGGAGGAGGAAAAACGAAACTAAGGGAAGAAAAAAGGTGGCAAACACTGGAGTGACATAGCTACAGGCTAAGAAGAGGCAAGGAGTCTTTCCTAGAACCTTCAGGAGGAGCATGGCCCTGCAGGCAGACACCTGGGTTCCAGGTACAGTCTCCAAACTATGAGAGAATAAATTTCTATAGTTTTAAATCATCTGGTTTGTGGTATTTTGTTATAGCAATCTTAGGAAATGACTAGATTCCTACATTTCCCTCAATGTTCTCAAGTGAAGTCCACATCTGAATTCTGTTTTTGGAGAGAAATAACTTTCTTCAGAGAGTAAAAAGTCAAGGAAACATTCTTGGACTTTCCCACAATTACTTGAGTAATGAGTTTCTGAAATGCAGCTTTGTGGAAGTCTTACCCGGAAGCCTCATTTCCAGATATCCCCGCACCCGGCTAATAAGATCGGAAGGAGGTCTCTCTCCTGATTGCCCTGTCCCAGCTTCATGTGTATAAATATCCAAAAGCAGCATCTCATTCAGCATGACTTGACGAAGTTTTGGTGAAAACTCTGTTACCAACTCCAAACAGGCAGCAAATAACTGCTTAGCATGGGAAAAGTCCTATAAAAAGAATGAACAGAATAGCCTGGATCACCTTTCCTTGCAAACCAAAAATATGTAACTTTATGAGTACAGAGCAGAGAGAAAGATTAATTTAAATGATTAACACTAACTATCTCAGGGAATGAGGCTAAATTATCTTATTCTTTATCATCTCTGTATTGGTGATTTAGTCCAATAAATATGTAATTCTTTTGAAACTTTTTAAAAGGATCCAATAATCAATCAATATAAATTACATGCCATATTACTAAATAAGTTTTACATAAATTATAAAACAAAAATAAAATTTTTTACATAAGTTATATGTGTTATATACGTTATAAGGGTGTAAAATTCCTACCAGCCTTCTCCATATACCTTACACTCTTCAACAAGATTCCACATTCTAAAATCTTTGCACACAACACTATTAATCTACATAATTGGCTAGTAAATCAAATCAGCTACAATCCAAGCCCTTTCCTACACATCTCCTAATTTTTCCAAAGAGTAGTTTTCCATCACTCTCCACAGGACCCCTTCTGGCTTCTACCCCATCATAATGAAGAAATAGTTCAATAAACAAAGATCTTCACCTTTTTATTTTTTGTCCTCACCCAAGGATGTTTTTATTGATTTGAGAAACAGCAATTGTTTGCCTCTCTGAGAGGGGATCAAACCCACAACCTGTTGGTATACGGAATGAGCCACCCAGCCAGAGCTAAACAAAGATCTTCTAATTGTCCAATCTACTGAACACTTTTCAGTTACCTTAATGAACTTTTTCTAGACATTCTCTACTATAACTCCACATGTATCTGGTCCTCATATCCATCACACCACCCTTTCTTGGACCCAATGTTGCACCCCCAAGCTCTGTATATTCTCCCTGAGTGACCTTTGATGACTCCCAAATCGGTATCTGCAGCCCAGACCATTCCCAAGCTTCAGGCTCATGCATCCAATTGCAGGCCCAAATTAAACACTGTAAAAAGGAACTCATAATCTGCCCTTCAAAAATGTTTTTCTCGCCCTGACCGGTTTGGCCCCGTGGATAGAGCGTCAGCCTGTGGACTCAAGGGTCCCAGGTTCGATTCCGGTCAAGGGCATGTACCTTGGTTGTGGGCACATCCCCAGTAGGAGGTGTGCAGGAGGCAGCTGATCGATGTTTCTCTCTCATCGATGTTTCTAACTCTCTATCCCTCTCCCTTCCTCTCTGTAAAATATCAATAAAATATATTTAAAAAAAAAATGTTTTTCTCTTTACATTCACTTGTTGGCACTTCCATCTGTTCCCTGACACCCAAAACGGAAACTTGAGCATCACTGTGATCCTTTTCTCCCTCTTGCCCTCCACAGCCAATCAGCAATCAATTCTAGATTTTACCTCTTTAAGATTTCTCTAATATGCTCTCTTTTCTCTATCCTTTCTAGCACTTATGCCACTTACTAGCTATGTGACCTTGGACAATTTAATACCTTTGAGTCTCTGATTTCTCACCTAAAAACTGAAATAACACCCTCTGCAGAATTGTTGTCTTTTTGGGTTTTTTTGTGTTTTTTTTAAGAAAAATGTAGATGAGCCCTGGCCTGTTTGGCTCAATGGATAGAGCGCCCGCCTGGGGACTGAAGGGTCCCAGGTTCTATTTAGGTCAAGGGCAGATATCCAGGTTGCAGGCTCGATCCCCAGTAGGGGGCGCGCAGGGGGCAGCTGATCAATGATTCTCTCTCATCATTGATGTTTTTTATCTCCCTCTCCCTTCCTCTCTGAAATCAATAAAAATATATTTTAAAAAGGAAGAAAGTTAATAGTTTATCAAAATTTAAAAAAACTTAAAAAAAATAAAATAAGCTATGAAAGATATTTTAAGGGTTTCTGTTTTGTTTTTATAGCTTGGAAAATAATCTTTACTAAATGAATACTAAAGGTTATAAATAATAATTTTTCAGAGTCTCCAGATATTTAAAAAGGAATAGACCAGTATCCATATGTCCAAGACCAGTTTGGTACAGTTACGAGGACACACACACAAAAAAAGAACAAACCTTTTCAAATATCCTTTTAGGCCCGGCTGATGGGGCTCAGTGGTTGAGCACCAACCCATGAACCAGGAGGTCAAGGTTTGATTCCAGGTCAGGGCACATGCCCAGTAGAGGACATGCAAGAGACAGCCAATCAATAATTTTCTCTCATCAGTGATGTTTCTCTCTCCTTTTCCCTTCCTCTCTCAGTAATCAATTATAAAATATATATTTTTTAAAAATCCTTTTAGGCCAATGGCTATCATTTTAAGATCAGGAAAATAGAAAATTCTGATTCCTGGCTTTCATGTTAAAATTAGTAAAGCATATTCTTAACCAGTAGTTAATGTACACTTTTACTCACCATAACAGTACTGCAGTGTAAACCTTTGGCCATGAGAATGTATACCAAATCCCTTGTTAAATTGTCTTTAATTCCCAGGATAACACCACTATAAACAGAAGGTACTTCCCACTAGAATAAATAAAAATATGTAAATATAAACACTTAGAGAAAGCCAAATCTAGATAAATATCTTTCAATAATCTTCAATCACCTTTAAAAAAATCATGCAAACGTCATCTTTAAAAAAAAAAATAAGTCATAATAAAATGCTATTCAAAATGAACATATTCACTATAATGAGTCAGTAATAAATCATTAAATTGACTGGAACATTCTGAAGGTTATAGAAAAAGAGTATATGTATTAACTTATGTAGTCCTCACAACAGTACTATGAAGTAGGTAGTTATCCCAATTTTACAGATGAGAAAACTGAGGCACACAGATGTTAAATAATTTGCTCAAGGTTATATAGCTAGAAAGTATGGAACCTGATTATAAACTCAGGTAGTTAGTGTCAGAACTCCCTCTCTAATATTATGTTATACTTACTCATCTATACAAATGAACACTAATAACCATGTCAATACCAATGAGGCCCAATTAATGTCCACAGCAATTTCCCATTTCACTGCACTTGCATGTTCAAGTCCCATAAAATATATAGCTGTTTTCATTTGCACTTCCATGCAGGAAAGCTGTTAAAACAGATAACCTCAGAAACAGGTATATACATTACCTGTTTGGGTTCATTTTAAAATCCAGGATTATTTTAATTTTAAAAACAAATACAAGCTATTGACTCACTCTTCTCAACTAGACAGTCTACCCATGGTATAACTGCCCGGTAAAAACATACATCTTTACAACTTGGTGGTCCCAAGTTTTTTTAAAAAACCATTTCACAGAAAGAAAAAAAGGATATAAAAAGAGCTTAAGGCCCTGACCACCGGCGTGCTCAGTTGGTTGAACATCACCCTGTGCACCAGGAGGTTGCCGGTTCTATTCCCAGTAAGGGCACATACCCAGGTTGCAGGTTCGCCCCCCCAGTTGGGGCATGTAAGCGAGGCAAAGGAACGATGTTTCCCTCTCTCTCTTTCCCGTCCCTTCCTCTCTCTCTAAAATCAATTTTAAAAAATTATTTTTTAGAAAAAGAGCTTAAAAAATACATTAACAAGTGAAAATATAAGGGGAAAGATAAACATGTAGTTCTAACTTAACTTATGAAACTAAGAGGAGACTGGTCTACATAGGAAAATGTGCACCCCAGAAAGTCAGATATGAAGATTTTAAAATAGAAATTTATATGACTTGAATCTTCCTACTTCCTGAATAAAAATAACATATTGCAGCACTTATACTTCATGGTTCATACACCTACCTCACTTGGCTCTATTCTTTACTTACTTCTATAGCCTTTACTTAAATGAGTCTGAACAACGTAGTGATATAGCATAATAAGAAAAATAAAATAAGCACACACGATATTCCCCCTTCAGTGGCTACTTTAGATATTCGTTACTGGAAAATTCCTTTAGAAAATCTAAATATACGTCGGTGGCTTCACTTAATCAAGTCCCCCAGTTAATACTTAGAAAACACCCTCAGTTTGTTGATGGTACCTACTCTAGAGGGCTAGCTGAACAAAGTCTGTCTCAAAGCCAATGCTAAATCAATTTCAGGGATGAGAGAGGGAAAAAGAGGAGTCTAAAATCACACGTAGTACAGATGTAATTTAAGACCCCTGTCCTCTGGATCCATGTTTCCTTCAGGATTTTCATCATTAGAAATGGTCTCTGCCATTTGCCACATTTGTATGCTAACTGTCCTCTGACACAGAACAGATCACCCAAGGTTCACTGGAGAAATCAGGTATCTTGGCAGTGACCACCATGAATAAACAACCCCAATGGCTCATCTTCTGCATCTTCTCCAATTTTACTTAAAACCCAGATATTCAGCCTGCAATCAGTACCACTGAAAGCCAAAATAGTCTCATTGTGAGAAAACCACTGAACCTGAAATATTTCTTCCTTACTGATTCAAAGGAATGCAACTTAAGTTTCAGATTTCTCAGATCCCAAAAGGCCAACAGTCATATCAGTTGATCCTGTAGCAAGAATGAACTTATTATAAGGACTGAAAGAAAGGGATTCACTTCAGCATTGTATCCACTGACTGGCTTGGTCTGATCTGGAAGTATTATTTGAACTAGTATCCCAGATCATAAGTTTCTGATCATCAGCGAATGACCCAAACAGAGATTCATGGTGCAGATGCCGGGAAACATCTCCTACTCCTGCTATATGCCCTATAAAGATGGGCTTCACATTCACAACTTTTCCATACTTTGGAAAAGCACTGATGTCCCATAGACAGATGGTGTAGTCACCTGAAGCACTAAGGAAGTGCCCACAGAGATTTGGGCTCCAAGAAAACCCATAGCCTTCCTTCTGATGTCCACAAAGACACATGTCTGGGCTGCATTCTCCAGAGGACCTGGTTTGGAAGGATGTTTGTATAGTCAAAAACAAGAACATCACATGCAAGGGTTCTCTTAATATAATGTGACCTATTTATTCTTTCATGGCTGACCTTGATTTCTATTTTAACTTTTCTAGTAACAGAACCCAAACTTCCAAATCCTCCTTTCTCACAGTGTCACCATTAGGGAGCTTCACACTGGCTGTAACAAGGTGGTTTTGTTCATCTGACATGTGTGTTCCAAGGACAAGCCAAATCTTTCCCTTCTGGTCTGGTTATATGTGGAAGCCACTGAGCAGTTAGGCTGGGCCACTTCAGATAGGTCATCACTAAATCATAAAGAAAAGGGATGTTCTTTTTCCATATTTTGTACTCTTTGTTGACCCCACGTTCTTCTACTGCATCATCAAAGGGTGTTTCCTTGTCAGCCATGGCACACAGGCAAGCCAGGGGAATTCTGGGGTTAAGCACTGGGGAGGGCTCATGGTGCCTGGCTAGGGGTTCTAAATGAATACCTAGACCCAAAAATGTCTATAAAGAAGTTTTAATGAACTGGTTCCTAGCTGTAGGCTTTAGACCTCATGAAGGCATTAAAAAACAAAAACACCATATTAAGCACATAGCAAATATTAGCTACAAACTACATAAATATCTTACATATATATTAGAGGCCTGATGTATAAAATTCATGCAAGAGTAGGACCTCGCAGCCCTGCCTGCCTCGCAGCCCTGCCCCCCGCCCACTGGTCGTTCCGGAAGGTCGTTCTGCTGTCTGGTCTAATTAGCATATTAGCTCTTTATTATACAGTGGGGCCTTGACTTACGAGTGTCCCGACTAACGAGTTTTTCGAGATACGAGCCGTCTCTCGGCTGATTTTTTGCTTTGAGTTGTGAGCTAAAATTCGGGTTACAAGACAGCTTCAGATACCCCACTGCTAGTTGGCGCAGCGAATGTCACAGTGAACGCCACAACATCAGCCCAGCATCACGTGTCTCACTCGTTCACTTTTTGATTTGACATACAAGTAACTTGAGTTACGAGCTCCGTCACGGAACGAATTAAACTCGTAAGTCAAGGCCCCACTGTATAGGATTTACAGATATATTTAAAGTATATGTAGATGCTATAATAAGTGGGATATAAACTTATTATTAGAGGCTACTGATTTAATAGTATCTTTTCTGACATTTTTTATTTCTCTGTCAATGGATGTTCAAAGTACAATTATTTCATGTGAAGGTTCTAAATTGTTGGCAAATAAAAGGAGTCTTCATTCTCAAAACAGTCAGGTAACAACTCTACGATTAAATTACATTAGCAAACAAGGGTAATTTTATTACCTGTTCTTAACAGAGGGTTCCTTACCTTATTGGATACTGTCCAGAATTGGCGCTCTGATGTCATACCATGTAATTCAATTAAAATCTGCCGAATCCTCCAGGGATCCACTGACAATATCAGCTGATGCTCCAACTGGCCAATGTTGACACTTGCTGAGGCTAAGAAAGAAAGAGATTCCTATTTTAATAATGATTTAATTCAAGGGTGTAAATAATCATGTAAGTATGAGTGATAATTTATTGAAATTGTGTATGTAAGTATTATATCTATGGGGTTTTTATTCTTAGTATATCTATTTCAAAAACAGCTCTCACCTTCAGAACTGATTCACCAACATAATGTAATTTATGTATTTGCTTTATCCTCAGAAAAAACCTAAAACAATTTGTATTATGTCTGCATTTAAAAATTCATTTAATAAAGATGAAAACATAAACAAAGGTAAAAATCAGTAAGTGGTTAATGAAAAGATCTATGTGGTATATATGGATAAAAACTAACTTATGTAGATAGTCTCCTACTTTTTTAACATAATATGTTAACAAAAGCACATATAAATAAAAGGTTAATTTTGAATAATAATTTTAAATAACAAATATTTAAAATGTGTGTTTTTTGAAGGGAGAGGAAGAGGAGGAAATATTGCCTTCTCAAAGAATCATGAAATGATTAAAACCCTTAATTACAACTAACCTGTGAGACAGTCCTCAATTTCCAGCATTTTATGTGTTAATGTTATTCCTTTCCTTTACAACAGTAAATCAGTTTAAATCCAGTGAGCTTCAAAGCTGCTAAAATTTTGCCTTTTTGTTAAGCCAACTGAATTCTCTACCTCACCCATACTAAGTTTTGAAGCTTATTTTTTATTATTATTATTAATTACAGGACTATATTTTCTAGTTACATTTATAAATTAAGGGCAAAAATTGAAGAAAATCACATAAATAAGGCAAAAAAGACAGTAGTATTGCCAAAGCAAAATGTTTAGCCAATAGGTAGTATCACAGTAAAATAGGCTGAAATGCATGGAAGCCTGTATTTCTTATGGTCTTAGCACATTTTACCAGTCCCCTCCCACCTCTTTTGTTGCCTCCCAAGAACACATTAGCAGCAGAGCTACCTTGGTCTATTTCCCTAGCTACAATCTCTTCTGTATCTAGACCTAATTCTCCACTAACCACAGACTCAGCAAAGTCTCAGCACTTAACTGCCTAGATAGAAATATAACAACAGAAGACAGGTAGATTTCTATTAATTACCAACATAAGGGCAAATTAAAACAATTAAGAGGGCATCCTCAAATACACTGAGGGGCAAAATGTGCCAACATTAGCTAGCAGACTGGAGAGCTCACCTGGGATGTCATAAAATGAAGTCATAGGTTTAATGCACAGGTTTACTCTAGGGGATCTCTTCCTCATCTGATCAACAAGTAGCTTTCGTTCTTCATCTTTCAACAATGTAATGAAAAGCTCATGTGAAGAAATCATGAAAACATACTGCAGATCTTCCAAACCCAGACACACATTCCTACATCAGTAAGAAATATTATAACAAAAAAGGACATGATTTAGTTTGGGAAAAACAATATTAACCAATTTTTGTTAAGAAACCATTTAACAAATCACCATTTCATAAACTGCATTAACAATATTTTGAAATAGATTTTAAAATTTCACTTTGGTCCTTATTTAAAATTGTGATATCAATGACAATATAAGAGTAACTATACAATCATAAGTTCTGTGGGGCTGCACTAATCTCAGCCATATCTGGTTCTCAAATATCAGTTACTGCCTGTTTATAAGATATGCAGTTCAAATACAAAAAGTAATAAAAGGTTCTTTTCTCACAGGACTAAGTTCAAAGTTAAGGAAAAGAAAAAAAGAAAGGTACTTACTTTAGAAAAGAAGCCATGTTTCCTTTCAAAGAATCTGAAGGTTTTTCTAAGTTTATTGATCTTGAACATACCTAGAAGTTTGAGTATTTTCATTTGAGTATGGGCTTTAAAAAATATACACTGGTATGAAAAGCTACAATTTGAAAACAACTGAATTTTCCTTTTTCAGCCATATGTCAATCATAAATTTGGTTAAAAGATGATATCAAAAAATTAAAATCCACAATGGGGAGGAGTAAAATCTAATCATTTCAATAACTGCAGATATTAAGAATAGTCTATTTAGCACGGTATAAAGTTCTCCCATAATTTATAAATTGTTACCAATTATATGTAGTGATAAACTATAAGAACCAGTAGCTACTGTCAGAAAAGCAAGAGAAGATTCATCTTAGTTGCAAAGAAGTATCAGTAATAGCTAAACTAATAGCTATAAAACTAATGCTTAAAAAAATTAACCAAGATTTAGAAAATTATAAAAATAAAGAATTACAGAAACCAGTTATAAAAATATTATCTATGAATATTCTAATATTATTCTGAGATTATTCATTAGGATTCCTCCCATATATTATTTATAAGCCAAAATAGAACATAATTAGTATAAAAGTCCCTAACCTCAAGAAACTATCTAATATTCTCTAATAAGATATAAAATGTTTGTAGCTGCACTGTTCATAACAGCAAAAAGTGGAAACAACTCTGAAGAAGTGCATCAACTGAAGAGACACAAATGTATAATGGATAGCATACCCAAATGAATGGACACACAAATGAGACATTAAATAGTATACCTATTCAATGGAATATTATTCAACCATTAAAATGTTTACAGCAGAGGTCGCCAACTGGTGGTCCGTGAGGTCTGAAAGGTTGGCGACTGCTGGATTAAAGTGCTGACACATGCTACCACATGAATGAACGATGAAAACACTAAGTGGCCTGGCCGGTGTGGCTCAGTGGTTGAGCATCAGCCTGCAGACTGAAGGATCCTGGGTTTAATTTCGGTCAAGGGCATGTACCTTGGGTGCAAGCTTGATCCCCAGGCCTGGTCAGGGCACGTGTAGGAGGCAACCAATCGATGTATCTCTCTCACATTGATGTTTCTCTATCTCTGTGTCTCTCTCCCTCCCTTCTACTATCTCGAAGAATCAATGGAAAAATATCCTCAGATGAGGATTAACAAAAAATATATATATATTAAAACTAATATTAAATTTGCTGTCATATGTAAGATCTTATGATAAGTAACACGAATGTCTTTCTATATCAGATTATTTATTCACATTTAGAGAGGCATTGTACATGTTTCATGGAACAATTTAGGGAAGATTTGTTAACTTCTGGTAAGTAATATACGTTTCGTGAATTCACCTCAATTTTTTTAAAAGCCTCATTAAAAACAAGAAGGAACATATCTAAAAATGTTATAACATTATAAACATAATAAAAACTTTAATACTAACACAAAAATTTAGATGATATAGACAAATTCTTAGAAAATAACTTCTTAAAACTATTAAGGAAGAATAGCTCTACAATCATTGATATAATGGACTGCTGGATTAGCCAAAAATCTTCTCACAAAAAAAGTCTCTAGTCCCAAATACTTCATTTCTGAAATTCTAGCAAACATCAAAAGAAGCAATGAGTTCATTTTTACACTAACTTTTCCAATCTCTACATATAAAAGTCTAAGTGACTGAATGACTGATCGACCCATCACTATGATGCGCATTGACCACCAGGGGGAAGACACTCAATGCAAGAGCTGCCCCCTGGTGATCAATGTGCTCCCATAGCCAGCCTCCCACGGTCCATCCCCCTGGCCAGCTGGCCCCAATCAGCCCCAATTGCTGGCCAGGCCAAGGGACCCCACCCATGCACAAATTCGTGCACCAGGTCTCTAGTGTATTTATAAGGTAAGCATGACAATGAAACCAAAATCAAAAGCAAGACCAAAAAAAAGCAAGTGCATCAGTCTTGCACAAAAATGTATAACAATCTTAAAATATTAGCCAACCAAATCAAGCAGTATATATTTTTTAAAAATCACGACATACACCTGTAGCAGTTATGCTAATCATGTCAATTAAGATTTTGAAAAATCATGACCTAATTGGTTGTTCCAAAGATAATTTAACAATTAATATACTTCACCACATTAATAGAAGAGAAAAATAAAATTACAAGATTGTAATAGACATAGAGAAAACATTTGATAAAATCTAAAAATCATTCATCATTTTTTAAAAAGAGCCCTTAGTGAACTAAGGATAGATGAAAACGTCCTTAATCACGTAAGGAAGAGCTACAGGAAAAACAAAATTATCTTCATTCCACATGGGGAAACAGTGCAAGCTTTTCCTCGGAACTGAGAATGAGACCGGGAAGCGCACAGGAGCCCCTTATACTGAACACTGTACTAGTCACAGGCAGCGCAGTAAGAACAATTAAAAAGAAATAAAAATGAAAAGGTTAGAAGAGGGGAAAAACAAAATGCGTTATTTACAAATGAGACTGTTCAGAAAAACTCACAGATAAATTAATAGAACTTTTAAAAAAATATATTTCCTTATTGATTTCAGAGAGGAAGGGAAAGGAGAGAGATAGAAACATCAATGATGAGAATCACTGATTGGCTGCTTCCTGCACGCCCCCTACTGGGGATGAGCCCACAACCCAGACATGTGCCCTTGGCCGGAATGGAACCCGGGACCCTTCAGTCCGCAGGCCAATGCTCTATCCACTGAGCCAAATCAGCTAGGGCTAAGAGAATTTTTTAAGAGTCTAGCAAAGTAGTTGGAAACAAAATCATTATACAACTCTAGCACTGTACCAATTCATAAACTACTTTTAAATGCATATTTGAAAAAACAAAAAAGACCTCTATGGAAAAATTAAAAAGCTCCGAAGGACATGTAAAAAATGCCTAAGCTGATCAATGATTCTCTCTTATCATTGATGTTTCTATCCCTCCCTCCCTCTCCATACCTCTCTCTTAAATCAATAAAAAACATATTTTAAAAAATTTCTTAAGCCTTTTAATAAATCAAAAGATACACTAGTTCATGGATTTGAATACTCAATATTATAAAAATTACTAATTCTTGGTTTTTAAATGTAAGCTAACTCCAAAGAAAAATCCATCAGGCTTATTTGTAAAACTTGACAATCTGAATCTACTATTTACAACAAAATGCAAAGGACAAGCATGCCAAAACAACTTTGCAAAACAACATTTGTGCTTTAGATATCAAGACATAGGAATACTGAGATATGTATAGGCAAACAGGAAAGTGGTACAGAATAGAGCCCAGAAACAGGCCATACACACGTGGGAGTTCTATAAACGCAGCATTGGGAATTGGAAGAAAAAAAATGGACCATTCAGTAAATGGCACAGGAATAAACCAACAGTCATATAAGGAGAGAAAAAAAAGATACTGGACCCCCTACTTCACATGACACCAAATATATCAATTATAGATGGATTAAAGACCCAAATGTGAAAGGAAGGGTATGCTATAAGCTTTTAGAAAATAAACTATGAGACTATCTTCATGACTATAGGATAGGAAAAGCTTTCTTAAATAAGACACAGCAATCATGAAACCTTTATAAACTTTATATTAAAATTAAGAGCTTTTAAAACAATAAAAAGAAAGTTAAAAGAGAAGTCAAACTCAAAGAAGATACCTGAAATATATAAAAATGGTAAAAGACAAAGGCTATAAAGAACCACCCAAAATGTCTGCAAAAAAAATAAAATCCAATAGAAAAATAAGGCATACCACTTGAAAAAGATACTTCAATTTTAGTATATGTGCTGCCGAAGCGAGCACTGAAAAAGATACTTCAAAAGACGAAATCTATGTGAGCAAAAAGTAAATGAAAAGCTGGTAAATTCCTTAGAGGGGAATGGAAATTTAAAACTCAGTGAGATACCATTATACAATGATCTGACAGGCAAATCAAAAAATCCCAAGATGCTGACCAATGAGAATTCTCATGCATACTGGTGGCAAAAAAACTTTGATATTATATGCCATGACTGGTTTGGCTCAGTGGATAGAGCGTCGGCCTGCGGACTGAAAGGTCCCAGGTTCGATTCCGGTCAAGGGCATGTACCTTGGTTGTGGGCACATCCCCAGTGGGGGGTGTGCAGGAGGCAGCTGATCGATGTTTATCTCTCATCAATGTTTCTAATTCTCTCTCCCTTCCTCTCTGTAAAAAATCAATAAAATATATTTTTTTAAAAATTATGTACCTCAGTTGCAGGGTGGCTATCTTGGCCCCATTCGGGGCACATGCAGGAGAGTGGGGTGCATGCAGGAGGCAATCCTTTCACACACTCGATGTTTCTCTCCCCCCGACCCCCATCCCTCCCATCCACTCTCTCTCTCAAAAAAAAAAAAATCAATGGAAAAATTATCAAGTGAGGATTAAAAGAACAACAAAAACCTGTATCTGCATTAAACAACTTGGAAAAAAAAAATCTCACAAACAAATGTTTAGTAAAAGAAAGTGAATACATTTTATATGATTTCATTTATATAAAAGCTCAAAACAGGAAAATTAAACAATATTCTTTAAGGGTGCATATAAAGGTGATACAACTATGAAGAAAAGGAAGGAAAGGATTATCATCGAAGGCAGGACAGCGATTTCCTCAAAGAGAGGCAGAGAGGATTTGGAAAGAGCATAAGAAGGACTTTTACAGTGTTGGTAATGTTGCACTTTGGAACTAAGTGGTGTTACTTATGCTTTATGTACTTCTCTCAATGTCTATTACATTAAACCAATAAAACAAAGAGGCTGAAAGATCCCGTAGAAGCACAGACTCTAGAACTGACATGAGAGGAAGTTAATGGTGTGATTTGAGAGTTTTCAGTAAACAGGTGATAGAAAAGGTGACTGACACTTTGGATGAGAATAAAAAATGACCTGAGAAGATGAAAGAGCCAAGGACAAAACTTTTGCAAAACAAAACACTAAAGGGAGAGTAAAATAGAAGCCAATGAAGGACCCAGGAAAATCCAATAATGTAGGAGAAATAGGAAAGAAGGAAGGTAATAGTGTCGTCTGTCAGTAGTATCAATTATCAGGTCAGATGAAGACAGAAAAGAGGGCACTGGATTTGGCAACTAAGACATCACTGGTCTTAAAGCAAAACTGTAAGTTAAAAGGGGAAATAATGTCTTACCTCAAGGAGAAAGTCTATTTTCTCTTTATTAGGTCTAAGAAATAGCTGGTTAAATTGAACACTAATTGCTCTACCTTCCAATATATCACGGACTGTGTTACAGGCACAGACTTTAAAACAGATTTCATCTAGAGCTTCATTTCTGTAGAATACAAAAGTAGATGCACTAATATTTTTTTAAATGAAAAAAGGTATATATTACAAAACTAAATTCACAAGAACGAGCCATTTATTCTTGAGAGATTAAGATTTTAGGATATGCAGGCACACTAGTAAATACCCACGTCAGGGGGGAAAGCATAACAGAAAAGTTTTGAGTTTATTAAGGGACAATTTAGTTACAAATTAGGTAACAGAATCGAATTCTGCTTTGTATAATCTTTTTTCCCAAGCACTTTTTAATAGAACATTTAAGTTCCTCTGACTATGTTAATTTCTATACTCTAACAAAAGTGAAAGTATTGTCACAGACTTATAGGTAATTTGGAGGTGTGTTTCAGATAAACCTGAAATGCACACTTGCTCTTTTATTCAAAAATCAAAAAGTAATTCTTTGATTTACTTACTTACCTCTGTTGAGCTTTCTGAAAGAGTTCTCTCAGTACTGACTGTCGGAACTGGACAGGTAAACTGAAGGTTAAGTTATCTTCAATGAAAACCTTTATTACCTCCTAGAACATAGACATAAAATTGCATCCATTTCAAAAATCATGGCAAAGTTTCTTTACTTTTAAAGTCTCCCATGCCCCCCCCCCAAATAAAGCCTTTCCCCAAAAAATATTAAATTTAAAAATAAATTTTAAAATAAGTCTTTCTATAGTAAAAATACACATTGAGGAAAAATCACAAAATGTTACACTTCTTTATGAATGAAAATTTGTGTAAGAGATATTTGAGCCAATTGACAACACTTGCCGGGGAATAAGATCTCAGATGCTCCCTCCCTCATGGTTTTTAAATTAAAGATCATGGACCAAAAATGAGAGGTGAGAGAAGAATCCATTAGTAAGAGGTAGTGCCGCTACATTATCAGAAGTTTTAAAAAATTCTTCTCATTCACTTTAAACACAAATTAATACAACAAACTTTTTAAAATAATAATTAAAATAATTCAGCTGGGGAAAAAACCTGCCAAAATACTATCCTAATAAATTTAAGTGGTTTACAATTAGTTAGTGAATTACAGAAAATATCCACATTATTACATACAGACTTTTTCGGCTCTTTATCAAGCAATGGAAGAGGAGAAAAAGAAGGGATGACAGTGTGAGGAGATGGGGAAGATTTTAGAAACAGTTAACGCTGTTCAACTGTTATCCCAAAAGTACTGACAAAAGTGGTTTCAAAACTATAGGGCAACCGCTGTTTCACCTCCACAGTCAAGCATGAGCAAGGGAGGGTTACACAGGACAAAATAGCCCTTCCCAAGGTGAGAAGACACATTTGTTACAGTTGTTGATCAGCACAAAACAAACACGAGATAGTTCATACAGAGAATCCTATTCAAGTAGTAGAAGGCGAAGTATGATCTCTAACTAGAGTGATAAAGTGGTCAATTTCAGTTACAACAAAATCACAATTTCCCCTTCCTAGCTACCCAATTATACTGCTTTCTGATTTACACATTTTGGCACTTTGTTATATTCACAGTAACTTGTACCTACCTATGAGTAATATTTCTAAGGTCTTAATTTGCACAGGAAGCTTCTTAAAGATTCTCTATCTTAACCATAAGTAACCATCCATAAGCCTTACTAGGGATATACAATTGAAAGACCTCCAGTCTTTAATAAATGCATCTGCATCTATAATTCATCCTCAAGAAAGTTTAATTTTCTTCCCTAGGTTAAAGCAGAACTTTTTTTTAAAAGGGCCAGAGGGAGGGGAAGAAAGTATTAGCCCCTCTTTTCTTCTATTTTCTGGGGGGAGGGAAATAATTCTGGTTGAGAAGAGTGAACTAAAAAATTGGACTAAAGCACATTTGGAGACACAAAACTAAAGGTATGCCATAGCTATTTCATTTCATGATTCCTGTTTTGAATTAAACAACATGAAGGCACTGTTCACCTTCTAGAATAAAGGCTTTCCAAAAGAAGATTTTAAAGTACAAATTCTAATTCCCAGTGCTTTTCATTACAAAACTAAATATATATACCCACAGGGGGAAGGGCAGGGGGAGGGGAGCAATAAAAAATCTCAACCGACTACTCTAAGCCCTTTGTATGAGTAAAATTAAAATACTGACCAGGCTCATTGGCAAAGTGGGTTCTGCAACGTACCATCCAAAACTACCCAAACTGCCGCTCACTTTCTCCTCCAGTCTTAGTATTTGCAGTGGCTATAGTAAGGCTAGGCTACAAGGTTATACTTTCAAATCAGACCCAAAACTTTAGTCTCCATATAGAGGGTATTTGCTAAATGAAATAAGTCAGAGAAAGACAAATACCATATGATTTCACTTATATATGGCATCTAAAAAACAAAATAAATAAACGAGCAAGACAGAAGCAAACTCATAGATACAGAGAACACTTCGGTCTGCTTTCCTCTGGTGAGACATTTTCTAGACAACAGGCATACAAATGGTAGCCAGATGGGAGGGGCTTGGGTGACAAAGGAGAAGGGATTAAAACATACAGACAGACAGTTATAAAATAGTTATGGGATGGAAAGTACAGCTTTAAGGAATCAACACTAATAAAAGAGAAAAATGGTAATTGGCGTACGAGCTACCCTTTTCATTGGCTAATCAGGGCTATATGCAAATTAACTGCCAACTAAGATTGGCAGTTAACTGCCAACAAGATGGCGGTTAATTTGCATATGTAGGCACAATGCAGGGAGGTGAAAGGGAAAGCAGGAAGAAGCCCCCTGCCACTGACAGTGATCAGAAACCCAGGGGGGAGCTAAGAGCTGGGGGGCAGGGCAAAGGCGGGGCCGCCTTTGCCCTGACCCCCAGCCATGATTGGAGAATCAGGTGCCTTTTCTGCCATGGCCAGTGATAGCAGGAAGTAGGGGTGGAGCCAGCGATGGGAGCTGGGCACGGTCGAAGCTGGCAGTCCCAGGAGCTAGGGGTCCCTTGCCTGGGCCTAAAGCGAAGCCCACGATCGCGGGGCCGCTGCAGCTGTGGGTCCCCGCTCCCCGGGCTGGACGCCTCAGCCAGAGGCGTCAGGCCTGGGCAAGGGGCCGATTCTGCGATTGGAGGGTGATGGGGGTCAACGCCTGAGGGCTCCCAGTATGTGAGAGGGGGCAGGCTGGGCTGAGGGACACTCCCCCCACACACACACCCAGTGCACGAATTTCGTGCGCCGGGCCCCTAGTACACTCAATAATATTCTAATAACTATACATGGTGTCAAGTGTGTGCATGATTTATTGGGGGAATCACTTTGTAGGTTATATAAATGTGTAATCACTGTGCTGTACAGCTGAAATGAATACAATACTGAATGTCAACTGTAATTGAAAATTTAAAAAAAACTTTAGGCTACGTAACACTAAAACAGGGGTCCTCAAAGTTTTTAAACAGGGGGCCAGTTCACTGTCCCTCAGACCGTTGGAGGGCCGGACTATACTTAAAAAAAAAACTATGAACAAATTCCTATGCATACTGCACATATCTTATTTTGAAGCAAAAAAACAAAACGGGAACAAATACAATTTTTGTATTTGCATGTGGCCTGCGGGCTGTAGTTTGAGGACCCCTGCACAAAAAGTTCTCTACCTATAATTTTAAAAGTTAAAAGTCCTGCATATAAAGTTTCTTACAGAATTCACTTAAAATGGGCAAGCTGTGTAACTTCAAGAAAGGACCGTATCAATAATAGTCAGCATCTATATAGTGCTTTGCCTCAGAGTTTATAAGCAGTAACTTCTCACTTAATTCTCACAAGAAGCCTATGAAATTGGATAATTACTACTGCTATTTTTATAGGCCAATCTCACAGTCTGATTTGCCACAAATCAGACAAATACTAAATGATAGTGCCAGGATTCAAATTCAGTTCTATCTAGCTTCCAAAATTTTTCAACTACACTAATGCAACTCCATCATAAGACTTACCTGATAATTGCCAGATCTCAAACAAATATGGACTTGACTATATGGAGTTAACTGTTGAGATGTAATATCAGAAGAAGGTACGAGAACATCACATGCTTGACAATAGCCAGCTAGCCGCTTCTCATCTATGGTACAATGAAGAGATAATGAACCTATCTGTAAAGTAAGAGGTATATATCATTATCCATCAATGTAACAGAAACAATAGTCTAACACCCACTTAGTGCATCTGAACAATACAAGAAAATGTTAAAGAAAAATTCGGGGCTGGAGGAAACATAAAAAATATACAGGTTAAAAGTTTAGAACAGGGGTCAGAAAAATGATTGCTCATGGGCCAAATCTAGCCTGCAGCCTATTTTTGTAGAACCCTTGAGCTAAGAATAATTCTTTAGGTCTTAAAGGGAAAAAAAACAACAAATGAGAATATGCAACAAATACTATGTAAGGTGCACAAAAGCTAAAATATCTACTATGTGGCTCTTTACAAAAAAGTTTGCTGACTCCTGGTTTAGAGTTTTCAGGCGAACATACAGGTAAACATTATCACTCTAAGTAGGTATGACAAGAATTTGATTAACAGAGTAAACGTTAGAAACTTAAAATATTTAAAAATACATAATACTTGGCAGAAGTTTACAGGGGAGAACAGAGAAAGCTCAATCTTCACTCAACTAGAAAGAACAGGAATGCTTCTACCAAAACAGAAAAATTGTTTTAAAGACATTTTTTTTTAATTTAAAGCTTTAAATTACTCTCCCTAAATGCCATAAAATTAGAAATTTGATGAGTACCCCAGGCAAAGTAAAATGGGGATTCCCATTAAGTCAGATTAGAATTAACATAGATCTCTGGAGAATTTAAATTTGTTTTCTCTGGTGAGGAAAGGAGACTGAAGTGGGACATTTTCTAGGCACCAGGCATACAAAAACAGTTATACACTTCAAATTTCAGTTGTCTGAACCATAAAAAGAAAAATGCAAATGATAAACACTTGAAAAAGTGTATCCTTATTAAGAACTAAGAAAACACAAAATTTTTAAAGATACTATATTTCACTCACCAAATTAGCAATTTAAAAAAGAAACATCACTGCTGATCAGAGTACTCTTAGAGAAAGGTACCTGGCAAAACAAGTTGGTTTACAGCCTATAAAAAATAGTGGGCCCAGAGTGGCTCAGTTGGTTGAGTGTCCTTCTGTGCACTAAACGGTTGTCAGTTTGATTCCCAGTGAGGGCACATACCCAGGTTTGGGTTCTTACAGAAGGCAACCAATCAGAGATTGTTTCTCTCTCTCCTTCTCCCTCTCCCGTCTCCTCTCCCTAAGCATGTCCTCGCGTGAGGATTGGGACAAATAAGTAAGTAACCACTGAAGTGGCAATTACTACCTGCAAGAATTTAACTTGAAAGCAACTAAAATCCAAAGAAAAACTTATGCTTGGAGATATAAAATTGCTGCTTTGTAATAAATAAAACCAGTAAACAACTTAAATGCCCTAACATCAGGGAAATGAAGCAAATCACAGAATAGAATACATTTTAAATGTCTATTCAAGATTTAAGCAAGACACAAAGTAGTATATACAGAATAAGCTTAACTATATAAATACATACAGAAAGAATAAAAACCAGAAGGAGTTAAAATGACAACAGGGGTTATTTCCAGGCAGTAGTGGTATAGATTTTCAACAACTGTTTTCAGTATTTTTTTGAATTTGGCAGAGTTACTACTACAATAAACACTTACCGTTTATCAAAAATATTAAAGCCAAAAAATGTACAATATTGTAAAGGAGTGAATATTATGTGCCTGGTATGACCGTATTTACCTCTGCAATTAGTTCTTTGGTTCTAAAAAATTTTTCTCTGGCATTTTCATAGACAGCTGAATTTGTAGAGCCTTGCTGGAAGTATGCTGCACCCAAATCATAACACACCTAAAATGGTAATGAACACCAATTTGCTTAGTAATTTTTCATGTACTTAAAAGTTGACAAAATCCAAAATTATTTTTATCTCAGCAAAATACAGGTACATCCATAAGAAAAAAACATTTCAACGAGAAGTGAATGACCTTCATTACAAGCAACAGAAACCAACTCTGACGAAGCAGAAAATAGATTTACCAGTAAGATTTCAGGTGGCCTACAGAATTATTGGTAAGGTCAAAGAAACAGGCTTGAAAAACAAAGGGGCAAGGGAGGCACGCAGTCAGGACAAGAACCACACTGGTCTAATGAGAGACCATTGCAGCAGCCACCTCAACACTAGACTCCACAGCTCCTATCAGCCTCAGCCACCAGTGCTAGAAACCCTGAAAGCAGGAGCTACATACGCCCGTTCTAGTACTGACCCTGCAAACTAGATTTTACTATCACTGTTGCTGCTACTCATCATCACAATGGATTCTCTATCATCCCCACTTCACGGACTTGCTAGCTCGTGATGCAGCCTAAACTAAATGTATGTGTCTGTGTGACATTCTTGCCCCCAAGCAGGTAAGGCTAGAGAAAGCTCGTTTTTTGTAATTTTCAGCTCTATTACTAGAAGCAAGCTCTGCCTCGTCCCACCAAGTCTCAGATGGTAGAGAGTTCTTCTAAAATAGAAGAGGGGAAGAGATACTGGGGAATCACTCCAAAAGTGTGAGGAGGGGGCCCCACTGGTGTGGTCAGTGGTTGAGCATCGACCAATCAACCAGGAGGTCAGGGTTCGATTTCCGGTCAGAGCACATATCCAGGTTGCGGGCTCAGTCCCCAGTGGGGGCGCAGGAGTCACCCAATCAATGTTTCTTTCTCACACTGATGTTTCTCTCCCTTCCTCTCTCTCTAAAATCAATAAAAGTATGTTAAAAATAACAATATAAGTAAATAAGGCCTACTTTTTTCTTTTTCTTTAAGTCTAACATGATTGCCCAGCCAAAGTGGCTCAGTGGTTGAACATCAACCTATGAACGAGAAGGTCACGGTTCGATCCTCGATCAGGTCAAATGCCCACGTTGCAGGCTCAATCCCCAGTAAGAGGCGTGCAGGAGTCAGCCAACTGGTGATTGTCTCCCATCGATGTTTCTCTTTCTCCCTCTCCTTTCCTCTCTCTAAAATCAATAAAAATATACATATTTTCAAAAGCCCTAGCCAGTTTGGCTCAACACATAGAGCATCAGCCAGCAGACTAAAGGGTGCCAGGTTAAATGCTGGTACCTCGGTTGCAGGCTCAATACTCAGCCTTAGTCCCTGGTTGCAGCACATGCAGGAGCCAACCAAGCAATACGTCCCTCTCACAACGATGTTTCTTTTTCTCTGCCTCTCCCCATCCCTTCCACTCTCTCTAAAAAATCAATGGAAAAATATCCTTGGGTGAGGATTAACAACAACAAAATAATACTGGAATGGTCTCATAAGATTTCCAAAAATTTGACATGCACTAATTAAATACTGAAATAAATACCTGACACTGCATCTCCTCGGTTTTGATTTTCAATCCAGCTGTAGAACTCTCGGTTTCTCCATTTACCATGCCTGGCTCCATGGCCAATAAATCTAATGTTCTCATTGTATGGACATAAAGATCCTTGTTCAACTTAAGGGCTGCCTCTAGTACCAAAATAGAATCAGAAGCTTGTTCTTTTAGCTACAAGAATTCAATAAACAAATTATTAAAATACAAAAATGGCAGCAATGGACTATATTAATCAAAATACATTTACAGGATACTTAGTAGCTTAGTGTACTAAGCTATTAAAAAAACTTTTTAACACAATAGGAATGCAATTAAATTTGTTGAAATAGTTACCTTAAAATTAAAAAAAAAATTTTTAGGTGCTAAATACAGAATTAGGGCTCATTTTTAAATTATGGCAACTCCCACATTTCTACTTTTATATTACTAGATCAATTAAAAAAAATCTGCTGTATTTTTTAACTACAAAGGTAACTTAAAAATATAATGTTTATTGTGAAATTTTTAGAGTAATAAAGATATCATATCTGCTAAAGTATTATGAAATATTTGACAACAGAATGGTAGTAAAGCACTCTATCAATTAACAATGAAAATCTGTACAAGTTACCATATTAGCAAACGGTGTTCAAACAGTGAAAACCTACATGTCACTGCACCTAGACTAGACCTTGCCAACTCTCACATACCTAAGGTTAGGAGAAGCATCTAAATATGCTCTAAATGTGTCCCAGAATGTTAAAGTATAACTGATGCCAACACTCACCACTTTCAAAATATTTTCTGTGAGCTCTTTCTCCTGTTGCATCTGATTCATACTAAAAGAGAAATAATTGCAGAGTATCAAATGTTACTCGAAGGACTGAAAATTCAAAACTTAAAAGCATCATCTTTGAAAACAAGATTATCAACACTAATAAAAGAGAAAAATGGTAATTGGCGTACGACGATACCCTTTTCATTGGCTAATCAGGGCTATATGCAAATTAACTGCCAACTAAGATTGGCAGTTAACTGCCAACAAGATGGCGGTTAATTTGCATATGTAGGCACAATGCAGGGAGGTGAAAGGGAAAGCAGGAAGAAGCCCCCTGCCACTGACAGTGATCGGAAACCCAGGGGGGAGCTAAGAGCTGGGGGGCAGGGCAAAGGCGGCCCTGGGGCCGCCTTTGCCCTGACCCCCAGCCATGATCAGAGAATCAGGTGCCTTTTCCACCCTGGCCAGTGATAGCAGGAAGTAGGTGTGGAGCCAGCGATGGGAGCTGGGCACGGTCGAAGCTGGCAGTCCCGGGAGCTAGGGGCCCCTTGCCTGGGCCTAAAGCGAAGCCCACGATCGCGGGGCCGCTGCAGCTGCGGGTCCCCGCTGCCCGGGCCAGACGCCTAGGCCAGAGGCCTCAGGCCTGCTCAAGGGGCCGATCCTGCGATTGGAGGGTGATGGGGGTCAACGCCTGAGGGCTCCCAGTATGTGAGAGGGGGCAGGCTGGGCTGAGGGACACTCCCCCCACACACACACACCCAGTGCACGAATTTCGTGCACCGGGCCCCTAGTATTTTAATAAAAATGTTTTCATGCTATTTCTTTTCATGCTTAAAAAAACAGAAATTGAATTAAAATATTCTTTTACCATTATTTTCTCATATGCTTCACATTAAAAAAAACACATACCTCAATTAAAGAATAAAACTTACTGGCAGCAAAAGCTTATTTATTTCAAGTTAGAATCTATGCTCTCTAGCTCCAAATTTTAATAAGCTGCCACCTGGGATTTAAGAATTAGGCTTAAAATTCCAGATATGATCAAACTTTTATAGTAACTTTTGTACTCTAAAATAATATTTACATATATTAAAACAGTTCCCCCCATAGAAACAAATATATCTTCATGTAAATTTAATTAAGTGAAAAAAATCATAGTATTTTGAAGGTCAGCTAATACTTATTAAGATGAAAGGCACAATTCACAAAGCACTCCCCTTCTCTTTCAGAGCTCTCTATGCTAAATCCGCAGAACACTCCATGATTCTCTAACTCCTCCAACTTCAGCTTCTGGGAAGGCCTCTTGCCCTCCAATTTTCGCTCTCTCACTTATGTAGAGGTTATTAAAGATTTGCAATTTTTTTTTTAATCTGATGAAAAAATTTCCAAGTAAGGATCATATGAAAAAAGTGCCAGGTAAGGGTTATATCTGCCAACTTACACACTTAATTGAGGAGGTCCAGGTTTTGCCTGTTTGACAGGAAAACTACTTTGAACGATTGTCCTAATTGCCCTGAAGAAAACACAGGAAAAAGAAAATTTAATACCTTATAAATGTCACTTCAATTATTTTTCAAGTATTCCTTAGAAGATTCATATTATAAATTACCGGGAGTGTGAACTGACATAAAAACTTTCTAAATCATCCACAATTTTTAAAAATCAGAATGCTTTCCATCTATGCAGTCACAAGATTTTTCCATTAAACTCACTTCCCAAGATCCTCCGGGAGAGCTATGAAGTATAAGGAACCCTTAATTGCACACACCTGGAAGCTAGAGTGAAATTAAACGGAGGCTGCCCACCACATGTCAGGTTTGTAAGAAAAGTTACCATTATGCTCTCCATCCCGGGAGCACACCTGCACCTTTCCCTTCCCCTTCTTTTCCCCCAGAGGCATGCATCTCCTGAACTTTAAGGCTTGAAACCAAGGGAGCCATGGGCAGCAGCAGCTCGACCCGGGTTTACCCCAGACCCTGTCTCCAAGGCCCCCTTTTCTGACTTCTCAGCAAGCCAAAGCAGCCCTGCCCAGTTTCATTTCTTTCCTCTAACATTTTTAAAGAGACAAAGCCATCCTGCACAGGCTCTCGCCTGTTGCTTCTTCTATCCTAAGCCCCTTCTTGTTTCACTGTCCCCAGCTTTAATAAACGTACTCTCAAAAAAAATTATTTTTTTTTTACCATCTATTGTAGAGAAGGATAGCCATGGCAGTGGTTGGAGGTAAAGTGGCCAGATCCATGTCTACATGCTTGGTCCCGGGAGGAACTTTGCTGACGCACAGCAGTTCATTCAGCAGCATGTTCAATACTGGAACAGACAAACTGAAAAGGAAGAAGCAAAAGGTACATGTCTGCATGTTGGCTGCATAAGAAGCACGAAATATACAATTGAGTATCTTCACTGAAAAGAATTACACTGTTAAAAGGACTAAATCTACAGGGCCATCTTATTAATTTGTCTCAACTTATATGAAAATATCCAATTTTAAGATTTGAAAATTTTGTTTTTTGAAAACAATTTAAACATACAAAAGTAGACAGAATAGTATAACGAGTCCCCATGCCCTATCATTCAGTTCAGCAATTATCAACTGATGGCCCATCTTGTTTCATCTCTACTCTTACCCTCTTCCCTCCTTCCCATTTATTGTGAAGCAAATTTCCAATATTAAATTATTTCTTCCCTAAGTATTTCAGAATAGTGCTCCCATAAAGTAACTCTTAACATATTTATAGTATTAATTTCACATCTAAAAATTTTTCAATTGCTTATCACCAAAGAGCCAATGGATGTTCAATTTTCCAACTATACCATAAACACCACACTTTTTGTACACATTGCTATTTGTTGCTATCCCTCTTTAGTCTATTAATAGCTAGGTTTCAGATTAAAGAATTTTTTAAATTTTAATATGTTGCCCAGCCGGCATGACTCAGTGGCTGAGCGTCGATCTATGAACCAGGAAGTCACAGTTTGATTCCTAGTCAAGGCACAGGCCGGGATTGCAGGCTCAATCCCCAGTGTGGGGAGTGCAGGAGGCAGCCAATAGATGATTCTCTCTCATCATTGATTTTTCTATCTCTCTCTCTCTCTCTCTCAAATTAATAAAAATATATTTAAAAAATTTTTTAATATGTAATGCTAGAGAATGGGTGGTGGGAAAAAATATTTAAACACTACTAATGAGAGTTAAAAATTCATACAACTCTCCTGGAATGCAATCTGGCAACTTGTGCCTTAAAAATGTTTACACTAGCTGTGGCCAATGTGGCTGCGTGGTTGGAGCGTTGGCCCTCACACCAAAGGGTCTCTGGTTCAATTCCGGTCAAAGGCACGTGCCTGGGTTGCAGGTCCAATCCCTGGCCCCAATCCAGGCAGGTATGAGAGGCAACCAATCCATGTGTCTACTTCACATCAATGTTTCTCTCTCTCTCTCTCTTCCACTCCCTCCCTCCTTCCACTCTCTCTAAAATTCAATGGAAAAAAATATCCTAGGGTGAGGATGAACAACAACAGTAACAAAAATGTTTATACTACCTAATCCACCAATTTAATAATCTAAACTATGAATGTAACTAAAAATTCAGATAAGATTTAAGGACAAAGATATTTAAGGCTTTGTGATTTATAAAAATGAAAAACTAGAAAACAAAATGACTGTCAATGAAGGAAAAGTTAATAAATTATACAATGAAATTATCTTCAAAATACACATAAAATGAGAAAACGTTCATGACATTCTGTTATATGGGGGAAAAAGAAATCAAAACAGTATATAGGGTATGATCACACTTTGTTTAAAAATAAAGCAAAAAAACAAAAAAAATATTAAAAATACTTTTCTCCGCTCCTATTATTTCCTATTTTCTGAATTTTTTCAAATTTTCTATAAGGTATTTCTATTTAAATTGTGAGAAGAGGATAAAAATAAACCATTTTCACCCTGGCCGGTGTGGCTCCGTTGGTGGTCATCCTGTACACTGAAAGGCTGCTTGTTCGATTCCAAGTCAGGGCACATGCCCGGGTTTCAGGCTCCATTCCTGGAGGGGTGTGCAGGAGGCAGCCAACGAGGTTTCTCTCTCTCTCTCTCTCCACCTCTCTTTCTAAAAATCAATACAAATATTTTTAAATCATTTTCTAAGCATAGTTTGAAAGTATTTATTTGTAAACAAATAAACACTGATCCTAATAAGAAATTTTGGGAGATAGATATTGATTTGTGACCAGTGAAATTAACTGAATTATTATTCAATAGCAAATAATTCATAATATTAGGTAACATAGCATTATTATTTTTTTTAATCTTCACCCGAGGATATGTTTATTGATTTTCAGAGAGGGGTATTGGAAGAGGAAAAGGGGAAGAGAGGAAGAACGGGAGGTGAGGAGAGGGGAGAAGGTGGGGGAGAGAAAGAGAGAGAGAGAGAGAGAGAGTGAGAGAGAGAGAGAGTGAGAGAGAGAGAGAGAGAGAGACATCAGAGAGAAGCATCGATCAGTTGCCTCTCATATGCTCCCCCGACCTAGGTATGACAGGAAGTCAAACCCACAACCTTTCCGGGTATGGGCTGATGCTCCAACCCACTGAGCCACACCAGCCAGGGTTATAGCATTAATTTTTATCCATTTCCTTCAGATATGTAAAAGTAAATTGAAACACTTAAAACTGTTTAAGTGAGAATTTTTTTAGTCACCACATCAAATCATTATCACCATTAACTGCCTTGATATTAATAAAGTTTTTATTCTAAAAGGTGATTTAAATTCATCTAACACTCAAATACTTTCTTAAAAAATACTTGCATATTTTATCAAGAATATACAGAAAAATAACTTTCATTTTAAAGGCTGACATTATAAAAGCATATATAAAAATAAACCAAGCTATCTAAATAGTACTTCAAAATAAATTTCTTCCTTTTTACTCATTTTTAAATATTTTTGGATCCCTCCATTTTATTGAGGGCCTTCGGGTGAGGGTTAAAGGCTGGGAGGACAAACACATCTGACGTCCTCGGCCTGGCCAGACTCTCCCAGCTTTGGAGCCACCAAAGAAATAAACTTCACTTGAATCTCGCATACCTTTTCTCCAATATGTCCAAGTCCCACTTCAAATGTGCAGCCACTTTCAGAGCAAGTAGCTTTAAAATGCGATTTCTCTTGTTATCCGGTGGAGGCTGAACTTGGTTTTGTTCATTAACTGAAGGTTTGGAAGCCTGTTCCAAAAACTGAACTATAAGTTGAACAGGTGCAGGATCTAGGATGGAAAAGAAAACAAACTCTTAAAATTCAGTTGTCATTAGAAGATGCAAAGGGATTTAGCGTTTTGGTTTACGGCAACAAAAGGAACCCAAGCAGCTGTGTAGTTGTAATGACGAAGGATACGATATACCTGGGAAACGGGGGAAGGTCAGGAAGAGGAGTAAAGAGGAAGGGATAAACACGAGTGTCCAGCCCTAGCCGGTTTGGCTCAGTGGACAGAGGGTCGGCCTGCAGACGGAAGGGTCCCGGGCTCAATTCCAGTCCTGGGCTCCATCCCCATTCGGGGGCGTTCAGGAGGCAGCCAATCAATGATTCTCTCATCATTAATGTTTCTCTCTCTCTCCCTCTCCCTTCCTCTCTCAAATCAATTAAATATATATATATATACATGTACATGTATATTTATTAAATTGAACTGTGTCAATTTTATATATACATATATATTTTAATATATTTTATTGATTTTTTACAGAGAGGAAGGGAGAGAGAGAGAGAGTTAGAAACATCGATGAGAGAGAAACATCGATCAGCTGCCTCCTGCACGCCCCCCACTGGGGATGTGCCCGCAACCCAGGTACATGCCCTTGACCGGAATCGAACCTGGGACCCTTCAGACCGCAGGCCGACGCTCTATCCACTGAGCCAAACCGGTTTCGGCTATTTATTTTTATTTTTATTTTTTTTTAAAGAGGAGTATTCACATGCAGAAGAAAGCGCGTGGCAGGTAAGAAGAGCAAGGCCACAGATTTCCGGCCCAGCAAATAACCAATGTCCACTGGAGGAACGGGATGAAACCACCAGCATGACCGTTTCAAAACTTAATTGGTCGCACTTGCATCAACTACCTCCCTACACCTGCCCAGCGGAGATAACACCCCTTACCTCACAGGCTGATGATGAGGAACGAGCTCAATGAGATGACCGCTGAGGCATTAAGCACAGAGCCTGACCCCCAGAAGGCCCTTCACAAACGCTTGTCAAGAGCAGCCGAGTTCAAAGGAATACAACGCAGGCGGTAACATGACCGAGGAGAGCACGCTCACTCCTCCCGCAGTAGTTTTCCAGCGGTTAAAGCCAGTCTCTTCGGCTGCCCGAACCACATCTGGATCCCCGCCTGACCAGCAAAACCCTGCCCCAGGAGGTGCCTTCCCACCCCAGGGCCGTCCCAGGGAGGCCTGGAAACCGCCTTCTTCCCCGTACAGCCCGCGGCCGGGGACGCCCATCACTGTCACCCTCAACAACAGCCACCTGCAGCCGCACGGCCTTCCCTGTCCTCCAGGACGTGCCCACTGCGAGGTGCGGCCCCGCTTTGCCATGCACAGTTAAGACTCGGCAGAAACCCTCTCGTCCAGGAACAACACAGTCAGTGAGCACCGACGGCATCGCGGGCGTCAGGATTCCCCCGGAGCCGTTTCTTTCCCCCCAAATGCCCCCACCACTGATCACACGGCCGGGGTTCTGCGGGAAGCCAGCCCCCGCCAGGCAGCCATCTCCGGGGACCACCGTGCGGTACCAGGACCGGGACACGGGGACCGAAGAGCCTGCCCCGCACCCGGACGCCTCCTGCGCAGCGAGGGGCCCGGGCTGCCCATGGCTTCGGGGGCCGGGAAGCCCGCCGGGCAGCCCGGTGGCCGCGCCCCGCTCCCCTCGGGCCGCCGGCGCCGCGCTCACCCGGGCAGGGCTTGCGGAGATGTTTCTCCAACAGCGACTCCTCCAACAAGAACTCGAACCAGCAGGTCTGCGGCGGGGTGCAGGGCCGGCTGGAGGTGGCCGCCTCCCGGTCCGCCGCCTCCGCGCTCATCCTGCCCCCGCCGCCGCTACCCCCGGGGACGCTGCCCGGCTCCAACCTGACACTCGGACGGACGTGGGCCCGGGACTGCGACCCGCGGAACCGCCGGGAACGCGGACGCGCTCAGGCCCTCCCGGCTCCCCGCACAACCTAAGATGGCGACGGCCCCGGCGGTGGCGGAGCCCCGGGCCCCGCCCCCCTGCGCCTCCGGCCAATTGCGGCTCGGGTTGGAGAGGAAGAAGGCGGGACCGGCCCACAGACCACGCCCCCTGCGGGTTACCGTGGGAGATGATTGGGGGAAGCTGGGTCCCAGCGGGCTTTTCGCGTTTTTCTGGGAGTTTCTCAGCGAGTGAAAGGAACACCCTGATTAGGGTTGCGAGGAGCCTCGACGTCCTTATGGAAGACGGTGAGCGCGTCTCAGCAAGGGGGCGGGGGTAGCAGCTGCTCTGCGAGTTTCGCGGTGCTGCCCAAGGACAAGCAGGAGGACGATGCTGGAAAGTCGGCCAAGAAAGACAAAGACCCAGAACAGATCGGGGTGGTCCCGAGGCAAAGTGCAGGACGAGCTCAGCTCCTAGTCCTGCTTGACAAAGCAGCGCGTGCCCAGCTGTTGCCTCTGAGACTGAAGATCCTGGGTTCCTGGCCAGGGCAGCCCTCAGCTCCTTGCTAAAGGGCTTATTCCACTAGTGTCACAGCACAGAGCCCAGGTAATTGACACCAGAAACACCAAAAGCCTCGATGCCCCAGGTGATGGCGAAGATGCTTGAACAACAGGTCCCATCAGCTGCACGTTTTGAAAAATTAAACTTTATTAAATTAAAAAAAAAAATAGTGAGCCAGGCAGTTTGTCTCCGGTGCTTTCAATTTCCCCATTTCCGTTTCTGAGGTTTCCTCCCACCTGGGTCATCCCGAAGGACTTGGCCCCCAGCGCCCTGGTCCCCTTCCTCTTCCTCCAGGGATGACAGCCTGCAGCGAGATGCGGACTTTGTCACTTCCCTGGTCTAGCTTTCAACATTTAGCTCCTATGTAAGCCTCTTGATGTCCCCGCTATGGGTATTGTTAACCCCATTTACAAAGCAAATATGTTCAAAAAACATATAATCATGTATGTCAGTAAGGTTTAAGAAATCAGTACAGCCGAAACCGGTTTGGCTCAGTGGATAGAGCGTCGGCCTGCGGACTGAAAGGTCTCAGGTTCGATTCCGGTCAAGGGCATGTACCTTGGTTGCTGGCGCGTCCCCAGTGGGAATTGTGTGGGAGGCAGCTGATCGATGTTTCTCTCTCATCAATGTTTCTAACTCTCTATCTCTCTCCCTTCCTCTCTGTAAAAAATCAATAAAATATATTTAAAAAAAAAAAAATCAGTACAGCCCTGGCCAGTGTTGGTTGGGCGGCGTCCTGTGCACTGAAAGGTTGCCGGTTTTCGGGCACATTCCCAGTAGGAGGTGTGCAGGAGGCAGCTGATCGATGTTTCTCTCTCATCGATGTTTCTAATTCTCTATCCCTCTCCCTTCCGCTCTGTAAAAAATAAATAAAATATATTTTTTTTAAAAAAAAAAGGTTGCCGGTTCCATTCCCAGGCCATGGTGGTCAACAAGAACAAGTGCCTTAAGAAAGGTGGCCAAAAGGGAGCCAAGAAGAAAGTGGTTGATCCATTTTCTAAGAAAGATTGGTATGATGTGAAAGCACCAGCTATGTTCAATATAAGATATACTACTATGTATTACAAAAACCCTAGTTATGAGAACTCAAGGTTTATGTATAAATAAAAAATAAACATTTTCCAAGAATTTTATTATGGAAACACAAGGGAGTGTAATTAAGCATGAAATAATTTCATTCATGATAATAGACACATTATAAAAATGTGAAGTAAACTAGTTGACACCCCAACTCTTTTAAAGGATTTATACTTACTGAAATTAATTTTTATTCTTTTGCAAAGACAACCTTAGTTACAGGATGAGCACATTTAATCTAAATATTCAATGTAATAGATATAATTCATAAGTCAACATACATAAAACCAGTTGTATTCATCTTTGTTAAACAGCTGTACAAAGCTATTAACATAAAATATGAAAGGATTCTTTCGGAAATATTTCAAGCCATAAGTCTGGAATGCATGTTTCTTTCTGATACTATTATTCCACTAATTACAATGATCCGATGTTCAGTGTATCTCCTATAGAACTGCACATAGGATTATATATACCGAGATTCAAATATTGCAAATTCTAAGAAACTTATAAACAGATTTGGTTCCAAGTTGCCTTTATATTAAATGCAGCAAATCTTTTTTATTATGAAAAACAAGTTTAATGTTTAGAAACCTTAATGGATGAAACAGTTGAATCAAATATATTCCTTTGCAATTTTGTCCTCTAATTTTATTTAAACTGTTAACTCTACACATTAAAAAACTTAAGCCACAAATAAAAGAAAAGAAAAAAAAAGTAAAAAAAAAAAAACTTAAGCCATTGTTTCAATAAGAAATTGTCAATTTCACTTGCAACTTTTTTAGAGCTGTACTTTTAATACATATTGGGATCTAAAACTATTAGCAAATAGCAAAAACTATTTTAAAAACTGGACCAATACAGAGAGAATATATTGATGCAAATCAGGAAGTAGTTATTTGCTTTACAGAAGATTCTTAAATATGCAGAATAATTCATAACATATGCCCTCTAAATATTTATGCATTTAAAATAAATGTACCAAAAAAAAAAATCAACTGACATACAACTTTTAGAAACCCCACCAATTTTATAAAGAGAGGCACTAGTTTTACCCACAAAAGGCATCAAAATGTTTTAACAGTTCAAAATAGACAGGCCAAGTAACAATTTTTCAAAAACAAAACAGTTTAATCAGATTCACTGTGTCCTTCAAGAAATTCATAATTTTTAAAGCATATTTTTCAGCCCTGACTTGTAACACACTTTGACCTCCACTTCTGCTTTTCCCTTGAATCAATCCGGACTGTGTGGAAGAGGGTCCCGACACAGAGGCACTGGCAATGTAGGTTCACATCCTGAAAAACGTGCTGACTACACACAAGTAATAAAGACAAAAGTTCCAAAGTGCAACGCATACCCCTGAGGTGGAAAAACCCAGCAGTCGAACAAAAAGCACCAAGATACAGATGCCAAAGGCAGAATAAACAGAAACCAGCGGAGTCAACGTCACAGACCCTATCAAGTAAGTTTTATTTGTTGGATTGTTTTGCATTTGCAAGCTAAATAAATGAATTTAGCAAGCTAGGAATCTCATCTCTGCCCTTAACAAAAATTTGCTTATTAGTGAAAATAGAATAGTGAGGTTGTGCTTAATAATAAGGAAAAAGTTACCAAATTTTTCTTATGGAAAAAAAAGAAATGGATAATATTTTTTCAAAAATATGAAGTAAACTTTGAAATAAAGACGTTAAGGCACTTATTTCAATGTTTTTAAGGGCAAAGTATGTTTTATATTTCTTGAAGAAATTCCTTCCACACAAATACAACAAACTTTGCTCCTCACATAATAGTGTTGTTTTTTTAATCCTCACCTGAGGATATTTTTCCATAGATTTTTAGAGAGAGTGGAAGAGAAAGGGAAAGACAGACAGAAACGTCAATGTGACAGAAACACATTGATTGGTTGCCTGCTGCACATGCTCGACCAGGTCCACGGCCAGGGAGGAGCCTGCAACCCAAGTACGTGCCCTTGACCAGCAAGGGCACATAATAGATCTTTATTGTCAAACCTAACAACTGTAAGTTACCCAAACAGGATTACTTACAGAATGCTTAATCACTTATTACTCTACAAATACGTAAGGAAATTAATTAAATGCACTCAGTTTTCCAGTACTATTGTTTTAACTACAGTTAAAATAGAAACAAATAAGCTTACTTCTCATATCCAGTATTATTATTTCTATATTGAAGATCACATTTTCCTTTTTAACTGATGCTGAATGAAAAATTTATTATTTCAAAAATTCAATTAAAAGTTTCTCCAAATCTGTTTTATTTAAGAAATAAGTTGACAGAAGCAAAAGCAACTTACTAATATACCACAAACAAAAATAAAACAAAAACACACAACAAACTAATTCTGCATATTTGATTATAATGTAAATCAATAAAAATTCAATTAAATATTTCATGCTGCATAGAAAATAGGCTGTTCTATTTCCCTTTCAAAATATGCAAACTGACTTTTAAATCACAATGTTTTACATGTTTTACGTACATAGGTTAACTATGGAAATATTTTCATAAGGCTTGAAGCTAAATATTAGTGACTCACTATTAAGATGTACAGAGAACCTGAAATACCCTGCCTACAGCTATCTTAATAGAATTGTTAAAAATTACATAAAAGTTTGAGAACTAATAAAATTAATGCACCAGATATGACACAGCCATCAAACAATCCTTAAGTTCCAAAAGAGCAAAGCACCCCAGAGCTAGTCTAAGAATGAATGTGCCTGTGTACTTTTAAAATATATTACAGAAAATAAAGATAATGGAAAGGTGCTCCCTTTTAATGTAGAGTAGTGAAACTGATTTTTACAGCACTTTGAAAACCTGGTCACTAAACAGATATACAAGATAAAAATAAACATGCATTCCCCCCCATCCTAGCCAAGTAAGTCATTTTAGATTTTCTTTTTATAAATGATTAAAATATGAAAATATTTAACTTAGAGGAACTAAGTGCTGTGAATTTTATAATTGTCATTTGGTTCTTAATGTTGAAGACTGCCTCACAGTTTCACAAATAATAGCACTTTTATTTTATAATATGCCTACCTGTAAACAGAGGTATATTTAACAGTATCTGCACATATCTCCCAGAAACTGTAGCTCATTTTAGTGTACATATTTTTATTCTGATAACAATTTTTTACCTAATATTTGAGTACAAAACATGTGAATAGGTTATAAATCCCATATTTGTATTTTTTAAAAACCTGATCAACATTTGTCTGTTTTAAAAAATATGTAGGTACAGAGAGTTACTATTTATGATGATTAAATTCATATCAAGTTTATGAGCATAAGTGACAAAAGCTAACCACTTAAAAGTCATAAAGTAATAAAATGCAGTATCATGCACTATGTAAATTACTAAGAAAGTGCTCACTTATATAAGCAGCAGATGAGAACAGTATCATGGAAAATCTGGATATACCTTTATATATATCCTTAAAAATCACTTTCCTTTATGCCATTTCCACTTTAATTTAAATGCCACATATTTTCAGCTAACATTTACGTTAGCTATTTATTGTAATATTTCAGTCCTATTATAAAGCATAAAAGACCTTTAGAAACTGCCTTGAATGTAAGAATAATTCTTCTTCTATAATTATATCATATTAAGTATATATTAAATGTTATGTTTGAGAAATATCCTAAGACCTTGAATATATTCAAATTCAAGATCAATGTTATGATAAAATAAAGATTTCTGAGGAAATTTTCATAACAGTTTGGAAGGTGAACTCTTGAAAGACCATGTAACAGTAAGAAGAATCCCTGGCTGGAACACTGCAGAGTGGTAAGCTATAACATTCACCAAAGGCCAGTGACGCTCCATCTTCTATTCCCCAGAGAGCTCTGGGTCCAGTTAATGGCAGGAGAGGAAAAGCAGCAGCACTTCCAATGTCCAGATTCTGATTTCCAAAAAGACCCCCATTGGTAGAAGAAAATCAACATTTTACTTCAGATGGAATAAGTCTCTACTATTTTCAAGACTGAAAGGATATCACAGTGTTGATTTTATATACAAAGTAAGACCTGTTCCAATACACTCTAGTGAAATAATTCACATATGGAGAATAGTTAATTTTGACCTCATGACAAAATCGCCCATATTTTGAGTAGGTTAACTTGTCACCCTCTTCACAAACCACCTATCAAGAGATATGAAACATAATATTAAAAGCTTATTAAGGTTATAGTATAAATAAAAGCAATGTACAAATGATTATATTCATATGGAAATATATTATGCTAAACATGAACTCACATTAGTCAGTGAACATCTCATATTGTTCAGGGAATAGAAGCCTCTTCATTAAAAGAATAACCACATACACTAAACTTCTGAGCATCCCATTGAGATTGAGAAACCAGTATAAAGTGTTTCTAATTTTTAAAATATTTAATTCTAAAATGTAGAAGGCTATATCTCCATAGTCCATTAAGAACCTTATCGCCGAAACTGGTTTGGCTCAGTGGATAGAGCGTCGGCTTGCGGACTAAAAGGTCCCAGGTTCGATTCCGGTCAAGGGCATGTACCTGGGTTGTGGGCACATCCCCAGTAGGAGATGTGCAGGAGGCAGCTGATCGATGTTTCTCTCTCATCGATGTTTCTAACTATCTCTCTCCCTTCCTTTCTGTAAAAAATCAATAAAATATATTTAAAAAAAAAAAAAAGAACCTTATCATGGCTGAGAAATGAACATCATGGTGGGGCAAAAGTAGGTTTACAGTTGTTCATGTAGAAAATAATACGCTAATAGAGCATACAAGAACACACTCTGTTTCCACATACTCACAACTGTAAACCTACTTTTGCTTAACCCTGTATTTTTAAAATTTTGATTTGAGAGAGAAACATCAATGTGAGAGAGAAACATCAATCAGCTACCACTCATATGCACCCAACTGGGGATTGGGCTGCAATCTGGGTATGTGCCCTGACCGAATATCGAACCCACCATGTTTTGGTGCACAGGGCAACACTAACCCACTGAGCCACAATGGCCAGGGATATATTCTTAATGTATATTCAAACATTTCTCCTGGCGTAGAACTGACTTACAATTATCTAGTAAAACAAGTAAATTTTTATGACTTATCCAGTGCACACCTTTACATTCCCACCTTAATGATGTTCACTAAGATAGCTTAGCTAGCTTGAAGGATTTTCTATAATAAAACACTAAATGTTATTCTAATGCCAACAAAAAATGTCAGAGAGCCAACTTTAAGAGTAAAATGATAGATTAGCTTTAAGTCCATGCCTGGCATTATATGCAAGTAACCTGGTCTTGGAGCATAAAGGTAGCCAAAAGCAGAATAAAAAGGCTCCAGATAGCAGATTACATACATGTTTAAATAAAGTCATTTTTCTCAAAAAGAATTCATTTCCAAATGGTTACTTACATGGCCATTTGCAATGTCTAATAAATCTTTAACCCTACAGCCTCTCATGGTTCCCACCTCATTGCAGATAGCATCCTCTACAATTAGGTAATTAGCTTTGTAAGATGTCAGTATTTTATAAATATCCTCAGCAGATCGCTTTGAATAGATTTGATAGATCTGAAAGAATATCATTAAAACAGTTATGTTAAAGGACATTTAAAACTTTTGTTAAGCAAAACTATACATTAAGCATCCACTATTCTCTTTCTTTCTCTATTATATTCTTAGGATTGAGTACTATCTGTGGAAAAGATATTCACTGAAACTTGATTCCTGCCTTCAGGAAGTTCATAAAAGTACTAGAGGCCCAATGCACGGATTCTTGCACCGGTGGGATCCCTCAGCTTGGCCCGTGGGGATCAGGCTGAAACTGGAAGTCTGACATCCCCCAAGGGTACGAGAGGACACTCTGCAAAGTTGCTGTCACTTGGTAGCTCCTATGTTGAGCGTATGGCCTCCTGCTGGTCATTGCATGTCATAGCTACCAATGGGTCTGCTGGTTGGCCAGTCGGCTAGTCACTTAGGCTTTTATATATATAGATTCCTATGCAATTAGGCATTTGTATATCTTCTTTGGAGGAATGTACATTCAAATCTTTTTTATATTCTTAAATTTTTATTTACTTTCTGATTTTAGAAAGAGAGAAAGGGAGGAGGGGGACAAGAGAAGGAAAGAGAGAGAGAGAGAAACATTGATTTGTTGTTCCACTTATTTATGCACTCACTGGTTGATTCTTGTATGTGCCCTGGCCAGGATCAAAACCACAACCTTGGTATATAAGGATGATGCTCTAACCAACTGAGCTACCCAACCAGGGCTACATTCAAGTCCTTTGCCCATGTCCCCCCAGCTTTATGGAAATATAATTGACATATAACATCATGTGCATTTAAAATATACAATGCACTGATTTAATATATTTAAATATGGCAGAATGATTACCACCATAATGTTAGCCTCCATTATGTCACATAATTACCATTTCTTTTTTTGTGGTAAGAATATTTAAGATCTACTCCCTTAGCAACTTTCAAGTATAAAATACAGCATTAATAACCATAATCAGCATTTCGTACATTAGATCCCAGAACTTACTCATCCTATAACTGGAAGTTTGCATCCTTTGACCAACATCTCCCAATTTCCTACCCTCTAGACCAGTGGCTCTCAACCTGTGGGTGGCGACCCCTTTGGGGGTCGAACAACCCTTTCACAGGGGTTGCCTAAGACCATCGGAAAACACATATATAATTACATATTGTTTTTGTGATTAATCACAATGCTTTAATTATGTTCAATTTGTAACAATGAAATTGGGGGTCACCACAACATAAGGAACTGTATTAAAGGGTTGCAGCATTAGGAAAGTTGAGAACCACTGCTCTAGACCCTGGTAAGCACTCTATGTTTTTATGAATTCTGCTTTTAAAAATTCAATATATAAGTAATATCATACAATATTGTCTTTCTCTATCTGACTTATTTCCCTTAACATAGTGCACTCAAGATTCATCCCTGTTGTTGCAAATGGCCTTTGCCCATTTTTAAATTAATTTGTCTTTTTATCATTGAGTTTTGATAGCTCCTTTAATCTTTTATATTACCATGTATCAGAGTATTTTATACTCATTCTATACATAAAATAAAGTCCGCAAGGTTAAAAATAACTTGACCATTGTCACAAAATATTGAATGAGCCAAGGATGCCTAAAATTTAAGTTTTGATTTCGTGGCATTTTTCATTTTGATTTTTCTCTTTAAATTTTTTTTTTTAATTGATTTTAGAGAGAGAGGAAGGGATAGACAGTTAGATAGGTAGGTAGATAGATAGATAGATAGATAGATAGATAGATAGATAGATGACATCGATTTGTTGTTCCACTTATTTAGGCATTCATTGATTGATTCTTGTATGGGCCCTGACTGGGGATCTGCCCTAATAATTAGGTCATGTCTCCAGACATTGCCAAATGTCCCCTAGGGGCATATTGTCCCAGGTTTGAGAATCACTGGCATAGGAGAGCATACAAAAATCAGTCACATGTCATGAATTCTAGATATGTGTCTAATTCAAATGATATGGTCTCTGAACATTAAGTAACTAGATACCATTCTAATGTTATACTGAGTATAATAGCCCACAATGAAACATAAACCATAGTGTCATAGATTTTTACCTTAGAAATACAAAGTGTATCAAGACATTAATTGACTTCTTTCCTTCAATAATGATATTATGTAGCTTTTTAAAAATTAAAGCTAATTAACCCTTTTAAAATTATTTGGATTTTCCCAGCTAATCAGGAACATATGCATCATTACAAAACTATGCTAAAATAGAGTGATGTTAAAAAAGATCCAAATATAGAATCTAAAATGCCTTACATTTTCATTTCTCTTGAGAAGATCATCATCATTGTAAAGAGGCAAGCTTGTCACCATCCAACCAGTGCATAATTTAATTGCACCCATTAATTGTGGACTCCCTGCAAACACAGCTGCAACTGGAGCTTGCCTTCTGCAAAGAACCATAGAGATTTAGACACTGGAAAGGTAAATATACTATTTAGATCACTCATTTATATAAACTCTGAAATACCAAGCAACTTACAATATATTTTATACTTATGTTTCAATGTCAGCCTTCACTTCATTTTATTTATGGATCCATTCAAAAATAAACTGAGCACCTACTATGTATTAGGAATGATTCTGAGTGCAGAAGATATAGAAATTGTTTTAAGGAGGGGGGTGGAGATAAGATCTTTGCTTGAAGACAATCTATATACATAAAAGCCAAGTGACCAGAACAACCAGAACGACCGATCACTATGACGCACACTGCGACCAGACAACCGGCCCAATCTGGGGCAGCCCCTCTCGCCAGCTGGCCCCGATGAGATCAGGGGCGGGGCCAGCCAGACAACCTCCCACGGCCCCTCACCTCCCCTGCAGGCCCGGCCCAATCGGCCCCCATGGGGGTGGGTCAGCTGGACCCCACCTGTGCATGAATTCATGCACCGGACCTCTAGTAAACATATAAATCAGGTGGCACATGGACAAGTCAATTCCATGCTCTCAGCTGATACTACCCAAACCTAGACATGTGAGAGAGGCCATACCAGACTATCCAATCCCAGCTGAGCTGGCCTGGACCAGAAGAATCCTCCCCACTCCTAACCCTCAAAATGGGGCAAAATAATAAGTTTATTGTTTGTAAGCCACTAAATATTGTGGTAGTCTACTATGCCATAAAACTAACCGACACAAACTAATTTTATTTTCAGAAATTACTAAAGGTCTAATTCTAGAGAGCTTGATTCTTACTGTTAGACTGTCTCCTCATGTGTTTTGTAATTTTACAGCTAATCTTCATGAAATTTTATTTGTGGAACCCTCTTGGTTGAGGATATGTCAGGTATTCCAGACCAACCCAGAGCCACTTTTTATGTTGATTTCTTGATTTGGGGTTTCCTAGATTAGTCAAGTATAATTTTAAAGTACAAACCCTTGTTAATTCAGATCCATTGCTACAAATTCAGAGAGATTTTTTTTTGACTAAGAGCTGAGGTAAAAAAGGTCATGCTTTCTTAATCATTTTTCTCTACCACTGGATGGATCTTTTGCTAGTCTATCCTTTCACTGGTAGTGTTACCCTTTGAGACCCCTTAGTTATATATGTGTATATTGGGGGAGGGGGAAAGTTGTCTCAGTTATAATTCTCGGCTTCTATAGGCCGAAAATCATATCTCTTGTATTGGGTGGGCATTAAAATTGAATTAAAAAATCTTGGTAAACTTAATTACCAAGACTAGCAATCCACCATTTGTCCAACTCCAACCTCGGGCGAAAGAAACACCCTTTTGACTATCCAAATAAAAGGTATTTGTTCCTTTTTATTCATATTTCTAGGTGTTTGATGGCAGAGAGTCTCAAATCTCAGACTTATCAATGCTATATTTTCAAAGGAGATGAGTTCATTTAGAAAATTAGAATTGTAAATCCAATAAAAAATTAAATATCCCTAAAAATACAATGTAAAATTTTATGAGAATTTGAAAAAACATTATTATTTACCCTGAATCCATAAGATAGCACACAATGATTAATTAATAGTTTAACAACAGTATTGGGCAGTTCAGTTCTTACTTTATCCAGGTCATAAGTTCCACTGTATCTGGGTCATAGAATTCTTGTAGTTCAGTTAATTCTGTCATTAATCTTGGAAAAAACTAAAATGCAAAAACAAAACCCACCCAAAGAATAAGTATCTAGAAAGTCTAAAACTTTTCCAGAGTATTTGAAAAGAGACTTTTTTACAAACAATTTTAGAATACTGTTCTGACAGTGACCTGCTCAGTCTTCTCAACCCAAATCAACTATTTTATGGTTAATTTACTGTCTAGACTCAATAAATAATTTTATAATTACCAAGCAATTACCAGTTGTGTCTTTTATGCACACACATCATAAATAATTTAAATTAATTAATTTGGAGTCAAATAGTTCACATGTTTATTGGCGATTAGTTTCATGCTATATTATAATTTATATTATTTTATAAATATTTACATTTTGGAGCTGCCAAAATACTTTTTAATATAAACACTGTTTATTCAGCAATTTCCTTTACCAATTATAAATTGAATTAATGACAGTATTAGACAACAGAAAATTGCATCAGATGGTATTCTAAAAATATTTTAGCTTTTCTATCCTGTTCTTAATGATAAAAAAAATTAAGTATTACTAAGAATACCAGACTTTATTTTGTTAGAACAGTATTTCAATATAAATATCCTACACACATATCTACCTTATAGATAAAGTTTTAATACAAAAATCTGATTTTCTTACCTCCTTCCATAAGCTGAGACCTATTATAGTGGGCACAGCCATACTCAGAATAAGAGCCTAAAACATGAAAGCAAAAGGGTTATGAGTAAATACATTTCAGATTGTACTTTAAAGTACTAGACACTGACTCTATGACCAAGCACATATCAATAGTTACACAAATTTAAGTCGGCATGAAACCTAGCTCATGAAGTGAGATGGCTGAAGACCAATGATAAATTTAAGACATATTAAACTGGAGGTAAAGTGAAACATACATATTTACAATATAATTTTAAGGCAGAACATAAAAACAGTAACACACATATATTTCAAATAACAGATCAATATTTGACAATTTTGACAGGAATTTAAGTTATGAAGAGTACACAAAGGTTCCTGAACAGCTACCTAAAACACTAACAACAGTAACAAAAACACAATGAAATAACACAGGCAAAATAGCTAACATACATCAATATACTAGCATGCTAAAATAAAAATGTATAAATTCCTTGGGGAAAAAACTGGCAAAATACAACATGACTAATATTAAAGGTAATTACTCATCATCTTTCTTCCCAAGTCTTTCTCCTTATTGTCCCGTGTTCATTGGTGACCCCATGATCCACAGTCATATAAACCAGAAACATAGAAAACAATGATTTCTCCCTTTTCCTCATTCTCCCACACTTAACAGGCACCAAGTCTTATTAATCTTCTAACTATTCTTTTCACTCCAGTATAGCAGAGTATGAATTGAATGGGCTTTGCAATAAGAAAAACCTAGCTGTGACTCCTGATGTCCAGCCGTATAAGCTATGTGATCTCAGGAAAATTATTTGACCGGTGTAGGCTTTAGTTTTTTTTGTCTATAAAATACTGATAATAAAACTTAGCCAATAGGTGTTTGTAGGGGTTGAGTAGCAAGTGAAATGCTTTGAAAAATACCTGACACATGTTGAGCACTCAATGAATTAAAGCTTTTGTTACTTTCATCTACCATGGCCTGTACCTGAGTGACAGCATCTTTCCTGGCTCCAGTCTGTCGCTGTAAGTCTATCATTCACGGAACTGTAAGGGTGAGCTGAGAGAAAACTGTAAGTCTGTCTCTCACACCCCTGCCTGCAATCTCCCTGCCTTCCTACTGCCTCTAGGGTAAGACCAAGTGCCACAGCAGGACACCGAGAGGCCTCTGAGACCTTATCCTCTTCAACTTCTCCAGTCTCATTTCTTGACCCGCCCTACCTCGCCTCACATTTTATGTGCTAACAAAACTAAATGTATCATGCTTTTTCTTTTCCTCTGTTTTTATACTTTTGATTACATCATTCTTTGCCTATCTGTGTTTATTCCTTCTACCACAAATACCCTTTCTTTCCCCTTCATTTGACTAATAACTTAGCATCTTTCAAATGTCATACTAGAAAGTCTTAAAAACTGAATTAAGTATCCCTTCTCTGTGTTCCAATAGCATCAATAATTTTTTAAATATGTTTTTATTGATTTTTAGATAGAGAGGAAGGGAAAAGGAGAAAGAGATAGAAAAATCAATGAGAGAGACACATCAATCAGCTACCTTCTGCATGCCCCTACTGGGGATTGAGCCAGCAACCCAGGTATGTGCTCCTGACTGGGAATCGAACCCGGGATCTCTTGGTCCATGGGATGACACTCAACCCACCGAGTTATACCAGCCAGGCGCATCAATATTTTTTATTAGCTACTTTTATGATCAGGAGACCATAATCTACATGATGAAATTAATCATGTTTTATTTATCTGTGTACTCCAAGCACATTGCACACAGCAGGCAGTATAAGTGCTCCATTCACACTGAAAACATACCAGAGATCTCAATCAAACCAAGATATAAAAATTAATTCTTGATAGCCTCTCACATTACTGATTCACTTTCTTTACCTTTCATGTTTTAAGTTGTCTGAATTAAAATGCATTTCTTTTACACTTAGAAATTATTAAAAAATGTTTTTCACAGGATCTCTTTTTCTACCCATAAGTTATAATGTGACTTATCCATGCTATTTCAATGGTATTCAATGTGGTTTCCATTTACATTAACTAGAAGAGAAACAAGTACTTAACCTAAAATAACAATGACTCACCAACAACACTGGGTGTACAGTTCGTAATCGAAGCCACTTGAAAAGTGTCGTCCAAAGTTCAGGAGAACAAACACCAAATGCTGCTAACATGCATACATAAGGAGTCCAGAGGTATTTCAAGCTGGAAAAGACAAAAGGAGTCACATATGAGATATCCTATGAACATCAATACTACAATCTGGTTTATAACTCCAGGAGATATCATGCACACTGAGTTATATTATAGACTATCCCCTCAAACACAAACTCTCTGCTCTAGAGATTAGACCATTATGCAAATCCACGGATTTCTCTGTATCCAACCCTTGCTCACTATTTTATTGCAAGAGCCTATAAATTAACATCTCTACCTTTAGGCTCTCCTCCAGCTCAACCAAATGCCAAATGAATCTTCTTCAAACATAACTATAAAACACTTTCTGTTCAAAATTCTAATGGCTCCCCAGTGCCTACTGAAATAAGTGAAAACTCATCTAAATAGTTTTCAGGACCCTCTAAAATATGGCCTTGACTTGCCTTTCCAGTTTTTTCTCCTACTACATCTCTAAATATGATTAGTGTTCCAGACAGTTTGAGGAACAATCTCAATGTTGCCATCCCATAATGCATAAGTTTTTCCCTCCCGGTACAAATGTAGCCCTCTGCCTTAGACTCTGATTCCCATTACAGCCAGACTCCTTGACGTCCACGCTCATCTTTCTTTCCCCACCTTCTACTCTATCTGATCACATCTTCCTTTAAAAAGTCCTCCTTTGGCTCTGAGTTGCAGCTCTTCCTCTGGTCCCTCCACCACAGTCCCTACTACTACTCATGCAGTTCCCAATTCCTAAATAGTTTAGTTTTAGCCCCTTTCCTCCATCTCCATTGCTTCTCTCCTCTAAATTCTATTGTGACATCTTCTTAATGGCTTATATTCTTCTAATCTTGTTTTGCTCAGATCTTTCTCAATTTTTGCTGCCAGAGAGATCTTACTAAAAAGCAATCTGATCCTGTCAAATTTTGGCATTAAACCACCTAATCTGGTCCCTATTTATTTTTCTAGACATTATCTCTTGCTACTTCCCTCTTATAGTTCCCACAAAATACTTCTTCCCAAATTACATATACACAAGGAAAGTGACCGCCAGGCCAATCTCTATGTCTCTCTCAATACTGTCACCCCAGCCCTGACCAGTTTGGCTCAGTGGCTAGAGCGTCGACCTGTGGACTGAAGAGTCCCAGGTTCGATTCCAGTCAAGGGCATGTACCTCGGTTGTGGGCACATCCCAGTAGGGGGTGTGCAGGAGGCAGCTGATCGATGTTTCTAACTCTTTTGTTTTTTTAATTTTTTTATTATTATTATTATTAGTTAAGGTATTACAAATGTGTCCTCACCCCCCCCATTAACCCCCAACCTCCCCCCCACACACAAACTCATGCTCCCATCCCCCTGTTGTCCATGTCCATTGGTTTGGCTTATATACATGTATACAAGTCCTTCGGTTGATCTCTTCCCCTGATGTTTCTAACTCTTTATCCCTCTCCCTTCTGCTCTGTGAAAAATCAATAAAATATATTTTAAAAAGAATACTGTCACCCCATTTAGGAAATGTTCCTTAAACTGCACTCTCCTACCCACCTCCGCAACTACTAGTAAATGCCTTTAAACTCCATTTAGGTTAAAAAAGTTTATAGACTTTGAGTTTATTATATAAAGTTTCACACATGTATTCTTGAAAGTATCCACCAATTACCATTAGAAAGGACACTTCTTAAGAAAATAGGTCAGCCCTGGATGGTATGGCACAGTTGATTGGGCGTCATCCATGTACTGAAAGTTTGCCGGTTTTATTCCTGGTCAGGGCACATGCCCAGATTGCAGGCTTGATCCCAGGTAAGGGGCATGCAGGAGGCAGCCAAACAATGTTTTGCTTTCACATCAATGTTTCTCCTCTCTCTCTCTCTTCTTCTCTTTCTCTCTCCCACTTCCTCTCTCTCTAAAAACTCAATAAAAATATATTTTAAAAACTTTAAAAATATATCATCAATTGGCTGCCTCCTGCATGCCTCCTCCTGGGGATCAAGCCAGCAACCAGGGCATGTGCCCTGACCAGGAATAAAACCAAGACCTCCTGGTTCACAGGTTGATGCTCAACCACTGAGTCATATCGGCCAGGCAATGAAAAAATATATTTTTTAAATAGGTCAAATAAAGTACACTTACCCTTCTATAATCATTGCAAGAGAACCAAAAAAAATAGTGTGAATCACATGATAAATTATTTCTGGCCTTTCTCCAATTCGTCCATCTTCAAGAGTAACAGTTTCTTTCAGGGACTCACCACTACAGAAAGGAAATATGTTGTTTACTAAAATAAATATTTGAAAAATAAAAGATCTTAAATTTCCTCATAAAAAGAAATATCAGTAGTTCTGATCATTTGAAAGTATATTCTGCTAGTCCAATACTAACTTTCCTATCTCCAAGTCTTTGAAAATGGCTTTTAGAACCTAAATGTAACTACTCAGTGAAGACTAAAAATGAAAGGTCAGAAATATAATTTAAAAAGTGTTTTAGGATCCTTTCCAAGATCAATTATCACTCACTAGTAATTGCTAAACCAATATATTTAAATCATAATTTAAACAACTAAGCTCTCAAAATCAAGATGCCACACACAATCCCTTTTCAAACGTGATAAACATTTAAAAAAATAATCAAACTTTATACTTAAAATCACTTATACTACTAGCTTCATTGAGGTTAAATAGAAAAAATTATTCTTATGTTAAGTAAAAATCTGAGTAAATTATCAAGTTTGTGAAAGCTTACCTGATTACTTAAATATTACTCCTAAACTAAATCTGGATATTACATGTTTAGATTTATAAACTTAAATTTTATCTGGTTAACTTATATTTTTTACATACTGATGAAGAGGGAATGAAATTAGAAGCTCTAAAACAAATACACAAATATTGGAGGAATATTAAAAGTAAGTATTTTATATACTGTATTTCCATAATATATTAGAAATGTGATTGATTCTCATTGGTACTTACTTAATTCTCCTAAAAATAACTTGCATCATAGAAAGAAAACAAATAATTAACACTAAAATATAGAAAGGTAGTAAAGAAGACTGTGTCAATCGCAAAAAAAATTCTTGAGATGGTGCCTGTAGGGATTCTTGACATAGGAGCCAATTCATTGTGAAATTCCTATAGAAGATAAAAATCATATTAAAATAACATGTGTTTTAAACTACTGACCATAAGAGTATTTTTTTTATCTCAGTAGAAACTTAGATAAAACAAAACATATTTCTTAAATCCATTCACTTATAACAGCCAGACCCCACCCTTTACAAGTGAAGACAATAGCATTTATAACATCTCCTCAACAAACTGCTCCAGTAAATGTAAAACTGTGGCTTTCTGTTACCAAGGAATGCTACCATCTCTAGAGTCCAATACAGTTTTAAGGGAGTTCCACTTTCTATTTGTATCTGGAAGACAATAAAAAATTCAGCTGTCCAACCTCTACATCTGCACTATCCACTATGTTAACTACTAGGTATATGCGGCTATTAGCTCTTGAAATGTGGCCAATATATACCCTGGATTTCAAAGATAAAAAAAGCATTTAAAAATACAAGATATGTTGCCCTGACCGGTTTGGCTCAGTGGATAGAGCGTCGGCCTGCGGATTGAAGGGTCCCGGGTTCGATTCCAGCCAAGGGCATGTACCTCGGTTGCGGGCACATCCTCAGTGGGGGGTGTGCAGGAGGCAGCTGATCGATGTTTCTCTCCCATCGATGTTTCTAACTCTCTATCCCTCTCCCTTCCTCGCTGTAAAAAAAAATCAATAAAATATATTTTAAAAATAAATAAATAAAATAAAAATACAAGATATGTTAATTTTTAATTGTTTATACATTAAAATAATATTTTTGATCTGTTGGATTAAATAAAATACATTACTAAAATTAAATTTACTTTCTTCTCTTTACTTTTTTAATATGGCTACTAGAAAATTATTTATGTGGCTCACATTATTATTAGATAGCCCTGATTTTAACAAATGTAACTCAACTGGTACGTCTTTTTTTTAAAAAAATATTTTATTGCCAAAACTGGTTTGGCTCAGTGGATAGAGCGTAGGCCTGCGGACTGAAGGGTCCCAGGTTTGATTCTGGTCAAGGGCATGTACCTTGGTTGCGGGCACATCCTAGGTAGGAGATGTGCAGGAGGCGGCTGATCGATGTTTCTCTCTCATCGATGTTTCTAACTCTCTATCTCTCTCTCTTCCTCTCTGTAAAAAATCAATAAAATATATTAAAAAAATATTTTATTGATTTTTACAGAGAGGAAGAGAGAGCGATAGGTATATGTAAACCTTTTGAGCTATGAGAAACAGGATAACCTTTTTTTTACCCTAAGCTAAATATGAGCAACAAGACGCCCAATTATATGTAGTTTTATCTGCATTCCCATTCCCAATCCATCAAGTTGTGTGTGTTTTTTTTTAAATTCCATTTTATCCTTAATCTCTAGCCCTGGGGAAGGAGTTAAGAGATGGAGTGATGTTCAGAAGTGCTCATAGACTCATGGAGAATGCCTGCTTCAAAAAGCACTGGATTTAGAATAATAGGTTAATGTTTCACAATGTGTTAAACAGTAATACAGCTGTATCAAAGAAGCTGCCATCAAAATATCTTGCACTTACAATAAATGCACATTTTTAAAATCTGCCTATTAAAGTTATTAATTCTATAATGGCCCAATTCAAATCCCAATTTAATGAGTATTCTTTCCATACCCCCAGTCTCAGCCTTTCCTTCTCAATATTCCCACAGCACTTTACTTATCCCTCAATTATAGTCCTTAATGCAATCTGCCATATGTTAGATTGCAGTCATTTTTTTTAACCCCCAGAGTACCTGGCCTAGTTCCTGCATATCCAATAAATATTTATTAACATTTCATTAGTGGTTCCTGAAAGTCTGTGTCAACAGAAATGTTCCCTAAAATACTGGTGAACTCCAAATCCTAATAGCCAATTCGCACACTTCACCCTGTCACACACAGAGCCGCAGTGCGATCAGGGGGTTTGGGCGCTGCCCCCTGTCACGCTGTTCCCGGTACCAGGAGGCCTCTCAGCTCTGCTGATTCCGGTGCTGGGAGGCCTCGCGGCCCCGCTGATCCCGGTGCTAGGAGGCATATTACCCTTTTTCTATATAGGATAGAGGCCTGGTGCATGTGTGGGGCTGGCTGGTTTGCCCTGAAGGGTGTCCTGGATCAGGTTGGGGGTCCCCACTGGGGTGCCTTGCCAGCCTGGGTGAGGGGATGATGGCTGTTTGCAGCTGGTCACACACCCTTCAGGGTGGGGGTCCCCACTGGGGTACCTGGCCAGTCTGGGTGAGGGGCTGAGGGCTGTTTTCAGGCCGACTGAAGCTCCCTTTTTTTCTTTTTTTTTTTTTTATTCTGGGCCAGCTTTAGCTCTGGCTCCAGCTCTGAAGCCTCTGCTGCTGAAATAAGGTATCTGGTTTGTTTCGGTTCTATAATCGAAACTCTGTATCAACTCCAGCTCTGAGATCCCGGGCTCGCTGAAAGCAGGTTCCCTGGGTTTTGTTTAGCTTCTATATTTGTTACAATGTTTCTTAAACTGCAAGCTCAGAGGCCGGCAAGGCAGGCAGGGAATGTTGGAGTCCTCCGTCACTGAAGCAAGCAAGCCTCATGTTAGTTTCAAGCTGCCTGGCTGCCAGCCGCCATCTTGGCTGGCAGTTAATTTGCATATCTCGCTGATTAGCCAATGGGAAGGGTAGCGGTCGTACGCCAATTACCATGTTTCTCTTTTATTAGATAGGATGGCCTTCTAAAGGATCATTTTATCTTAGACATACGTATATGGCTTACATTTCAGAAGACTTCTCCCTTGTTTAAACCATGCCAAATATTTTGTTAACTGTGATATATCACAACATGAAATTACATGCACAGTGTCTAAAATCCCATGTAATTGCAGCAAATGATAATAGGGTTCTGAGGTATAGTATATGAATTAAAGAAATGTGCAGGTAAAATATATTTCCTGTTATGCAAATAGACTCTGTTAGTATGTAAAATCATGTATTTCATTTTAGGCTTTAAAAAATGTATTTAACAAACAAACAAACAAAAAAGGCGAAACGCTATACTTGAATTTTAAAAAACGTCAGCTTCTTAAGCTGTCCTCTTAGTGCAGCAGGCAGTGTGTCAGTCTCATAAAAAGTCAGCTTCTTCTCCAATCACCATTGTAACCCCAAGATGAGATTCTTTGCTATGAAATAAATACCTTACTGCCTAACCCCTTTTTCGTGCCCATATCCTTTTAAAAAATATATCTTTTTTTATTGATTTCAGAGAGGAAGGGAGAGGGGGAGAGAGATAGAAATATCAATGATAAGAGAAAATGATTGATTGGCTGCCTCCTGCATACCCCACACTGGAGACTGACCCGCAACCCAGCATGCGTGCTAACTGGTTCATAGGTGGATGCTCAACCACTGAGCCATGCTGGCTGGGCCCCATGCCCTTTTTCATGTAAGCATTTTGCCAATGTAGTGGTTAAAATTACTGTGGTTCTTTATTCATTTTAAATCTCTCATTTATTCTGACCTTAGATTACACCATTATTCCTTATCAAGGGAGAAAGTAACCTCTAAATACTTTGATGCCACTGAGGTTTAAGTATGTCTAATTTCAAGAAGACCTAAATGAGAATTTTCTTAATGAGAGAAAACATTAATGTCAGATTTTTTCTAGACATAATATCCCAAATTACTTATTTTCTAAGTGGTATTTAGTTAGGTGTATACTTCCTCCTTTGATTATTTTTGTTCTTTATCTTCTAAGTCAGCGGTTCTCAACCTGTGGGTCGCGACCCCTTTGGGGGTCGAACGACCCTTTCACAGGGGTCGCCTAAGACCATCGGAAAACACATATATAATTACATATTGTTTTTGTAATTAATCACTATGCTTTAATTATGTTCAATTTGTAACAATGAAATTGGGAGTCACCACAACATGAGGAACTGTATTAAAGGGTCGCGGCATTAGGAAGGTTGAGAACCACTGTTCTAAGTGGTAATAGAATTAGGTAAACTTAAATAATCTAAAACTTACTTAGTCATATTTAGTCCAAGTTTCACTTCAAGGAATTTCAGCATGTGCCCATTTTCTTTGTGTGGGACAAACATCTGGAGGAGAAAAACACAAGTTACCACAAAAACAATTTGCTATACTTACAGCAATATGCTATTGTCCAATACGACAAACAGAAAACACAGCAAGACTACAAAACAAAAATATGAATGAAATAATACATGGTGTAACTGTGAAGCAAGGAGATCTATACGCATAAGTCCATCACATTACTTTACACTCAAGCCTAAAACTATAATGGGGTAGTAAGATTTCATCCTTATCCCACCTGGCTTAAGTAACCTACTTACTCTTCCAAATACTTCTGACTCATCTCAGTTGATTCCATGTATTACTTAATGTTAACTGCCTAACAATGACTCTTTAAATTAAATGGAAAATAAAGCAGATGTATTTTTAAAGTATATCCAAAAAAGAACCATAATCCTATTTTCTAACTTAATATGCTAGGCATGATCATTGGTCAACTCAAAATTTTACTGTACAAACTATTATCTTGCTATCTCATTACCCTCATTAAAATTTAGTCCACTTTATTTCATTATTTCATTTTTTCTGCTACATAAAGACACGGAGGTACTTACCTTTATTATAATATTCAATGTCACTGTCAGAGTACACACCAAATAAAAATTAATAAATTTCATTATTTTAGCTACGAAAGTTCTTTTCTTCACATTTAGCTGTGGGGGGAGGAAGGGAATAAAATGAAAAAAGAAGTGAGGCATAAAAAATTAACAATTTAAAAATTCACCATAAGAATGATAAAAAGGCAATTCTAATTACCTGAAGGCACTTAACAAGCATTAAGGTTACTACTAAACTTAATAAAGGAGACACCAATAAAGCTGAATTCTCAAACTGCAGTAAATATCCCAGAAACAGAGAAAATATATAGATTTTATAAACTTCATGAACCTGTAGGGACAAAAATAAAATGAATAAGAATAAAATGAATTTTATTGTACATATTTTTATTAGTTTTGTTTAGATTTTACTATAATTACAAGAAAATTGCTCTATTATCATTTAGGACAATATTGTACAAATGTTCAATCCGTTTTTTAATGTTATGCTATGTAATTAATTTATCACATCCTTCTTAGAAAGAATTCTTGCAAACAAAGCTAAAGTTTTAAAACGAAGGACATCTAAGTCTGCTGGGAGAAGCTTCTGTAGTCCCAGGCTCTGGCTTAATTTCACTTGGCTTACCTTGTTGTTAAAATGTGTCTGTGCAACATCAAACTGCATAAACCTTTAGCAGCAGTTCCTGAAATCTACCCAATGAAAATATACTGCCATAGCATGTAGGAACAGAGAAAAGTATTTTTGCATTTGGTCTATTTAACAAAGAGCATAAGAAAGTTAAATTCAGTGTCTTAATAGAAGATCTCCCAGGAAAGTTATGTCTTAGTAGATTTATTTTTTAAAATTCAATAGTATAATAATTTAACCTATCCAAAAGTTAATTCATTTTATTATTATTTTAATCCTCATATGAGGATATTTTTTTCCATTGATTTTTAGAGACAGGAAAGGAAAGAGGGAAAGACAGGGAAATATCCAAGTGAGAGAAGCTGATCGATTGGTTGCCTCCTGCACACACCCTGACCAGGGCCCAGGCCTGGGAGGAGCTTGCAACCAAGGTACATGCCCTGGTCTGGAATTGAACCCAGGATCCTTCAGTCCACAGGCCGACACTCTATCCACTGAGCCAAACCAGCTAGGGTGTAAAGTTAATTCATTTTAGAAAGGGAAAATTAAGACAAAGCATAGGGCCCAGCCGTGGCTCAGTGGCTGAGAGTCGAACTATGAACAAAGAGATCATGGTTTGATTCCTGGTCAGGGCACATGCCCAGGTTGCAGGCTCAATCCCCAGTGTGGGGCATGTAGGAGGCAGCCAATCAATGACTCACTCTCATCATTGATGTTTCTACCTCTCTCTCCCTCTCCCTTCCTCTCTGAAATATATATATACATATATATATATATATATATATATATATATATATATATATATATATGACAAAGCATAGGTGTTTAGGGTGGGGATGGGAAATAAAAAGGCAGAGTGTTAAAAGTAAAGAAATAAAAAACAAAAAACAAAAAAACAGCAAGAAAAAAAATCCCTGCCCTAGCCAGTTTGGCTCAATGGATAGAGCACTGGCCTGAGGACTGAAGGGTCCCGGGTTCGATTCTGATCAAGGGCACATACCTTGGGTGTAAGCTCAATCCCCAGCCCTGGTCAGGGCACGTGCAGGAGGCAACCAATTGATGTGTTTTTCTCACATCGATATTTCTCTTTGTTTTTCCCTTTCTTTTCCACTCTCTCGAAAAATCAATGGAAAAATATCCTTGGTGAGGATTAAAAAAAAAAAAAAAAAAAAAAGAATGCTTATAGCAGCACATGAACTGAAAAAAAACCCTGAAATTTCCATCAACAATAGAATATATAAACAAATATAAATAAATAAAATATAGCTCAGTACATCACCATGGATGAATCTCAAAGGCAAATCAGATAAAAGTACACAATGAATTACAGCTTATTTTTTTAGGAACACACAGCTAGCTGGTAAAAACCATAAAGAAAAAGAGGAAAGAATTAACAAGATTCAGGACAGATAGCCTCTGTTGGGGAGGGAACTGGATATGATTGGGGAAGAGTTAGAAAGAGGCTTCTAGGCTATTCAAATACTCGACTTCCAGGCCTGGGTGATCAAATACCCATATTATATTCTAATACTGTATATATACCAGACATACACTCTTTTGTACATGTCCTATATTTCACTTTTCTTTCTTTTTAAATAAACAAAAACAGAAGAAGGAGAAATGGCTAGAAATGGAGAGGAAGCACAGGGTGACTTTGTTTAAGCAGATCGTGTTTAAAGGGATTTCAAAGTGCATCTAAAAGGATAGAGGAGATGAATTTAGCAATCTTTGGAGAAGTATAAAATCAGAGACTATTAAAACATTTTAAAATAAAGCTTAAAAGTTAGATGGTTTTAGATACAACACTATAAAAACATTTATTTCTCTGATTTTAAAGTCACAATTTCAAAATGCCATTAATACCTTATCACTTTGCTCCAGTGAAAAATTATCTAGCAAAAACAGAGATATTGCTTGAAGAAACAAGAGGTAGTGGCTGTACTCCCACATCATCATAAACATGTAAGTTGAAGCACTCATCAATAAGTAGCAAAACCTCTAGGGAAAACAAAAGAAAGAAACTAAATATCAATAGCATTATTACTATAAATATCTATGAGGTTGTTACCTCAAAGTGGCAGCTCTGCTATTGGTTCAACGTTAAGCTAATTCTTGAAATTTTGTTTCCAAACAACATAATTATTAGTAAATCCTTACATAAACAGTAAGATCTTAAAGCACTCTAGAGAGAAATCAATGACACCCTTCAAAGTTCAGCATCACACTGAGAATTTCAGAAGACAAAGGGAAAAATAAAATAAAATTCAGTACAATTTTCTTTCATCACCAAAGAGGTAAAGTAATATAAGAAAACTGTGGCCTTTACTAGATCTGGCTCTGGTGGGCTTTTCTTACTGCGGAAGTAACTCTTTTCACCCTAGAAAATATTTTCACTTCCATCCTGCTTCATATTTTCCTTCATTAGTATTTTGGTGTCTCACTCGGCCTATTGCACAGCTCGTAGAAAAAGCACACTGCTATTTAAATTTCTTCTCAGAAAAGTGTACTGTCAACCACAGAAAACTCTTAGGTGTTTTCCTCGGCGGAAGAACTAAACACAAGGATCTCATTGCCCTTGCGTGAAATGTGCCTGACTAAAATCAGTTCTGTCCTTCCAGTGTCATCTCCCAAATGAGCCTTAGTGAGCAACCAAGTCTGTGAGAAATTTACTGTCCCTTCGCATATTTCTCACAACAGTCTGACCTCCAGGGATCTACTCTTTCATTCCCGGTTCTTCTGCAGCAATGGTGTCACATGGCTGTGTTCCCGTAAGAACAGTGAAGGAGAAGGTCAAGTCAGGAAACCTAAACCATCCAGATCCAGCCGACTACACTCAGTGAGATATCCCACAGCCAGAATACCTCAGGCCATCAGCAGACATAAGAATTTTTCAGCATCCGGAAGAAGATTAAGACCAGAAGACAAAATGTACTAGCAAGAGATGAAAAATTTCCACCAGTTGTTCCAAGAATACCAACTGCAAGGCCCGAAGGACTCAGGGTTGTAGAACACATGGGCTTCTGATCTTCTATCACAACAGCTATAAGCGAAGGTGTTCTGAAATCTAATGTGGAACCACCAGAGCTGCAATAACCAGGCCTGAAACCACCATTCCCAGAGAACCCAGTTAGAGAAACCACGAAGGCTCAGATCTAGACCCAGCCGACCTGCTGGCCATTTGGAGACTGCTTTGGGGGAGCTGGAGAAGAGCGACCCTGTACTGAAACCCCTGCTAATTTTATTCTCAAACTACTTAAGAACATGTAGTGAAAATCAGACAGAAATACGTATCAAACACAACCCGGACAATTAACTACGTTATTCCTTTCTCTGAACATTTTCAAAACTCTCTGCATTCTTCTATACTACTCCTAACCCTGCCCACTTCCTTTTCAACTATGCCTTTATTATGAACCTTTTTATATGTAACGTAAGTGACACACTAAATGCATTTCAGTAATCAACCATAGGCATCTCTGGGTGGCTTCAGGTAACTGTACAAACTATCTGAGATTAGATAGCCTGATGCAACGGGACCATGAGATCTAGCCTCCAGAGCGAGAAATACGCTACTGCCAGCAATGAAAAGGAACAAGCTACTGACATGCAACGTCTTGGTAGGATATTAAGAGCATTAGTCTGAGGGAAAAAGACAATCTTGAAGGATACCATATAATTCCATTTAAAAAGAGGGACATCTGTAATATTCTCAACAATAAAGGGTTTTTTTACATAATAATTAAAAATAAAATAATAATAAAACAATAAATTGAAGAAATGTTCTTCCCTACAAGGCTGCACAATCTATCTGGAGAATACTGAATGACAGACTCCCTGACTATTAAAGAAAATATTCTTGCCCTAGCCAGTTTTGCTCAGTGGATAGAGCGTCAGCCTGCGGACTGAAGGGTCCTGGGTTCAATTCCAGTCAAGGGCATATGCCTGGATGGCAGGTCGATCCCCAGTAGGGGATGTGCAGAAGGCAGCCAATCAATGATTCTCTCTCATTGATGTTTCTATTTCTCTCTCCCTTTCCCTTCCTTTATGAAATCAATAAAAATATATATTTTTTAAAAATTGCTGGAAAAGGTTGGGGGGGGGAAGGACCTATGTAATACTTTCAACAATAAAGATTTAAACATAAATTAATTAAATAAATAACATAAAAAAGGAAAGAAAATATTCTTGCTGAGAGAGCTATTTATATAAACACAGCAAAACCAAATGTACAAATCTGAAATGTGTTAATGCTATTCTATATAATAAAGAGCTAATATGCTAATTAGGCTGAATGGCAGGACGACCTTCTGGACGACCTTCTAGGGCTGCAGCTGTGGCTGAGGCCCTTGTACAAATTTTGTGCATCAGGCCTCTAGTTTTACATAAAAAAGAAAATACTATAGCTATAAAAAATGAAATTAAAAGTTTCCTATGCTCAGAGCATTTGTCATCACTGAAAGTAGAAGAGAACACAGTACATTTTTCTGAGATTTCAAAAAGAAACCTTATTTCTTTTTGAAATCTTAGAAAGAGTGTATCTTATTTCCCAGCCAATCAGGTTCAATAGAGGCCTTTCCTTGTTCCTTATGATTTTTTTTTCCAGGTAGGAATTTTAACCCAAGATAGGCAGATTGTCAAAAGATTGCTACATTTCAGTTTATGCACTTAAAATCTTTATTCTGAGTGAGTCTGTAAGCTTCATCTGACTACCAAAAGGATTTATGGCAACAACAAAAGAAAAAAATCTAAACTATCTGAGACAGTCTCCTGAAACTCACTAACCTACCTACACCTCATCACAGAAAACAAAGGTAAACAGAAAGATATGCAGTGCTACCATAATAGTTAATGTTGCTGTCATTTGTAGACACTTTTTATATTTCATTAATATTTCTTTAACTTGTGATGACTAAAGGCCATCAGTGCTACAGAAGTGAGTGAAATGGTAAAATAACAATGAGATTTTCAAAATAAGATATTATTCATATATTTGTCAAGTAACTGTACTAAAACAATATATCTTCTTTCTCCTAAAAATAATTTATTGTCAATTAGAATGCAAAATAACAGTGTTATTTATGTTAGGACTACCTAACTATATCATTACGTAGTAACTAAGCTTCATTGAATTTAACTCATTATTAGCTTTAAAAGTATGTACCAGATTTGTAATATGTCAGAATTGTGAGAAATCAATTTGTATCTTACCCCCCCAAAACTATTTGTATGATTAATGAAAATAAATCCCAACTTATGACCAAAACAACAAAATTCTATCTTACCTCTCCGTAAGTATTTAAGTTGCTTTTTAAATAGCCGGTAAGTGCAGCAATTTGGCATGCAAAATATGGTAGTGCCCAGTTTTCTCTTAAAGGAATGGAGTATTCAATTCTTGTTGTATCCATCCTAAAATAAACCACAGATAAAGAGCAAAAGAGCAAGACATTATATTTGTGTAACACTATACTTATCAAAACACTTTCCCACACATCTCATTGTTCTCCATAACAATCCTGTGACGTAGACATAGACAGAGCCAACCACTCCATCAGCCCAGAATTGGGGAGCTCAATCCAGCAGTCCCTGTTCCAAAGGTTCTAGCACTGTCCAACTCACAAATTAGTGCAGTAAAATCTTTAAAACTCTGCTCCAGAAACACTTTCTGGGGAGGAGATGAAGGGATCCTTCTCCTCTAGTCACAATAGCACTAACTGAGTAGACTCTCTGCCAATTATTCTCTATCCCTGCACAAGCCTCCTCACTGCTACCTTCCTGAACACCTGTGTTCCTCACTCTCTTCCCCTCCCCATGCTTGCAGTGAGGACCAGAAGGCTAACAGTGGGATGTGACAAAATCAAATGAAACCCACTTGTTCTCCCCAGTGACTGAGTCTAGCAGATAGCAGCACAAAACAGCAGTTCAAAATATTTGTTAGGTCAAGTGGGATTCATAGACCTGCAGACACATTCACAGAGATCAGCATGCTTTGAGTTCAAGTTTGTGTCTAAAGAAACTCCAAAAGTGCAATTCCAAAAGCCAAGGCGAGAAATGTATACACAGGGAGTCACTAATTTTCTCATGCCAGGAGAGCCTGGTGCTCCATTTGACAAAATGTATGCCAAACCTGCACGCATACAGGCAGACAGAGTGATGAGGGCCTATCTGCAGTGGCTAAGGCGAGAGCCTGGCTGAGACTGAGAGTTTTTGCCCTCAGGACGATATACCCAGCAAGTGGCGGACGTGCTCTGTGAGGAGACAGTTCATGAGCAGGAGTTGCTCAGGACCTGGACAGTAAGGAGAGCTGGGCAGACACTGTTCCCACAGCTATGGGCAGCGTTTTATAGCAAGATGTACACAGTTCTTCACCTTTATTTTATAAACTTTTATAAAGAGAGAAGAGAATGCATCTTTACTTGAAAAGTTCATTATCAAGAATTTGGGGGCGGAGTGGGGGGGAGAATGAACTGTCAAAGGGTGATTTGAAATTTTCTGCAATATTAAGCTGGTGCTTAATAAGTAATAATAAAGAAATTTCAAACATTTTGTCAGGAAACAAATAAACAAATACCCTGTGAAGTCACTTTCCACAGTGTACCAGTTAGTCTATGTGATGAATAGTACAGGGGTGGGTATAAGTAGTGAGTATGTGAAAGTTTATTCTTGTATTATTATTTATTCTTATATTATACTAGAGGCCCGGTACAAAAATTAATGCATGTGGTGGAGGGAGAGCGGGGGCGGGGGGGGGGGCATTTCTCAGCCTGGCCTACACCCTCTCACAATCCAGGACCCCTCAGAGGATGTCCGACTGCCAGTTTAGGCCCCGATCCCACAGGGATCCCGCAGGGATTGGGGCCTAAACTGGCAATGAGACATCCCTCTCACAATCTGGGACCACTGGCTCCTAACCGCTCACCCTCCTGCCTGCCTGACTGATTGCCCCTAACCGCTCGCCTGCCTGCCTCATTGCCCCTAACCACTCTGCCTGCCTGCCTTATGGCCCCTAACTACTCGCCTCCCTGACTGATCGCCCCTAACCACTCTGCCTGCCTGCCTGCCTGATCACCCTTAACCGCCTCTGCCACAGCCCCCACCGCTGCGACTTTGTCCGGAATGACTTCCGGAAGGTCGTTCAGCTGTTTGGTATAATTAGCATATTATGCTTTTATTATTATATTTTTCCATACATACAGCTTTTGCCCACCCCTGTATATGGCAGAGTGATGGCATATCATTCTGAGATTAGGTTATAAAACGTATCTGGCTTCCACTATGGCACACTCAGTGCACACTCGTTGGATCATTTACTCTAAGGAAGCCAGCCAAGTTGTGACTAGCCCTGTGGAGGGCAATGTGATGAGAAACGAAGACCTTGTAGGCCAGCAAGGAAGTGAGGCTTCTTAAAAACAGCCACAGGAGTGAACCTGGAAGTAAATGGTCCAGGCCAGTCAAGCTGTCAGATAACTGCAGCCCCAACCAACTCCTGACTGCAACCTCATCAGAGGCCCAGAACCAGAACCACCCAGCTAAGCCACTCCAGATTCCCGACCCTCAGAAACTGTATAAGAATAGCCCTGGCTGGTTTGGCTCAGTGGATAGAGCATCAGCCTAAGGTCCTCGGTTTGACTCCGATGAAGGGCACATGCCTGGGTTTAGGGCTCAATCCCCAAGAGGGGTGTGCAGGAGGCAGCCAATCAATGATTCTCTCTCATCATTGATGTTCTCTCCCACTCTCCCTCTCCCTTCCTCTCTGAAATAGGTAAAAATATATATTTTAAAAAAAAGAGCTCTGACCAGTTTGGCTCAGTGGATGGAGCGTCGACCTGCGGACTGAGGGGTCCCAGGTTCGATTCCGGTCAGGGGCATGTACCTTGGTTGCCGGCACATCCCCAGTGGGGGGTGTGCAGGGGGCAGCCGATCGATGTTTCTCTCTCATGGATGTTTCTGACTCTCTATCCCTCTCCCTTCCTCTCTGTAAAAAATCAATAAAATATATTAAAAAAAGAAATTGTGTAAGATAATGTTTATTGTTTTAAACTGTTAAGTTTTGGGATGATTTGTTAATACAGCAATAACTAATAAATTTCATAATCAAGAATTTTTTTTAGGAGGTCTATATTAAAAATAATGCTTAATCAACACTAATAAAAGAGAAAAATGGTAATTGGCGTACGACGATACCCTTTTCATTGGCTAATCAGGGCTATATGCAAATTAACTGCCAACTAAGATTGGCAGTTAACTGTCAACAAGATGGTGGTTAATTTGCATATGTAGGCACAATGCAGAGAGGCGAAAGGGAAAGCAGGAAGAAGCCCCCTGCCACTGACAGTGATCGGAAACCCAGGGGGGAGCTAAGAGCTGGGGGGCAGGGCAAAGGCAGCCCTGGGGCCGCCTTTGCCCTGCCCCCCAGCCATGATCGGAGAATCAGGTGCCTTTTCCGCCCTGGCCAGTGGTAGCAGGAAGTAGGGGTGGAGCTAGCAATGGGAGCTGGGCACGGTTGAAGCTGGCAGTCCCAGGAGCTAGGGGCCCCTTGCCTGGGCCTAAAGCGAAGCCCACGATCGCGGGGCCGCTGCAGCTGTGGGTCCCCGCTGCCCCGGCCGGACGCCAAGGCCAGAAGCGTCAGGCCTGGGCAAGGAGCTGATCCTGCGATTGGAGGGTGATGGGGGTCAATGCCTGAGGGCTCCCAGTATGTGAGAGGGGGCAGGCTGGGCTGAGGGACACTCCCCCCCCACACACACACATACCCAGTGCATGAATTTCATGCACCGGGCCCCTAGTTTGTAATAAAAACCATTTCACTCTGAAAAGCAAGACTTTCTAGACTTAGTCTATGAGTACTGAAATGTCTTTCTGTGAGTTGGCTATTACATTTCTAAAAATGAATCCTAACAGAATTTTAGAAAAGTACATGGCGACTTAAAATATTCTCGCCCAGCCAGCATGGCTCAGTGGTTGAGCATCAACCCATGAAGCAAGAGGTCGCAAGTTCAATTCATGGTCAGGGCACATGCCCAGGTTGTGGGCTCCATCCCCAGGGGGAGTACATGCAGGAAGCAGCCAATCTATGTTCTCTCTCACTGATGTTTCTCCTTCCCTCTCTCTATCCTTGTCCCTTCCTCTCGCTCTAAAATACATAAAAAACATCAAGAAACTTATATAGCCGAAACCGGTTTGGCTCAGTGGATGGAGCGTCGGCCTGTGGACTGAAGGGTCCCGGGTTCGATTCCAGTCGGGGGCATGTACCTGGGTTGCGGGCATATCCCCGGTGGGGGATGTGCAGGAGGCAGCTGATCGATGTTTCTCTCTCATCGATGTTTCTAGCTCTCTATCTCTCTCCCTTCCTCTCTGTAAAAAATCAATAAAATATATTTAAAAAAAAAAGAAAAAAGAAACTTATATATTCTCTAACAGGTACTTTCTGACATAACAAGAAATCACTTTATCCCCCTAGCAACCACACCAAATTCTCTAGTACTATTCTTTTTTGCTTTCCTAGTACTTTTCTATACTAAAAGCAACCAGAGCTATCCTTAAAGAAATAGCTAATTCCAAATCTTTCACAGGGGATATACAAGGTCAGCCTGCTTGTTTAGTCAAAAAGCAAGAAAGCTTGCAAAGATTAATGAAGATGTGTCAAAAGAACTCAGAAGTCAGCCTGAAAAGACTCCTACTGACCAAAGTTGTGACAATTTGAGCAACTAAAAGAACAATCATGGTAATGTATTTAGTCCTATTGAGCCAATGGAAATTCCTAAGTAGAGAAAGATATTTAAAAAGGGAATACTGCCTTAGCCAGTTTTGTTCTGTGGTTAGAGCATTAGCCCTCGGACTGAAGGGTCTTGGGTTTGATTCTGATCAAGAGCATGTCTTTCAGTTGCAGGCTCCATCCCCGGCCCGATCAGGAGCCTGCGGGAGGCAACCAATCAATGTGTCTCTCTCACATGGATGTTTTTCTCTGACTCTCCCCCTCCCTTCCACTCTCTCTAAAAATCATTGGAAAACATCCTCAGGTGAGAATTAACCAAAAAAAGAGAGAGAGGGAGAACAGCAGAAAAAGTTTCTTATCACAATTGGAGACAGCTACAAACACACGCAGAAATTGGTCAAGTGAAGTTAACCATTTGTCTGACTTTCAAATAGTAAATGAATTTAAAGACAGCCAAGACCCTGGCTAATAAAGAAAAACTCTACCTTTGGAGAATGAAGAAAATGCCCTAGCTGGTTTGGCTCAGTGGATAGAGCGTCGGCTTGCAGAACAAAGGGTCCCGGGTTCGATTCGGGTCAAGGGCACGTATCTTGGTTGGAGGCTCCTCCCCGGCCTAGGCCCTGGTCGGGGCTCGTACAGGAGGCAACCAATCGATGTGTTTCTCTCACATCAATGTTTCTTTCTCCTTCCCTCTCTCTTCCAATCTCCTTAAAAAATCAATGGGCCCTAACCGGTTTGGCTCAGTGGATAGAGCATCGGCCTGCGGACTCAAGGGTCCCAGGTTCGATTCCAGTCAAGGGCATATACTTTGGTTGCGGGCACATCCCCAGGGGGCGTGCAGGAGGCAGCTGATCAATGTTTCTCTCTCATCGATGTTTCTAACTCTCTATCCCTCTCCCTTCCTCTCTGTAAAAAAATCAATAAAAATATTTTTTTTAAAAATCAATGGAAAGATATCCTCGGGTGAGAATTAACAAAACAACAAATAAAAAGAATAATGACGAATGTAGCTAATGAAAATAGAAAAATAATTTTACTAGAGGCCCAGTGCATGAAAATTCATGAACTGGGGGGGTCCCTCAGCCCAGCCTGCCCCCTCTCACAGTCTGGGAGCCCTCAGGGGATGTCCTACTGACGGCTTAGGCCCCTTCCCCACAGGGAGCAGGCTTAAGCCGCAGTCTGGCCTCCCTCTGCGGGAGGCGGCCAGGCCAATCAGGGGAAGGCGCCACGCCCATCACCCTGCCTCTGCTGCTGCCTCTGGCCTCCCTCTGCAGGAGACAACCGGGCTCATCAGGGGAAGGCTGCCACTGCCAGCTGCTGCGGCTGCCAGCCCTCCTCGCCCTCACAGCCACTGCAGCTTTATACGGAAGGACGTCCAGAAGACATCCAGTCTATCCAGTCTAACTAGCATATTACCCTTTTATTAGTATAGATAACCAGAATGAAATCACTAATTTTGGAAAGATTACTAACTGGAGCTACAACCCTTAAGTAAATGGTTAATGGTGAAAAGGAAATTCATTTGGTACCCCAAAACAATGCACAGATTATTTTTTAGTCTTAAGAGGAAAACAATAGAGAGATCAGACTGTCATCCCCTAAACTAGCAGTCAATCTCAGTTTCACTCAACCAACGAATGCATAAATAAGTAGAACAAATCAGTGTTTCTCTCTCTTTCTAAAACCAGTAAGAAAATAAAATAAAAAGCAAAGCACACTGCCATCGATTAATATTGAATAGTTATCTGTGGTAGTTAACTTAATGGTGATGTATCTGATGCCTCTTCCTTCTTTTCATGAAGCTTACATCATCAATTTTAAATAGAAGAAGTATATCTATATATGCCAATGTCATTATATCTGAAAAAAGAGATACAAGGTGCATATAATATTTTCCAATTGCTGCATGACAAATGACCACAAATGTAGTGGCTTAAAACATATCTCGAAACCAAAAGGTCGCTGGTTCGATTCCAGGTCAGGGCACAGGCACAGGTTTTGGGCCCAATAGCCGGTAGGGGTCATGCAAGAGGCAGCCCATCAATGTTCCATTCTCATATCGATGTTTCTATCTCTCTCTCCCTCTCCCTTCCTCTATCTCTAAAAGTCTATAAAAAAAAAATCTTTAAAGAAACAAAACAACACAGCACAGATTTATTAGTTCACAAATCCAGCACTTAGCTAGATTCTCTGCTCAGAGACACCCGAAGCTAAAATCAAAGCATCAGCTAGGGCTGCAGTTCTCATCCATATTTGTAGTCCTTTTATGAGCTCAATAGTTATTAGGAAAAGTCATTTCCTCCTCACTTCAATTCAGCAACAGAACAGCAAACCCTTCTCATGCTTCAAACTATCTCTCACTAGTTGGAAAAAGTTCTGCACTTTTAGGGGCTCATCCATTAGGTCAGGCCAACTGGGTAACCTTCCTACTTAAGGTCAACAGTGCCATATAAAATATGAGAGTCAGGGGGAGAGTCAGCATTTTTAGAACTGACTACCACAGACACAGAAAGTTGTAAAACTTAATTAAAAACACCTTTCTTACCTGTTAATAATGAACCATGCAACAGTAAGCATTCCTGCTAGCCAGGTTCCACTCATAAGCCAACTTGTAACAAATAAAGCAGTAACATATATTCCTTGCAATCCAAAAACAATACCAATATAGAAATATACTGGCTCAATAATCTCCTAATTGAAAAAAATAGAGAGATAAGGAGATAACAGAATTACATCAAGTAATTTTGAGGATTCATAAGTATGTGAGATAATAGCTATTATAATAAAAAGAAAAACACATACGTTGCTACCAGTTGCTTGATATAAAACACTGGCTATAAGTTCTGGATATAGAGACATTTGTTGCACTGCATTTATAGTCTTCAGAGATACAGTTTTGTTATTATGTGTCAGTTCATAAACACCTAAAGACAGAAACATTTTTCTCTAGGTTATTTATTCTGCTTTTATGATAATTAAACATGTCATTCAGAAGTCACTGAATATTTTAAGTTAATATCAAGAAAAATCCCAAAATAATACTGTGTCTCATTTTTCCAATTATTTTATTAAGTATAAGGAAGAACAATATCTATATTCTGAGACAAATCTCTACAATCAAAGGCTACGATACAGAAGAACAATGTTTTATTTTATATTTATTTATTTAAATTCACCTGAGGACATGCTTAGAGAGAAGAAGAGGGAAGAGAGAGAGGGGGAGAGAGAGAGAGAGAGATATGAGAGATAACACCAAGTGGTTGCCTTCTGTCCGTGCCCTGACTTGGGACCAAACCCAACACCTGGGTATGTGCCCTGACCAGGAACTGAACCGGCAACCCTTTGGTCAGGACGATGATGCTCAACCAACTGAGCCATTTTGGCTGGGAAAAAATGTTTTATTTTAAAATAAAAATATTATTATTAAAAATATAAATGTACTTATCATACCTCTTTCAAATGAAGGTGCCTTTAACATATCTTTATAATAAGAGTAATAAATGGCACTGTCACCCTGGAATGTGATTTCTCGTTCAAGCTCCTAAAAGAAAATATAATGATTATTTAAATACCAGTGTCCTAAATTTCAACTGCTATCTTCCATCACTCTCATCTTCTAAACCAGTGGTTCTCAACCTTCCTAACGCCGCGACCCTTAATACAGTTCCTCATGTTGTGGTGACCCCCAACCATAAAATTATTTTCGTTGCTACTTCATCACTGTAATTTTGCTACTGTTATGAATCGTAATGTAAATATCTGATATGCAGGATGTATTTTCATTGTTACAAATTGAACATAATTAAAGCATAGTGATTAATCACAAAAACAATATGTAATTATATATGTGTTTTCCGATGGTCTTAGGCGACCCCTGTGAAAGGGTCGTTTGACCCCCAAAGGGGTTGCAACCCACAGGTTTAGAACCGCTGTTCTAAACTAATACTACTTATTTATCCATTTATTCAAAGATATGTTTGAATTTTCCTTTAAGTAGGTCAAAGTTTTGGGGTTTTATAAAAATGTTTTTATTGATTTCAGAGTGAGGAAGGGAGAGAGGGAGTGGGATAGAAACATCAATGATGAGAATCACTGATTGGCTCCCCCTACAGGGGATCTAGCTGGCAACTTGGGCCTGTGCCCTGACCAGGAATTGAATCGTGACCTCTTGGTTCATGGGTCGACACTCAACCATTGACCCACACTGGCCAGGCTAAAAATATATTTTGATCCTGAAATTTTCAGATTGTTTCTGAAAACTAAAAAGCTGAGTAAACTCCTCATCATTTCACTGCCACCAAAAGTCCCTGATAAATTAATTGCATGAAGGAAAGCATCCTCATATTTCTATTCTATGGCCTTAAAATATATTACACTAAAATTTTCAGGGTTGATACTATGAGTGTTCTCAAAACAGCTTTTACACCGTTTTGTTTCTAATGGCTATACATAAGAAAACACTTGCCCTAGCCCAGTGGTCGGCAAACCGTGGCTCGCGAGCCACATGCGGCTCTTTGTCCCCTTGAGTGTGGCTCTTCCACAAAATACCACACACGGGCGCGCGTGTACAGTGCGAATGAAACTTCCTGGCCCATGCGCAGAAGGCAGTTTTCGGCCTGGGTGAGTCTATTTTGAAGAAGTAGCCTTAGAAGAAGTGGGGGGTGTCGGTCGGGCGATGGGAGACGGGGCGCAGGCGGGCCGCAGGATACGCAGCGTGGGGAGGTGCCAAATATCAACAGCACTTAAACTATATAGGTAGGTTAATAACAATGTACCTACCTATATAGTTTAAGTTTAAAAAATTTGGCTCTCAAAAGAAATTTCAATCGTTGTACTGTTGATATTTGGCTCTGTTGACTAATGAGCTTGCCGACCACAGCCCTAACCGGTTTGGCTCACTGGATCGAGTGTGGGCCTGGGGACTAAAGGATCCCAGGTTCGATTCCAGTCAAGGGCATGTACCTTGGTTGCAGGCACATCCCCAGTAGGCGGTGTGCAGGAGGCAGCTGATCGATGCTTCTCTCTCATCAATGTTTCTAACTCTCTATCCCTCTCCCTTCCTCTCTGTAAAAAATCAATAAAATATATATTTTTTTAAAAAATAAGAAAACACTTGTCATACTTATCACACTATTTGGGCTCTCTGGAAAAGCAAATTAGTTAAATTAATATTAAGTACTAAAAAAACTCTCATATGCTTGAAAGTCTTTCTTCTTACCTGCCTGTTGGAAAACCAGAATTTCCGCTCATGGTACGCTGACAAATAGAGAGCATACATCATACCGCTAGTAACTGCTGCAAGACAGCCAATAAAAATCTTTGCAAAGCGCTGAAATAATACATCTGAAAAAACATATTAAAAGTAGTTAGATGTAGATGATATCTATATTTATGAACTTCAATTAAAAAAGAAAAAGTAATCAAAAGTTATGATATGATGTGGATATGATGTGATGAAAATGGCATTCTAACTCTATGGTCTTTCTTCCCAAAACCCATTGCCCCAGTGTACTTCTGAGAAAAACAGCAGACAAATTCCAACAGAGGGGCATCCTATAATATACCTGAACACTATTCCTCTAACCTGCCAAGGTCCTCAAAAACAAAGCCTGCACAACAGTCACAGCTAAGAGGAGGAGTCTGAGGAGACATGACAACTGAATGTAATATATCCTAGATGGTGTCCTCGAACAGAGAGAGGACATTAGGCAAAAACCAAAAAAATCTGAGTAACATATGGACTTTAGTTTAAAATAATGGGTCAATACTGGTTCATTAATTATAACCAACATACCTTACTAATACCATCTATACTAATAAAAGAGGGAAATGGTAATTGGCGTACGACGATACCCTTTTCATTGGCTAATCAGGGCTATATGCAAATTAACTGCCAACTATGATTGGCAGTTAACTGCCAACTAAGATTGGCAGTTAACTGCCAACAAGATGGCGGTTAATTTGCATATGTAGGCACAATGCAGGGAGGAGAAAGGGAAAGCAGGAAGAAGCCCCCTGCCACTGACAGTGATCGGAAACCCAGGGGGGAGCTAAGAGCTGGGGGGCAGGGCCCCAGCCATGATCGGAGAATCAGGCGCCTTTGCCACCCTGGCCAGTGATAGCAGGAAGTAGGGGTGGAGCCAGCGATGGGAGCTGGGCACGGTTGAAGCTGGCAGTCCCGGGAGCTAGGGGTCCCTTGCCTGGGCCTAAAGCGAAGCCCACGATCGCGGGGCCGCTGCAGCTGTGGGTCCCCGCTGCCCAGGTGGGACGCCTCAGCCAGAGGCTTCCTGCAGGGGCAGGGGCGGAGCCCGCGCGATTGCGGCACCACCACCCCCCCCCCCCCCCCCGCTGCCACTGCAGGTCCCCACTGCCCGGGCCGGACGCCTAGGCCAGAGGCGTCAGGCCTGGGCAAGGGGCCAATCCTGCGATTGGAGGGTGATGGGGGTCAACGCCTGAGGGCTCCCAGTATGTGAGAGGGGGCAGGCTGGGCTGAGGGACACTCCCCCCCCCCACACACACACACACAGTGCACGAATTTCGTGCACCGGGCCCCTAGTATACAATAAAAAGCTAACATGCTAATTAGACCAAACAGCCAAATGACCTTCTGGACGTCCTTCCAGATGAAGTTGCAGCAACAGGGGCCAAGGAAGAGGCAATTAGGGGCGATCAGGCAGGCAGGCGAGCAGTTAGGGGCATTGTGCAGGCAGACAGAGTGGTTAGGGGCAACCAGGCAAAGGGGTTAAGGGGGGATTAGGGAGGCAGGCGAGTGGTTAGGGGCAATGAGGCAGGCAGGTAGAGTGGTTAGGGGCTATCAGGCAGGCAGGCAGGCCAGCAGTTAGGAGCCAGAGGTCACAGATTGCGAGAGGGTGCAGGCCAGGCTGAGGGAACCCCCCCCCCCCACCCCCATGCATGAATTTCATGAAACAGGTCTCTAGTTAAATAATAATAATAAGGAAAACTCTGTGTGTGTGTGTGTGTGTGTGTGTGTGTGTGTGTGTGGAGGGGGGGTGATGATAACTTGGGAATTCTGTACTATCTGCTCGTTTCTTCTATAAATTGAACATATTTTTTAAAAATCTATTCATTTTAAAAAGGAATAAGTAGAATGTACTACAATACCAAATATCTAAAGAAAAAATAGGTTCAATCAGAATTACTACTAATATTTTTTCTTATCCAGGAATCTTTTTCTTTATTGAGGAACAGTTTACTATAAACTACAGCTACTTAAAATGTACAATTTGTCCAGCCAGCATGGCTGGGTGGTTGAGCATCAACCTATGAACCAGGAGGTCATGGTTCAATTCCTGGTCAGGGAACATGCCCAGGTTGCAGGCTCGATCCCTGGTGTGGGGCAAGTAGGAGGCAGCCGATCAATGATTCTCATCTTTGATGTTTCTATCTTTCTCTCACTCTTTTTTCCTCTTTGAAATCAATAAAAATATAAAATAAATAAAATAGCCCTAGCTGGTTTGGCTCAGTGGATAAAGTGATGTCCTGTGGACCAAAGGGTCCTGGGTTCGATTCGGGTGAAGGGCAAGTGTCTCGGTTGCAGGCTCCTTCTGGCCCAGGGCCCTGGTCAGGGCTCGTGCAGGAGACAATCAATCGATGTGTTTCTATGACATCGATCTTTCTCTGTCTTTCCCTCTCTCTAAAAATCAATGAAAAAAAATAAATATATATACAAAAATAAAATAAAATGTACAATTCAATGACTTTTGATGATTATGTATTTAAAACTTCATATACAACTGTTATGTATATGTAACAATTTCTTGATGAACTAACAAAAAACATATTTACATATTTGGATTTTCTACACACAGGATGATTTAGTCCTGCTATAGCTATTAAGATTAAATATAAGCATGGGTCTAAAGGCCCAAAGACTGGTGTTCTGCTACTGAATGACTGGAAGTTTATAAAAATCAACTTGTTGATTTATTTGTTTAGATAAACTAAAATCTTAGCTATTTTCAATATATTATTTCATCAATGTTAGTTTGCACAGCATATCAGACATTAAAGCCTACTTAGGTATCACTAAATTAATATGAATTATAATCACAATGCTTGAAGAACCCTACCCAGTAAATCAAATAGTATCTGTATGATAAAATTATTTTAAAATTACTGCTTCCAATAGCATGTGTAAAGCATCTGGCCTGGCAGATAGTAAGAGCTCAGTAAAAGCACAATAAGAAAACTTATTTATGGCAGCAGTTCGGCAAAAGTTCTTCAAAGATTCTAAACATGGATCTTTTCCTGTGTGTGTGTGTGTGTGTGTGTGTGAGTGTGTGTGTTTCATTAAGTCTTACACAATAGCAAGCTAATCCTAATTATCAAATGCTATTAGAAAAATATTCAACCAAATCTTGTTGGGGAGTGTCTACTCCCCAACTTACACTGTTTCTACTTTAAATTTCCTGACTTTAGAATGGTATTAAAGTGTGTTATAAATGAGTGAGATTTAGAGGTGGTTCTACAGTAAAACCTAATGGAAGTTGTCTGGTACCACCACATCTTAAACACAAAATATGTATCTACATTTAAAGTATTAATATAAAATAGACTACCTAGCATAACTGTATTTTTGTGGGAGCACAAAAACTCCAAATCTAACTTACGTTTTGGAGCTCTTTCAGGAACTGGAGTGTCATCGATTTTCTCTTCTTTGGCAGATTCTTTATTTTCTGAAGATTTTGGCTTTTTTCTTTGGCGCAGTTCTATAGATGGTCCTTAAAATATTTGAAAAGTTATTGCAATGTGTATCAAATCATTCTGTCTGTATCCCAAATGAATAACTTTTATTATACTAAGGTAAAAGTCACACCAAGACCTATTAGTACCAAAGATAACTTTTGTCATAATTATTTTAGCACTCATCACAAAACTGTCTTTCCTACAAACAAAAAAAGACAATATCGGTTCCACCTTCAGCATGTGCTTTCAGTCTTATTGATAAACTAATGAGCTCTTCCCCAGAGATGAAGGTATTTTCACAATATCCCAAAATAAGTAAATTTTTTTCATGATTGGGAAACAAACTGGTATGTAAAAAATTAGCTTATTATTCTAGCTACCTATTAGTTACATGCATAATTCATGGATTAATGATTTTTAATAAAAATATAATAAAATACATTGACCATAAAAATACACCTCATTATTTATTTATTTAATTTTATTATGTATTTTTATTGACTTCAGAGAGGAAGGAAGAGGGAGAGACAGACAGAAACATCAATGAGAGAGAATCATTGATCGGCTGCCTCCTGCATGCCTCACCCTGGGAATTGAGTCTACAACCCAGGCATGTGCCCTGACCAGGAATCGAACCGTGACCTCCTGGTTCATAAGTCGATGCTCAACCACTGAGCCATGCCGACCAGGCACCTCATTTTTTACTTTTTATTGATTGATTTCTAGAGCGAGAAATGTGGAATTGTTGTTCCACTTACGTATTCATTGGTTGCTTTCTCGTATGTACCCTGAATGGGAAACAAACCCACAACCTTGGCGCATCAGGACAATGCTCTAACCAAGAGCCACTGGGCCAGGGTTATGCTTCATTTTTTAAATAATCCTGAAAGTTCTGCAGAATTTCACAATGCTGTGGTATCATTATCCTTCAATAGTCTTATAGACTTAGGTATCAGAAAATAGGCTGAACCTATAAATATCCCTGTATTTGGGAAATCTCAGAAAATTCCCCAATATTAGATTATCTACCTTTTATATATCTAATCCAAAAAAAAGGCATAATGCAGAAAAAGTTCTTTCAAACAAGTAAACTAAATCCCAAATTAAAAAGAAATTTACTATATTCAATGTAAATACTTTTCCTCATTAGAACTAATTAACTTATGGGGTAAGCTTTGCCCTTATGAAGTTAGAGTGTCCTGTCAAGTTTATAAGGGGAATGAGGACACATTTGTAATTCCTTAACTAATAAAGAATTTAAAGATTTAAAAAATAAAAAATAAATAAAAATTTTTTAAAAAGTATTTGTCTCCTCCTTATAGAGATTTTTCTTTTCTTTTTGTGATGACTTTAGGCCATGAAATATAAGCCTAAACAGAGGAGTCAAAAAAGGAGAAATGAATCAGCTACTGTTGCTGATAAGATGGATTATTCTCTAACTTTACTGTAGAAAATGAATAAAGTAAATGTATTTTACTTTTTTTAAAGAACACACACACACACATAAATGGATATATATTTCAGAAAGAAAGGGAGGAGAGATAGCAACATCAATAATGAGAGAGAATCATCGATAGGCTGCCTCCTGCATGCTCGACAGAAGGGAGCTCCCAATCTGGGCCTATGCCCTAACCAGGAATCGAACTGTGACCTCCCTGGTTCATGGGTCAACATTCAACCACTGAGCCACATCGGACAGGCTAAAATAAGTGTATTTTAAAATAGCGTCAGAGTAAATTCATGTTTGCCAAAATATCTTTAAATACTGTCATAGTGAGGAAAAAAACTGTATGTTTTGTGGATTCAGTTTGACTAGCCTAATTTTTAACCATTTCTATACTATTTTTTGTGTTACCACATTAGTGAAGCCAATGAATACATAAGAAAATGACATTATTAGGAAAGCCATACTGTGAATTTTGAGATTCCGTGCATACAAATCTGGGTCAACTAATAAATATATTCCTTCTTCATGACGCCCTTTTAATTTTCCCCTTATATGAGTTAGAGCAAAAGTTAGAAGTGGTCAACTAGAATAAAGTTTTATGTAAAGCCAATAAAGTCTTCAGATGCAAGTTACTGTTTTAAATTTTATTTTAAAAGCATACAAAGAAAAAACACACAAAAAGTTTATTTAGTAGCTATACATGCATATTAAACACATTAATAGTTTTAGATTTTTAAAAAAAATTTAATTGGATACTCTCTGAAATCAAATTAACAAATATATTGAGGCTGTTAACAAATGTGTGTGGCCAGTGGGTGTGTGTGACCAAGGTAGGTGTTTGAATTTGACAGTGTCTAAAAGCACACATTTAAGATAAAGATAAATTGGGAAGGGAGTGTTCACATAAAGTGTTCTTTACAAAAAGCTACAATTTTCCTTTAAAAAAAAAAACTTTATAAAATAAATCACTTTACTAGGGTCTTTAATAAAGTGTTCTCTGTGCACATAAATGGATTTTTATTTATGAAAGTACAATTTATACAAAAATTTTGCAGTTTCCAAAATAATTTATGAAGCATACAAATCTTAACAGTCATCTCTCAAGAATCTATATTAGTAATGATAGATCATACAAATCAATATACTAAAAGGATCTATAATGCTTTATTTTCTTAATTCTAAAATGCTATTCATTTAAATATATTATTTAATAAGTTTTTCAAGGGGGAAAACCATGAGCATATTAAATATATGCACTGATTTTAGAACATGACAATTACAGTGGCATTAAATTGTGGGAACAAAAAGTACAACTTGGGAAATACAGTATTCATTTTAGCCAATCTCTTCAACCTTGTTCTTTTTTATTTATTTAATTTTTTAAAATATATTTTATTGACTTGTTACAGAGAGGAAGGTAGAGGGATAGAGAGTTAGAAACATCGATGAGAGAGAAACATCGATCAGCTGCCTCCTGCACACCCCCTACTGGGGATGTGCCCGCAACCAAGGTACATGCCCTTGACTGGAATCGAACCTGGGACCCTTCAATCCGCAGGTCGACGCTCTATCCACTGAGCCAAACCGGTCAGGGCTAATGTCACCTTATATGATGCCTAATATTAAAGACTTTTAGTACCCAGTGTTAATTTTTTAAATTTATCTTTATTGTTGAAAGTATTAACATATTCTCCCCCTATTCCTCCTGTTGACCCCTTCCCTCCCACCCTTCTCCCCAGCATTAACTCAGCGATTTTCAACCCTTTTCACCTCATGCCATACATAAACTAATTACTAAAATTCTGTGGCACACACACAAAAATATATTTTTGGCTGATCTGACCAAAAAAATAGGTATAATTTTGATTCATTCACACCAGACGGCTATTGTTGTGGTGGCTGTTGTCATTCTTTTTCCTTGACAATCTAAGGCAAAAGAGGTCAGTGCCGCTGACTGAAAAAGTCAGTTATTGCATGTCTTAAAAATTCTTGCAGCACACCGGGTGAAAACTGCTGCTTTCACTTGAGCATGAAAGTGCTCAAGGAAACTTATAAGCTAGCTCAGCAACGTACCCCCACACATTTGCAATGAGTCAGAAAAGGAAAAGAAAATATCAAGAAATGTTTTAAAAATATACTGCAGCCAAAGATAAAAAATCCAAGGCAACAAATGAAATTAGATTCTTCCTCACCAACCACAAATAGTGTTGTTTTTGAAGCTGTTTTTAGGTAGCGTGTCTTACATTTAGATCCGTTTTAACACTCTGGGAACTCAAGGAAGAGAAGGCAGAGAGGAAGCCGGTGTGAGCATAGGGACCAGACAGCAAGTCACAGGCCAGCGGACACGTCTCACAATTTACGTTTTTTTTTTGTTTGTTTGTTTGTTTTTTTAATATATTTTATTGATTTTTTACAGAGAGGAAGGGAGAGAGAGAGTTAGAAACATCGATGAGAGAGAAACATCAATCAGCTGCCTCCTGCACACTCCACACTGGGGATGTGCCCGCAACCCAGGTACATGCCCTTGACCGGAATCGAACCTGGGACCTTTCAGTCCACAGGCCGACGCTCTATCCACTGAGCCAAACCGGTTTCGGCCAATTTACGTTTTAAAAATCGCTTTCCTGCCCTGCCTGGTTTGGCTCAGTGGACAGAGCATTGGCCTGCAGACTGAAGGGCCCAGGTTTGATTCTGGTCAAAGGCACATGCCCGGGGTTGCAGGCTCCATCCCCAGTAGCCGGCAAGCAGCAGGCAAGGGATCAACGATTCTCTCTCATCATTTAAGTTTCTATCTCTCCCTCTCCCTTCCTCTCTGAAATCAATTTAAAAAAAAATACTTAAAAAAAAATCGCTTTCCACTGAATTCTTGAAACGCTCTCCTTGCACCTCTTGGGTCAATAAGATTTAACTCTAAATAGATCACAATACAAACTCCAGTCAATAGGATAAGAATAAATTAAAGTGATGTTTTGCAGCAAAATAAAAACCGCTCAGTCCTGGGACATCATGAAGTCCTGTTCCTGAAGCTAATATGGCATCGTGAAGTTATTGTGGCACGCATGTTTCCTATCATAGCAATCACTCGCCAAGTGCCTCCCAGTTCCCCATTTTTCTCATACCTGTCCTTTCCCTTTTAAAAAAAAAATATTTTATTGATTTTTTAGAGAGGAAGGGAAAAGGATAGAGAGTTAGGAACATCGATGAGAGAGAAGCATCGATTAGCTGCCTCCTGCACACCCCCTACTGGGTACATGCCCTTGACCGGAATCGAACCTGGGACCTTTCAGTCCGCAGGCCGACGCTCTATCCACTGAGCCAAACCGGCCAGGGCTCATACCTGTCCTTTCCTAGGACTCGATACTGCGGCGAGAATGAACTCCCTGGCATGCACCCTGCGGGGGCACGGGGCGCTGCCTCCGCTCACCCACTCCCACCTCCACGGCTCTCCTGGCCTCCCAATCCCCAACGACTTCTAGTCCTTCCACGTTTGCCATCTCCTCCTGCCCTGCGGGTGAACGTCTTCAGTTTCTGCTGGTTCATCTCCTCCCAAACCCCCGTCTCTTTTGGGGGCCCTGGGCGGAGGCCCCCCTCCCACTCCCCCGCCTCTCACCTGCGCACGCAGCACGGAGCGCACCTGGTTCAAGAACTACCGCTTTCAAACAGCCACTGGGTGCCTACCTACCCCTTTTTGCATTTTTTATACAGGGCATGGCTGTGCTATTTCTTTTTAACGCCATTGTCTTTTTTAAAAAATATATCTTTTTATTGATTTCAGAGAGGGGGAGAGAAAGAAACATCAATGATGAGCATCACTGACCGGCTGCCCCCTGCACGCCCCCCACTGGGGATGGAGCCCGCAACCCGGGCATGTGCCCGGGAATCGAACCGGGACCCCCTGGTTCATAGGTCCCCGCTCCTAAGCTTCTAAAACAAACCATTGAAAGGTATTATTTTCTAAGACCCGAGGATTATCCGCTCACAGCCCGCGCTCTCGGCCACTCCCCCCCCCCCCCCCCCACAACTTCTGCTGTTCCTACTCGATTCCCAACTTTCAGCGCCACCTCGGCGTCCCACCTCGGCCCACAGAACTTGGGCCCATGCACTCCGCTCCCTCGGGAACCTCCCACGGCGCCCGCAGCCCCGGCCTCGTCCCGCGCGCCCCGGGCCCTCTTCCCCGCGACCTGGGCAGCCAGTCGGAGCGCTGCACCCCGGGCCGTCACCTTCTTCCTCCGCCATCGTCCCCGCGGAGGCCGGGAACGCCTGCGGCTCCCGCGCGGCGGGGAGTCTCCGCCCTGCGCACGTCGCCGAGCCCCTCCGTCGCGCGAGGCCCGCGCCGCCGCGCCCCCACTTCCGGGCCCGTCCCCCTCCGGCGCCTTCGCCAAACGCGTCCCCCGGGCGCCCGGGAACCAGAGTGTCGGGAGCGGAGAGCGGCGGGCGCGTTAGGCGGGTGCGCCGGCAGGAAGGCGGCTGGAAGCCGGGGCGCCGCCCCCTCCGGGGGGCTCGGGCTGGTGGCCCCGCGGCAGCTCTTCCCCGTCGCCTTCCCGACCGAGAAAGCGGAAGGTGGAGCTGCTTTCCGGGACTTTTGAGGTTCCACTCAGGGAGTTAGAGGGTGCCGTCGGGTGCACCTTCCAGATCCGGCCGGTCCCGTCCCCGCCCCATTTTGCAGAAGGGAAATAGGTCCCGCCCGTGCGGGGTGGGGGTCGGGGGTCGGGGGGAGCTGGGCAGAGCGAGCCCTGGGCCCGACCTCGGAGCCTGTCTGCAGGCTCGGGTTTTCCGGGCGCACAGGACACCCACCACGGGTGAGAGCTTGGGTGTAGTAGGCCGGGGCAAGAAAGAAGCTTGTCCTTGGAGGACCGTGTGTTTAACCACCCAAACTTGTTAACCAAGTAAATCTGCATTTCATGATATTATTTTTTAATATGTATTTTTGATTTCAGAGAAGGGAGAGAGAGAAACATCAATGATGAGAGAGAATGATTCATCAGTTGCCTCCTGCACGCCCCCTACTGGGGACCTAGGCGGCAACCCAGGCATGTGCCCTGACCGGGAATGGAGCTGTGGTTCATAGGTCAATGCTCAATCACTGAGCCACTGGCGAGGCTCATGATATTATTTTTAAAAACAATAATCCTATCCTCTATGCAGAAGACAGGATGCACTTGGAAGGTATTCCACAACAATGGAACATACTTTTAACTCGTCAACCTGTGTATGTCTTCAATTTTGTTGGCTATACTAGAGGCCGGTCCCTCAGCGTCCAACGTACCCCTAGGGATGTAGTAGTGTGCCAGTCTGCAGGTGGCCTGGGAGGAGCCTCTGCGCTCCTCCTGCCCTGCTCATCCAGGTCAGCTGAGGGCGCTCCCACCTTGGGAGGCACTGACCACCAGGGGGCAGCTCCTGCATTGAGTGTCTGCCCCCTGGTGGTCAGTGCTCGTCATAGGGACCAGTCCACCATTCGGTGGTTTGGTGGCTTAGGCTTTTATATATATAGATTGACATTCTTAAACAAATACCAGGACCTTTCCTCTAACAGTACTTCTAAATAAATTTAGAAACTGACCAAGTGCCCATTTTAGAGCAAGAACAAAAAAGGATTAGAATTCACTGAAATCTGGGGTAATTATGGATGCCCCATTCTTAGCAGGCAGCAAGAGTCTCCTAATAGCACCTTTGTCAAGTGAGGATGTTTGGGGAGCAGCAGTCAGTTTTCAATACTGTGCAAAAACAGTTCCAGGAACTCTTTTTGCTTTTGGTTGCCTCTACAGATGTCTTGCTGACAAGCAACATTGGACACGAGTTAGAAATACCATGGCAGCCAAAACCGGTTTGGCTCAGTGGATAGAGCATCGGCCTGCGGACTGAAAGGTCCCAGGTTCGATTCCGGTCAAGGGCATGTACCTGGGTTGCGGGCACATCCCCAGTGGGAGATATGCAGGAGGCAGCTGACCGATGTTTCTCTCTCATCGATGTTTCTAACTATCTCTCTCCCTTCCTCTCTGTAAAAAATCAATAAAATATATTTTTAAAGAAAAAGAAATACCATAGCAGGTACTGGTGGGCCAGAAGAGACCTGGGTCAAAGCAGAGAAAACACAATGTATGGACCTTGAAAACTGCAAGATATGGCAGAAGATACCAGTGTCCTGATGACTAGAGGAGCTTCTGCAAAAGCTCCACTTCATGGGAGAATGATACAGTCACCAATGAGGACCACTGTTTTGCAAGTTGAGGGTCTTGAGGTGATGTCCATTCCTTCTGTTGTTCCTTCACCATCACCAGGATGACTGATGGACTTAATTATAAATTTGCCTGCTCTATACAGTAGTGGATAAAGAGAAGAAATAGCTTCTTACAGAAATATGAAAGATATTATTCAATCTTTAGGCAAAAAACGTAAAAAAAAAAAAACCCCACACAACATATAAAATCTTCCTGTTTCTCTAGTGTTAGGGCTTAAAAAAAAACTTGATTCTTCTTTTATGAGAATACTGCTTTTTAAGGAGACTTCATAGTCTGTTACGGTCACCACAGATTTCTACTCCTTCCTGAGGAAAAAATGGTCAATGTTTCTGTTTCCTTTTAGTAAATTCATTTTTTTAAAAAATATATATTTTTTCATTGATTTCAGAGAGGAAAGTAGAGGGAGAGAAACATCACTGATGAGAGAATCATTGATCGGCTGCCTCCTGCACACCCCCCACCCGGGACAGAGCCCGCAACCTGGGCATGTGCCCTTGACGGGAATCGAACCTGGGACCCTTCACTCCACAGGCTGACGCTCTCCCCACTGAGCCAAACCAGCTAGGGTGTAAATTCATTTCTTGATTATTACACATTATCTTTCCCCACTTAACACCTTAGAAACTTGATTGTTGAATGCATTTTTGATTTAGCAAAAAAAAGTCCAATGAGGCTTTGCGTGGGATGTGTTAAGTGTCAGAAACGGCAGTGTATCTTTAATTTTGAGAGGGAAATTGCATTAATGTAGAGAGATGCAAACATTCCAGGAAGAACAAGTGTAGGAGACTAAAATAGGGTGTGCACAGAGTTCAGGACAGTAGATACTACTTGATTTTGAGTTTTGTGACTGTCATCCATCAAAAACTGCAGCATAGTCCAGAATATAAATCTCCACAAAAAGTTTGGTAGGGCACTGCAAAATGATGGCGTTGGCTTCATTTTGTTCCGAGTATCTCGCAACACACAAGAGCAGCATGCGTCATCTGCAGTGGGCAATAACGTGTGCACAATCATGTGTGGGCATTTCTGCAAATGCTCTGTCCACCCTGGCTCTGAAAGGAGAAAACTTTATTTTTTATCTCCTTGCAGATAACGGCAGAGACCCAAAGCTGAAACACAAACCTGAAAGCAATGGTCCCATTTTTGTAAATGACACTGGCAAAGACTGGGAATGAAAAACTTTCCTGGGTAAATTAAACTCTATTCAGTGAGTGCTTAAGAACGGCAAACGGAGTGAACAGAAATGTGCTAGACATTTGATTGACATACAGGTATACTTCCTGCCCTTATGGCTATAATAGAAATTCAGAATTGATACACTTCAGCTCTTTAACAAGATTATATGTCAAACAAGTGATAATGGCAATATATATAGCTCTGAAATGGAAGAAGTCAGTCAAGACTGTACCATAGCCCCCAAAAATGGATAAAATTTGGACTAGACAATATTGGAGAACTTAGCATCAGCAGGAAGAGTGATTAGAAAAAATAAGTATGTGAAATTCAGAAACACTAAAGTTCTAGATTGTATTACTTTCATGTGGCTTAAACAGGTTTTCAAGTCGTCAAGCAACTAGAGCTCCAGTAAATGCAAGGACCAAATATTAATATCTCTGACTTCCACAACCGTTAAATGTCACCAAGGCCCTAGCCAGTTTGGCTCAGTGCAGAGTGTCTGTCTGCGGACTGAAGGGTCCCAGGTTTGATTCTGGGCTAAGGGCACATGCCTGGGTTGCGGCCTCAATCCCCAGTAGGTGGCGTGCAGGAGGCAGCCAGTCAATGATTCTCTTTCATCTTTGATGTTTCAATCTCTATCCCTCTCCCTTCCTCTCTAAAATCATAAAAATATTTTTTTTTTAAAAAAGTCACCAAGTTTCAATAATTAACAATCTAGGGATGGTTGTATTGTATCTGGAGTGCATTTATCATTAATAGTTTTTTAAAAATATATTTTATTGATTTATTACAGAGGAAGGGAGATAGAGTGTTAGAAACATGGACCAGCTGCCTCCTGCACACCCCCTACTGGGGATGTGCCCGCAACCAAGGTACATGCCCTTGACTGGAATAGAACCTGGGACCCTTCAGTCCACAGGCCGACGCCCTATCCACTGAGGTTTTTATAAATACTTATGGTAAACTTAGGGGAAAATCTTACCACCTCAGGAAAAGATGGCTGACCCAATGCCCTTCGACCATTATAGCTCTTTTTATAACAAAAAAAGAATGGAAACATTGAGATTAAACAGGTGAGTTTTATTATCAAATGTAAATATCCTACAAAAACTCAGTAGTAGTATTGTAGTATTACTTGCCTATCAGTCTTTCAGAACTTTGGGCAGACTGCATCTTAAGGCATCAAGTATAAAGAACTGTTTTCTGATCTTAAGTGCCAGTTATCACCAATATTCACACAAAATGGTTTTGTTTTTTATTTTTATTTTTTCTTACTGCAGTTAAAGGGCGATTCATGGTCAGGTGCAGAAGGGATGTTTGGTTCTCCAAGCGTTAGTCAACATAATGCAAAGTAAATAAAAATTAGCAGCCACGAAAATCTGCATGGCATTGCATTCAAGCAAAGGACAACATGAGTAACTTAAAGAAACGTGCACTGAGTTAATCAAATCCTGTTTTCCTCTTTGGAGTTCCATGAGGCAGCAGTACTAGCTAGCTAGTGCCTAATACTGCACTTCTGTAGCTAGCATAAACACAGCTAAACACACAGTGCTGAATACTGACAGCATCAGTACCTGCTCTAACCACACCAGTGTTTACCTCTCAGTCTAGCATGCTGACCATAATCCCAGGCTTTAAAAGTTTTATTGTTTGAGAGTTAAGGCAGTAGAGAAGGTTTAAGGCTATCTTAATATATACAAGCATTCACTTCAGTGAGTACACTGCCTTCCAGAACACACTGTCCACATATTCTCATCTTTGTCATATTTAAAACTATGGAATTGCTCTTATTCAAGTCCAAACAATCAACAATGGGAAAAGCACAATATAAAATAATACATACAAAGCCACAATGTTCAGTTACAGATCAAACTAGAAATTACAAACTACATGTAGCTGCTTCATTTTTGGTTTTGCATTTTGGCCCCTAGAGTTCATTCTTATTTACAACTGGTATCTGCTGGGAAAAGAGATCCAACTTTTAAACTATGTATGTTTTGTGGTGGCTGTGCTATTTCTGATTTATCCCAAGGTATTTTAAAATTGTTTTCATTGTGGGTTTTTTGTTTTGTTTTGTTTTGTTTTTTTTTTAGCTATGAGATATCATCATGGCCAGGAAACTAAGAAAATATTAGTTTTATTTCTAAGTTTGTGATTTAAGTATTCCAAGACCTTTTTCTTGAATTACTTAGTAAGAGGACATGATTGTGTAGAAAGTAGGGAGATGGAGAGAAGAGCGGGAACACACAAAAATGAAGTTTGCATAACAGAGTTTTTGGTGGAGATAGTAGACATGTATAGTGGAGTATTTTTCCTCCCAAGGCATGAAACTTAAGAAACACGTATGATGCCACGTTGGCTGGAAGTAATGGAGACATCCAATTTCCATTTCACATTTTAAATGCAATCAGCAAGGAGCCAGGCACTCTGCTTCTAGAAGGATTTGGCTTCACTGGCTCAAATTTTCCACTCCACCAAAAGATAGGGCACAGGCCCACTGTCCAATCATGTTTGCTGAAAATACTGCAGCCTGAGTGTAGACAAACTTCCCCTGAAGTTGCTTGAAGTTGATGAGGTGTCTTATGGTTTCAGGATCACCATACATCTTTCAAACACTGGAGGGGGGAAAATGAATAAAAGGAAATATTATAGTCTCTAAAATTTTTAATTCTTAGCAGTTATAAAAACATAGTAATTTTCAATTCTAAAAGCTCTAAAAAAGCCTTAAGGTAGTTCACATAGTTGGCATTTATACAGCAAATTCTTGGGGAGTACAGCATAGGCAAATGAAGGTTATGTGATAATTTGCATTTCAGCAATTTCCTACCCTTTGTATCATCATGCATAGAATACTGTGTATGCTTCCATCTCCCTACTTGACTCAACTCCTTTTATGGAGAGACTATTCTATTCACTCCTTAGCCTGGGTCCCCAAGTTATGACGGCATCCCTCCGATTTTAGACATTTAAATATCATTATTAAAAGAAATAAAACCATTAATTTCAAACAAAAATATTTGAATCAATAAGCAGCACGGAGGCATGACACAGCAGCAAACATGAGCTCTACATGCCAAAGACTAGCATGTAGTGGATTAGGAACCTTTAGTTGGGTTATTTCACCCTCACAACTACCCTATTAGATTACCATGTTTTCCCTATTTCACCAATGAGAAAATTGAGGCCCAGAGCAATTAATCCTATAGATGCTGAAAAACCGGCAGGTTGAGAATCTGAACACAGTATTGGTTGCACTATGACATTTCAGTTATACGCCACACAAAAACTTTAAAATAAAAACACTGCGCAGCCGGTGAGAGCATCCTCCTATCCACCAAAAGTCAATTTAGAACATTTCTAATGTAACACCAAAAAGTTCCTTTTATAATCATTTCTTATTCAATATACTCATTTTACAAGAGATAGTAGGTTTACCAAATTCATACACAGCATGGAGGGCCTGAATAAAGAACACTGGGAAAGACAAAGTACGAACCAAAATGAATATCCACAGGCTAGACTAATGGGTTCCTACCCCTGTGAACTACACTAGAAAATCCTCCACAGTCCCACTGCTAAGTATTTGGGCATGATGCTTCCTGAAACCTCTTTGAAAATGGCAGAGAATCTATCACTCCCAACTCAGAACTGGAGTCTCTACAACCTCAGAATAAGAGGATGAGTCCCCAATTGTGACTTCTCAAGGATAACATTTTATTGGCAACCCCAATTTCAATTTAGAATCCATATGGTTGAAGCCCACAGGGTCCTTAACCATGAAAATGTTGACAAAATTTGAAAACAACATGTCAGCAAGCCAATTTCAGCAAACCTAATAATAAAGAAATAAACCACACTATTGCCTGAGCATGTTCCTACAACTCCACCTCTTGAGGAGCCTCACCCAGAATGCATCATCCTTCAAGAAAAGGCTATAATTAATAGGAAAAGGAAAAAAAAAAAAAAAACCCCAACCCAACTAATTTCAAAGAAACTTTATCAGGGTTCCTTCCCTCTAGATTTAGTTTTAGAAAAGGAAAAAGATATGCAACAAAAACCTTGCAATCATTTTGGAATAAATCACATTTAAATTATACCTAGATGAACCTTAAAAATATTATGCTAAGTGAAAAGCAAGTCATGAAAGGACAGATACTATGTCATTCCACTTACGAAGTAACCAGAACAGTCAAATGCATTAAAACAGAAAGAAGAATGGGAGAAGCCAGGGGCTGGGGAAAGAGAGAAATGGGAATTTATTATTTAAGGTAAACAGAGTTGGAGAAAAGAAAAAAGTTCTGGAGTTAGATAGTAGCGATGTTTACACAACAATGTGAAATGTATTTAATGCCACTGAACTGTAAACTTAAAAAACGATGAATTTTATGATATGTATATTTGACCACAATTTTTAAAAAATGAAACTGGAAAAAAAGTATACCTAACTTAATAGAATGACTCACTGATTCCACTCATAGATACATAAGTCCCAAAATGAAAAACAAGTACTTAAATATGTGTACATAAATGCTAACATCAGTGCTAGCATTCACAATAGCCAGAAAATGGAAACAGCACAAATGTCCATCAGTGGATAAATGTGTTATATCTGTACAATGAAATATTATTCAGCCACAAAAAGTTATAAAGTAATGATACATGCTACAACATAGATGAACCTCAAAAACATGTGAAGTGAAAGAAGCCAGGTATATAATATAATTCCATTTATACGAAATATCCAGAATAGGCAAATCCTAACCAATAGTCCACATGAGATATAGCAAGAGAATTTTCAAATGGAAAGGTTTCCCCTTATCCCAAACTAGAGGTCCAGTGCACAAAATTCATGCACTCAGAGACTCCCTCAGCCCAGCCTGCACCCTCTCGCAGTCTAGGAGCCCTCGGAGGATGTACAACGGACAGCTTAAGCTGATAGTCAGACATCCTTAGCGCTGCCGTGGAGGCGGGAGAGGCTCCTGCCACCCCCGCTGCACTTGCCAGCCATGAGCCCAGCTTCTCGCGTTGAGCGTCTGCCCCCTGGTGGTCAGTGCGATCGTAGCAACTGGTCATGCCGCCATTCAATTTGCTTATTACCCTTTTATTATATAGGAGGATAACATACTATTATCCACAAATGTTGCTTAGATACCACCTACTGAGACGACAATCTTCACTGCAGTCTCCATCCCTTCCAGTGTTTCTGACACACTTACATCCACTAGAGAAAAGAGGAACCTTCTCCCCTGATTCCTAAGAAAACACTTTCTGATTCTTGACCTCTATTTGTTTAGCCCTTTATAATTTACCTTTCATATCACAGAGCCTTACCTTCTTTTCTGAGGGTGGTCTAACTGCTGGGACCCTTAAATACAAACCCATTCTTTGGGTAGAGTCCTGGCCTGGTCATTTGTGTGTACAAGTCCATCCTCGGTTGCATACTAAAATGCAAGTTAAAACAAACAGGATCAAAAGATGGACAAACTGTCACCTTGAATGGTTAGTATTTCAACTGAATAGATCTACCAACCAATTATCGGGCATTTAGACTATAGAAAACAAGTTAAAACTGGTACAAGCCATATACATAACTGTTAATCCCAAGTCTTCATTTGTTACTTAACATGTCTGAATACCTTAAAAATCCCTTCTGGGAGGGAAGTTTGATTGAACACATAGATTAAACACACACACCACCACCATTCCACAGTAAACATCACCAAGTACTTCAGGGCCTGCTAACAGTACAGTTTCCATGATACCATAGGTATGACTAGATAGCAAATATTTGAGCACCAACTATTTGCAAGGTATTCTAAAATAAGCCAAATATGTCCTAACAACCCTGTCAACTTTAAATAGTATTCGATGTATTTTCAATACTGCTCTAATCTCTCAGTAAGACAGCAAGTAAAAATCTTAGCAGTGAAAAGCCCAAAGAGATCATGAATAAAGTCTAGCACTTGCTGAAAATGCAAAATCATCGACAGTAAAAGATCATGCAAAGAGCAAATGAAAAACTTAAAAGGAATTAATATAAGGATTCTCAAGAGTCCATTCAGAATAACAGACCCATCAACTAAAATATAAAATACAGGCTTATTTTCATGACCAGAATGATTCTCATCATCAAATGTTTTACTGGTGGTTTATCTTCAGTAAATGCAGTCCTCATTCTATTAATCTCATTCCTCAAAATGGGCCTAACTCAGGTACCTTATCTTTATAAGACTCAGATTTCCTAGCAGAACCCATGCCCTGCATTTTGCTGAGCCCACCACAATTCCCCCTGTTGTGGAAATCCTGCCCTTTCCAGCCTCACCCTTACTGAAGTATGGAAAACTTAAGTTGGAGAAGTTTTATAGAAGGAATTTTGCTGAGTGGAGGAAACATAATTCCAAAAACTGTATTTAAAAATAACATATGTATAGAGAATAATATATGCCATCATTATATCAAGATATATGTATTTTCAAAAACATATATGTATTTTAAATATATTTTTATTGATTTCAGAGAGGAAGGAAGAGGGGGAGAGAGAAATATTAATGATGAGAATCACTGATTGGAAGCCTCCTGCACGCATGCCCCCTACCGGGGATCAAGCCCGCAACCTGGGCATGTGCCCTTGGCCAGAATCGAACCTGGGACCCTTCAGTCTCCAGGCTGGTGCTCTATCCACCGAGCCACACAGGCTAGGGCTCAAAAAATATTTTTACTGATTTTAGAGAGAGAGAGAGGAAGGGAGAGCGATAGAGAGAAACATCAGTGAGAGAGAAACATTAATCAGCTGCACAGCCCCCACTGGGGATTGAGCCCACAACCAAAACCTGGGTATGTGCCCTGGCCGGGAATAAAACCAGAGACCTCTTGGTTTATGGGTCGACAACTCAAGCACTGAACACCACCGGCCGGGCAAGATATATGTATTTTTAAAAGCCAGAATTAAGCCAAAACCGGTTTGGCTCAGTGGATAGAGCGTCGGCCTGCGGACTGAGGGGTCCCAGGTTCGATTCCGGTCAAGGGCATGTACCTGGGTTGCGGGCACATCCCCAGTAGATGTGCAGGAGGCAGCTGATCGATGTTTCTCATCGACATTTCTAACTCTCTCTCTCTCTCTCCCTTCCTCTTTGTAAAAAAATCAATAAAATATATGTATATATATATATAAAATAAATAAATAAAAGCCAGAATTAAACTATGGAGAGATTTCATTCTCTCAACCAATTATTACCAAGTATTTGCTTAATATAAGTAAATTATATAATTACATAAAACAAATGCTAAATAACCAGAAATCAGATGAAAAACTATTAAATCAGCAACCAGCAATAAATACACTGTAAGTAAAGATTTAAAAAGTCCTCCTCTGATTGATTGGTCTGTGACAAAATGGTATCTAAAGAATCTGGAATCCCACAGCGAGTGGCTGTTATTTTCTTTCTTTTTTAGGATCAGTCTCTTTTACGGAGGGCCTTCATAGGAGGGCCAAATCGCTGGAAGGATAATGAGATCCTCTGTCCTCGGCCCGGCCAGATCTCCCCAGCTTCACAGCTGCTGAAAAGCATGGCTGTTATTTTCTGTTCTTAATATAACTGAGATAAAAATAATTTATTTAAAAAAATTATGAAGTCTTAGAGAAAGTAGAAAATATGAGCTTTTATGTGAGAGTGGTAAAAACTTAGGATAGAAAAGATTTTGAATGATGCATTGTAACTATCTTAAAGCTCAAATTACTGAAGGAAAACATTGCAATAATTTGATATACTGAATTGAAAAATCGAGGTCCCTACATACTCCTAAGTCATTGGCCAGGTCATAAATTCCAGGCACTTCGGAAATGGAAGGCCAAATGCCTAGAGATGTAATCATTTTGCACAACCTTCATGCTTTTGATCAGATAACTCTACCCCAATCTTGATGATAAACTGCTGCAGATTGAAGTTATTGTATCACAACTCAGATGCACACCAATATTTTAGCCGCAAATCTAAAAATGATTATTACTGATTTGTGGTAGAATAAATACCCACAAAAGCCAGCCATCCCATACTTCATAACAGCAGCAATTGTGCTTAATCTCAAACCAACGTATGTGTACGACTGCTTAATTCTATTCAGTGTGAATGTAAAAGTTGATCAGTCAAAATAAAAAACAAATTAATTCAGCTGACTACTAAAACCTAAAACTTTGCCTATACTTTCTAGAATTGAAAAACAATGGGGGAAATTATAAAACTCAAATGTTTACTCCATGAGATTAAGCAAACTTTTTTTTTTTTTTTTTTTTTTTTACTTTTTATCTGAGGATTTTCCATTGCTTTTAGATGGAATGGAAGGGAACGGGAAAAGAGAAAGACAGAGAGAGGGAAAGAGACATGGATTGGTTGCCTCCTGCACGCGCCTTGACTGCTGCTTGGGAATGAACCTACATCCCAGGTACTTGCCCTTGACTGGGAACCGATCCTGAGACTTTTTGGTGCGTGGGCTGAAGCTCTAACCACTGAGAACCACCAGCCAGGGCTAAGCAACCCCTTAATAACCTTTGATAAAATTCTCTATTCTTTTCATAACCTAATAAATCAGATATGAAGCTTAGAAAGTAACTTTTAAAAAATATATAGATATTTTTATTGATTTCAAAGAGGAAGGAAGAGGGGGAGAGAGAGATAGAAACATCAGTGATGAGAGAGAATCATTGATCGGCTGCCTCCTGCACCCCCCCCTGCAGGGGATCGATCCCTGACCTCCTGGTTCATAGGTTGAAGCTCAACTACTGAGTCATCTCTGCAAGGGCTTCCTCTGTTAGGCAGCTTAATTGTTTAGGGAAAAAGCAAAGTATCTACTGCTATCTGGAAAAAAAAAACACACACAAAATTTCGTTGAGCTCCACAATCTTCCATGATTCATGGACACCAAGCTTGTAAGTCCATTCTAATAGTGAAAACAGCTTCTGCGGGCACAACCCTTAAAATGTTGTACTATAAACAATTAAGGGCTATTTCAGGATTTGACAATTATGCCTATAAAGCAGTGGTTGTCACCCTTCTGGCCCTTTAAATACAGTTCCTCATGTTGTGGCCCAACCATAAAATTATTTTCGTTGCTACTTCTTAACTGTCATGTTGCTACTGTTATGAATCGTCATGTAAATATCTGATATGCAGGATGGTCTTAGGCGACCCCTGTGAAAGGGTCGTTCGACCGCCAGAGGGGTCGCGACCCACAGGTTGAGAACCACTGCTACAAAGGTTTCCCAACTTGTAAAGACTCAAGCCAAGTTCAGCTCCAAGAAGAAAGACAATTCTTGCTATTAATGCAATCAAAAGGCTGTATGATAATGATTTTTAGCTACTGCAAGAAAGAAGAGTTCGGTTCTAGGTATTATGTGATTTAAGGAAAGGTGTCTGCTCAGATGAGATGGCAATGAGGGGATTTTGCTCATTGTTAAAGAGAGCTTACCAAGAAAAACCTCTTTCTTTATCTGAAGTTGGAAAACAACTGATGGACACAGGCAGTGGCAGAGTGACAAGAGTAATACCAGTTTCACAAGAATTAATTGTGGGTCGTTACATAAAAGGCTCAATGAATATCCTATAGCTCATTTTAAGGAGTTCTTACCTAAAGATTCATTGAGTTTCCTTTTCTTTTCTTTTTTTCAGGATAGGCATAGAGCCCTCTGACAACTTTGTAAATATTCAATTTCAACACCACGTTAAAGTATTTTTTTGTTAGTCAAGAATTTGACTTGGACCCCTCCAGGTGGCTCAGCTGGTCATAGTGTCCTCCTTCCTGTACACCAAAAGGTTGCAGGTTCAATCCCCAGAAGGAGGCAACCAATCCTCGATTCTCTCTCTCCTCTCTCTCCAATAAAAGCAAAGAACTGAACAAATAAACGATATAGCCTCAGGTGAGGATTTAAAAAAAAAAGAAAAAATAATTTGACTTTGAGGAAAACTCTTTAGCCAGTCCTGTTCTAGATGGAAAGACCCACACTGCTATGTGCCCTAAAGAGCTTTTCCCAAAAAAGCACCAACAGATTAAATAGAAGTAACAAACATAGCGTGGAAAAAGCCCTGATCTCGTCAAAGGGATGAGCTAGAAGTCAGCACTCAACTGGTCCTCCCGACTGACTGACTGATGCCGGCTCTTTCTGCCTCCGTGAGCCATCTAGTAGCGCGTGTACACACACGAGTTACAGAGAATCGGTTTCTTTCCTGGCTGCATTCTTTAGGCAAATCAACTTAAGTATTAAGGGCACTGAATAGTTTTTCTTCTTCAAGCTACTGACCTGGTAACCTTGGAAGAAGTTAAGAATTTCCTTAACTCCAGTATTGTAGGCCAGGCCCTGCATTCTGACCACCGTGCCAGGCTGTGGTGGGACACCGCTAAGATTAGCAGCTGTAGGGAAGTAGCCAAGATTATTGGGCGAACCTGGGGGGCTAAAGGAAGAGAAAGTACAGTGAACCAATGGGAATAGACAACATCGAATATTTACTCTACAAACATTAGCTACTTAAGGTAACAGACTCTCTCAGGGTGATCTCACAATCATCCGAGGTATCACTCCCAAGCCAGGTAAGAGCACTGCATTCCCAGGAAAGCCTGAAGTTACAAGGGAGAAGGGTTAATGCAGAGTTAAGTGCAGGGCTTCCTCAAAGATCCCGTCCTCGCTGAGATTCTTAAAGGACAGGAAGGAGAGAATTAAGCCTTTCAGGGCACTCAACCACAAAGCACCACTTGCACAGCCCAGCTCATTGATGATTAACCGGCTGGCCATCAGGAATACTAAGGCATGAATACGAAGAACTAATAGGAGCCATCGCCACAGACACCGAAAGAAAGCAGCATTTGAAGGGATTTTCCCAAGGAACAGATTGCTTTACCCATGCCCACAAGCAAAGGTACTGCATAGTAAGTGGAGCACAATAATACAAAAATACGGAAGCACCTCTGAGTTGTTATCACTTCCAACTCGACTAAAAAGCAAGAGGAGGAGGTGGTGGGTAAAGTGGAAAAGATTCACAGCAAATTAAAATCAACCACCATTAACATAACGGGAAAGCTGACGCATGAGTCCCTCTTGGTTCACCTACAGCAATCACCACCCCCAAGGAGCACACACCAAGTGAATACCTAATTCTTCTTTATATGGCAGCTTAAGTAATTACCATATTATTAAGTAAGTTTCATCCTATTCACCACCCACTAGGTTTTCCACCACAATTAGTGGCCAGAAACCCGTAACTGAAAATATTGGGAAAATTTTAAAATAGGTTATTAGCTTAAAGAGCAACAAAGACCCACAGTTTTAGATTATTAACCTTCATAAATCTTTCTACGTAGGTGATTATCCCATTTCAAAGACAAGCAAACACAAAAATGAAAGGGACTAAAAATCTTTGAGATTCTGTAGCCTACATAATCCTAACTAATGGTTAATAGGAATGATGCCAGGTGTGCACCCAGTTCCAGACTCCATTTTTTAATTGGCACAGTAGCCCTGAGCAAGTCACTAAATTTCTTTTAACTTCAATTACATCATTTGGTAGATGGGGATGATAGCACCTCTCAAGTTTCACAGAACTGTTCTCCAGATGCAATGATCAAACATACCACATTATTCCATAAATCATAGAATGCAATAATTTGTTATTTCACTTTTGCTATTTCCATAACCATCATTCTATTTCACTATTTTGAAAATATGGGAGAGCCTGAAAGCATTACTTGGCATCAAGCTGCCTTTAACCACTTCAGTTTCTAAAGTGGTGATCCTCAACTTGTTTGCCTAGTAGAGTCACCTGGGAGAGATTGCTTCACAGGTGAATTTACCAAACATTGAAAAAGAGAGTATCTTTTTTTTTTTTTTTGGCCAGCGTGGCTCAGTGGTTGAGCGTCCACCTATGAACCAGGAGGTCACGGTTCGATTCCCAGTCAGGGCACATGCCTGGGTTGCAAGCTCAATCCCCAGCGGGTGGCGTGCAGGAGGCAACTGAACAATGATTCTCTCATCACTGAGGTTTCTGTCTCTCCCCCTTTCTGAAATCAATACAGTTAAAAAAGAAAAAACAGATAAGGGCTGTCCATCAAAGCCAGACTATATCAGAAACTCATCCTAATCTTTATGCTCATTTGTTAGTCACTGTTTTTGGTTCTTACTCACATCCATTGTATTTTTAGTTAGGTTTTAGATTCTCAAGTGTCAATATTTATCAGTGTCTCTTGTGCACATAGTGTTAATAATGTAACTTTCACAAGTCAATACAGCAATGAATTCAAAGGTCTAGAGAGTGCTGGAAGATCGTACCACATCACATAAATGAACAAGGGGACTGCACTTGAGCTGGGTCAGAAACCTTGCTGAGCTGCCTGAACAAAGAACTGAGGTGGGGGTGAGAGGAAATGAAGCGAAAAGAAAAACATCAGGAGAAGGGCTTTACCAAAGGTTTAGTTCGGCACCATGGAGCACTGCTGCTGCACAGACAGTACTTATGACCATGGCTGAGGCTCCTTCACAAGCCACACGTGTTAAGAAATCGCTGAATTTAGCACACAAGTGCGCGTATCATAAAGTTGTTCCAGATTTCCTCCACTGCAGTACTCCATGTCCTTTCCACATATTTAGGTAAAAAAAAAATTTAAACCCAATGTAGAGAAAAACTGTTTCCCTGAGTCTGGCCTCCTTTCCTTTGAAGTTTTGAGGTTTGCAATTCTAATTTAGTTGCTTGAGATCCTGTTGTGAGACCATTCAAACACTGCTTCCTATCCTACATTTTCCCAGGTACTAATTTATATCATTTAATTTCATAATGTTCAATGTATCCTAATAAGTTGTTCAAAATTCTGTGAACAGGTGTGTGTGTGTGTGTGTGTATAAATAAATAAAAAAAATACTGGGGGCCAGGATGCCTACCCCATGACACTCATAATATACACTCTAGAGAAAACAAGTGTCACATACACTTTACTCATTTAATATTACAAATTACTAAACATTGGTGACACTGATTAATGTTATCGGGCGGCATTCTAAAATATAAAGTCATAGTGTGGCAGTATTTATCATTTGAGGACTTGCCATATTTCTCTAGAGGAGAGAGGATCACAGCATTACCTATCAGGTAAAGAAAGAGGTTAAGTGAAAAGATTAGAGGACTGAATTCTCCCCTCTGGATGGGCACAACATATCAGAATAGGAAACATGAGAAGTCCCGTGAAAGACACCTGGTTCCCACTGCCTGACAAAATCACTACACAGATCCTTTTGGACTAACATTCATTAAATCCCTGAGTGTTATAAAGACCTTTTATTTGGAAAGTGACTGTTTTCATGTAGGAAATTAAAAAATTTTCATTATAATTTTTAAGTTTCAGATAGGAAGGGAGAAGGAGATAGAAACATCAATAATGAGAACGATTCACTGATTGGCTGCCTCCTGCAAGCCCCCCACTGGGGATCAAGCCCGCAACCCAGGCATGTGCCCTGACTGGTATCGAATTATGATCTCCTGATTCATAGATAAGACACTCTACCACTGACCCACCCCGGCTGGATGTTATATAGGAAATTTTTGAACTAACTTTAAGTTTTCATCTGAAATCAACCATTTCAGCAAGGTTAACTTTTCAGTACTCTTTGGAAATTTAATTCCCTGACTGCTCATGGACCGCTTACTATATCTGGATCCTGGATTTGTTAGCTCTTTTGAAAGGCTATATTCGGTCATGTGCTGCTTAACTCTGAGTAATGCATCCTTAGGTAATTTCATCATTGATTGAACATCATTGAGTGAGTACACTTATACAGACCTAAATGGTATAGCTTACTGCTTTGTAGAGGAGGAAAAATAATTTTCTTCTCTCCTAGGTTCTTGGCTGTATTAAAAGACAGATTAGCCTAGCTGGTGTGGCTCAGTGGTTGAGCACTGTCCTATGAACTAGGTCACAGTTCGATTCCAGGACAGGTTACGTGCCTGGGTTCTGGGCTCAATCCCCAGTAGGGGGCGAGCAGGAGGCAAATGATCAATGATTCTGTCTCATCACTGATATTTCTCTCTCCCCCCTCCCTCTCTGAAATCAATAAAAATATATTAAAAAATAAAAAAAGACAGATTAGCAGGAGAAAAACAAAAAGCTTAATGACATGTATACTTTCTGTAAGCATGGGAGAGATTTAGGAGATCTGAGTAACTCCCCAGAATGGCTGCAGCCACCACCTTAACTACCACAAGGGGGAGTGAGGAGTTGAGGGGGAGGGGGGCAGGTTACCAGGAAAAGCAAAGTAAACAAGGTTAAGGTTGTGCAGATTTAAGATTGTTGTTTTCAGTACTAAGAGTTTCTAGTGATAAAAATCATCCTCTTCTTCACAGGCAGGGGATATTCTTACTAACAGAGATTTTCCTAACGAACGTAAACATCTTTTACAAAAAGTAACTTCAACTTGCTTTTCAGAGCCTCTCCCTGTGTGCTGTTTCTTTTTCTTTTTTAAACAATTGGCAATAATCGCGCCTCGGATAAACCTCATCGGCTACCATACCATACTGCCACTGCGCAAAGCTCGTGTGCTGTTTCTTAATCAGGCTAAAATAATCCTAATGCCAAAGACATATTTTGGGGTAACATTCCGTTCCCATACAGCTCCTATGCTACAAACCTGTGTAGGTGGCTATTTTACTGGATACTATCAGGGGCGGGGAACCTTCTTCCTGCCAAGGGCCATTTGGACATGTATAACATCATTTGAGGGCCATACAACATGATCAACGTAAAAACTGGTCAAACATTTAATTAACTCACCCCTAATGCCTTGGCAGGGCCAGACCAAATGATTTCACGCACCTTATATGGTCGGCGGGCTGGCTGTGCCCCACCCCTGCTGCAGACAATTGTAACACGATGACCAGTATTTGCAATGAGGTTATGATGGCTATCAGGTGTTAGGAAATTTTCAGCGCTCTTACAACTTGTGGATCCACCTTTCTATGTGCAATCCATCACTGACACTTCTCACTGAAACATCCCTTATGGGGCGCCATGACTGTATACACCTCTGTATGCATGTGTATCTACCTTTCAAAAAAAAGTTAAATAACCAACGGATATGAAAACACTTCGGAATGCTTAATGAGATCTTCCAAGAATCTATTTCACCTAGTCAGCTCATTTATGTTCTGTCAAAATAGTTTAGTAACTAAACTTAAATTTTAATCCAACTATGTTAAAGGGTATAAAATATAACCCGCCATTACAGTTATCATGTTTCAAGTACATAGTATAGCGACAGGCTGGTTACTCAAAGCAAGGAGAGCCTCCAGAAAGCCCCATTAAAAAAAAAAAAATTCCTCAGCCGAGGATATGTTTTTGCTCACGTTAGAGAGAGGAAGGGGGAGAAAAAGAGAGAGAAAGAGAAACATGGGTCCTGTGCCTCCTGACAGGGGATCGAATCAGAAACCCTCTTTTTGTCAGGGACAATACTCCAACCAACTGAGCCACCAGGCTGGGGCAAGCCCCATGTTTCATTTGAAAACTGAATCCTACACTCGATATTATTTTGAAAGTAATCTTGTTGTTTGACTGAAAGCACAAAATCATAACACAACTGATCCTCTTACATGTTTTAGAAAATGCATTTTAAAAAGTAATATAATGCTACATCATAGAACGAAGAAACAAGCAAAACACACCGTGATACATGGGAATCTGTGCTTCTTGGCAAAGCAGCAAAAGACATTGTCCATTCACAAGTTACTTTTGAAAAAAAAAATGGTCATCTAAAAAAATACAGTTTTGTCTTTTTGAATAGGAATATTGTACAATAGGGAAGGTACAGATATGACTCCATCATACCCGTTCCCCCCAACAGATCTGAACCACTCTGTAAAAGTAACCTGTTACAGCTCCTTGGTTATCCACTGTCTATGTTTCCAGAGATACCTTATTGATTATTTTGTATGTAAGTGGAAAACGTTTGCTAATACAACATTTTGCTTTCAGTGAGAAAAATTTTTTTAAAAAGAGGTAGTTTAAGAAACTACTTAACTCATAAAGAAAATCACAAATCAGCCTCTATTATTAAGTAAAATTCATAATACAAATGTCAGTTCTTCCATTGGGCCTACTTTAGTGTAGTCCCTTAAAGATATATCAAGGAAATGCTTAAATAGGACAGTAGATTCAAAGTAGGGTTATTTTATTTTTAATGTTTTTCATTTATTTATTTTTTTTGGGGGGGGGGGAGAAGGGGAGAGAGAGAAACCTCACTATGGATTGTTTGCCTCCCACACATGCCCCACCAGGGAATTGAACCTGCGACCTTTCAGCGTACAGGAGGTCACTCCAACTGTGCCACACCAGCCATGTCAGAGTTATTTTCTTTATCAAGGTTGGCACATGTATTTTAGTCAAGTTCTCTTTCTGTTAACTGGAGTGTTAATGCTTTAAGAGTAAGGTGCGTACTCACTCTTAAAGCATTATATTTAAAAATATATTTGACACATCATAAATAGCAATAGAAAGAAGCAATCCCTAGCTTTTGAAGTGTTCTGGTAGTAAGGCAAACAGTGTTAATAGATGAAACAAAAATGGCAAAATATTGATACAACTGGGTAATAGATATTCTCAAGTTACGTTTATTTGCATATTTACAGATTTTTATTTTTTTTATTTTTTTATTTTTTTAAATGTATTTTATTGATTTTTTACAGAGAGGAAGGGAGAGAGATAGAGAGTCAGAAACATCGATGAGAGAGAAACATCGATCAGCCGCCTCCTGCACATCCCCCACTGGGGACGCACCCGCAACCCAGGTACATGCCCTTGACCGGAATCGAACCTGGGACCTTTCAGTCCGCAGGCCGACGCTCTATCCACTGAGCCAAACCGGTTTCGGCTATTTACAGATTTTTAAACTTATTCTTGAAAATAACATGATCCCAATTTTATAAGAAAAACCCTTAGAAAAACAGATCTATAAATTGAAACCAATTTTATTAGGGTTTTTGAGCAATTATTTTTTTTCTTGAGATTCCCTGTGCTTCATAATTTTCTGTAATGCTAAAAATAATTGTAAGTATATTTGCATTTTAATTCCCTGAACTGCTCATTATATGTATTAGGTCTTTGGACTAGCAAATGACTACTTCTTCCATGAAAGCTAGAATGAATTCTCACTGATAGTAGAGAAAAAATTGCCCACAGCAGTTCTTGTTTACATCATTTAGAAATATCATCCAAACTGAAAAAAACTGAGATAATCATTTCCATGAACAAAAATTATCTGGCGCTTCTTCATTATTACACTATTGCTTTTATTGCACTATTACAACATTCTAGTGTCATTATATTGTACACTGAATTCCGGTTTGCATTTGTGGAACCAATGGGTCCATGTATTATTAATCTTACTAGTCCCAATGTCACACTCAAGAGATACTAAATAAGTTTGCTCAGTAAAATTAAAAGTTAAAAATGCTTAACTTTTTTTGAGGGACATGCTTTTAGAAATCCACAAAATACATTAGAATCTTGATGTTTTAAAGCAATGAATACATTGCATTAATCTGAAATCAAACTGACATATGTCATTTTTTAAAATGGAGGGGAATTACAGAAATGTTACTTTCAGAGACAAACTCAAATCTTCTGATTTAATATCTGTTTTAGCTTAGAGTGTGAGATCTCAAACTTGCCTACTTATCAAAGACATGTACACAACGAAGTTTTCCGTTAGCCTCAAATGCCTTAATAATCATGTGAGGTTAGAAATTAATGGTTTTCTACCAAAACTGTAAAATATCTTATTGTTTTGGGAATTTGCTTATTTTATTTCTATAGGTTATTATTCCTACAAATTATTTTTATTTTATAAATTATCATTAAATTATCCCACAGAAATATAAGTACACAAAGATCAACAGAAACTTTTATTTACTAGAGAAAATAAAATTAGATGTCTAAAAATAAATTATTAAATTACGATTATATTAACATCATGTGGAAGTTAGAAGAATGAGATAAATAGGAAGAACTCCATGACATATTGGAAAGTTTATATATAACAGAACAAATAGGCAGTACAGGTTTAAGTATGCCACATTATTTAGAAGCTCATACAAATGTGTATGTTACCAAACTAATAATAGTGGTTCATCTTCTAGACTGTGAAGTGTGTAAATGGGAATATCCTTTTCCTTACTATACTTTATACTCTTAAGAGTTAACAATGAGGATTTTACAAACTTTAAAACTAATAAAGGGGAAAAAAATTAACATAGTCAGGGGCCCAAAATTACAGGAGCTATTAAGCCATACATGTCAGTTCCTCCTGCATTTGGGGTTTCAATTCAAGAGTTTTCCATCTCACTGTGGTGGAAAATTATTTCTAAGAGATTCCTTCTTTGAATAGCGCCCAGAGAGCAAGTCAATGGGGGAACTGCATATTCTGCAAATAAATGTATTGTAGGCTGAGAAACTCCACCAGGTATGCAGTGAAACAATGCATTCCACTCCTGACATTCTAATGATGTAAGAAAGGTAAACAAAGACCTCTGTTATAACCACTGCCAGCAAGTGATTGTCACAGAGTCCACAGAAGGTGACAGATTGGAGTTGGGAGAGGTGCCTGACACAGTACTCAGTGATGAAAAATTAATTACACATGCTTCTGTGTCTTTTCAACCCTTTAAAAGCTGGCCAGCTTACAATTATCATGGCTATCTCCTGATTCTTTTTTCCCCCCAGTAGAATAAAGAATAGTTTCAATAATGTGGCTACAAGCTTCACTGCTACTGAGATTCCAAAGTTCTTCCTTCCTACTAAAATACTAGAGATGGAGAGGAAAGAAAAATACAATGTAACATAGCAACTGTAGGAATCAGATGTGTTAGTTCCAGGACACTTTTTTAAAAAGTCACATATTGGTGGAAGTACTCAAAACATTTAGTCTAAACAGCTGGGGACGAAAAAAACAAAACCTGATAAAAGTTTAATTTTGAGCAATATTGCCTGTTAAAGTAAAATTTTAATAAATTGAACTGGTTATTGGATTAACAAAGATTTTTAATAAATTTTATAAAAAGAAAATTAAGAATGAGAGGTCCTTATGTATTCAAGTGCAAATCATGGGCAATTAGACCTGCCAGGGACCCTAAAAACTCTATAAAAGAATTAAACATAATGGATCATCCCAATACACCAAGGTTGCTGGTTTGATCCCTAGTCAGGGTACATATAAGAATGCATACAACAAACCAATGTTTATCTCTCTCTCAAATCAATAATAATTAAAATAAAACAATAATATCAGTGATCTATAATATAAGGTAGTGGAAAACACCCAATTGGAATATCAAAAGAGAAAAAGGAAGAATTTATATAATGAGAATAATTTAAGGGACTTTGGGGAAAACATCAAGCGTGCCAACATTCACATCAAAGGAGTACCAAAAGGACCTAAACATATAAAACGAGTATTGAATGACATGATAAAAGCAGTCTCTTCAATAAATGGTATTGGGAAAACTAGACAGATACAAACAAAAAAAAGGAACTGAAACACTTTCTTATGTCATATCCAAGAATAAACTCAAAATCGATTAAAGATTGAAATATAATACCTGAAACCATAACACTCCTAGAAGAAAACATATGCAGGAAAATCTATAACATCCCTCATCCCTCGTCCCTCATAGCAATATTGTTGGGATATGTCTCCCAGGGAAAGGGAACAGAAGAGAAACTGGGAATACATCAAACTGAAGAGCTTTTGCAAAAGGAAGGAAACCAGCAACAAAACAAAAAGACCATCTACTGAATGACGATATTCACCAATGACACATTTAATAAAGGGTTACTATCCAAAATTTATATTAAAAAACATTAGAAAGAACTCATATAACTCAACATCAAAAACAAACAATACAACTAAAAAATGGGACAGCCTTGCTGGTGTGACTCGGTGGTTGATCATCGACCTATGAACCTGGAGGTCATGATTCGATTCCCAATCAGGGTACATGCCCAGGTTCTGGGCTCGATCCCGAGTGTGTATGTGTGAGGGATGACTCTCATCATTGATGTTTCTTTCTCTCCCTCTCCCTTCCTCTATAAAATCAATAAAAAAATATATTTTAAAAAATGGACAGAGGACCTAAACAAACATTTCTCCAAAGAGGACATACCGATGGCGAATAGATATATGAAAAGATGCTCACCATCACTAACCAGCAGGTAAACACAAATTAAAACCACAATCGGTCATCACCTCACATCTATCAGAATGGTTATTACCAATAAAGCAACAAACAACAAGTGTTGATGAGAATTTGGAGAAAAAGGAACCCTCATGAATTGTTGGTGGGATGGTGGTATTACTAAGGAAAACAGTATACAGGTTCTTTAAAATATTAAAAATAGAGCTACCATATACCCAAGCAATTCCACTTCTGGATATTTATCCAAAGAAAAGAAAAACACCAATTCAAAAAGATATATATATGCACCCGTAGGTTCACTGCAGCATTATTTACAAGAGCCAAGATATGGAAGTAACCCAAATGCCCATCAATAGACAACTGGATAAAAAAGTTGTGGTTCATGTATATAATAAAATAGTACTTGACCATAAAAAGCAAATACCTTGCCATTTATAATAGCATGGATGGTTGAAATCATGCCATATATGTCTTTGTCTAACTTATTTCACTTAGCGTAAGACAAATATGGAATGATTTCATTCATATGTGGAATCTAAGAAACAAAATAAATGACCAAACAAAACAAAAACTAACTTACAGATACAGAGAACAAATTGATGGTTACCAGATGGGAGGAGGTTTGAAGGGGTGGGTGAAAAATATGAAGGAATTAGGAAGTACATGTTGGCAGTTATAATACAGTCAATAAAATTGTACTAATTACGTATGTATCAGGTGGGTACTAGACAGATCGGGATGATCACTTTGTAAGTTGTATAAATGTCTAATCACTATGTTGTACATAAGAAATGAATAATATTGTATATCAACTATAATTTTTAAAATTTTTTCCCCTAGAATCCAGAAAAAAATAAAAAATTTGATTCTAAGAAAGTTCAAAATAAGTCTCATTTTGGACTTGTTAGTAAAGACTTAGGGGTGAAAGAATACAAGTTGTGTACAGTTTAAAAGAACTGTTTTTATTTACTGTGGGGTAACAGGAATTAATGCTATTTAAAAATATAATTGTTATCTTTAAGGATTTTCTTAGTGTTTGCTTTTTTAAAATTCATTCACAAGATACTGCCACCCTATTGCAATGATCACAGTGCCCCTCACTTAGGGCCCTAAGAAAGGAGAAAGGAGAAAAGCAAAGTTGTACACAAAAATAGCCTAAAAGATGTTGTTAATATATGGTTTAAAAAAAACACACAACTTATTTTGCTTTGTCTTGAAACAAACTTCTTGCTTAGAGATGACCAGAAGCTATTGCCTACCATGGTAACCTTCAACGTGGCAGACAATAGTCTTTTGTGAACTCAGGCACCCGCCATCAAAGGAGTCATTTGTTTCTGTCCCTCATTTCCACTCCGTCATAGCCTCACCTGGGATAGTAAGCTGTGTAGTTCATGAAGAGCTGAGTGCCCGCTGGGTAGTATGCTGTGGAGGGCTGCAGTGCTCGTGGATTCAAAAGCAGAGAGGGCTGATAAATGGCAGCTTCCGTAGGAATCACAGCTGCAGGAGCTGGAAATGTGTAGGAAGGAGGAGACAGGCCTACATAAGCAGAGAGAGACACTTTGAGACATTTGTAACAGCTGACGCATGTGTGCTTGGCACTCAAGCCATAAGGTTACTATTGCGCATATATATATTCACACACACACACACACACACACACACACACACACACACACACACACACACACATATTCCTTTAAAGTAAGAGAGCAAATCTTTATACTACCCCATGCAACTTCCTTTGGCTATACAGACAAAACTTAGAAGTAATCTCAATTCTCACACTCCATCAACCTACAGAACCGTTCTTGGTCTAAAAGTTGGAAAAAACCAGTATCATCAAACATCAGCTCAACCATTTCTTGACATGTGATTTCCCCTGCCCCCCCCCCCCCCCCTATTGAGTGCCGGTTACCACAAAAACTTTGAGGAAAGAAGCATAGGGCTGACATTTAGTATAATTTCCAACTAAAAGCTGGGTTAACTTTGCATTATTTCCACCTAAAGGTAACCCAGATGATGGGATTTGAAGCTAATCTACACCTTCAAACTTGTAAAAAAAAAAAAAAAAACAACCCCACAAAAACAAAACAACAACCTGGGCACAGGCAATGTGGCTCTGGGGTTGACCATCAGTCACCCTATGAACAAAGAAGTCACAGATGGATTACTGGTCAGGGCACATGCCTGGTTTGTGGCCTCAATCCCTGGTAGGGGGCATGCAAGAGGCAGCCAATTGATCGATGTTTCTCTCTCATCAATGTTTCTATCTATCCCTCTCCCTTCTTCTTCTTCTTCTCTCTCTCTCTTCTCTCAAATCAATAAAAACATGTTTTTAAAAATCCAACCTGGGAATTAGCCCTGAGAAACAGAAGTGTAAGTCTTCCTGAGACTCAGCAGTAAATTGTATACTCAGATTATATAGAAAATAGAAAGAATGAAATTCCCTTGTTTTCTGGTTCCCCAACTCACTAAGTGAGATGAACACTATCCAGGCCAACTGTACCCAACAATGAGGTAACTGAGAGGTTGCCTGAATTTACCTTCAGTCCTCGGGCCGACGTTCCATCCACTGAGCCAAACCGGCTAGGGCAGGGTTCCTAACTGTAATTTGCACACCTGGAACGACCTATTCTATTTTGCAAATTTCAGAGGCATAAGGGATAACTTTTTCACATGAAAATATCTCCCGTCTTCTGCAAGTCTTGTGTGTTTCTACATGTGTATGGAGAGGAGTAGGGCGGTCAGCTGCATGTGGGTACACATACCGACCTCGTATTCACCTACTGGATGCCTCGTTCATACTCACTGAAAATCGAGCTACATGTAGATGAATTTTAAAATTATGATTCCTGGCCTTAAAAGGGCAATCAGGACAAGTTAAGGCACCAGTCACATAAAAAATTACAAAGCCTGTGTGTATTTCCTGCTTTCAAAACTATCAAGCAATTCATTAATGACAGTGTCTCAAACCAAGAAGACAGATATATATATATATAGTAGGTATAAGTCTTTTCTGCCTTAATACAAAGAAAAGTAGTAATTTTTAATAACTAAACATATTAGTCTACTCAGATTTGGGTATTCCTCAAATGATAGGACAGCTATTCTCATATTCCTAAAAGAGAATAAGGAGTATACTTTCATAGACTAGAAAAATGGAGGTGAAATTAAGATGCTCAGCTTTTAGAAAAGTTAAATTTTTATAAACAAATTAAAGTTTACAACTTTAAAACAGTGATACTTTAGCAGCACTTCTTTCCCAAATTCAGTAAGAAACTCCTCAGTGAGTCATAACTAATCACTATTTTAACTGTATTAGTCCTTGAGATTATATAAAAAACAATGCAATTTCTGTAAATTTTTTTGGTTGTTGTATAAATAGGCAATCACCTAAAGTGAGTCGGCAGGAAAAGGAACAGTCCAGTAGAACAGGCGTAATATTAGCACAAACTGGAATTCTGACTTAAACTAAAAAATAAGTGAACTCTTTCACTAAAATGGAAAATGGCCAAATTTTAGTTAAAATTTTGGGAAAATATTAATAGTAAAAATGTGTAAATATACTTTTATGTGAAAAATACATTTATCATGTTTATTATTTTAGGGCTTATGAGGGAGAAAGGGAAGAAATGAAAAGTCTTATGAAGAAAGTGTAATGACCAGTTTTGCACCAGGAAGAGAGAAATAAAATGATATCACAGCAGAATTTGGGTTACACATGAAGGAGGAAGGAGAAATTTCCTTATAACGCTCGATAGATTATCACTAACAGAAATCATAAAAGTTCTGACATAATCAGTGGCTTATGGACAGAATACATATGACTAAGATTACTTTAAGATAACTACTTAGCCCTAGCTGGTTTGGCTCAGTGGATAGAGCATTGGCCTGAGGACTGAAGGGTCCCAGGTTCGATTCTGGTCAAGGGCACATGCTTGGGTTGCAGGCTTGGTCTCCAGTGTGGGGCATGCAGGAGGCAGCCAATCATTGATGTTTGGCTCTCATTGATGTTTCTCTCTCAACATTGATGTTTCTCTCTCTCTCTCCCTCACCCTTCCCCTCTGAAACCAATAAAAACATATTAAAAATATATATACATGTTACTACTTAAACCCAATCATAAACTTTCAAAACTTGATGCTCATTAGATCAACTCTTACATATTCACCAACAGCAAGCAGCAGGTAAATGGAATATTAGCATTTAGGAATTCCAAGGGGGAAAAAAAGGATTAAGCCCCACTGAATATTCTCTGAATTAACACTTATTGAAATAGGTTTCTTGATATAGATTTCTCTGTATTAGGAAGTAATGTTCTCTAACACTCCCCATTTTATTGGAATCAAGCACATCATCCAGTTTACTATCTCCGTTATCTCTGGACTGTATTCCAAGTGCTACACGCTTCAAACATACCCAACATGCCTCCTGACAGGTATGTTTTATTCAAAAGTGAAAACTGTCCAAAGATTGAAGTTTTAACACTCGTGACTAACCAGAACTTGGTCTTCAGACTACAGGGCTTATTCCTCTCAGACAGGATTCCAAAGGGCTTGCACCCAGGGGCCAATGCGCAAGAGCATGTCTTGAAATTAAGCACTGATCCTGCGATCCAATGGAAACTTTGGCTAATTTATTTACGCATTTATATATTTTGTTTTACTAACTTGCTCATTCCAGATATCCTGGAGAGCATGAGAAATGCTCCCCAGGTTATCCTATCCAAAAATACTTAATGCTCAGTAACTTAGAAATGCAAAATGGGTATCAAATGACCCTTCTACAGAAAGCTTCCTGGGTTACAGGAGAAAAAAATAAAGATCCAGCCATACTTATTTTACCTTTAAATGCGTATTAAAATATCTACAATAGCCAGGTTGCCTCCCAGAGTCAGTGCTTATCTTGAGCACACTAAGCTTCAGAAATCAAGGGCTTATCACTGGAAAAGCGAGAATATAATTGGAAAGGAGGTATTTGTAGCATCTCTAATTATGGGGGTGTCCGCAACCAAGGTCTTCAATGATTCCCAGATACTACCGATTTCAGATGGGAAAGCCTACGTAACCACCTTGCCTGCCTCAGAAAGAACCAGGAACACAGAAAGCAGCTTAAGCACCTACCAGCATATAGCGTAGAAGAGCGCCAAGACCCAAGAAAAACTTACATGGTAACTTACATGGCGGTGGGGATAAGCCATTTCGATTTAAAGTGCCCCCCATTAACACAAAGTTCATCTCCTCAGCTGAACACTGAAAGACTTCAACATATCTGTCCTTCATGGTTTTTTTATGACACTTCTGTGCAGCCAAATATGCTCTGTCCGCAGACTTCATCTGGATAAAGGCATCTCCTGATGGGCGGCCCTGAGCGTGCGGGGGAAGAATAAAAAACAAAAGGAGACCGTCTCCTTCAATGAGGAAATGGTTGCTTTCAAAACATGCAAAGTGACAATCACCCACAGCACAAACACTGTAGGCACAAAATCTGGGTGACAGTGTGCTGTCCTGAAATCTGACTGGCATTTCATCCCCTAATTACCAGAATGGCCCGCAAAACATGGAAGAAACAGTTTTGAGGGTTCATGGGAGAAAGTGATCCTTCTTGGTTTCTATTAGCTATCAGATTTACAAAGGGTTGACGAGGTCTCCTTGTGACTGTGGTTTCAAAGTATAGGATTGTGTATTGGTATGTCTTGCACTTCTGAAAAATCCAATTATAACGTCTGATTGAGAAAAGCTGATAATAGAACGCGTACTAGAGCCTTACGTATCCTCCTGTAAGAAACTGGATGAACGAGTGTTCTCTTTCGGCTCTCAGTTCTGTCCATCACTGACCTGCAACATACCTTTCTCTTCTCCCTGCAGCCTAGGTTGGAATGTGGCCTGGGGCAAGGAAGGGAGACAGGAAATGGGCAGTGGCCAAGCACAGTTCAGGCTGGGGACAGCAGTGCCACCAGCCTTGTCTGGAAGCCTTTCTCTCGCCTCTGCCCATGCCTCTCCATCTTAAATCTTAGTCAAACAGGTGCTGATAGTAATTTTCTCTATGACAAGTAGCTTGCTAAAAATCTCCTATTTAGAACCAAGCTGATAGATGTGTTCCACAGAACTGGAATGCCTTAGTTATATTTAGCATGGACATTTTATGGGGGGGAGAAAAAGACACAATCAGCTTATAGCAATTCTTTCATAGTTATGGATTTCTTTAAAAGTCTCTCAGGGACTATTTAGTGCAAATGATTACCATGCAAGTTACCATACGAGTTGCCAAACCAGGGAAATCAGGGATACCAGGGAAACCCAGTCCAAGAGGGAAACCTAACATCTTTGAGGCAGCTTGTCCATCATCTAAGAAGCATTTCTCCAAGTGCAATCACAATAGGTCATGTGGGTCAATGATAGGTCAATCTGTCTACTGTTATTAGTTAAAAAGCAATAATAGCCCCTAGGTTATTAGAAATGGTGACTCAAAGAAAAACCAAACCAATCCCTGGTGGGGATTTATGGGCAATTGTGGGGCATTTTCTTCAAAAGGACTCTCACCAGTGAAGCACGCTGAGAGGGGACCTAGCATGTGCTGGTGTGGAAACCCAAGCAGGGGTTCAGGAGTTTCCGATCGCCTGTACCCAGTGACATGCACTTCCCAGTGAGGCAGGATTATGGTTTCAAATATGACCAAATCTCCATGTGAAAAGAGAAAGTGGAACACTAGCAGTTTAGAAAAACGTTGGTATTTCCAATACAAACCCGTATTAAACCCATCATTGATCGGAAACATCTCATTTTCAAAGATTAATACAACTCTGCTTTGAATAAAGAGTTGCAAAATTTTTAATTAGGACTACTGGGTTTATAGGTTTTGAGGATTCTGTCCTGCTTATGACAGCATGAAATACTGGCATATTGTCCAGCAACAAAGATGATTAATTTTATTTAAACCACAAATTAAGGGACACTAAGCCAGGGATGATTTTTAATATGCTTAGAGTGTATACTTGCATACCACAGAATTTGGTTAGATTTTGATAGGTTTCTATGAAATAATTCATTAATTCATTTAAGTGCCTATTATGACCACATCCTATTCTAGCTGGTACAGATACTAGTCTTTATTGAGGTTGTACTTTACTGAATGTAATTTGATATATAACACACATACACGTTTTCTAAACAGTCTATGGATACAAAATACTCTTGAACAGACAAGCTCATGGGTACATATTGTCCACGATTGCTTTCACGCTATGACAGCAGAGTTGCAGAGCTCAGCAGTAGCAACAGTAAAATGTTGTATTAGACTGATATGTACTATGTGATGCTACTGAGAATCTGATGGATATACGTGATGACAGAATCAGACTCAAATTTGTATCTACCGTAATGATGACAGCATTCTTTCTGGAGTTCATCCTAAAGACCTCTCCCATTTATAGTTACATCTTTCCTGCAGGGCTAACTAGAAAACTGACAAACATTTGCACTCTTTTGAGGGGAGAGACTCTTTGATGATAATGATAAGCAAATCAGTTTTCGAGCCAAGTGACTTTCTTACCTGGTGATTCAATACCATGTGAACTCCGTGAGTTCGAATATCTGTGGAAAACTCCCCCAGAAAGTCCAGGATGTCCTCGATTGTGGCTGCATAGGGAAGACCTCGAAGGCGTATGCAGTCTCTAACGTTTGTAGGGGGCACAAACTGCTGAGGTAGAACTGGAATAATGGGCGGGGTTGGAAGCGGAATGAGAGGAGGAGCCGAGGAGAATCGATTCAGCACCTGTACTCAAAGCAAAACAGAAGGGACTCAGTCTTGCCTTGCCAATGCTGTCTGCAGACCAGGACTGGCATCACTGGGGGAGGAGCCTGTGAGAAATGCATAATCTCGGCTCCACCCCAAATCTACTAAGTATAAATCTGCATTTTAGCAAGGTCCCCAGGTAATGCATAGCATATGAAAGTTTGAGACGCACTCATGGAGAAAGGGCTTCATGCTTTGCATCAGGGCAAGCGTGAGACCCACTTTTGCAAATGCGTGCTGAGGTATATACCACACACAGCACAAATCTGCTTAGATGAAGGACTCGTCTACTCGACAAACACATCCCTATCTGCCTTGGGACAACTATCCTTAAACTCTATCACTTTCATCAATATCTGGGATGGCTAATCATGGACTACTGTAGCAATCTATCAGTTTCATTTTATTTAAGTACAATATTCCCCTTAGTATTGCTTCACATTGCTCCAAACCCAAGAAGTATAAAGAGAATAGCTCAGTAATGGAACCACAGGTAAAACAGTGACTCTGGATTATATTAAACTATAATGCCACATTTACAAAGCAAATAATATATAAAGCAAAAAGATAGAACGGCAATGTAAAACTGAAAAAATAATAATTTAGTGACCATAAAAATAATCACTGGCTTCCATGTGAACTTTAGACACTGGCAAAGCAGAGGATCTTGACTTTTAAATACAAGAAATTTAGCTATCTTGAGAATGAACGTGGTCAAGTTCATTTTGGAGAAAAAAAAAATGTTCCCACACAAAATTCAAAGCTCTTGCAGATTTTTGTCTTAGTTCAGAACATGCCCTCTATTTGATAATACTGTGCAAATGCCATGTGTGGCATCCCTGTATTTTCTGAACAATTTACCATTGCAAACTTAATCATCCTATAAACTGAAAATATAGCAATCAAAGGACACCTGAAAATCTGCCCTAATTTCCTCACTCACCACTGTTCACAGTTGATCTGAGTAAGAGGTGAAAAACAAACAAAGAATAAACACAGTAAAATATTGGCTGCCTCCTGCCCAGTCCCTACCTGGGACTGACCCTGCAATCCAGGCATGTGCCCTGCCCAGGAATCGAACCGATGATCTCTTGGTGCATGGGTCGATGCTCAACCACTGAGCCACACAGACCAGGCCAGATATATACTTTTTTTTTTTTTAAATATATTTTATTGATTTTTTACAGAGAGGAAGGGAGAGAGATAAAGAGTCAGAAACATCGATGAGAGAGAAACATCGATCAGCCGCCTCCTGCACATCCCCCACTGGGGATATGCCCGCAACCCAGGCACATGCCCCCGACCGGAACCGAACCCGGGACCCTTCAGTCCGCAGGCCGACGCTCTATCCACTGAGCCAAACCGGTTTCGGCCAGATATATACTTTTGAAACAGAATACAAAAGAATATCTATAGCAGCATTCCAGTTATATAAAAACACCTGGTATTTTTGTATGTGTGTACACAAGCTAATAGTGGCTATCATTTTGTTACAGAGTAAGATTTTATTTTAACAACGAATAGTGTAGGGTTGGTTCCAGAAATAAATAGAAATAATGGCCCTGGCTGGTTTGGCTCACTGGATAGAGTGTCGGCCTGCGGAATGAAGGGTCCTAGGTTCGATTCCGGTCAAGGGCATGTGCCTTGGTTGCGGGCACATCCCCAGTGGGGGGGTGTGCAGGAGGCAGCTGATTGATGCTTCTCTCTCATCGATGTTTCTAACTCTCTATCCCTCTCCCTTCCTCGCTGTAAAAAAATCAATAAAATATATTTTTAAAAAAAGAAATAATGCAAAACCACCAACATGCTGTTAAAAACCAACCTGCTGAACTTCAGCTGCTGTGCTCCTGAAGAGTTCAATGTATCTTTTACCCAACAAGTCCTTATGCTTCCTCAGTGCGTTCTGTGCATACTCCTCACAAGCGAAGAGGACGAAAGCATCCCCTGTTGGCCTGCCATCTGGGTAGGTAACAAAGAGGATGCCTTCCTTCCCCCCAGTGATGGGGCAATGCTGTCCAAAGAAGGCCACCACTTCGTCAGCCGTGGCTGTGAACGGGAGCCCCCGCATGCGGACAATGACTTGATTTTCCTTGGAGAGAAACTGGGCTACCTCGTTGGATGTACCTAGGAAACACAAATATTAGGAAGCAGGGGGAGAAATGATTAGGACATCAACTTCACCAAGTTTGAAATGGTAAAATTCTTGGCAATGTCTTGAATTTGTAATGAAGTCCCACACTCCCAGTTGAGTTTCTTAGTAACAACCCAGGAAAAAAGAATTCTCTTCCCACAGTCTTAAAACTTTCCCCCTACCATTTTCATAAAACACTTCTCAATTAGGAGGATAACCAGACAATTCAATTAGGGACCAGCCACCATATTCTTCTCATGGAGAGGCAATTAATCATCATGATGGTTAAGGGCATAGGTCCTGGAGCCAGAATGCCTGGGTCCAATCTTGGCTTTACCATTTTACTAGGGTACACCGGACTTGGGGAAATTTAACCTCTGTGACTTAGCTTCCTCATCTGTAAAATGAGGGTAAAGTTACCTATCTCATAAATTATAAGTTATTATATATAAAGTACTTTAGTGATTTTTGTTATTGTTTTCTGATTACTTCTTATTAAGAAAGATGAACACATACTCAAGTACAGAGAATAGTATAATAAATAGACTTGGCAGTTAGTTCCACACTTATTCACATTTCTGCCTAGCATAAGGCATTTCGTACAGTCTGGCCAGGTAGCAAATACTCAAATGCACATCACTCAAGCTCTACGCTAGCAGTATGTTCCCTTACTTATCCTGCTCACATACCACGAAATACCAGGTATTAACTTGAACATTAATAACGTTGCCACCTGCAACTTACAATGTGATCTATCATAGGACCTCAGGATCATAGCAACTCAAAACACACTCAATCCTCAACCAATAGCAAACATTACTTTGGAAACACTATTAAACCTGAAGCTCTAAATTTGGAAGCCGTGGTTTATCTCAAGAAATAAGTTCGAGAACAGAATTACACCAGCAAATTGTGTAAACCAGAAGCTGCTACTACAAGTTCTACAACTGCAAAATTTTTTTTTACCAGAGCTACATAATGCAGGGGTACAAATGTCCTCTGTATTTAAGTGAAAGTTACCCTAGTATATTTTGGCAATAGGTATCCAAGGTCTCTTCAAGACCCACCCACATCCTTTGATTCAGCTAACCTACTTTTAGACACTCATCCCAATGAGTGGCACATACATAGATACAAAAATATTCACTGTAACATACTTAAGAGTGAAGAGTTGGACATAAGCTCTAGATGCCCAACAGGGATGTTTAATAAAAATGTATGGTACATATAATACTGAATAGTAATGAACATTTAAGAAAACTGAGTAACATAGGAAGATAATTCAATATGCTAAAAGGAGCAAGGGAGTTATAAAGCAATCTGAACAGAGCAATAGAAACTTACAGAGTAGTTATACGTATAGAAAAAAATCTGTTGGACAAGTCCTAGCTAACATTTTTTTATGCATCTGTTATTTTTAGGTTTCAAAGTTGCAAATCACCCAAGAATTGGATAAAGACTTACGCCACGTATCCTAAAATACCAGATGCCAGAGATCTACCATAGTCGTGGCCATTGATGAATTAAGGAAATTTAGAGAAAAACTAGCAGCAGATATGCAACAATTCCAGGTATTCTACTTGGCTGTTTAAAAGTAGTTTTCAGACTACCTCATTTCTTTTAAGAACTACTCTTTCCCTTTGTACATGAACTTTATATGACCCGTTCACTTTGTGTAATCCTACTTTTAATGGCTATTTAACTATAGTTGGTTGACTCAAGCCTTAGGGCAAGAGTTATGCATTACACTTACTGATACTATTGGACATTTTCTTCCTCCTATTAAAAAAAAAAAGTTAATTTCTATGTTTCATTGGGAACTAAAAACTATTCAAGACACTACTTATCTAACCTTGGCATATAGGTCAAAGTTTCAGATTCTTATTATAGCCACATTGTATAAAAGGCACTCACCACCAGCAATTTTAAGAAAATCTTCACCTGTTGCTTTGTAAACCTAGGAAAAGAAAGGGAAATTAAGATATGGTTTCTGAGCCTTCTAATGTTTGCACTCAAGATGTCAGGGTCTCAGGTGGTGAGGACGTACCTCTATGTACCGGGTCCCCATGTGATGTTTGTGCCTCTGCAGTGCGAGGTCTCTGTGCTCCTCACTCACAAATCTAACCAGAGCCTCTCCATTCCTCCGACCCTGGGCATTCAGACAAAGTGCTGCACCTCCCCTTTAGAGAGATCAGAAGAGGGAGCAGTAGGAAAAATAAAAAAAAAAATACAGTCAGGGGAAAAATGATGGGCAACCCATGATCCCTTTGGGATTGCTAAGTAAAAAATAAGAGAGGAAAGAAAACCAACTTGGCAATATTGAGTCCTTTGAAAAATCTTGCAATATCTTGATCCGAAGACTGCCACGGCAAACCCCGGGCTCTGACTACCGTGTTGTCGTCAACAAGTTCCATCTTGCTGCTGTGGATCAAGCGAAACTTCAGGTTGCATGATTAAAGCTAGGGCGTCTGACCTATTACCCCCTGTAAGACAATTTGCCTATTCACACATGAAGTGTTATTCTTTTGGAGTGTGGACAGACTTTTAATCTTGCCTAATTTACTGTGTAAAGTCAAAGATTATCTGGGCACAATTCAAAGTTATGTCTAGGTGGTTCACTACAGAAAGATAACTGGCTGTGCAGATCCAACACACCTAGCTCCCCCTGCAATCCATCCATCAGCTGAGTGGCTGCTTGCCTGCCATACACTCGAAAGGGCCCAGGATCGATTCTGAGAAAGCAGAGTTCTCCCAACATCCGGATGGCTTGTCAATTCAGAGCCAAGGACAGGCTTAAATTCATTCTCAGAACTGGCCAGGACACCGGCGGGTTTTAAACCCACCAGTTTGATAGCAAAATTTAAGGTGTGCATGAAGCTGGCGGTTAATGTATTTGCACCGTCACAAGTCTGCCATTAAAATATCTCCTCTATCAAACAGGGGAGCCATCACAGACAGTGTTTATGGAAATGCCCGGGAGTGCCCACACCCCTTAATGAGTCATTTGCAAACCACCTATGATATATTTTGAACACCTTTTGATGTTCTATTCCTCCCACATTCATATTTTCAGTACTCCTAGGACATTTTCCTAGTGAGTCACTTTCTCTACAACTAAAGAGGCCTCAAAGTCTCTCTGTGGGCAAAGATGCCAGAAGGTTCCGTTCATGTCAGGCACCAGGCAATCTCACACAATTCACTGCAGTGATTTACAAACTTAAATAGGTCTGCCTGTGATCACAAACAGAGATACCACCACCTCATGCTCCTCCCCAGTTATTTCCTTTGCTTTAAAGTAGAAGCTGATAGAACATACTTCAAATTATCTCAGGAAAGACCTTGTGAACTCTTGTAAAGCCAATGATTTTCCCCTTTGGAAGTTTTCCAGTGAGAGAATGGATAGTTCAGAGAGGCTACAATAATCACAGACACAAACATATGCTGCTGTACCTAAGGTCACAGTGACTGAGGATGCAAATATTTCATTAAATGTTAATCCCGACATCCAAGCACACTTTAAGATAAACCTTCTTCTAAAAAAAAAATAATTAAAAAAATTAAAAAATAATAATAATAATAAAAAAAAAAGATAAACCTTCTTCTAGGAATGACCTGCTCTTTGAAACATGGACAGCCAAAGTAAAACGAAAGTTAAATGTCACAAAGTGAATGAAACAAACCAAAAGGCTCCAACACTTACCAAGTGCCACTCTCAAATTTGTAATTGACTCTCTCTGGGTCTGAAAACCTGTGATCTAAAAATGAGAACACACACGTCATCATTTTAGCTATTAGAGAGATAGGCGATGGAAGGAAATTCAAAAGTATAGGTGAGGGAGAGAGGGTGGGATCAAACTCTAGGGGTACGTCGTTACAAAGGCGATACTTACTGTAAGGCTCTGAAATCATTGCTAAAATTATACTCCCCATATCTTCAACTTGAGAGGCTCCATACCGGGACACTGAACTGTTGTTCTCAAAATTTAAACCTGGGAGTTTAAGTCAAGGAAGCATTTTGGGGAGGTAAAGTGAGGTTGCTTCTAACTTCAAATGAAACACACACAACTAAGAAGCGAAGTAAAATGTACCTAGATGGACAATTCTTTAAAATCTCAGAATGGCTGCATCCCATCAGTTTGGACTTCACCGACACTTCCTGAAGTCTCCCATCTCTCCGACATAAAAATGGCCAAATAAACCCTGTCCTGAGGTACTACCAGCAACAAAATTTGTTTGTTGAGCAGTAGTGAATGCATCAATACTGAGACTTTCGTTGAGTTTCAAACCATGAAGTATTCAGCAAAATCAATAGAACTCTTCATCTTATATACCATTACAGCACACACAAGGCAATGACTATGCTGACATAAAGATGTGGTTATGTCCGTGAAGATCATAAATGACTTTTTTTTAAAGTCTAATGTTGGAAAAACACACCTCAAATTACTGATGACGCTATTTTTGGGGATGCTACCTCTACTCAAAACTTTTCTGGAAGATTTTTAGAGTCCCAGGGTATGGCCATCTTGCATGGCAGCAGACGCTTGTCCTTTGAGAGTAATTGTGTTAAGAAACAATTCAAGCACTCGCGCCAACACTGGCCAACATAGCTCTTGATCCAGAAAGGAGATTGTTTGGGTAAGACAGGACACGTGGCTTTTAAGAAATACATGCCTCAAATTGGGTTTGAAAGTGGAACCCAAAAGGAGAGTTCCATCAAGTCTTATGAATTTGAAATCTCTCTAAAATAAGCATGTACCTTTGTTAAGATAGTTACCTTTAGAAGCTAACAGTCATTGAAGTGTTTACGTTTCAGTGCTATAGTCACATGTGTATTATGCATAGATTTGCATCCATTTTATAACGTAGTACAAGTCATATAACAATACTGACTGGCCCCGTGTTCCCGTCAGCCTAGCAGTCCTGTACGCCTCCAGCCAAGACTTCACCAACATGCCATCTCAAATGGAAGACGCCATGGAAGTCATGATGTCCACATTTCACAAATTTGCTGAGGTTAAAGGCTACTCAACAAAGGAGAGCCTGAGAGTACTCATGGAAAAGGGATTCCTTGGATTATTTTAGAAAATCAAACAGGCTGTGGCCAAATAATGGACCTGAACCAGTGCTGAGATGGCAGAGTGGGCTTACAAAGTTTTCTTTTTTGCTAACTGCTAGGCTTACCCTCGCATGCATTGCTTACTTTATAGTGCACATGAAGCAGAAGGGAAAGAATTCGGCAAGACGGAGCAATTACTCCCTGATTAAGATTTCTCCTAATAGTCCTGGCCAGTATGGCTCAGTTGGTTGAGCATCTTCCCATGCACTGAAGGGTCTCCGGTTTGAGTCCCAGTCAGAGCACATGCCCAGATTGTGGGCTCGATCCTAGTAAGGGGCATGTAGGAGGCAGCCAATCAATGTTCTCTCACATCAATGTTTTTCTCTCTCCCTTGCTCTCTGTCAAAACAAAACCATATTAAAAAAAAGATTTTCCCCAATAGATCGTTTAAGCTGCCCCACAGCTTACCCTGTTTAAGGATTTAAGGAGTTGCTTAGGACCATTAGAATGTGTACAAATAAAATCCCACACCCATTTGACAAGAGAAATGAAAGCGAATTAAAGCCAGAGAAGCCTTTTCTTTTTATATTCTTCTTGCCCTCAAAGCACAAAACAAAAAACACACCATAATAAATGGGATTTTATCTTTTCTCAAGTTCAAAATGAAAATAGTGACCAACAGGTATATAAAAAATGTTCAACATCACTAATTATTGGAAAAATTGAAGTCAAAAAAATCAAAACCATAATGATCACCTCACATCGGTCAGAACAGCTATTATAAAAAAGACAAGTAAGTATTGGAAAGGATGTGGAAATAAGAGAGTCCTCACACACTGTTGGTGGGAATGTAAACTGGTGCAGCCACTATATGCAAAACTATATGGCAATTTCTTAAAAAATTAAGAATAGAGCCATCTAACCTACCTACTCCACTTCTGGGTAATTATCCCAAGAATACTAACACTAATTCAAAAAGATATATTGCACCCGTGTTCATTGCAGGATTATTTACAATAGCCAAGATATGGAAGCAACCTAGATGAAAGGATAAAGATGTGGTACACAGTATTATTCAGCCATAACAAAGAAAGAAATCTTGCCCAGCTGGTGTGGCTCAGTGACTGAGCATTGACCCATGAACCAGAAGATCACGGTTCAATTCCTGGTCAGGGCACATGCCCAGGTTGTGGCTTGATTCCCAGTAGGGGGAGTGCAAGAGGCAGCCAATCAATGATTCTCTCTCATCTTTGATGTTTCTATCTCTCTCCCCTTCTCTCTTCCTCTCTCGAAAATCAGTACACACACACACACACACACATAAATAAAAGACACAAATTGTGCCATCTGCAATGACATGGAGGGACACAGGGTACCATGCTAAGTGAAATAAATCAAACAAAGAAAGACAAGTACCATATGATTTCACTCATTTGTGGAATCTTAAAAAAACAAAAAAACAAACAAAAAAACACACCATAGATTTCAGGGAAACAGACTGGAGGGGAAAGGGTTGGAAGGAGAGCAAAAGGAATGAAGGGGATAGATTGTATTGTGATGGATGATAACTAGACTTACAGTGGTGAATATTTTGTAGTGGATACAAATATTGAATTATATTGTACAGCTGAAATAAATATAGGCTTGTATACCAATTTTATCACAATTAAAAAAACTAAAAGAAATAAAATGAAGATAGACTATATTTAGGGTGGTAGCTATTAGCCTATTTTATAATTTTCTGACTGGTATTTTATAAGGATAAAATATGAAGGCAGCTATTAAGAAAAAGTTCTTAGGTACTACTTTACTTCAAATGAAGAGGACATATACAATGTTAAAACAATTTAGAGAGTCCTTGCTGGTTTGGCTCAGTGGCTAGAGCATCGTCAGCCTAAGGTCTGAAGAGTCCTAGATTCGATTCCGGTCAAGGGCACATGCCTGAGTTGTGGGTTCAATACCCAACAGGGGGCATGCAGGAGGCAGCTGATCAATGATTCTCATCATTGATATTTTTATCTCTCTCCTTCTTCCTTCTTCTCTGAAATCAATTTAAAAAAAGTTAAAAAAAAATTCAGAGAGCTCCATTCCACCAATCATTAGAGCCAATCATCTGTAGTTAATTCAGTAAGTAATAACCTTTTCCGTTCTCCAAAATCTCCTTTCCATTTCAACCCCATTCCTAAGCCTCCTCCTTTCTTCCTTTTTCCAGTAGATACCCACCCTGCCAGGCAAATTCATTTTTCTCTTGTCCCTCACCAGCGGCATGTCTCTGCAGTTACATATACCACGTGTACAAATGCAGCCATGTGGTTTCAGCTTATCTGTAAAGCATAAACTGTAATCATCTTTAGTTTCCTGGGGTTGTTTTTCTTGTTTGTTGTTTGTTTTTGTTTTTTGGTAAAGATGAAATGAGATAAAGCAAGCAAGGGCACAAAGCAGGCATTTAGTAAGTGATATCCTTTCCCCATCTTCCTAGAACCACCAGGTGACCAACTTTCCCATTATAACCCATTATTTCATCACACTTTGAGGGTCACATTTATGACTAAAAAACCTGAATTCACCAGATGCCGATTTGGATACTCGTAAGATAATCATCAGGCTAAAATGGTAAATAATTTCTGCAACACACACCTGCGCAATCACTCCCTTTACATCATCTAGTGATGAAATAAATGTGCTGCTCACTGAAGGATTAAAAAAAAAAATCAATCCCAGGAGATATTTGAGCAACAGAACAATGACCACCTATTGGGGTCACTAATATGGTCACCTGTGGAAAGGCTGTACTATCCTATATAATAAAAGCGTAGGTAATATGTAAATGGACCCTAACAGCAGAATGACCAGAACAACCGCTCAATCAGTCACTATGAGGCGCACTGACGACCTCTTGGCTCCTCCCCGACGCCAGCAGGCTCTGATCGCCTGATGGTGAATGGGGAACCAGGGGTGGGTGGTGGCGGGGGTGGGGGTGCAGATCCGGCTGCAGGCAGCGGGGGAAGATGGCCCTGATCGCAGGCCAGGCCTAGGGACCGTACCTGCACACAAATTTCATGCACCGGCCCTCTAGTCTATATATATTTATTAATTCTGTACCACTTTCAAAGAATATGGTAACAGGATAGAAAACCAGAATCAAAAGGTAAAGATACTTTGGGGAGATGACTGCCCTAAATTTTCTGTGGAGGAACAGGCGATCGGGGAGGACTACTTTAAGGATCCTTACAGAACAAAGAAAGATTAGCTGTGACCAGCCATAGTTTGTCATACAAAACTTTGTTACTGCTGAATAATAGTTTGGAACCCTGCAATTCTAGTACAGTAACATTTTCAGCTTTGTCAGCAATGAATGGAGTAGAGAGAAAGATATCCAAGAAATGGAAACCAACCCTATTGGATGAGCCAGTTTCTCAACCTTGGCACTACTGGCATGTAGGGCAGAGATTTCTCTTTGTTGGGAAGGGGTTTCCTATGTACTATAGGGTTTCCTGTAGCCTGCTGGCTGCTACCCACCCTGATTATGATTAAAAATTTCTCCAAACATTGCTGAATGTCCTCTGGTGGGCAAAACCCACCCCAGGTTGAGAACGACTGGGAAAGCTAACAGTTCCCAATAACTCCACCTTCCCCCCTTCGCCATGTATTGAACTGTCAGACAAAGCTCTCTCCTGTTAGAGGCCATTACTGGACAGAGATTTTTAAAGAACATTGACCAAACACCATCTATTTCCTCCTATTTTTGCAATAGCCCTGCCAATAGCAAAACCAAACAGGTGAAGAAACTAGAATTTAGAGAAGTGCCGTAACTCACCCAGTCTCCCAGCTGGTAAGGAAGGGAGCTGGAATTACAACACACCTCTGATGTGACTATGGGTACTTGATTCCCTGCACCAAGACGCTTTGCCTAATTTGTTTTGAGCAATACTTGGTTGTGAGAAGCTTTCTACATGTATATGTAAGAGCCAAGTAAAAGAGAGCAAATGTAAAGTATCCTGTGTAGACACAGATTTGTAGCTAATGAATTATTTTACTGAATTCTACTTTTTAATTAAGAGAATGTTCTCAGGGATGCAAATTACAGCATAGGGAATATAGTCAATAATATTGTAATAACGATGTATGAGGCCAGATGGACATTTGAAACGTCAGGGGGACCACTCTGTAAAGCACATCATTTTCTAACCACTGTGCAGTAGATCTGAAGCTAATACAGAATAATACTGAATGCAAAATGTAATTGGGGAGGGGCATGTTCTAGACATTTGTCGAACTTGGTTCCACATAACGTGTGCCAACACGTTTCTCTTCAAGTCATCACACATTCCTAAGCTCCTAAATTTTTAAAAGTCACCTAACCTCCTGCGTACCCAAACTACCCCCTTACACACACACACACACACACACACACACACACACACACACACACACACACACCCTGCCTCTCTTTTGGAAGGTTTGCTCCATTCATAATCTTTACCAGAATTTAACAAGAACAAATGAAAGGAAGTAAGAAAAAAGTTTCAGTGGCAATCCTTTCCCCTATCAATTTATAATTATATATTGAATTGCTGCACGTCTGATCTTGAGGGAAGGCAAGATGAATCTGTGCCTCCTGATTTATGGCTCGTCATGCAACTTACTCATCCTGCCCTTGAGGCAGCTTCAACAGCACCAACAGGCTCAGCCAGCTTTATAGATGAGGAACGCCGCCGTGAGGAAATGAGGAAGGGTAAAGCCACGCAGGTGGGAACAAATCTAACATTTCAGGCTAAAATTGAGCAAACGGCTACAGTTATACAGAGTTTAGAAGTCCAGAGACCTTGCCTCTATTTGAACAAGAGAGTTATTTTCTTTAGTGCCACCGTTAGTGAAACAGATTTCAGGATTTAACCCACACTTTCATTAGCTCAAAGTAGAATTCAGAGAGAGCAATTTTACAAAGTTCATTAGCTTATCCACTCAAAAAAGTTACCTTTTCCAACTGCCTGAAAATGGACAAATTTGTTTATAGAAGGCCCAATTTTTACTTCCAAATATCTTTTTAAACCAAACCAAATTTTTAGTTAATATCTAAGAGAATCACACATATAAAACAACACACTGTGGAATGATGTTTAAACTATATATTACAATTTAAATATCCTAAGTTATAATTGCACCCCAATTCAAAATTTCAACTCAAAGCCATTTTTGCCCTGCCAGAGACCCCTCAAAAACAAGGGTGTTTCCCTTTTATTTGTAGTATAACACAACTAACTATATTGCCAGGCATATTACAATAAAATACCTATGGCAATGAATAAAAGAATAGCAAACAAAATATGTCAAGAGAAAAGCTGAACTACTGCTCCAACTAAGAACTGAATTTCCTACAATTATGTAAAGGAAAGAAACAAGAGACAAATTCCCCTGAAAATTTAAAAATAAGTTCTATAAATGATCTGCTATACTTTAAAAGGAGCTTTGAAAAGAAGTCAATCAAGAATGCCTATGTATAAGGCACATAACTAGGAGCCAAGGCAAGAAAAATGTCTTTATACCTAGAATAAATGCTGGGAAAATAACCTTTAACTCTATTCCTCAGAAGCTTACTCTTTCCAAGAGGAAAAAAACAATGACATCTACCCTAATAAATATTTCTTCAGGAGGTGTTACTGTAAGGAAGCACCACATGAATGTCTAACAAAACTGACAAGTCAATTACATCCTGAAAGAAAAAAGATGTAAGTAAGGACTAACGCAACAAAAGAGACCAAAATTTTCCTTTAGAAAAAGCAATTGATATGGGGTATATTAGGGAAGGGAGATTCCATGATAGTAAACAAGTCTTCTAAAGCCATGTAACACAAAAAAATTATCCTGGAATTCCCAACTCACACTTTACAAGTAAATTGTAATTAAAATAAACCACAGGAAATCAACATATCTCTGAGTGCTGGCCAAGGATATACAGTATTTCTAGTCCCTAACTTATTACAGACCACAAACCAGAGTATTTGCCGATTTGGCTCACATCATATCGATGTGATGCCAAAGATCATTTCTTACCTCTCTAGCTAACAAGGTCACTCCTAACCCAGCTTAACTGTGCACTTGGTAAGATTTAAAAATCCCTTTCACGCCCTGACTAGTTTGGCTCAGTGGATAGAGCGTCGGCCTACGGACTGAGGGGGTCCCAGGTTCGATTCTGGTCAGGGGCATGTACCTTGGTTGCGGGCACATTTCCAGTGGGGGGTGTGCAGGAGGCAGCTGATCGATGTTTCTCTCTCATTGATGTTTCTAACTCTCTAGCCCTCTCCCTTCCTCTCTGTAAAAAATCAATAAAATATATTAAAAAAAAATCCCTTTCATACGCTGAAAGGTACTAAGTAGGATTCTCAATCCTTCCTTCACTTTTCAAGCAGGGCAATGAAGCCTTGTGCGATTGCAAAGGCCCAATTCAATTAGTCAGAACAAATAGGCACAGTAAGAGCGGAATGAACGACACTCACAACACAGAATATTCTACAAACAGAGAAGTGAAATTAACCCTGAAGTATACCTGTATTAACATGCAGCTGAGGCTTTTAAAGGTCTATATCCAGTCTCACACGAAGTTAAAAAAGTTTTAAGGGCAAAGCAATTTAGACATGATCTTAAATCAATAAGGAAGTCCTTTTCAAAGATCTAGGCAGCTGTTTTTCTTCATCAGAGACACCCAACAACCTGGTGAGGTTTGAAGGATCACAGTCAACCTTGGAGGGTGTGCCGCAGACCAGGCACTGGCTAAGTGGTTGCATACAATGCCTCATCATTCCTTACAACAGCCATGCCCGTTTCAAACTGGAGAAACTGAGGTAGAGAGGTGCAGTATGAATTCAACTCTGGAGCTCATGTTCTTAAGCACTGTGCTATATATGAACACCGTTCAAATGAAAAGACAGGCCAATGTCACTGTCTTAGTAGCATGTGCGCACACACACACACACATATCCTTTACCCCACTGAGAGGTGGTAAAACACATATAAACACAGACTCACACCTCTATTAATCCTTGGATGGGCAGGTAAGAGTGGTTTAGTGATTTTTTTTTTTTTACCCTGATAATGAAAAGCTGCATTAATACAATGGTATCCTATATACTAAAAGCCCAGCTACCGAAAGGCAGAACGACCAGAACAGCTGGTCGACCAGTCGCTATGATGTGCACTGACCAGCAGGGGGCAGACACTGAATGCAGGAGCTGCCCCCTGGTGGTCAGTGCGCTCCCACAGTGGAGTGCAGCTCAGCTGACCAGGATAAACGGCACCCCCACAGCAGGCCTATCCCCATAGGCCATGCCCCCCACTAGTGCACGTGCACCGAGCCTCTAGTTTGCTAATATCAAACTGCACATACAGATGCAATACCCTACCACTGAATAGAATTTTTACAAAATCAACTTCCTTTTCCTGCTGATTAGTTTAGTATGTGCTCAGGAAGCACAGAATGTAAATTTATAAGGGAGATAATCTACTTAAAATGCCTGCCCCACCCTCAAAAGATCTTTATACATTTTAGAATATTACTCCCTAGTTAACAAATAGGACTTTTACAACAGATTCAGGATTAAATGCTGGCAGCTCCTAAGTAACAAACGATAAAACCTCTAAGCCTCAGTTTCCCCAGCTGTAAGAAGGGGTGATACCACCCTCCACTGGGCACTGGTGAGGCTACTGATGGCATATATAGTAAGCACTCAACAAACAGTTCTCTTCTTTCACCTGCTCTCCTTACAGGCCATAAAAGTAAGTTCTTAGTAGAGGCCTGGCAAAGTGGAGTAAACAAAACAGGAGAGGGTCTTGATTAATCAGAGTAAATCAGTTCACAAATAACAAAGCTAACAAAAAATAGGTCAAGAAACCAATTCTATCCAACATTAGGGGGATAAAATACAGTTACACTTTTTGAAAACTGGGGAACTCATGTATGTAAATAGTCCCACAAGCAAAATGTCCTATTACCAGAAGACAAATAGTATTAATTTCCATAAGGGACCTAAGATAATTTCTTCCCCCAAACCAAACAACAGATTACAAGGGCCCCAGTCCCTATCACCACACCCTCACCACCTCACCTGATTAAGTAAAAACCTTACAAAATGCCACCCACAGTTCACCTACTAAGGAAGTCTCTTCAGCTGGGACCGCATAACTCAAAAGGCAGGTAACAACACTGCCACTGGCGTAACTCAGAGGGGCCCAACACTAACACCAGAAGTGGCTTTAGAACCAGCACAAAAGAGGAAAATAAGTGCTAAAATAAGAACCAGAACTGCATTCAAGAAATTCCTAAAACCCATTCTCTTATCAAAGTAGCTACACTTTTTTGTTTACATAGCACCTGATAGTTTGCAAAGCTTTCATTTGGGAATACCTGAGATAAAATTGAGGCTTGGAGAAGGCAAGTGACTCTCCCAGGAAAGCCAAGCTGCGTATTCGCTTGTCTCTTCCCAGGGGTTGGCAAGAGCCGCCCTTCCTTGCTGGTTTACCTGGTAGAACAGGTAAATCCTTCAGGAGCAAGTGACTCTCCATCTACTTGGCAAAACCACCAAGGATGTGTAATGACCATCTTTACTGTTTCCCAATTTAGTGCCAATTCCATATTACAAAGGAAAATGTCTAGTGGTCTGAAAGAATAGGACAGCTCTTCAATGCAGGCACTATAGAAATCCTTTGGAATAGATAAGGGCAAGTTGATAGTCAAATTTGGTATAATTGCTTTTGACCTGAGGAATTGGTTTGGTGGCCTGCTGAGGGAAATAATGATTCCTCTGAATAGGAGTCACAAAATAATTGATCACAGTAGCAAAGTAAAACAAAAGCCACTCCTAGGAAAGCTTAATAACATTTCTTACCTGCTAAGTGGGGTGGGGGGGGGGGGCACACAAGTAAACATTAATGAACACACTTAAGATTAAAATCCACTTCTTGATTGGTAGTGAAACTATAAATCTAACTCTCCCAATGGAAGCCAAAAGAAACTAGGCTTTAATTAAGCTATTTTTAAAGAAATATAAAATTCCCTATTTTTTTAAAAATATATTTTTATTGATTTCAGAAAGGAAGAGGGATAGAAACATCAATGATGAGAATCACTGAACAGCTGCCTCCTGCACACTCCTTACTAGGGATCAAGCCCACAACCCAGGCACGTGCCCTTGACCGGAATTGAACCCAGGACCCTTCAATCCCCAGGCCAATGCTCTGTCCACTGAGCCAATCCAGCCAGGGCCCTAATTTTTTCAATGAAGGCATTATTTAATGGCTATGAGATCCTTCCTAAAAGTTCACGTGTGATATGCCTGAAATAGAGCCTGACCTAGCTTCATTCACAACTCATGCTATATTTAATTTTCATATCCATGGCATTTGAAAAAGAACCACCAACAAAATAGTTGTAGAATTAGGATTAAAAAGAATGACAAAAAATAATTGGCACAGAATCCTACCCATTCACCTAAAGGTCAGACAATGCAATGTTTTATTTTTAAAAGTAACATGAACAAGTAAAAAGCCCAGTCTACCATATTGAAAATATTGAATAATAAACCTGAATCTTATATATGTGAAACTCTTAAGAAACCAAGAAGAAAAAATGGATGAACTTTTAACAAGTTTTCCCTAAACTATCAACACATTAAGAAAACCAAAATACCTAAATATAAAAAAAAAAAATTTGTAGCTATGTAAATTTTTACTAGTATCTGACCTATAAGCACTAGGGAAAGAGTTTCTTTGCTTAAAGAGGAAACTGAATAGTCAGGGTAAAGGATTCTTAACTGCCTTTCCTACTCAAACTGTCTTTTTCTAAATTAAGATAACTTATAAGAGTTTTCCTCCACTATTTTTTCATTTACTTTTTAGAATGTTTGGTTCTCTCTTTTGTGCCAGTGCATCAGACAGGTTAGCATTTGCTATGGACTGAACTGTGTACCTCCCCAAAATTTCTATGTTGATGCTCTAACCCCCAATGTGACTGTATCTGGAGACCAAGTATTCAGGAGGCAGTTAAGGCCATAAGGAAGGGGCCTTCATTTGTTAGATCTGTGGCCTTACAGAGAAAAAGAAATATTTCCCCCTCTGCTCCCCCCACCCATGTGAAACACAGTGAGGAGGTAGGAAGAGCCCTCACCAGAAACTGGCCTCCTGATCTCAGGCTTCCCAGACCCCAGAATTGTGTTAAGTCACCTGTCTATGGTATTTGTTATGGCAGCCGGAGTTAACAAATACAAGCATTCAAACCAACAGAACAAAAAGTAAGAATTTTTCTGCTGTCCCAACTTTCTAATGAAATTCTTACAAAGAATTCTCGCAAAATGTGCTTATTCCACCCTTCTCCCAGCTCCACTGGGAACTAAACTGGCTAACCAACAACTAGCTACTAACCAGCTAAACCAAAACTAAAGCTAACTGCTTCTAGGAAGAAGGCAAATAAAATTTACAGTTTGACACTTACAAGTGCTTAGGAAAAATACGCAAACCTTTGTCAATCAAGAAAAGAAATGTTAAAATAAATTAAAAAACCAGGCTTTAGCCCGGCCAGCATGGCTCAGTATTTGAGCATTGACCTATGAACCAAAACGATTCCTGGTCAGGGCACATGCCCAGGTTACGGGCTTGATCCCCAGTGGAGGCATGCGGGAGGCAGCGGATTAATGATTCTCTCTCATCATTGATGTTTCTATCTCCCTCTCCCTCTCCCTTCCTGTCTGAACTCAATAAAAATATATTTTAAAAAAACAAAACCAGGCTTTGGATTAAGAAAAGAAACACAAAGCCAGGCTTTAGCTCCTGAAAAAGAATGAGAAAGCTTAAGAAGAAACATCTATAACCCACAACTTCCTGAAAGCAGCATGAACCCAACGAAATGACAATTCTCATAGTGGCTTTGGGCGTGTCACCTAACCCTTCTATTACTCAGTATTCCATGATATGTTAGCACATGACTGCTTATTAATTAGCACTTTAAAGAGTTACCGGATTAAAGATGATGGGTCATTCATGATTATAAGACTTGTGATTATTAGATTTACTTTTAAAGACATAATGCATTAGATACACTACACCTTGGTAATACAAAATTTGGGGGTAAAAAAACAACAACCTCACTTTATCTCAAAAGATGGCTTATTGCTCTAGTGGAGTTGCTCAAGATAGTCAAGAACAAGTGGCCTTGGAATTGGCATCAAAGAAATTAAGTCTTCACATTCTTCAATTCATCAACCACCAAGAAGACCCAAGCTACTCCCATAATATGAAACTCTATTTTACTCTAGATGTGTTCAACTCACAAAAATTCGTCTAACTAAATCACTATCAAAATTCAGCAAATTATAAATACTTTAAAAGATGCCTATAATTGCGCTAGTTCTCATAGCACATAGACAAGTTTAGGACAGGCCATTGTCATCCATACACTGATAAAGTTAAAAATGTTTTAATGGTTTTTTTTCTTTTGCGTTGCCATTTTTTCCCTGCAGCTATCCTTTCAAATGATATTTGGGTAACACTTAAAGGATACACTCTGTCATTGCTGCAACATCCAGTTTATCAATATCAGGTGAGCCAGGGCAACACTTCTTGAATTCTTTTCGAAGATCAAAAAAGGAATAGAAGCATTCAGGCAATAATACATTCTGAGGAAGGACAAGGTATACATTGTTAACTAGATGAATTTAGGTTACTGTTTCCCTAATAACTATAAATCTAAGGATTGAGTATATTTTACCACAATTTTTTTAAATTGAATGTTAGGGTGTTTTTATTTTCTGTTATAGTATTGTATCGTATATACAAGTCTCATGGGAAAATTCATCTTAGGTTAAGGCAATGGATTATAATGCTTATGTTCCATTATTCATTCCATTCAAAAACACTTCTAATGCTGTAATACATTTGGGCTGTTGTATTTTATATAAAATACAAAATATAAATTCTGTTTGATAAAATTACACTCTTTTGCAACTTGGAATCATTTTAGTCCACTTGTATTTTCAGCAGCAAACCAGCCTTCAGTTCTCCTAAAAATGCGTATGTTCACAATGTATATATACCTAAATACAGGATTCAGTTAGAAAACGTAGTTTTAAATACTAGGTTCTAATAATGCATATTTTCTGTACCAAAATCACATTAAGATAGTGAATTCCTGATTACTTGAAAAGAATTATTTTTGTGCCAAATTACAGTGCCACATTAGTTTTCCTGACCATTATTCTGGCTATACCTGAGAAGTCAAATTAGACTTAAAAGATACCATAAATCTCAAAGGCAACTGAGATATAGTTACCTGCTATTCTTAGGTACCACTCATAGGATTATCATACAAAGCAGCTGTCAGGACAAATATTACACTATTGTTTCTTTTCTTCTCAGCCCCCCCCCCCCGCCCCCGCCCCCACCCCAGGGGACCCTCATTGAATAACTTTTGAAGATTTTTTTAAAACTGAATTTAGATTTTTTCTTAAAATTTTGAAAACCTCTCATTGTGTTTACTTATAGGGAATTTCTCATTTGTAAATTAGAAAATCAAGGAAATAAAGACTTTTAATGTTTGTAACCCCTAACATTTATGCCATAATGAATGTTTCAATATAACTTTCCTTTTTTGGATTCTATTACATGTAACCTGCTCCTACTATATTTGAAATAGGGTTATATCACTGTATTATGGACAGTTTTCAAAATAGTTACCAAAAGAATCATGAATCCTCACAATTGCTTACAAAAATGCTCACTTAAAAGCTACTATTAACGACAATAACGCCCATATTTAACATAAAATATCGGTTTAAATAGTTGCATCCATTTAAAATGCTGAGTATTTTATTTAGTACTTACAGAAGACATTCATATTGTTAAATTATAAAGTAGGCTAAAAGGTTTGTGCAGTGTGAATGCTCCTTGTAAAAATGAAGCTTTTTTTTCTTTACAAAAATCTTTAAGAATATATCCAGATATGTTCATATTAGAGAAAAATACTTTAATATATTCTGAGTGGCAGGAATATTTACTTTTATGTTTTACCATTTTCTCTACTTTTCCTTAACGAATAGAATAACGTTCATTATGATACTAAATTGTTTTATTATACTAAATTAATTGTTTCTGTTTTCTTTAATCAAAATCCTAATACAAGTGACTCAGGAAAATGTCTCTTTTTCTCTGGAGGTTTTCCCATATCCAAGACAGCCTATCTAAAATAAGAAAAACAGCTGTTTCTCTTCAGCCCAACAGGGAAAGGATTAAGCTTTATCCTACCTCATATGAGTTTCGGGGTGGGGGGGGCTAGGGGGGTGAGAATCCTCAAATATGTCTATCTCTGGATCAAGGGTATAGCAATTGGTCTAGCATTTAATTAACAAAAAATACTTCCCCCTTCTAATCCAATAATTACTAAGGTTGCTACAAAGGGAGTGCTTCTCTCAATCCTCAAGATATAGGAACTTGAGTTTCTCCTTCAAACTTTAAAAATTATCACTGTACATGCATTTCTTCCCTTTTCCCTACTGGAGTAAAAAGGAAGATCTGCACTGACTACTCAGTTGCAACATCAACTGTCCGTCTAAACCTTTCATTGCAAGAATTGCCTCGTACAGTTTCCCTAAAAACATATTACTTCCATCCTTTCAAGTTAGAGCTCAAGCTAATTAAGTTGATCAGATGAACTATATTAGCAAAGATTGGCGACACTGGGTCTGCTATCTATGCCCAAACCCTCATTCTTCCCGGGGAGAGAAACCACATTATATCTACAATAAGATTGTACTTTTGGCACCCCATACTCTCTTCCATTATCAGAAAGATAAGCAAAGGTGAAAAATGGGGCTGACACTATTATTTTGACACAGGATCCAATCAGTTTTGAACATTTACTTTAAGTCAGAGAAAGCTCACTATACGACAATTAATGTTTTACTGGTTATATGGTAAAGTCTTACTTTTGAAGTGCAAGCTTCTGAATGAAATTATGAGACATCTAACTTAAAAAGTTTAATTGGACTTTTTTTCCTTTGCCTCTTCCTTCCTAAGATAAACCAATTTTCATGTAGATGGGAATATTACAGAGTATTAAAATACAGTTCTCTCTTACTTGTAGTTTTAAGTGTCAAAAGTGTAGCTAATATGCATTAGAAAAGAGAGACTGTCAAACATTTCAGAAACTTAACATAAACAAAACTAAAACTTTTATTAAGTCACCAAACTTTATCTCTAAAAATTACTGCGATCTCAAACGCCTCTATGAAAGTGCTGTGAATTTTGTCTTGTGGTAAAATATACATCACACGCTATGTAACATTTTAACAGTTGCAACAATGACTCCCCATAATGCATCTCTTAAAAATCGAGAAAATTGGGTAAACCATTAAAAACAACAACAACAAAAACCTCCAGTCACCAGCCAGCACTCTTACCTTCTTGGAAGCCTCCGGATGCAGGATTTGCCTGACATGAAGCTGCCCATCAGTACAGAGACAGAAAGAGGTTCCTACCCCAATATTTAGTTCATTGCTCACTGACTGGTTAAACTGAAAAGAACAAGACACATGATGCAATTGATGCAGGATTTACAAACTCTGCAAAGTGGCCCCACTTGGCGATAAACAGAGAAAATCGAACTGCCTGCTGCGGAAAGGGACACCGCGGGGGGCGGGGGGGGGGGCAACTTTAGGAAGACCAGGTTCCCACAAACTGCCCAGCTTCCTTAAATAGGAACGCTTTCCAATCAACCTCACCGAGGGAGAATTCAGTACATGCACCCTACCATCCGTCCGTACCCCCTTTCTGTGTCTGCGAAAAAGCCAAGACTTTTAAATCAGAGGTCTCGTTTCATCAGCAGATTGCCTTCAGATTACATCATTCCCTGGTGTTTTTTTTTTTTTTTTTAATGGTTGGCTGTTCTAGGCTTAAGGAAGATGCCAGTTGGGCAATGTGGGTGGATGTCTATACAGACCTCTGGAAAGTCGGGTCACACGCTTCCTGAAACACCCCTCAGAAATGATGACTTTCGCCTTTTATCATGGGCAACCCGCCAGGAGGGCATCGGACTCGCACCTGTGCACAGGTGTTCGGCCCCGCCTCCCAACCCCTAGCAGGTCAGGACCCCGCAGCAGCTGGGGGTTAGGTCACCTCGATTCCAAGAAGGGGACCGATTCCACCTCTTTTCGGTGGCCCAAGAGGCACCCCCGCACGTCCGGGCCCGCCAACCCTCCCCGGCGCGGCGCTCGGACCAAGGCCACCGCAGAAGCAATCATGGAACCGGAATCGAGCCCTTGGGAGCTCAGAATCCTGCACCCAGGCACCGGGGCGGGCCCCCGGGTGGACACCACAGCGCCCCCTGACCCCGGGCTGAGGCGCAGGCCCAAACCCCTGCAGCGGGCAGGGACGTCGGGGGTCTGGGCCGGGGGGTGGGGGCGCTAGAATTCAAACCCCGTTCATCCCCCGATGGGTAAAACCCGGCCGATTCTCGGGCCCAGCAGCTGGACTCGGGAAGCAGCTGGAAAGCCAGCGAGTTCTGGCCCAAGACCCCGAAGGGTCCGGGGGAAGAGGAACAGCGACCTGCTCCCCAAAGGTCCGCCCCGGGCCCCCGGCTGGATCCCCACCCACGCGGCCGGCCCCTCCGCCCCGGGAACGCGCGGGGACCGCCGGGCGAGGGCGTGGGGGGCCGGTCCGGCCGGGCCCGCTGCCCCGGACACCTGGGCGGCGGGACGGGGGGCGGGCGGGGCCCCCGGCCGGGGCTGTCACCTGTCGGAGGGCTTGGTCCAGCTGCGGCGCCGAGGACAGGCTTTCGGCGTCGATCTTCGTTTCTTCCTTGCAATCCTCCGTCAGCTCCAACTGGTCCGGTCTCACCATGACTTCGTGCAACTGTCCCACCTCGGGGGAGGGAGGCGGGGGGCCAAGACGCGGGAGTCAGTGTCCCCCTTCTTCCATGCGGGGGCCTTTGCCCCTCTCCCCCCTCCCGCTCCCCCCCGGGGCGGCCCGCGCCTCCGGAGGGGTCCGGCCGCCGGAACCAGAGCTCACGTGTCGCCCGCGACTCCGGAGGCGGCGAGGTCGGCGCGGCCCAGCTTCCGACCCCACCCCCATCCCCACCGGGACCGGGGACCCCGGGGGGGTTCCACGGGGCTCCGCGGGGCGTCCCGCGCCCGGCCTCCCCACCTGCGCCAGGTATGGGGGGTAGGGGGGAAGGTGCAGAAACAGCTCCCCGGCTGTTGGCCAACGAATTCGGTTCCCCCCCGGGTTCTCTAGGCCCCAGGTCCCGCCTCACCGGTGAACAAACGAGGGCGCTTGTTTACCGACCTGGGCTCCCCCCACCGCCGCCGCCAACTTCTGGCCCCGCTCCCGCCGTCTGGGCAGGCGCTGGGGGAACCTACCTTCTTGTTGGCCAGATCCACGACTTTCCATAACAGCAGGATCAGCTCCTTCTCATCCGAGCCCAGCTTGGCCCCCGTGGCCCCAGCAGTGATTCCAAAAAGCACCACCAAGTAGTCCGGAGACGCCGTCATGACGAGAGGTGGGGAGGGGGAGAAGGGGGGTCGGGCGGCGGCGAGGCGGCGCAGGAGAGAGGACGGGTGGCCCGGCGCTAGCACCGCTCCAGAAAGAAAAGGAAAGTGCGCCCACCCCACCCCCCGCCACCTCCTCCTCTCGCCGCAGCCGGAGCAAAAGGCGGTAACCAGCCACCCCAGCCGACACCTGGCCAGCGCTCCACGCCCTGGGCAGGAAGGGGGGCGGGAAGGAGGGCGCCGCCGACCTGCCCTTTTTGTATTCAGCTGCCGGTGCGTCTATGCAAAGAGCCTCGAGCCGGGCTGCACCCCCGGGAGGCGCGCGCAATGGCTGAAAGCTTTTCTGTTTTGGGATGTGGCCCTACCTGCCCGCCCCTTCCCCCTCCCCCACGTGGTGCAGGTAAGAGACACCTGGCGGCGCCGGCCTATTGGCTCCTTCAAACCACGACGTGGCAGCGGTGGGGGAGGAGGCCGCCTGGGGAAAAGGAGGAGGAGGGGGCGGGAGACAATGGCTGGATGAATGGAGAGGGGCGGCCGGGAAGGGCGGGGGGCGGGGGGGTGGGGGAGACACGCAGGGCGGGAAGAGGCTGTGGCCACCCAGAGGAGAGCTGAGGCCCGAAGGGAAAAGGGTGAGGGGGAAAGGGCGCGGGGGTTTGGCGGGGGTCACGCCTTTGGAGGTAACCGAGAGGTGTAGGGGGTTGGAGACATGCCGGCCGTGGGGAACGAAGCCGGAGGAGGACCGGCGCGGGGAGGCGAAAGGAGGTCAGAGGTGAAGCCCGGGTGCGGGGCTGCCCGGGGCGCGGTGCCCGGGGAGGGCGAAGCGCGGAGGGAGGGCGGAGGGAGGGACCGCCAACGGCAGCCGGGAGGTGGCGGGGCCGTGCCAGGCCCCGGAACAGCCGCTCCCACGCCCAGCACACCTTGCCGTGCAAACAGCGGGACCCGCGGCCCGTCCCCTCCAGCTGGAGGCCGGCGCCGGCTCCCCCGAACCCCAGGTGCTGCCCGCCTTCGGGAGTGAGCGCGCCGCGCTCCCGGCCCGGACGGCCAGCCTCTCGGTGACGCTCCGAGAAGCAGTCGCTGCGCGCCGGGCGGCAGGGGGTCCCCCGGGAGGACGTGCAGGCACCGCGGACCCCATCACCTTTCCTCCCGGCTACTCCCGTGCTTGCCACGTCCTGTGAGGTTCTGGCTGCCGGCTCCGGGCGGAAACCTCCCGCGGGGCAGGGGCCGCTGCCTGGATTGGCCCCGCGTCCTAAATAAGTTGCCGCCACCGGGAGGACCGAGGCACCAGCCTCCCCTCGGTTCCCCGCGGACCCCGCGCCCTCTACACCTTGGCCCGTGTCCCTGCGGGGCTGGGGCAGGTCCCCAGCGCGGCCCCTGCTCTCGCTCGGCGAGGTCTGGCCCGGGGGCTGCGCGCCCACCACCACGTCGGGGGGCGCTGCGGTGGGTCCTGTTGACATTTTGGAGAGGAAAGCCCTGGCGGTGAAGTTTCCTCGAGTTGTAGGTTTCCGACTGGTCTATTTCGGGGAACACGATTCCGTCTGGAGTATTACTATTCCGAGTCCAGGTGCCTGGGCTCTTCATATTCATGATAGAAAGTCAGGAACCGCACACCTATCGCCACGGGAAACCCCCCTGCAGGACGCCAGCCCGGGGGAGCTGGCTGTCGGGCTGAACCGACGGGGAGGTGGCGCGGCGGGAGGGCAGAGGGGGTTGGCGCCTCGGGAGGAAGGCGGGCGGTGGGTTCGGGAGCCGGACGGAGCCGCCGCGTTTCCTAGCTGCGAGGCTGCGGGGGCCGACATTGCCTCCCGCGGCGCGGGGAGCTGCTCCCGCCCCCCGAGTGCGGGCGGAGGCCGGGGAGGTGACTCAGTCCCACGCGCGCCTGCAGTTCAGGCTGCGGCGTGTGCTACCACCTCCCGGACTGCGGGGTGCGGGGTCCGAGAGGGTCCCCGCCTCATCCCCGAACCTCGGAGCCACCCTCGGGGGCCCGCAGGCGCCGCGGGGGCTGGGACTGGGCGCGGGGCGAGGCAGGGAGGGACCTGGGAAAACCACCCAGATTGCATTGCAGTGGGTGAGGCCGCCCGGAGGAGCCGGTTCCCCCGAGCCGCCTCCCCGCCGGGTTTGCTGGGCGCTCGGTTCCCAGGTGCTGGGCCCTACCTGGGCCGGGAGGTGCCGCCCGGGAGGGGTGCGCGCCGGTTGGCAGCCTGGCGGGGCGCACCCCAGTGCGTGCCACGCAGCCCGGAGGTCCCACTCCGCGCCGCACGTGTGGCTGAGAAAGTGGTTAGAAAGCTCAGTAATCCTGCCCCGCTCCTCCTCGCAGGCCTTTGTGTTCCGATTAACCGTTTGGAAAGGGCGTGGGGAGAAACTGAGCTTTATTATCAGCAGGCCTGCCAGGGATTCCGCAGGGCTGTCCATGTTAGAATCCAATCTCCGGGCTCCCTCCTTTCACCGAGGTTTGCCTTCTTCCTGTTTAAGGAAGCCAGAGCCTGGGTTTCTGATTCTGCTCATTTAAATTTTAATTTGCCCAACTAGATTACAAGGATAAGGCTTTTGATTTGTTTTCTTCTGTTCTCGAAGGTATTCCCAGGGCTTGGAACAGAGCCTGACATATACTGGGCACTCAACAAATGTTTTTTTTTTTTAATTTTATTTATTGAAAGGGAGGGAGGGAGAGAGAGAGAGTCATCGTTATCCACTCATTAGTTGATTCTTTTTTTTTTAAAATATATTTTATTGATTTTTTTACAGAGGAAGGGAGAGGGATAGAAAGTTAGAAACATTGCTCAGCTGCCTCCTGCACAATCCCCAATGGGGATGTGCCCACAACCAAGGTACATGCCCCTGACCGGAATCGAACCTGGGACCCTTGAGTCTGCAGGCTGATGCTCTATCCACTGAGCCAAACCGGTTAGGGCTCATTGGTTGATTCTTATATGTGCCCTGACCCGGGGACCCAAAACCCCGGCTATTGAGACAGCGCTCTAACTGAATTGCCTGGTCAGGTCTCAACAAATATCTATTGAATGATTTTAAGGAAGAACACCCATCCATTTTGCAGCTCTTGTCTCCTGATTTAGGCCATAGTTCAGCTACTGAAGGTGAGCTTCCGAAAATGGGAGTCTGCAGGTAATCTAATTCTCAAGGACTAAAAGAGAGTAGGTGGTAATTCTTTGACACAACCCTACTTTGAAAAAATTCAACTCTTGTAAGATGCAGGAATGCCAAGAACAAAATCTGATGTAGTACAAGTAGATCCATTCTGAATACAAAATGTTTCATTGTCTATCCCATCCCATGTAACAAAAGGCCAATATGCAAATCGACCAAATGGCGGAATGACTAGTCGCTATGATGTGCACTGACCACCAGGGGGCAGATGCTCAATGCAGGAGCTGCCCCCTGGTGGTCATTGTGCTCCCACAGGAAGAGTGCCGCTTAGCCAGAAGCCCTGAGCCAGGCTCAGGCTGGTGAGCCCAGTGGTGGTGGGGGGAGCCTCTCCCACCTCTGCAGCAGCACTAAGGATGTCCGGGGGCTCCTGGACTAGGCATAGGCCAGGCTGAGGGAACCCCCCCCACCCCCCAGTGCACAAATTTCGTGCACCGGGCCTCTGGCCTGTAAATAATTCTAATGCATATTAGAATAATCAGTATGAGTTGGCTGAGAGGAACCTTGAGAAGAGGAGCTCACTTTACCTATAGTCTTCACTGGAAACCACCTTTAAAACTTCCAGAATAAGTTAGAATCTTCCCTTCTTTTCCTCTTCCTCCTCCTCCTCCTCCTTCTCCTCCTGCTCCTCCTCTTCCTTCTTAGGCAGGCTGAAAAGTAACTAGCTTATATTCTTAAAACTATAAAGGTCATGAATGAGAAAGACTGAAGAACTATTCCAGATTAAAGGAATTTATTAAATATGGATCCTGGACCAGAAATCCTTTTTTTTTTTTGAATCTTTTCTTGCTTTAAAGAACATTATTGGGACAAAAGAAAACTATTTTAATAAGGTCTGTATATCAAATAACAATATTGTACCTGTTAATTGGGACAATAGAAAAAAAATTGAATAAGGTCTGTAGATTAAAAACAGTATTATATCAGTGTTAATTTCCTGATTTTGTAATATTGTGGTTTGTCTGGAGACTGTCCTTTGTTTTAGGAAGTACCCAGCATTTAAGAATAACGGAGAATCATGTCTGTAACACCTTCGAATGATTCTGATAAAGTTGACAGGAATAAGGGAGAATCATGTCTATGACACTTCCGAATGATTCTGATAAAGTATACATATATATGTGCATTTATGTGTCCTGACCAGGAATCCAACCTGCAACCTTGGCATATTGGGATGACACTCTAATCAACCTAGCACTCCGGCCATGGCTGTATATGTCATATTCGTACTACTTGCAATGCAGTTTCCTTTTGATGACTACAGTAGCAGCACTACACTTGCTGGCTCCAGTTGTGTTTGGGATCTCCATCTTTCTTGGAGTTCTCTTGTACCTGTAAGAAAAGAGGCTTCAGAAGTGAATCAAAATGTTCTCTAATTAGATAGTGGTGTTGGTTTTTACAAATGTAAAATACTAAAAACCACTGAATTGTATTCTTTAAAAGGGTGGACAATTCTGGTATGTAGGTTATATTTGTTTTTTAAAATACAATTTTAAAAATAAAATTGTGAGGCTGCCACAAGCCATTGATATTTCTTAGTTATTTGTATTAGATGTAGTTGTAAGAGAGATCACATGTTATAGTCTCTGGATAAGTCCATCTTCTTTGAAGTGAGGTAGTAGGGAGAGGTGATGGTCAAGATAACGAAATACAATATAGTTTTCTATTAATTACTCTGTGCATTACATATTTAAACAAATTACCGGTCTGAACTTTTATTATAGCAATTATTATAGACAGTCTGTGTGGACAAAGTATGGGTTTATTAATCAGCCCTGCCATTTACTACCTCGCGGCCTTGGGTATGTGCTTTAACCTCACAAGGCCTCAGTTTCTCACCTGTAAAAGTGGGGATGATGATAATGTGCACTTTAAGGGCAGAGGATATGTATAAAGAAACGTTTTCCTTGAAGAAAACAAACCTGAAAACCAGGAAAGTTACTACTCAAGAGCAGCGATCTTAATCAGTGTGCCACAAGAATTTTTAAAACATGCCATACCTGATTATTTAGTCTGGGAGCCTGGCCTCTTTTCCCATAGACTGTGAAATAAAAGACACCAGCCAACACTACGATCGTCATAGGTGTGAAGGAATCAAAATTATACCTACTTTTTGGTCAGATTAGAAAAAATATATGTAAGTTTTGGCGTGCTACAGAATTTTAGTAGTTAGTTGATATGTGCCAGGAAATGAAAAAGGTCAAAAATTGCAGCTCAAGGGAAATCTCCATGTAGGATGGGGACTCTCCAGACAACAACCACAAAAGCCATTAGCCCTCTGACCTCAGCTTAGACTAAAGACCCCGTCAAGGCAGATGGACACCTTTAAACAAGACTTTACTGACCATGTGTCACAGGGAAATCCACCATGAATCTGGACAAGATAAGCCTTCTACTTGGGGACCACAGAACCTATCTATTTAACTGGGCATCCAGGGAAATGAGGCTACCCAGGGGAATTGGTCCTCCTTACTTCTGGCCTCATGCCTTTTGCTGAGGAATAGTTACCTGCCTCTCCCAAAATCCAGTCAGAGAGGGAAGCACAATAGCAAACCTTATCTATTATTGATTTTTTTTTTAGGTTAATAGCTCATGAGGAACTTTATTTTTCTTTTATTATTTAAAGTATTACAAATAGTGCTACATATGTTGCCTTTTTCCCCCATTGACCTCCTGCCAGCCTCCCCCAACCCTTGGCAAATGCCCTCACCTCCCTAGTGTCTGTGTCCATTGCTTATGCTTATATGCATGCATACAAGTCCTTTGGTTGATCACTTACCCCCCCCCCGCCCCACCCTCCCCTACCTTCCCACTAAAGTTTGACAGTCTGTTTGATGCTTCTTTGTCTCTGTATCTATTTTTGTTCATCAGTTTGATGTTCAGTTCATTATATTCTACAAATGAGTGAGATTATGTGATATCTTTCTCTGACTGGCTTATTTCACTTAGCATAATGCTCTCCAGTTCCATCCATGCTGTTGCAGATGGTAAGGATTCCTTTTTTACAGCAGCGTAGTATTCCATTGTGTAGTTGTACCACCATTTTCTAATCTAGTCTGATTTTTTAAAAATATATTTTATTGATTTTTTACAGAGAGGAAGGGAGAGGAATAGAGAATTAGAAACATCGATCAGCTGTCTCCTGCACACCCCCCACTGGGGATGTGCCTGCAACCAAGGTACATGCCCTTGACCGGAATCGAACCTGGGACCCTTGAGTCAGCAGGCCGACGCTCTATCCACTGAGCCAACCGGTTAGGGCTGATTTTTTTTTTTTTTTAGAGTGAAGAAAAGAGAGGGGGAGAGAGAGAGGAACATCTATGTGAGAGTGAACCACTGATCAGCACGTGCCCAACTGGGGATTGAACCCACAACCTGGGTATGTGCCCTGACCAGGACTCGAACCCCAGACCTCTCAGTGTGTGGGCCGATGCTCTAACCAACTGAGCCACACTGGCCAGGGTGCAAACATTTTCTTTTAAGTCAAGGTGGATTGCCAGGAGTGGGTATTTAAAGAAAGGTTTAAGAAGCTTTGTTTTATTCTCATGTTCCTCTGCTTACCTGTCACATACCTACTCATCCATCCATTTGACTGATAAAGGGACAATTTTGTTATTCTGGCAAAATGCAACCCCAAGATCAGGAACTCATTGTCACCCTGCTTTGTGTATGAAGTATTTAAAGTGTTGTTGAGATAATATACTTGGCAGATACAGCCATTTGGAGTCAGTGAAGATAAGTTTTATGATGGCCCCATATCTCAGTCAAAGGGAAAACATGGTCTTTTCAAAAGTGGTGCTGGGATCAGACTATTAATCCCCAGAGGGAAAGTAGGGGAGGGTGGGGGTAAGGGGAAGAGATCAACCAAAGGACTTGTATGCATGCATATAAGCCAAACCAATGGACATGGACAACAGGGGGATGAGAGCATGAGTGTGTGTGGGGGGTGGGGGGGGGGGGTGGATGAGGGTTAATGGGGGGGGGGGATGAGGACACATTTGTAATTCCTTAACTAATAAAGAATTTAAAGAAGAAAAAAAAAGTGGTGCTGGGACAATGGATAGTTATGTGGAAAATAATTAAGTGGGACCACTTCCATTTATTGTACAGAAAATAAAATGACTCATGAATCTAACTGCAGCAATGTGTTATAGTCATACAACATAATATTCAGCTATATAAAGGAATGAAGTACTGACAGAAACTACAACCTGGATGAAACTTGAAAACATGTGAAATGAAGGAAGCTGTCACAAAAGGCCACATATTGTATGATTGTATTTACATGAAATGTCCAGAACAGGCAAATCCGTAGCGACAGAAAGTGGACTCGCGGTTGTTAGGACCCGGGAGGGAGTGGGGAACGGGGAATTTCTGCTAATGAACATAAACGTTTCTTTCAGGAGTAAATGAAATGTTCTAAATTTAGATAGTGATGTTGGTTTTACAAGTCTGATGTACAAAAAACCACTGAAGTGGACACTAAAGAGATGAATTTTATGGTATGTGAATTAAATGTCAATAAAACTGTTATATAACAAAAGAACCTATCTTGCAGCATTACAGTTATGCCTTTATATATATTTCTCCTTCTACCAAAATTAGCCTGTTTGCTCCCTTCGTCCTTACACATTGTCGATACTAAATGAACACAATAAATACTTGTTGAGCCAGTGATTAATTCATTGACATTTTTGACTTTGGCAGTTGGCAGGAAAGATTATTGGTGGCTGAGCCAGAGGCCTGGAGAAGAAAAAGCACCCGGTTTGAGCAGCCAGTAATTCCTGTCTGGCTAGAGACACAAGAAAAGAAGCAGTCCAAATGTGAGTAGTAAAGTCGGTACTAACTATTCTTCGTTCCATTAAAAAAAATTTGTTTTAAATACATATATTTTATTGATTTTTTACAGAGAGGAAGGGAGAGGGATAGAGAGTTAGAAACATCGATGAGAGAGAAACATCGATCAGCTGCCTCCTGCACGCCCCCCACTGGGGATGTGCCCGCAACCAAGGTACATGCCCTTGACCGGAATCGAACCTGGGACCCTTGAGTCCACAGGCCAATGCTCTATCCACTGAGCCAAACCGGTTAGGGCCATTAAAATTTTTTTAAAATTGATTTTACGGAGAGAGGGAGAGGGAGAGGGGGGGGGAGAGAGAGAGAGAGAGAGAGAGAGAGATCCATTTGTTGTTCCACTTATTTATGCATTCATTGCTTGCTTCTTTTATGTGCCCTGATCTGGGATCAAACCTTGACTTATTGGTACGATGCTCTAACCAACTGAACTACCCAGCCAGGGCTGTTCCGTTTTTTATTGTTGTTAAATATTGTTGTGAATTGATGGTGTTTTTGCTAACTAAAAATATTTTCAGACAAAATGCTGAGTCAACCATTCTCCCCTATGCCTTTTCCTATCTCCTCAGTTTAGTTAAGAAACTACAAGGGAGGTTGCTCCATTTGGAACAAAACAGGAAGAAAACAGTTTCATCTTTGGCTGCCACAACCAGGCTCTGTCCACTCTGGAAATACTACTGTAAAAGCCTAAGGTGATCCTCATGCTTCATTCACACAATTACTCTGCCCTCCTTTCACACAGTTCTAACGCCACAAACCCGCTCACAGCTACCTGCCCAGCTTCATTTCTGCTTTCCTTCATTCAACAAATATTTACCAAGCGCTTACTTTTTGCCAGGTATAGCACCAGCACTGGATATGGCAGCAAATAATTCTCAATATATGTCGTAGTGTCCAGTGTTGAGTTGAAGGATTTCTATTGGACTGTTTGTAGCGTGGACCCTAAGAAAGAAGATACCTACAAAAAAAAAGGCTCCCAGTGGCTACCTGGGCTCAAATTGAAAACAAACAAAAGAACACCAGAACCTAGGAGCCATTCCTACCCAGGGGCCTCCCTTACAAACTGCACTTCAGGGAGAAGTCTGCACTGAACTGCCTGCCTGCGCTGTATTTCTGCCAGCTGAGCCAATCCTCATAAAGGAGTTCCTGGAATCCTATTTCCGCCAGTAGGACTGAGGCTTTCCCCATTTAATCAGAGCTACACACCTATATCCCAATCAGCTTCTTCACTGACCAAGGTGACTCCACTCTGAGCTATCTGGACAGTGCCTTTCGGACCAATCAAACTGTGTGGATTTGGAGTCTTCATTTGCATGAGGACAGACCAGTCAGGGAACAGGGCGGGGACCTCTGTCTATATAAGTCAGCTCTCCTCTCTGAGGGTGCACTTTCCCTTTTCACTAAAGAGTGGTTCCCTGCTGTTGTGTTGTTTGTTTTGTTTTGTTTTGTTTTGTTTTTCTGGAGCAGACCAGCATGGAACAGAGCTGTCTGGTTGGGGAGGAGCCTGGCCTCAGAGCTGCTTGGCCACAGAGCTGTCTCACAGTCGTGCTGTAGTTGTATTACAACTGAGCTGTTTTGCACTAAATAGAGCTTCCTTCTTCACCATGCCACAATGTGGGGGTTCCTGTTGGCCTTGAATTGGCACCAAAGACCCATCAGTTGACTATTTTTAGAAAGAGCTTACAAACCAGGCCCTAGTAAATGTGTGAGAATACTGTCTGGCATTGGAATATAATAGAACTATGCGGTATTCAAGGATTTCATGTGCACTGTTCCACTTGATACTCAAATCTGTTAAAAAGAAGAAGGGTAGGGCAAGTATTATCTTCATTTTGCCGATGAGACTAGTGAGATTTGGGTAGGTTAAATGATTCCTTCAAGTTCACATTGCTAGTAAGCTGAAAAGCCAGCTTGGGAGCCTAGCTGTTACTTCTAATTGGATGTTTTTTCCTAATAGCCCTACTGAAACAGGAAGGTCTGACTTCGTAGGGGCAGCTGCCTCTGTCTGTGCATAAACAATAAGGCAGCCAAGAACTGTTAGGTTTTCTCTTTTTAAAATTTTAATAAACCATCACTGTGCTTATTATCAATTTTATTAACTGGCTGCCATCAAGAAGCAAATCCAGATCACAGTATCATCAGCTTTCTAAACAACAAAAACATAAGACATTTCCGATGCTGTTAAGTCAACAGTTAGAGGAAATTAAGGTTGGGAAAGAATGGAACAGTCATAGAGCCTTAGATCTGGGGGTGAGGCACTTTAAAGACATGAATATTGAGGTTTAAGGTTTTGTATCTTGCCCATAGGCACAGACTTAGCAGAGGCAGATTCAAATTCAGGATTTTTCTGACTCAAAATCAAGACCAAGCTTCCTGCCCATTGCCAGATACTAGAGCATTCTTAGAGCCGTCATTAGTGTACGGTCAGTGGCGAGGCGAGAGATTTCAGAATAAGTGGTGGCTCAGAAGCTGCTAAAAAGAACTCAGACGAGCCCAGCTTTAATACTGGTTCCGCCCAACATGCTACTTTGTGATTTAACCTCCCCGAGCCTCGGTTTCCTGAGGTATAAAATGGGGGTATTAATATTTTGTAGATTATTTCATCTGCTGTGAAGATTACATGAGAGAACACCCTTGAAAGTGCTGGCCCAAGTACTAAGCACCATAAACGTGTGTATATTCCTCCCTCCCCAAAGGTAAACTCCTCCTCTACTTTGAACCCAACCTGTTAGGACCTAGAATTACGGTATTATTATTATTGCCATGGGAATCAGTCTTGGGAAGAGCAATTTCTCTTTCTTCATTGTTTTCCACTCTATTTACATTTTCTGCTCTTCACTTAGTCCCTAAAGAGAGCCTTCTCCCTGCCATTAAGTCACCCATTGCAAACCTTTGCCTGGATGCATGAAAGGAATCATCTCCCTTCCTAGTTTGACAGTCACTCTGCACTGGTCAGATCCCTCCTCCTCTCCTGATGAACTGCCCCTCCTCTGTGGTCCAGCACCTACAGTTCTTGCTTGCTATTAAGGGGGAAGGATAATTACAGCGTCGGCCTGCAGAGCCGCCTTGGGTTGATGACGCATGGTTTGATGATAACTTCCTGGCCCATAAGAATACCGAGCCTCCAGGAAAGATGCCAAGTGAAGTGACCTAACTTCTCATTCTCCATCAAGATTGGCCCGTCTTTTTCCAGCATTCCACCACCCCTGGCCTGAAAGACTTGTTTCTCTAGACTCAGACAAAACTGAAAGTGACTTTCGACAGGGAAATCTGAGTCCTTTCCTTTTCTTTCCTAGGTGAGGCAACAAGCTGCTTCAGGTCAGGTGGCAAGTTAGTGGGGGAGCCCAGACCGCAACTCAGGTTTTCTTACCCCCACAACGCACTCCTGCAGCAGGAAGCAGTTTCATGGTGGAGCCTGCTCTGGACTAGAGCTGCAGTTCTGTGACCTTACAGCAACAACCTCACTAGGCTGTAGTGACTGTCTTGCTTTTTTCTCTTTTAATTTTTAAAATTTTTATTGATTTCGGAGAGGAAGAGAGAGGGAGAGATAGAAACATCAATGAGGAGAGAGAATCATTGATCGGCTGCCTCCTGCACGCCCCACACTGGGGATCGAGCCTGCAGCCCAGGCATGTGCCCTGACTGGGAATCCAATGATGACCTTCTGGCTCATAGGTCAATGCTCAACCACTAAGCCACGCCAGCTGGGCTATTTTTTTGTTAATACTTTAAAATTGTGTATTAATTATAATGTGGCCATAGTAGAACAATGTAGCAAAAAAAAGAAAAATAAAAGTCAAGAGGAAGAGACGGAAAAGAAGATGGGGTAGGGAGAGTGGAGAGAGAGAGGTAGGTAAAGCTAAGTGGCAGGAGGAGAACAGAGGAAGGAAAAGGGCGAGTCGAGACTGAGGTACTGAATGGGTGAGCATCCTGCACCAGCTTTGTTGGTCAGAAGCCGACCCTCAGTTTCTGGTTCTGTCACACAAATAATTACTTAGAGAACTCTGCCATTCCCACAAGCAACTCTAATTGCCCTACCCCCAGACCTAAGGCTCTGTTACTGTTCCCTTCTTTCCCAGCCTTAAACACTGTCCCCATCAAAAGCTGAGCCCAGAAAGTCAGGGAAAACTCAGGGTATGTGTTAAAATTGCTGGCTCAGGAAAATAAAAATGTTGGAATGCCCCATATGTACGGTGTCCTGGCTCTCCATGTATGAAACACGGGGAGTTTAATTATTCTGGAGAACCTATTTTTTTAGCCTGATATAATAATACCTTCCAGAGTCAAATTTGGATACACCCCCATCTCTAACTTAAAGGGCATTGAGCCAAACTGGCAATTCCAAGAACAAGACCACATCTCTTTCCATCACACGCTGGGGAGGTAAATAATCACAGGCAAGAACCAGGAGCCAGAGATACACTCTGACTCATTGTTTTTCAAATTGAAAATTTTATTGAGATAATTACAGGTTCATGTGCAGTTGTAAGGAATTAAACAGAGAAAATCTACCCTTTACCCAGTTTCTTCCTATGGTATTATTGTGCAAAACTATAGTACAATATCACAACCAGGATGTTGACAGTGATGTAGTCCATTCAGATTTCTTCAGTTCTGCTTGTACTCATTTGTGTGTGTGTGTGTGTATTTACACTTCTGTTGCTCCTTAAGGATGTATCCACCATCAAAGTGCAGATATTGTATAGTTCCATTACCATAAACATCCTCTGTGTTGCTTTATTATAACCACACCCACTTCCCTCCTGTCCCCCCTCCTTCCACCATACTTAACCTGTAACAATCACTATTGTGTTTCTAAAATTTCATCATTTCAAAAATTTTATATAAATGGAAATCAGAGAGTATTTAACCTCTTGGGGTTGTCTCTTTTTCCCCCCCACTCAGCATAATTCCCCAGAGCGTCATCCAAATTGTTGCATATATCAATAGTTTGTTCCTTTATATTGCTGAGTTTATTCTTTTTTTACTCTGTTATTGTGAATAAGTCTCTTAGTTTTTATTTTTCTACTTGAAGGATCCTGGGAATTATCTTAACCCTTCCAAGACTTCATTTATTCATCTGAGTGTTTTTGTTTTGTTGTTTTGTTTTTAGAAAGTTCATCTCCTACGGTGTTTCTTTAAAATATTTTATTGATTTTTTACAGAGAGGAAGGGAGAGGGATAGAGAACTAGAAACATCGATGAGAGAGAAACATCGATCAGCTGCCTCCTGCACACTCTCCACTGGGGATGTGCCCGCAACCAAGGTTCATGCCCTTGACCGGAATCGAACCTGGGACCCTTCAGTCTGCAGGCCGACACTCTATCTACTGAGCCAGACCGGTCAGGATGGGTGTGTTTTTTTTAAATTATTATTTTTTGTTTGTTTAATGGTTGGAAATTGATAAGAGCATAGTTTCTCCCAGAATTGATATAAAGATCAAATAAAGTAATGATGCACTGTGAACTGTAAAGTATTATAAGGCCTCTTGGAGGGAAGATCCCATTTTAAATATTATTTTTCCTACTTTTTTGAGACATCAAATTACTCCTATTTGGGGGATTTTCTCCTATCTAGTTGAACTCAAGGAAGGGGTACAGAGATTTAGCTTTTAGGTCTACCTCGAGGTTGTTACTTATCTGAGCAGGGAGAGAGAGAGTTGGTGGGGGTGGAGAGGGAAAAGGGAGGAGGGAGTTGGAGAGAGAGATTAACAGGAGGAGAGAGGGAGGAAGAGATGGGAGAGAGAGCAGGGCGAGTGTGAAGGTTTCAGAGCTCATTTCAAGCATTCTCAAACCTGTTCTGAAGGCAGAATACCTAAAAATTACATGCAATTTGCCGTAACAGTCGAAATCACTAAAAAAAAAAAAAAAAAATTAGTGGCAAAAACAACTCCTTTAATTCTGTGTTTCCAGTATCATAACTCAGCCATGAGCACACATCCCCTTTAAAAAGAGCAGGATGGCTAAGTGTGGTTACCTGTTTCTGCGTTTTTCAGTACATACTCAGTTTGTGTTCCACTGAAGTTCATCAGAAGATTAGTGGTAGCATGCTCTAATTTTTCCTATAAAGAAAAAAATTTATCGAAGAGATCTTAAAATTTGAATGTTCTACCTATTAACCTTCTTTTCTTTCTTTCTTTTTCTTTAACCAGGAGAAAGGTATTGATTCTGTTTTAGTGGGAATGTTCCTATCCAGCTCACCTTCTACTCTATTCAGTTAAGTCAGAATTATTTGAGGAGTTTTTTTTTTTTTTTTTTAAACATTTTTATTGATTTCAGAGAGGAAGGGAGAGGAAGAGAGAGAGAAACATCAATGATGAGAAAGAATCATTGATTGGCTGCCTCCTGCATGCCCCCTACTGGGGATTGAGCCTGCAATCCAGGCATGTGCCCTTGACTGGAATCGAACCTAGGACCCTTCAGTCCGCAGGCATATGCTCTATCCACTGAGCCAAACTAGCTAGGGCTTATTTGAGGAGTTTTTAAAAAATAGATTCATTAGTAAAAATTAAATTCAAAACTAATGACAATAAAAATAATAATTTACATATATAGAGTAGTCCCCTTTATCCACAGTTTCACTTTCTGTGGTTTCAGTCACCTGTGTTCAACCGTGGTATGAAAATATTAAATGGAAAATTCCAGAAATAAACACTTCATAAGTTTTAAATTGTGTGCAGTTCTGAGTAGCATGATGAAATCTCATGCCCTCCCACTCCATCCCACTTGGGAGGTGAATCATTCCTTTGTCCAGGGTATCCCCGCCTCTGAGTCACTTCGCAGCCCTCTGGGTTATCAGATCGACTGTCTCGGTGTTCAAGTAACCCTTATTTTACAAAAATTATGGGATATTTTCTTGATGTCATGCAGCATTGAACTCACCCAGGTGATTACCAAAGGATTACAACCTCTGCCGCAACACCTTGATGATTTAAAAAGAAACAACTTTTGATTACAGTGTTCTTCCAAAAGCTTTTTTTGGGGAAAAAAGAAAAATACCTAAAAAACCTTCAACTATTGAGGATCGCCAACTATCAACATCATCTGATCCTGACAGCCAATCACCAACATGTCATGGCTCGATGATCCAGGATCCCCCAAAGCAGATGATCCTCCTTCTGATATATTGTCAGAAGGTCAAAAGTAGCTTAATGCTATGTCACAAAACCTATGTTATTCACCTCTCTTTATCTCATCATGTTGGCAGTGTATCAACTCACCTCTTCATAAGAAGGGTAAGTACAGTGCAATAAGGTATTTTGAGAGAGACTCACATAACTTTGATTACAGTGTAGTTATCATTGTTCTATTTTTCTAGTTATTGTTGTTAAACTCTTACCATGCCTAATTTATAAATTAAACTTTATCATAGGTACTTATGTATAGAAAAAAAACCCCGTAGTATATGTAGGGGTCGGTACTATCTGTGGTTTCAGACATCCACTGGAGACTTGGAAGGTATTCCCCTTGGATAAGGAAGGACTATTGTATATATATATTCCAATTCCCATTTCTACTAATTCACTAGATCTAGAAAGGAAATGGGAAGCTTTTTTGTTTTTTTGTTTTGTTTTGGTGTTTAAGTTCCACAGTGATTCTAGCCAGGTTGGGAATCCCTTTTATTTGGGATCTGTCTTTAGTGCCCTGGATGGACTTTTTCTGACATCTGTGTGTGCCTCTCTTCTGGATATTGTGTTTTCACAAAAGGTTTCCTTACCATCAAAACCAGGTGCCCAGTGGGTTTTCAGCTTCCTCAGTCCGTGGAACCACCCTTGCTAAGGCCATCATCACTTCTCTTTCTCATCTTGCTCAACGGTCAGCAGCATCGGACACATGGCACACCCTCTTAGCTTGAGGTACATTCAAGCCTTTATTTCCACAACGTTGGGCTGTCCTACCTCTCGGATTTGTACTTTTCAGCTCCTTTGTGGGCTCCACTCCCCTGCCTCACTCCTCAAGTTCTCAGACCTGGAACTCTAGCTGGACTCTTTTCTGCCAGGTCCGCACTTTGTCCCTGTGTGATCCCACTTAGGCAGCTGGCTTTATTATTATTATTATCATCATCATCATTATTAATTTTAAAATATATTTTTATTGATTTCAGAGAGGAAGGGAAAAGGAGAGAGAGAAATATCAATGATGAGAGAATCATTGATCGGCTGCCTCCTGCATGCCCCCTACTGGGGATCAAGCCTGCAACCCAGGCATGTGCCCTTGACGGGAATCGAACCTGGGACCTTTCAGTCCGCAGGCTGACACTCTAACCCCTGAGCCGAACCGGATAGGGCTTTATTATTATTTTTAATTAATATGTTTTTATTGATTTTAGAGGGCTATAGATGGAAACATCAATTGGCTGCCTCCAGCATGCCCCCTACTGGGGATCGAGCCCCAAACATGGGGAATGGATCCAGTGATCTCTTGGTTCATGCGTCAGTGCTCAACCACTGAGCCACACTGGGTGGACTAGGCAGCTGGCTTTAAATACTCTACTATCCTTATGCTAATGGTATTTATAGTCCCACCCCTGACTTTCTTCCAGAGGTGCCTACTTGACATCTCCATTGGATATCTCTTAGACACCTCAAATTTACCAAGTCTAAAATAGAACTCTTGATTCACCCCCCCCCTCCCTGCTTTCCACCCCAAATAACCAGCTGGGTCTGTAGGCTTCCTCATTTCATTTAACAGCCCCTTCATCCACACAGTTGTTCAAGCTAAACACCTAGCAGTCACCTATGCTTCCCCTTTCCTCCCTCACCCACCTATAAAACGAAGTCAAAATCTCTTTACTTCTCACCATCCCTCAGCAACTTCTCTAGTCCATCCACCATTGTCTCGGCTTAGTGGTTGAGTGTCGACCTATGAACCAAGAGGTCATAGTTTGATTCCTGGACAGGGCACATGCCTGGGTTGTGGGCTCGATTCCCAGTAGGGGGCATGCAAGAGGCAGCCGATCAGTGATTCTCTCTCATCATTGATGTTTCTATCTCTCTCTCCCCCTCTTTCTTCCTCTCTGAAATCAATAAAAATATATAAAAAATGTAAATGAAGTCAGACCACTCTCTTGCTTAAAACTCTCTAATGACTTTCAAGTAGAAAAATAAGCCAACCCCTTATTATGGAGCTTTAAATAACAAAGGCCTGAACCCTCCTTGCATTGTTGCCTCCTTTGCCTGAAGGTTCTTCCCACAGATCTTTGCATTGCAGCTTTCTCAGCATTTAGGCCTTGACTCAAATATCACTAGGAGAGAAAATTTTCTGAGTTATCTTATCTGATGATTCTCCCAACATGCCTGGCCTTCCTCTTTCTTGGTATCTGATGCATTTTCTCCATTGCCCTTTCACTATCTGACAGTTTTATCTATGTGTTTGTTTACTCGTTTATTGCTGGTTCAGCCTGACTAGGATGCAAATTCTAGCTCCACAAAGCAGATGCTCAATTAACATTTGTTTAATAAGTCACTGGTATTCCAAGTATTCCCTTTTTCTTGGGCATTGCATTTTAACTGGGATCAAAGCCTTAAGATCAGGGAAAAGCAAGCTGGTGAAATTTTATTTATTTTATTTTTATTTTTTTAATATATTTTTATTGATTTCAGAGAGAGAGGAAGGGAGAGGGAGAGAGCGATAGAAACATCAATGATGAGAGAGAATCATTGCATTGATTGGCTGCCACCAGCATGCCCCCAACTGGGGATCGAGCCCACAACCCAGGCATGTGCCCTGACCAGGAATCAAACCAGTGACCTCTTGGTTCATAGGTCAACGCTGAGCCATGCCAGCTGGGCGAGCTGGTGAAATTTTAATCATCCACTCACTGACCAAGTAGCATTTCTTCACCACACCCCTGAAAAATCATACCTCTAGTTTCAGGCCACCCCCATTTTCCGTCTGTACTTGCTTCTGGATCCCTTCAAACTTTCCTGGGAGGTTCCCTCGGAAAACTGTTCTTCCTTAGTTAGACCCATCCCCCCACCCTCAATGGGTGTTCAGGTGTCCAGACTTACAGATTCTTGTTTTCAGTCGCTTACAACATGGGTACCCGTGTCGGAGGCCATGCCAGGTTCTGCAGGTTGGTTGAGCCTTTCTCAGCCTGCAGCTCAGCAGTTTCAGAAGCCTCCTGCCACCGCAGCGTTATGCTCCTGGTTGTCCATACCCTCACTCCTGCCTCCCAGCTCTGCTGAGCCCATGTTTCCTGTGCCTTTTCTGGCCTGCACCTTTTCTTGCTTTTTTACTGGCTAGGTGCCTGATTCTACCTCCGGCTTCTCCATTTCTGGAAACATTCCACCATTACTGCTGCCGCAATTCTGCCCCCTAGTGGCTGAAACTGAAAATGCCTTTCGGTAAATTGACACTCTGCCACCCCTTCAATGGTATGTATGCTCCCTTTTTATTCCCCTTCCATGTCCCTTGTTCTTTTTTTTTTTTTTTTTTAATATATTTTATTGATTTTTTACAGAGAGGAAGGGAGAGAGATAGAGAGTTAGAAACATCGATCAGCTGCCTCCCGCACATCCCCCACCAGGGAAGTGCCCGCAACCCAGGCACATGCCCCCGACCGGAATCGAACCTGGGACCCTTCAGTCCGCAGGCCGACGCTCTATCCACTGAGCCAAACCGGTTTCGGCCATGTCCCTTGTTCTTGACAGGATAACAGTTACTCCCAGGGCTGGATTGAAAACTTAGTACCCCATTAAATGAACAGATAGTCTGTAAATGTTCAACATTTATTTAGCGAGGGAAGAGAGAAACTAGTTTTTTTACTCATAAAAATTACTCAAACTAAGAGATCTATAACTAGTAATTTTCCAAACCAGAAAACTGCCTGAGAAGAATAATTTATTTTGTCCTTCAGCAATAACCACAATTTTGACTTCTTTTATCTCAAATTAGAGTTGTCTGTTGTTAGACTTGATATCAATGGAATCACACAATATGTAAATTTGGGGGGGTCTGGCTCTTTTACTCAGCATATTTTAGAATTCACCCATGTTGCTGCATGTAATAGTTCTTTTTATTGCTAAATAATATATAACTGTATGGGCATACCATAATTTATCCATTCCCATATTGATGGACCTTTAGACTGTTTCCAGATCTTTTCAGGCTATTATGAATAAAACTACTATGAAAATTTGTGTGCAATTATTTTCATGAGCATATGTTTTAATTTGTCTTGGGAAGTTACTTAGAAGCAGAACTGCTGGGTCCAAAGGCACGTATTTATATTTATTAGAAACTGCCAGTTTTCCAAAGTGGTTGTGCCATTTTATATTTTTGGGAGACACATGAAACTGTTTAAAATTTAGACAATAGCTCTAGCTGCTTTGTCTCAATGGATGGAGCGTCAGCCTGTGGACTGAGGGGTCCCGGGTTTGATTACAGTTGGGGGCACATGCCTGGGTTGCGGGCTTGATCCCCAATGAGTGGTGTGCAGGAGGCAGCCGATCAATGATTCTCTCTCATCATTGATGTTTCTATCTCTCCCTCTCCCTTCCTCTCTGAAATCAATACAAATGTTTTTTAAAACATTAGACAATATAGCAATTAACCCTCTGTGACTAGCCCTTACACTATGCGAATTTCATTGGTTATGATCACCAGGCTCCAGGAAACTATTAGCTAAAAGGTCTTGAACTAACGGCTGATTTTTTAAGATTTTAATTTATTAATTCTAGAAAAGAATGGAGCGAGAGGGAGAGAAAGAGACACCCATTTGTTGTTCCACTTATTTATGCATTCATTGGTTATTTCTTGTATGTGCCCTTACCTTGGCAGACTGGGACCACGCTCTAACCAATTGAGTGACCAGACCAGGGCCTGATCTTTTATTATTATTTTATTTTTTGTAAATATTTGTTTATGGATTTCAGAGAGGAAGGAAGAAGAATAAAGAGTTAGAAATATCAATGTGAAATCTTAAAAGGAAAAGAGTCACTTCTCTAAGGATCAGGAATTATGCTTTACCTCATTTCTATCCCTCACAATGTCTGCCAGTATGAAGGCTCAATACACAATTTGATTGATTCTCTGGTATAGAGATATTGCTTAATAGTATTTTTTAAAATACTTCCTCTCTGAATCGATGTTTCTAACTCTATATCCCTCTCCCGTCCTCTCTGTAAAAAAATAATTCAATAAAATATATTTAAAATTAAAAAATAAAATATTGTGCCAGTTAACTTGGGATTTTACCCAAGTGTTTAGGGATGTATAGTTGGATACGAAAACCTCAAGTAAAAGAAGGTAACAGCCCTGGCTGGTGTCTCAGAAGAGAATAATAGAGATGAATTATAAATAAATAATTTCTTAAAATGTCATATAATAATAGAGGAGATAATGTCTATTTTGGCACTTTAAAATTTCAGCCTGAGATTACTGTTAATGCCTTATGTATCATTTTAAGTATAAAATTGTCTCAGGATTACTCAGAAGGAAATTTTTTCTTATTAAATCACCTATATTATGAGCACACTTGGTTTCCCCTGAAGGTCTCCAGTTAGTTATGCCTAGAAATAAAATTAGTTTGGAAGAATAGCCTAATACACCAGAATTCCATTTAAAATTTTTATATTTTTTACTTGGTATTTTGCTATGTAAAAATTTCAAAAGAACTTAAAGTATTTTTCACGTGTTGTTTTTAATTCTAAGATAAAAAGAATTTATATTTTCAGACCACCAAGTTCAGGTGTGAAATGGAGGAAATGAGTCATCTAGGAATAGGAGTTAATTTTTGCAACAAAAAATTTTATATATGCTGTCATTTAAAATTTTTTATTGGAGACCTACAAGTTAAATCTTTACCGTTATAATAGGAGGCTTCTATAAAAATCTAATACTTCAGGCAAAAAATAGAAAATACAATGTTTTAATCTTTTAAAATGCTTTTGTGCACTAGACTGGCGTATGAGACGTTCGAGTTTGGTAATTAGCTGGTTGCACACACCCAGACATCTGTTTTTGAAAACTAGTGAAAGGAGTTTCATTGCAGATGCCTGAATAATTCCGTGATGATGTCATGCCTAGGTTAATTTCAGAAATCACTTAAAGCAGGATGGGGATTAGAAAAGCAAGCAGAAAAGATCAAACTGTAGAAAAGTCATGTCCAGATATGTTTTTTAGCGCTCAGATCAGAAACCGACTTTTACCCTTTCCTCTTTCTAAGCTGCCAAACTGGCTTTTCTGGAAGCAGGCTTGCTCTGGATGAGTGGCAGTGGGTGATGTTTCTGTTTGGGAAAATCTCCTTCGACTTTTTGGTTCCTTGCTCCTTTCCCTAACTCGTTACTCTTGCTTCTTTTTAAAATTTACCTCTTTGTCGTGTCCTTTTGGCTTTGCTTGGTCTCCTCTGGGCTCTGGGCTTGCTGTCTCCAGTATTCCCGCGGAACTCTTCCTGCCGCAGTTGTCATGCTTTCCCATGACTGTCTAGCTCCCTGCCAGCTTTCCTACACGAAGTGTGTAGGAGGTGTTTGGAGACGAGAAAGTAAACGGCAAACTTTAGTTTTCAACTGCCCTGGGTCAAATGTTAACTAGCGTGACAAAGCGTAACAAAGACATATAAATGTCTGTTGGTAGTGTGCTTGCTAAGGATACACAGGACACAAAATGTGGGTGTCTCTCACACCCAACAGCGTGACTATCCTATCTAATAAAAGAGAAAAATGGTAATTGGCGTACAACGCTACCCTTTTCATTGGCTAATCAGGGCTATATGCAAATTAACTGCCAACTAAGATTGGCAGTTAACTGCCAACAAGATGGCGGTTAATTTGCATATGTAGGCACAATGCAGGGAGGCGAAAGGGAAAGCAGGAAGAAGCCCCCTGCCACTGACAGTGATCGGAAACCCAGGGGGGAGCTAAGAGCTGGGGGGCAGGGCAAAGGCGGCCCTGGGGCCGCCTTTGCCCTGCCCCCCAGCCATGATGGGAGAATCAGGTGCCTTTTCCGCCCTGGCCAGTGATAGCAGGAAGTAGGGGTGGAGCCAGCGATGGGAGCTGGGCATGGTCGAAGCTGGCAGTCCCAGGAGCTAGGGGTCCATTGCCTGGGCCTAAAGCGAAGCTCACGATCGCGGGGCCACTGCAGCTGCGGGTCCCCGCTGCCTGGGCCGGACGCCTAGGCCAGAGGCATTAGGCCTGGGCAAGGGGCCGATCCTGCGATTGGAGGGTGATGGGGGTCAACGCCTGAGGGCTCCCAGTATGTGAGAGGGGGCAGGCTGGGCTGAGGGACACCCCCCCACACACACACACCCAGTGCATGAATTTCGTGCACCGGGCCCCTAGTTATTATAAAAACAAAACATAAGTGGAAAATAGTAAGTGTTGGTGACGATGTGGAGAAATTGGGACCTTCATGCATGACTGACGGGAATACCAAATGGTGCAGCCGCTGTGGAAAACAGTTTGGTGGTCTCTCAAAAAGTTAAATAAAAAGTCAATTTCTTGTTATTACAAATGACGTGATACATGTTTGTAAATAATATTGTTTCACCATTTTGTGATTACTTCCGTAGGATAGATTTCCAAAATGAAATTGGGTAAAAGGACCTAAATATTTTAAGGATATGTATACAAATCCAGTATTTCCAATATTAACACATCAATATTCGTTTAAATATAGAATCGCTCTACTAGATTTCAACACATATTACTACAACATGGCAAAAATAAAAATTTTATGATATTGAATAAAAATTTTAAAAAATCAATCTGTAGAACAAAGCAGATGCCTGGTATAAACAAAAGTATTGTTGCTTTTCAACATGTTTTCTCCATTCTTTTTTTTATGACATTTTTCTTAAAGCAACTAGCAAAGTTTTGCTGTTTTAATCTTAGACTTCAAGAAGCTGTTAACCTAAGGAAATCCTAAAACTACTGATAGGAATTAAAATGGGATTAGGTATCAAACTTAGTCAGCTATTAGAAAGTCCTGGGTCTGTATATGCAGCAATTAGATGATATAATAAAGAACAGAAACCCCTGCCCAGCCAGCCTGGCTCAGTGGTTGAGTGTTGACCTATGAACCAAGAGATCACAGTTTGATTCCAGGTCAGGCAGGGTACATGCTTGGGTTGGGGGCTTGATTTTCTCATCTTTGATGTTTCTATCTCTGTCCCTCTTCCTTCCTCTCTGAAACCAATAAAAACATACATTTTTAAAAAGAATAGAAATCCCTACTACCATCCAAATGCTTGACATTCAGATGACTATAACAAGCATGACTTTAAGTTTGTGGGTTTGCAATTAAGAGACCAGTCATTCATCTCTGCCAGCAGGTGGCAGTAGATATTGCAACCAGGCCTTGGCGTCCAAAATGTAGAACTTTTGCCTGAGATTTCAATTTTCAACATAACTTTTAAAATTTAAATAATAACAATAATAAACTTTATTAAAATAGGTTAATTTATTACCTCATTATCCTATCCCCTCTTTATTTCTGTCATCAGAATCTTAGGGTATTGAATAATCAGTAAGCAATGAGTTCTATGCATTCATGGTAGTCATGACAGAGAATTTTAACAAATTTTTATAACTTCTTTCTTTTCAATGTGTCTTCTCATTCTCTTCTTTTCCATGTCCACTGCCAACAATACAAATCCCCTCACATCAATTTCTAACATAACTTTCTTCATGACCTCTTTGCTTCTAGGCTCCTTTTATTTCAACTAATTGTAAACATCACAGAAAGAATGATCTTCCTGGCATATCTTTTCTATATTTACATTCTCCTTTCAAAAAGGCCAAGGCTCAACCTCATATCTAATTGCCAAATCTCCACTTACAAGACAAATTCCAATGTGGGATTCAAGGCTGTTCTCCATAGAACATCATTCGATATATAAAACATGCACAACATATAATTCTGTATGATTCACAATAGTGAAAAATAAACCAATTCATTCAAGAAACATCTTTGAGTGTTTACTGTGTGTCAGAAACTTGGGATGTATTGGTGAACAGGATATAATCACAAGTTGGAAGCTCACGGGCTAGAAGGGGGACACTCATCTGTAAATAAATAAGGGAATAACCTGATTGGGCACTAGAGCTTAATCGGTGAGTATACTGAAGTTACAAATAATAGACTATCAAATCTGAGGGGGAAGGGAAGCCAATAGGGTCAGGGAGTATGTATATACCACATTTTGTTTATCCATTTATTTGTTGATGGATACTTGGGTTGTTTTCACCTTTTAACCATGTGAGTAGTTCTGCTGTGAATATGTATGTACAAGTATTTGAGTACCTGTTTTCAACTCTTTTCATACATACCTAGCAGTGAAATCGCTGGATCACATGGTCATTTTGTTTAACTTTTTGAAGATCTGCCAAACTGCTTTCCACAGTAACTGTACTAGCAATATACAGGGGTTCCAATTTCTTGACATCCTTGCCAACTTTAAAAAAAATTATAGCCATCCCCATTGTGGTTTTGATTTACCATTCTCTAATGATTAAAGATGTTTATCTTTTCACGTACTTATGAGCCATTTGTGCATCTTCTTGGGAGAAATGCCTATTCAAGTCCCTTTGCTCGTTTTTAATTGGGTGATTTATCTTTTTGTTGTTCAGTTGTAAGAATTCTTTTTTTTTTTAATATATTTTATTGATTTTTTACAGAGAGGAAGGGAGAGAGATAAAGAGTTAGAAACATCGATGAGAGAGAAACATCGATCAGCTGCCTCCTGCACATCTCCCACTGGGGATGTGCCCGCAACCCAGGCACATGCCCTTGACCGGAATCGAACCTGGGACCCTCCAGTCCCCAGGTCGACGCTCTATCCACTGAGCCAAACCGGCTTTGGCAGAATTCTTTATATTATATTCTAGAGAGTAGACCCTTATCAAATTCATAATTTGCAAATATTTTCTCGCATCATATAGATTTCCTTTTACTCTCTTTAGTGTCATTTGATGCACTAAAGTTTTTAATTCTTTTAAAGTTCAATTTATTCTTTTTGTTGTGTCATATCTAATTGCCAAATCCTAGGTAATGATTTGCCCATGTTTTCTTCTAAGAGTTTCATGGTTTCCACTCTTATATTTAGACCTTGATCCATTTTGTGCCCATTTTTGCTTATGGTATGCAGTAAGGGTCCAATTTCATTCTTTTGCATATAGATGTCCAGTTATCCCGGCACCATTTATATGAAGAAATGATTCTTTCCCTCATTGAATGGCCTTGGCACTCTTGTTGAAAATCAATTCATTATGTGTATAAAGGCTTATTTCTGGACTCTTAATTATATTCCATTGGGTCTATATGTTTATTCTTATACCATTACCACAGTTTTGATTACTATTATTTTGTAGTAAGTTTTTTTTAATTTAAATTCTTTATTGTTTAAAGTATTACATGAGTTTCCCCCATTGACCTCTCCCACCCCCCAGCACATGCCCTTCCCTCCTACTGTCTGTGTCTATTGGTTATGCTCATATGCACGCATATAAGTCCTTTGGCTGATCTCTTACCCCTTTGCCCCCCGCCTTCCCTCATAGGTTGGACAGTCTTTTCGATGCTTTTATGTATGTCTCTGGTTCTATTTTTGTTCATCATATTCCAAAATGAGTGAAATCATGTGATATTTATCTTTCTCTGGCTGGCTTATTTCATTTAGCATAATGCTCTCCAGTTTCATCCATGCTGTTGCAAATGGTAAGAATTCCTCCTTGTCGAACCGGTTTGGCTCAGTGGATAGAGCGTCGGCCTGTGGACTGAAGGGTCCCAGGTTCGATTCCGGTCAGGGACATGTACCTTGGTTGTGGGCACATCCCCAGTGGGGGGCATGCAGGAGGCAGCTGATCAATCTCTCATCGATGTTTCTAGCTCTCTATCCCTCTCCCTTCTTCTCTGTGGAAAATCAATAAAACATATATATAAAGAATTCCTTTTTTACAGCAGCATAGTATTCCTTGTATAGATGTACCACAGTTTTCTAATCCACTCATCTGCTGATGGGCACTGTAGTAAGTTTTTTGTTTTTTTAAAATATATTTTATTGATTTTTTACAGAGAGGAATAGAGAGTTAGAAACATCGATGAGAGAGAAACATCAATCAGCTGCCTCCTGCATGCCCCCTACTGGGGATGTGCCCGCAACGAAGGTACCTGCCCTTGACCGGAATCGAACCTGGGACCCTTCAGTCCACAGGCCGACGTTCTATCCACTGAGCCACGCCGGTCAGGGCTGTAGTAAGTTTTTAAATCAAGAGTGATTTAACAAAATCTCTAAATTTGTTCTTTCCAAGATTGTTTGGCTATTTGGGGCCCCTTGATTGCCATATGCATTTGAGAATCAGAATTTCCATTTCTGGAGAGAGAAAAAAAGAGAGAGGCTGTTAGAATTTTGGTATAGATTGCATTGATTCTGTAGATCACTTTGGGTAATATTGTCATCTTAACAACATTAAGTCTTCCAATCCACAAACATGGAATGCCTTTTATTTTTCTAAGTATTCTTTAATTTTTTCCAGCAATATTTTATAGTTTTCAGTATACAAGCCTTTCATTCCTTAAAGTTATTCTTTAGCTATTTTATTCTTTTGGATGATATTGTATCTGTATGTAGATTTTTTTCCCCATTTTTTTCCCCTACCCTCAGCCCACTTTCCTCCCAACTCCTGTATGTAGATTTTTAAAAAAATCCTCACCTGAGGATATGTTTTTATTGATTGATTGAGAGAGAGAGAGACAGAAACATCAATGTGAGAGGGAAACATCAAACCTGCAACCTTTGGGTGTACAGGATGACGCTCTAACCAATTGAGCCACCCAGCTAGGGATATGCAGGCTTTTAGAAGCCATACTGATCTTGGCCAGTACGGCTCTGTGGTTGAGCGTGGACCCATGCAACAAGAGGTCAAGGATTTGGATGTAAGAGTAGGAGGAACATCTCCTCAGGGGAAGAGAATCATTCTTTCCCGGATTGCAAGCAAAGAGGAAGATGAGTGAAGCCATAGAGAAATCCTGGGTGCCTGGCTGGTATGGCTCAGTTGGTTGAATGTCATCCCATGCACCAGGAGGTCGCTGGCTTGGTCCTTGGTCAGGGCACATTCCCGGGTTGTGGGCTTGATCCCCTTTCGGGGGCGTGCAGGGGGCAGTCGACTGATGTTTCTCTATCATTGATGTTCCTATCTCTGTCTTCTCCCTCTCCCTTTCTCTCTCTAAAAATCAATTTTTAAAAAAAAAAGCCATATTGAGGGGTCATAGGCAAAGCAGAGCAAACCAGGTAAACAAGGTCACAATGATGTGAAATACCCCTGTATTAAAGAAACCATATCTAGCTGGGAATGGCTGAATCATCAAAGTGGTGTGGTAGGCATCAGGTGAAAGAGTGAGCAAGAGGTGAGTTTGGGGCCCTCCATACTACGAGAAGTGATGGACAGTCAATCAAGGATTCGGGACTCTCCTAGAAATCTAGTTAATACCTGCTCTCTTTTTTGACCTCCCATACATCTTTTTGCCCTCTTTATCACAGCTGATGATCTCATTGAGACAATAGAAACCATCCAAAAGGAACTCCCTCATTTTCAAATCATTAATCCCATCTGCATGTGCACCCATGGACTCCTTTTGACCCTGGTTACCAGGGAGAAGGTGTTCTTTCTAGCAAAGGTCACGTTCTACTTGGCTACCAGGTACCCCTCCCATCTAGTCAATACTTCTCCGCCTCAGATAACCCCCCATTTCCCTTAATCACCACTGTTTCTCTTTCTATTGTTTCATTCCCATCATCTCCATGCAGTTACCCCCACCACCACCTTAAAAACACTTCCTTAACCTCATGTTCCCCTCCAACAACCACCTCATTTCTCTGCTCTACGAAACAAAAGTTCTTAAAAGAGTTGTTTATACAGGTTTTTCTCTATTCCTCAACTCTTATTAATCTTTAAAAAATTTACTTTTTTAATTGGTAAAACACATGGAAATAGAGAACCTGTATTTCTGTAGCATAGCCATCAAACTCCCCTCCCTGGGACAACAACTATACTCAGTTTCTTGCATAATTCTTTCATAGAAAGTCTATAAATTAAAATATAAATATAGTATATATCTACAACACAAAGAGTGAACACTAATGTAAGCTATGGACTTTAGTTAATAATAATGTACTAATACTGGTTCATCAAATGTAATAAAGGTACCACATCAATAGAAGATATTAATAATAGGAAATATATGGGAACTCTGTATTATCTGCTCAATTTCTTGTACAATCAAAACTACTCTAAAAAATAGTCTATTAATTTAAAAAAAAGCTATCACACCCTACTCTTAGGTCAAAAAGAAAGTCAAAGCTAAGAAAATCAGACTATGTAAAAAGTACCAAGAATAAAAGCATTACATTTGTATATCAGTTTACACTTAAAGGAGAGCTTAGGGGAAATTCGGTAGACATAAATATATCCTCCTATATAATAAAAGGCTAATATGCAAATTGACTGAACAATGGAATGACTGGTTGCTATGATGCGCACTGACCACCAGGGGGCAGACTCTCAATGCAGGCTCACGGTTGGCAAGCGCAGTGGCAGTGGTAGGAGAGGCTCCGCTAAGGATCTCTGACTGCCAGCTTAGGCCCGCTCTCAGTCAGACATCCCCCAAGGGCTCCCGGTGTTATGCCCAGATTTCAAGATCCCCCAAAGATCCATCAGGGAGCACCGAGTCCGATGCAAAAGCATAGAGTCTTTATTCATGCCCGGGCTTGGTCCCTCTGCCTCCTTTACCGGCACAGCGGTAGGATGAGAGAGAGCGCCCCGTCCCAAGAGAACAAAGAATTTATAGGGCTTGGGATCGGGGGGTGGGGGCACACTCGGACCACTGATTTGGTCGATTCCAGTTGGTTGAGTGAGGGCCGGGGGCTAGTGACACAAGGGCAGGGTGCAGCTAGGGTCTGGTTACACAAAGACGGGGTGGGGGGGGGGTGGCTAGCATACTTTTGGCCTTGGGCTAGTTTCCCTTGCTTTCCCATTGGCTGAGATAAGGGCAGGCTGAGAAACTGATATATTCTGTGGCTTTTTCTTGGAGGAGGGGTTAGGGACACAGCTATCAGTCCCGTTCTGTCCTTTCACCGGACTACGCAGGCCAGGCTGAGGGATCACCCCTGAATGCACGAATTTCGTGCACCGGGCCTCTAGTATAGTAATAAATAAGAATTAGAAAAAGAATAGTTTAAAGAAAGCAGAAGGAAAAAGTTAGTAAATCCCAAAGGAGAAACTAAAGAATCAGAAAATAGAAAAATCCTGGAAATAATAAGTATGAATTCAAGAACTGATTCTTTGAAAAAACAAGACAAAACAAACAAACAAAAAAACAAATAGTAAAGGAATAAATTGCTAGTTAACAGAGGAAACTGGCTAGCTGAGGAAGGGTGTGTATGAGATTTACTTAAAAAAAGTAAAACTCACCCGGCTGGCGTGGCTCAGTGGTTGCACTAGGAGGTCAGGGTTTGATTCCCAGTCAGGGCACATGCCCAGATTGTGGGTTCGACCCCCAATGTGGGGTGTGCAGAAGGCAGCCAATCAATGATTCTCTCTCATCATTGATGTTTCTCTCTCCCTTCCTCTCTGAAATCAATAAACATATATTTAAAATAAGTAATTTATTGTTAAATATTCCAGACATACCAAAAGACACATCTGTGAAACCACCACCAACCTAAAGAAGAAAACATTACCAAAGCATTTTAAGCCCCTGTGCACCTTTTGATTAAATCTCTCCAGTTCACCACTATCTTTAAATTATAGTGTTTACCATCCTAATGCATTTCTTTTATAATTTTATAACATACCAGGGGCCCGGTGCACGAAATTCGTGCACTGGGTGGCAGGGGGGAGTGTCCCTCAGCCCAGCCTGCCCCCTCTCACATACTGGGAGCCCTCAGGCGTTGACCCCCATCACCCTCCAATCGCAGGATCGGCCCCTTGCCCAGGCCTGACGCCTCTGGCTGAGGTGTCCGGCCGGGGCAGCGGGGACCCACAGCTGCAGCGGCCCCATGATCGTGGGCTTCGCTTTAGGCCCAGGCAAGGGACCCCTAGCTCCCGGGACTGCCAGCTTTGACCGTGCCCAGCTCCCATCGCTGGCTCCACCCCTACTTCCTGCTATCACTGGCCAGGGCGGAAAAGGCACCTGATTCTCCCATCATGGCTGGGGGGCAGGGCAAAGGCGGTGGGGCCGCCTTTTGCCCTGTCCCCCAGCTCTTAGCTCCCCCCTGGGTTTCTGATCACTGTCAGTGGCAGGGGGCTTCTTCCTGCTTTCCCTTTCTCCTCCCTGCATTGTGCCTACATATGCAAATTAGCCGCCATCTTGTTGGCAGTTAACTGCCAATCTTAGTTGGCAGTTAATTTGCATATAGCCCTGATTAGCCAATGAAAAGGGTAGTTCGTACGCCAATTACCATTTTTCTGTTTTATTAGTGTTGATGATATGCCCCTAAAACGTTATATTATTTTGCATGCTTTAATTAAATTATACAGTACATATTCAACCCCTTTTACCCTGTTTTTTTTGTTTGTTTGTTTTTTAGATTATCCACGTTTGTACATATGGCATTAGTTCATTTTTCCATTGGTTTTTAGAGAGAGTGGAAGGAGAGGGATAGGGACAGAGAGAAACATCGATGTAAGAAACATCCCTTCCGTTGCCTTCCTTAGGAGCCCGACCAGGGATCCAACCTGAAACCCAGGTATGTGCCAGGTATGTGCCCTGACCTGGAATCGAACCTGCAACCTTTCCGTGTACAGGGCCACGCTCACGCTCAACCAACCTAGCCACTCCAGCCCTGCTGTTATACCATCTCTGGAATATTGCTTCAATTAATTCTCAAAAAGCCCGTGGGTTAGGTAATATACATATTTTGCTGATGAGAAAAGAAAAACCCTAACCTCTTCGTTGTGAGACGTTATTCTTCACTGATTGCCGCGTTTTCCTGCCAGCCCTGGGTATCCAGAGTCGGAAGCATTCTCCGCGGGCGCCGTGGCGAGGTAACGCGAGACGACAGGATTTGGACCACGGGAGCCACCGTACCCGCCTCTCCTCAGCCTTTCTCCGCCGCGCTGGAGAAGGCGGGGCCAGCGACTTCCGGCAGCACCGCGCTTCGGGATAGGCCAAGGTTTGCGGCGCTAGCACTCCAGACACCGGAAGTGCTGCAGTCTCTCCCTCTCCAGAGCCGCCGTCGCCGCCGAGGTAACAGAGCTGCCCCGGAAGTCCTCCGCGCGCCTCCCGTCCTCGGCAAACATGGCGGTGGACTCGGCGATGGAACTGCTATTTTTAGATACTTTTAAACACCCCAGCGCGGAGGTAAGACTTCGCTTCTTGATTCCGACTCCGCTTCGCGACTGTGGGACGCTTACAAAAAACCCTTAGGCATGCCTCGACTTTCCCTCCTGCCGGTGGCCTTCAATCCCGCACGTACACACCCCCTCCCCCCAGCTGGGTGTGGGCACCACGTCTGCGGGAGGGCATCGCTGGCCAGGACATTCCTCTGCGTTATCTTAGGCTCCTGCGTCTTTGGTTGAGTTGGCCGTTCTGCTTACTTTGCTCCCTTGGCCCCTACCCCCGTCAACGTTGGGCCTTGGGAATACCTTGGTTCTCAGGTTCAGCTCAGGCGGTGGTTGGGAGGGTCTCGGACTGCCCGCGTTTGACAGCTGTTCCCGGAGACCGAGCAGGTCAGATGGCTTCGTCATCCCTAAATCCCTGCTCCCAGGTCCTCTTTCTAACGGGACTTGGGCTGCCCAGGTGTGACACTCGTTCGGTTTAGGGTTCGCCCATTAGGACATGACATATGTGCACGGATCGGCTTTTGCGTGGAGGCTGCCTGCGGGGAGGGGATATTCAGATATTATAGTCCAGCTAGTGTAGTCGTTTTGAGAGGCGAAGGTAGGGGATTGTGGCGTAATCTTTTCGAAATGAACTGAACATTAAGAACGAACATTACTCACTTATGAAATAGACTTAATAATAGTGCCTGCCACATAAAGCTGAATCATATATCAAAAATGATTTAGATATTAAAGAGGTTGACACGTACAAGGTACACAGCAAATGCTCGGTAAAACTTAGCCAGTGTTAATATTACCCTGTGACTAGTGCTATTGTTATAATCATTGCTTTCTTATTATTATTACTGTTAACTGTTCACTTTCTCTATTTCTCAATATGATCATCTGAGGTGGGTGGACATTAAATCCATAAACAACTGTAAATGTACTTTTGCTCCACCCGTGCAGCGGTTCTCAACCTGTGGGCCGCGACCCCTTTGGCGGTCGAACCACCCTTTCACAGGGGTCGCCTAAGACCATCCTGCATATCAGATATTTACATGACGATTCATCACAGTCGCAACATGACAGTGATGAAGTAGCAACGAAAATCATTTTATGGTTGGGTCACAACATGAGGAACTGTATTTAAAGGGCCACAAGGTTGAGAACCACTGGTTAGGGCAACACAGAAGAGCAGGAGAGTGTCAGTTCTTAGCCTGTTTTGGAAAAAGTATGGGATCAGGGAGATCAACGTCATGATTTCGTCAAGACTGGCTTAGAAACCAGAAGGGAACTTGGCATAGCACCGCTGTGTTGTGTACACACAACTGTGGGACATTAGTAAACATCTAACATGGGAAGAATGCACATTAAGTCCATAGAGAAATTTTAAAAAACCTCAGAACCCGCATTTTCTTTCAGTGTAAACGTAATCATTTTAGAGAACTGTTCTTTCTTTGAAGATAGTCATGATAGTGGGTAGTGGTTGTCTCTTCATGCGTTCTGCGTTCCGGCTTTCTAATTATGTTAACAAGTGGTTTATGGGTCTATAAAAAAAGTTTGGAAACTTTAGCATGTTTTACTAACCATGAATTCATTTGTGGTCGCTCATTTCATGTGGGTCAGTTAGCTCTGTTCAGTGATTGTACTTTTCTGACTAATTACAGCGAGGGTTTAGAAAACTCATGGTGGAGGCAGTAGAGTTGGGTCAGAACCAAGCTATTATGTGTACAGAAGTAGAGAACAGTTAAAAAGGAAAGAAACAAGCATATGATGAATTAGTGTAGGAAACTCGGCGCTCACCACTTACATATTTAAGAAGCTCATGCTTCTTTACTTTTAGACAAACATTGAGGACCAGGAGAGGATAGGACCAGTTGTGCGGTAGTAAATACCGTCTTCTGGCAATGATTGGGAAAGGCTTAGTAGAGATCATATTTGATCTGAGTCTTGAAGAAGTAGAAGTTTGTGGGGGGAGATATGGAATATTGAGATGTTTGTTCTTAAGACGTTTATAATTTAAGTATTGGAGATTAGGTCCACAACATTATAACTCAAGTTAGAATGTTACAATTGCATGAAGAGACAGAGTGGGAATTCCTTGGGGTTTATCACCTTTATTTCCAAAATGCCCATCGCTTGCTGACATATTAGGACCTTAATATTTTTTAGCTCCCTTTGTTGGTTCAATTAAAGGCTATGTGATTTTAGAGGTGGGAGAGATCACTCTTCATTTGAGATTATCAGGGAAGAGTTCATCAAGGCAGTCGGCGTATGGACTTGGTCTTTGGTGAAAGATCTGTTCCACAGTTGTAGACAGGAGGGCATTCTGGAGTAGTCACTCTTCCATAGTGTATGCGGAAAGGAGCAGTACCCAGTGACACCCGAATGACAGTTCTAAGCCAGATCCTAGAAGTTGTTGAATGCTCAGCAAAGGAGTGTAAACTTTATTTTGTAGGAAATGGGTAGCTTTTAAGCAGGTAAATTATATGATTAGTAAAACATATTAGGTAGGTTAATCTATCAGTAATATCTAAAATGATTCAGAAATATTTAGAGGTGACAAATCATGATGAAAAGATTAGAGGAGTAGTGAAAGCTGGAGTTAGCAAATGGGCAGTAATCATTGTTAGCTTTTTCAAAAAAAATGTTTTTATTGATTTTTAGGTAGGAAGGAAGGGAGAGGGGGAGAGAGAGAGAAACATCAGTGATGAGAGAGAATCATTGATTGGCCCTGATTTGGAATCAAACCATAACCTCCTGGTCATAGGTTGATGCTCAGCCACTAAGCCACACTGGCTGTGCTATTTTAGTAAATTTTAATTTCATTATAGAAAAATTAAAAATTATATAAAAGCAAAAGCTTTCATAGTTTCACTTTTCTTAGTCTCAGCTATTATTAATTGAAACAATTTTTTTCCCAAGTCCTCTAGTAAATACATACAGGGTAGGGCAAAGGTAGGTTTACAGTTGCAAGTATGTGAAAGTTTGTTTTTGTATTATTTATTAATGTATTTTCTATATGAACAACTGTAAATGTACTTTTGCTCAACCCTGCATATGCTTAAATGTATGCACCCATCATCCACTTTAATGTACTGATACTGTAATATTATTTTGTGATATCTTTTGCTTAACGATGTGTAATGCATCTTTATAAATCAAGATGTACACCTATATAACATTTTAAAAGCAAGCTTCACTTTTAAACAATTAAATTTTTTTGATATTTTTTTCATTGATTTCAGAGAGGAAGGGTAAGGGAGAGCTAGAAACATCAATGATGAGAGAAATCATTGATTGGCTATCTACTGCACGCTCCCCACTGGGGACTGAGCCTGCAACCTAGGCATGTGCTCTCACCGGGAATCAACTGTTGACCTCCTGGTTCGTAGGTTGATGATCAACCACTGAGCCATGCCAGCTGGGCTTAAACATTCTTTTTTTTTTTTTTTTTGACTATGTAGTACATGTACGAGGTACAAATTCAAAAGGTACAAAAGGGTATACAGTAGCCCAGCTGATTGGAGATTTGGGATATACAAGGGAGAGGCACCTATCTAGACTTGATCTGGCTCATCTTTCAAGATAAAGTTGACATCTGAAAGGTGTGACAGAGGAGGTGGGAAGATTCTAGAGCAGCGGTTCTCAACCTGTGGGTCGCGCTCCTTTGGGGGTCGAATGACCCTTTCACAGGGGTCGCCTAAGACTATCGGAAAACACATAAATAATTACATATTATTTTTGTGATTAATCAATATGCTTTAATTATGTTCAATTTGTAACAATGAAAATACATCTTGCATATCAGATATTTACATTACAATTCATAACAGTAGCAAAATTACAGTTATGAAGGAGCAACGAAAATAATTTTATGGGTGGGGGTCACCACAACATGAGGAACTGTATTAAAAGGTCTCGGCATTAGGAAGGTTGAGAACCGCTGTTCTAGAGGGACATTTACGAGGAAATTTCCAGTTGGCAGTTGGATATAGTGGTCTGGGGCTCAGGAGGGAGGTCCTAGCTCAGGGGTGGGCAAACTTTTTGACTCGAGGGCCACAATGGGTTCTTAAACTGGACCGGAGGGCCAGAACAAAAGCATGGATGGAGTGTTGGTGTGAACTAATATAAATTCAAAGTAAACATCATTACATAAAAGGGTACGGTCTTTTTTTTTTTTTTTTAGTTTTATTCATTTCAAACTGGCCGGATCCGGCCTGCGGGCAGTAGTTTGCCCATGGCTGTCCTAGATGGAGATAATGGATTTGGAGTTGACTTTTGGCAGCAGATGAAATCTTATTTCTTGTATTTATGTTGATTATACTTAGCTATTCTGTCCTACTTTCCTCCCCTGTTTTGCCCTGTAGCCGTGATGAATTATGCTTGCAGTTACTTGACCCTTCTACATTCTTATTTGCTTTCCTTTTGTGCATACTTCTTCCTTTGCCTGGAAAGATCTTCCTTCTCTTACACTATTGTTTCCTTGAAGAATTAATTAGCTCAGGTTCTACTTCTTTGGGGAAAACTTACCCCCTTTCCCCCAAATCTGAGTTAGGTAAGTACCCCTCGGAATTTTCATAGTTTCCTGTGTGAGTCTGTATCTTAGTAAGTTATTTGTCTACCACAATAGATTGTTCCTTAATGGCAGAGGTTGTCTTGCCTTTGTATCCACAGGACCTAGTATAATTTGAGACATAATAGACATTTAATAAATGTTTAGAAATAATTATTGAATAAAAGTCATAGCATCTAATACAGAAAATTTTCTGTTTATAAACAAAATAGATTTTGAAAGGCTGTAAAAAGCTTAAGTTCATTTTTGTAGGTCCATAGTGTCTTATACCCTAACTACTACCAATACCATTCATTAATTAGTGGCAGGCAGGGTAGAGGAGGATGGAATTGATAAACTTTTGTTCTAAGCTTCTTTTGTAAAATATTAATGAGAATTTATAACCATGTCAGTAAAGGAGCTTCTGTGTACAGTCATGTTGCATAACAACATTTTGGTCAATGACGGACTGGATATATGACATTATGTCTTTGCGAGTTAAAGCATTTTAATAATAAACATATTAAAATTTCTATGCCCTATATATTTAACTGTAATCTCTGAGTTTAAATTGCAAAATTGGGATGCCATCCCTCTGTCACATATTAGGAAAGATAAACTTGAACAATATTTTGGTCTGTTGATATGCATAATATTCTTTGCAACTTCAAGAGAGACTGAAGACTCGGTCTTTCTAGATGCAAATAATGTGAACCATTCTTCTCATTATGAACTTTGACCAGTAGGTAATGATGACTGACTGAACTCCTAAGAAAAATGGATGTAAAGTAGTCCAAAAACAGTGTGAAACTTTCTTTTAAAATTATTGATTACAAGAGCTTCGTTTGTTTGATCTTATGTCAAATGATAGAAAGAAATAAGTATATACTAAATTTATGCTATCCATTTCTTTTATTATGATAAACTTAGTTTGTGTAACTTTTTCTTTTTTAAATTTCAGAGAAGGTTTGCCTCAACTATTCTGTGCCTTATTATTAGTTAGTGTGTTACATTTAAGAGATTAAGCTAATTTTAATACAGATCCACAATCCCTTATAATTCAGAAATTATAAAATGCTAGAAAAATCTGCCCTGAATTCATTTGACCATGTAATCTGATCTGAACTGACATGATGCTAGTTTGAATCTTTATTTAGTGTGAATGTTTATATATGTAACTGCAGAAATATTAATGTTTTGATGAAAAGGTACTGTCCCAGAAGCCACTGTGGGTGTTAAATAATAAGCAGTATTTGTATCATATTAGCTTTTTAAAGATCTGAAAAAAGTCAGGATTCTGCCCTAACCGGCTTGGCTCAGTGGATAGAGCGTCAGCCTGCGGACTCAAGGGTCCCAGGTTCGATTCCGGTCAAGGGCATGTACCTTGGTTGCGGGCATATCCCCAGTAGGGGGTATGCAAGAGGCAGCTGATCGATGTTTCTCTCTCATCGATGTTTCTAACTCTCTATCCCTCTCCCTTTCTCTCTGTAAAAAGTCAATAAAATATATTAAAAATAAAATAAAATAAAAAATATATTAAAAAAAAAGTCAGGATGCTAAAAGGTATCTGACTTCAGAGGTTTCCAATAAGGGATTGTAGGTCTGTATTGGCCTAAGCAAAACATCTGGGAGGAAAATACGCTGTAGAAAATGTTATTATACAAATGGAAAGATTTAACTAGGTACATTTTATCATCAGCTATTTGAAAAAATAATGATTTATATAGTATCATAAATAATATAATAGCAATGTTTTAATGATAAGGAGTTTATTTTAAGATTATTTGTGACATTCTGAATGAAACAAATTGAAGATGAATAATTTTTTTTGAAGATGAGTAAATTTTGACTTAGACAGTGTTTTACTTACAGTATGTCCTTCCCCTCCCTTTTTTAAAGCAAAGTTCTCATATAGATGTGGTTCGTTTTCCATGTGTGGTTTATATCAATGAAGTCCGAGTCATACCCCCAGGAGTAAGAGCCCATAGCAACCTGCCTGACAATAGAGCATACGGGTAAGTCAGCTTTCCTTTTAAAAGTATTTTTGACTAAAGGTTTTCCTAGTAATATTTTTTTTTGGTAATTTATGTATTTTTTTAAAAAATTATTGAATTTACTGGGGTGACATTGGTTAAAAAAATTATATAGATTCCAGTAGAAACATTCTTTTTTTTTCTCAAGGAAAGAAAATTAATGTTTTATTATAAGTTTTAGAAAAATGAGAGGGGGAAACTTCCTAACTCATTTTATTAGGCTGGTATCACCTTAAGCCAGATAAAGACAGCATAAGGAAAGGTAACTATAAGTCCATTTTACTTATGAACAATATGTAAAAATCTTAAACAACATCCTATCTAATAAAGAGGGAATATGCTAATTGACTGCCCAGCCCTCAAAAATGGCAGCACCAACAGCCAATAAGGAGGGAATATGCTTATTGACTGCCACGCCCTCAAAGATGGCAGCGCCCACGCCACAAGATGGCCAACAGGGGAGGGCAGTTGTGGGCGATCAAGCTGGCAGGGAAGGGCAGTTAGGGGTGACCAGGCCAGCAGGGAAAGGCAGTTGGGGGCGACCAGGCCAGCAGGGGAGGGCAGTTGGGAGCAATTGGGCCAGCAGGGGAGGGCAGTTGGGGGTGATCGGTCCGGCAGGATGGTGGTTAGGGGGTGATCGGGCTTGCAGGCAGAAGCCGTTAGGGGCAATCAGGCAGGTGAGCAGTTGGGAGCCAGCAGTCCTGGATTGTGATAGGGATGTCCGAATGCCAGTTTAGGCCCGATCCCCTGAGGGGTCCCAGATTGGAGAGGGTGCAGGCTGGGCTGAGGGACACTCCCTTCCCCCAGTGCACAAATTTCGTGCACTGGGCCTCTAGTATACATAGCTAAATCCATCAGTATGCTACAAATATTGGATCAAGTAAGGATGATTTATTTAGCTTCAGGGATTCTGTCAATGTAACTCACTGTATTGACTAAATAGAACTCTTTAATAGTGATCTTAATAAATGCAGCAAAAGCTTTTGATAAATTTCAACATTTATTAATGATTATAAAACTTCTGCATGCTCAGCTTCTGCCAGTAGAGTTATATGCTTCCGAAGCCTCAGTTGTGTTTGTTCCCAAAGCTCTTCATACCAATTGTCTTTGCTATTTGAATTATGTAATTTAGTTAAATGTTATATAAACAAAAGCATTTTAATTGTGAAGAAGAACTGTTGCTCTGAAAGTTCAATTTAACGTTTTAGAAACACTTGTTAAAGACAAGTCAATAATAAATTTTACTATAAGATCTTTGTATTCCTTGTCATAGTTAAAAGCAAAGGTCTTGGTCCTATATCAAAGGAAGCATATTTTTAGTATATGTGCCGCCGAAGCGAGCACAAGGAAGCATATTTTTAAATGCAAAATTTTAAGATAATATTTTATAAGTAAAAATATCAATAAAATAAATCCTAAATCTTTATGTTGCATTGTAAATTGACTCTAGGTTTTCTGTGTAATTCATATATCATTATAAACTTAAAAAGAGTAATTACTTGGCCTAAGTATTAGTTTAAAATTTTTCTTCTTCATTCATTTTCCTTTAAATTAGCGGAAATAGGTTTATAGTAATTTCCCAAAATATTCTAGGGTGGCATAATGTAGTAGATGAAGTATTTTTAATCTTTTTCCTTGAAAATAAATAAGAATTAGTCTGAATATTTAGAAATATATTTTTATTATGTAATTACACTTTTTAATACTATTTTAATAATAATCAGTTTTCCTGACTTATTGACAATCTTCTTAGCCTGGTACATATGTCTTTTTAAAAATATGTAGCTTCACATTAGCCATTAGTTGTACTTAGCAAGTTGTTATTTGAAGCTTCTCTTTTTTTAGGCTCTGTTGGAAATAAAATCCAACACATGGTCACTAACATGGAGTTGCTGATAATTTTATAACAACCGATATAAAACAGGAATTTGATCTTTGTAATATGAATATTCATCTTTTGATTTTAATTACATGGAGATCTAAACTAAATTTTGGTTGTGGAAGCATGATATATATATAATAAATATAACTGTGTGGATTTTTAGCATATAGCCTACATATTAAACTTATATATCAATACCACATTTCATTATGTGCATGCTGTGATAGCTCATTTTCTCTTATGTGGAATTAAATCAGCTACTTAGTGGTAAGTGTTATGGTACAGATTCAAAGTTAAGGACTCATTTTTTCATAATTGTGATATAAAATCTTCACATATTTTCAGGTCTTTCAAAAGTAAAACAAATGCAAAACAAAGCAAGAATGTTTACTGTTTAAGCTGAGAAATCATTATGATTGACTCTTTTTTTCCATGTTTAAGGAAATAAAAATTAATGTTTTTTATAATTTCTTTTCTTCCTACTTTTCCTATAAAGGGAGAATTTGTAGAAGGGAAAGGAGTAATGATAGTGTATCCTGCAGTCTAATTGTATTGCTTTTGGTTAAGAACGGTCTATTAGTTATCTATTGCTGCATAACAAATTAAATGAGTTTAGCAGCCTAAAACAGTAAAACATTTATTATCTCACTATTTCTGAGGGTCAGGAATCTGGAAGTAGCATAGTTGGCTCCAGTTTCCTCTTGAGGTTATGGTTAAGCTATGGGCCTGGCTGCAGAGTCCAGAGATTTGACGAGGGCTGGAGAATTTGTTTTGAACTCTCCTGTTGGCAGGAGATTTCAGTTCCTGGCCAGGAGATCGTCTCTTTGAGGTGCTCATGTCAAAGATGGAGTCCTCAAGAGTTATTTAAATCTTAGGAATATTATATCTTAATTCTAGAATTGATCTTAAATTTGTAATTACTTTTTTTTGGTTATAATTTGAACTGTTTATTGCAAAGGCTGACATTTTCAACTTTGTTTTATTCACAGGGAGACATCTCCGCACACGTTTCAGTTAGACTTATTCTTTAACAACGTAAGCAAACCCAGCGCCCCTGTTTTCGATAGATTGGGAAGGTATGTACCTACTGGGTTATTTCACCAGAAACTCATGAATTAGTAAGCAAGCTTCTTCGTTTTTTAGATAGACGAAGGATATATTTGGTGGTAACTCCAGACCCCAGGGTTTAATTTTATCAGTTGGCAATATTAAAGAAGTGACATGCTCCTAAAAAGATGTTGAGTTTATTTACAAAATAAAATTTTAACTGTATGAAACATTAGCCATCTTTTGTTTGCTTTTTATGGGTGTATTCATTTCTTATACATATCATGATTTGATAATAACCTAATTTGGAAAAGATTGCCTTTTGATTCTTATTAAACTATGTAAGTATATTGAAAGCTAATGTTTTGTCTGTTTTTTATATCACACTACTGCATAATTTAAAATTCCAATGAGAATTTTGTTAATAGGTAATTCCTTTTTGGATTATTTAATACATGTAGGTATTATTAAAACTAGTTGCTTTGATTTCTGAAAATAATTGACCATTAAATGGGTTTACTTAGAATTCATTTATAAAATAAAAAATTTAAAAGGCAGGAAAAAAGGAAACATTTCTATGTTTATCAGGAATTAACAGTTTTTTTAGACTTAGTCTTTCATTGATTATTAAATTATATTGGTAATTTAACCTTTTAATGATGAGAAGCTAGATAATCTGAAGCAGCTAATTTTTAATATTGTAGAATGTTTTTCTTATGTCAGTATCTATTTGATAAAAATAGGTGCCTTTTTAAATTTTGGTCCCAGTATAGTAAATTTTTTGAAGACTATAATGCTATGGTTCTTTACTCTGGCTGTACATTAGAATTGCTTGGGGGATTTTTAAAAAATACTGATACCTATACTCACCCCAAATCAATTATATTAGAAATCTCTACAGGGTTCGATTTATACTTAAACACACACACACAAAACTCTTTGGGGGGAGTAAATAAAACCCAAACTTTGTAGTTTATTAAATTAAAATTTAGCATGGTTTTATTAAAATATATATGAAACTAGGAAGACTTCTTCATGAACTGTAACGTTCAGTATTCGAGCCTATATATTTATTCCTACTCTTTTGGCAGCCTGGAATATGATGAGAATACGTCTATCATCTTTAGACCCAACTCAAAGGTAATTGTGGAAATAATTTTTCAATTTGTTACTGTTTGTTTTCACCTCCATTCAGAGTTTTTGGTCCAAGTAAACCAGTGATGCAGATTGTCAGCTTATTTGCGGGATATCATCATTACTTTCCTCTTGTATCCAGAAACTATTTTAAAATGGAACAAAGACATTGTAATGTCATTCTTGACCTATAAAGCTCTTTTTTCTCCTAATTTTATATTTGAGTCAGGAAGAGGTCAGTGTCTGTGCTTTCCTTCTTATATTTAGGTGGGCAAGTTCAGAAGATGATAAATAGGTCATCTTATTTGCAGAATAAAAATATTAAACACTATTGTGCCTTAGTTAAGGTTTCCTAAAAAATACATATTTCATATTTCTTCCTTTCATATCAAAAGTATGCCTTTTTTCTTGATATACCAAATGCCATTCTAGAAGCATCTAGATCCGAATCATGGAAGATCTTAAATGCAACAATAATTGTGCTCTAGTTTGAAATTACTCAGCACACTGTTTTTGGTGGGGTATGGGTGTTTAATCCTCTGAGCCCTGTTTGGACTAAAAATTTCCTTCCTTATTTCTTTATCTTCCTTCTAATTGGATTTCTGTTTAGAGTCTGTTAATCCGTGGGCATAGTCTTTAAGCCTTTTTTCTTGTTCTCAGTTTCCCTTTACTGGAGTTTGCTAGAGTTAGCCAGGAGAATAATAATTTGTTCCTTATTGTACCTCTAGAAGGGGTTATATTATCACTTATTACTTCATCTTTACCTAACATGGTAGAGTGTAACGGGAACTCAGAAGTCATGGGCTAGTCCAGGTTTTTCTACTAACACTCTGATTTTCTTATTTGTTGATAATATTTGCTCTGACTACCTCTCATAGTTATTGTGAATATAGAGGAATTAATGTAGATAAGTTCTGGAAAAAATTGTCATTTTTATTTTATAAGAGTATTGAAGATTAATGTCATTGATAAAGTCTTTGATCATTTTAGGAGAAAGTTTTGCATATTAATGTATTTTAAATAAAAGATGTAACATATATAAATATATGTCCTCCCTCAATTTATAGTCTTCAAATCTTTGGTAATCATTCACCCCATTTGACATTTGTGAGCAGATTAGTGACACATACACCTTGGTGTCATGTCATGTGTCACGCTGTAGGACTTTGTTGTCTAACGAATAATCCCATCCACCCACAGAGCAAAAACAATTCGTTTAATGCTTTGTAAGTACAACATGGCTACATAAAATATTACCTGCATGTTTGAGTTGGGCATGTAAAAAGAATGCTATACAATATTATGGACTTTATAAATGTTGAGGCTGAGCACAATTTATACTTTTGTGCACCTCCATGACCCCTGTAACTATTGGAATTTAATTAATTAATTGGCAGTAACTCCCACTTAATTTCACTCTCATTTCTAATCCCTTAGTTAGGAATCTGTTACGCTTTTTGAACAGGATTCACATATGGTGTGGGACTGGTGATGTCCTTGAGACAGGGTTAGAGATGGTAACTCTAGAGGACCATATAAAAGCTGTGCCTCTGGATGAATTTTCACCAATATTGACCTTCGCATTTTCAGCATACTTTTAAGGACTTTAGTTGAACCACAAAGTAATTTGATATCAGTTTACTTCTAGCATATTAAAACATTAATTTGAAAGATATTTTCCCCTAACAAATCAGGTGAATACTGATGGTTTGGTGCTAAGAGGCTGGTATAATTGTCTGACACTGGCAATATATGGATCAGTGGATAGAGTGATAAGTCATGACAGAGACTCTCCACCACCACCACCTCCACCTCCACCACCTCCTCAACCACAACCAAGTTTGAAAAAGAATCCAAAACATGGTGAGAACTTTAAACTTGCTTTTGTCAGTGACATTTATGTTGATTATAGCAGGAAAAAGGTAATACAAAGAGCTCTTCTATCTTTTGAACGTTGCTTGGGACTTGACAAGGTATTTATCAGTTTCCCATTCTTTCCTATAAGAGTTTCTTTTTATATTGGTTACATTTTATTTTCTTCCTCTCCTTTCCTACAATGCTTCTAAAAATTATTTTTTAAAATGTAAATATGTAAATGATAATATAATCAAGTGGTTATTCATAGTTTACTGTAAAAATTATCTCTAAAAGAATTGAAGAAGCCTGGCCGGTGTTGCTCAGTGGTTGAGCCAGAAGGTCATGATTCGATTCCTGGTCAGGGCACATGCCTGGGTTCCAGGCTTGATCCCCAGTAGATGGTGTGCAGGAGGCAGCTGATCAATGATGTTTCTCTCTCATTGATGTTTCTGCCTTTCTATCCCTCTCCCTTCCTTGCTCTAAAATCAATAAAAACATTAAAAAAAAAAAGAATTGAACAATAGGCAATAAATTTGGTATATATTTTTGGGATATTCATTTTAAAAAATAATTTTTTATTTTTCAATTACAGTTGTCATGTAATATTATTAGTTTCAGGTGTATAAGCCAGTGATTTATTTATATAACCCACAAAGTGATCACCCTAATTAATCTTGTACCCATCTGACACTATACATAGTTAATTCAATACTATTGACCATATTCTCTATGTTGTACTTTATATATATCCCCATGATTATTCTGCAACTGCCAGTTTGTGCTTCTTTTTTTTTTAAGCTGCTTATTTTTCCAGAACCAGAATCCAATCAAGCATTTGGTTGTCTTTTAAGTTTTTGGAAACATAGAACAATCATCCCTGACCCTTTTTTTTTTTTTTTTATTTCAGAGAGGGAGGGAGGGAAGGAGCGAGGGAGGGGAGGAGAGAGAGAGAGAGAGAGAAAGAGAAACATCAATGATGAGAGAGAATCACTGATTGGCTGCCTCCTGCATGCCCCCTACTGGGGGGGATTGAGCCTGCAACCCAGGCATGTGCCCTTGGCCGAATCGAACCCGGGACCCTTCAGTCCGCAGGCCGACTCTCTATCCATTGAGCCAAACTGACTAGGGCCAGATTGTACTTCTTAATCCCTTCACCTTTTTCACCCATCTCTGCAGTTCTCCTCCCATCTGGCAAAAGTAAAAATGTTCTCTGTATCTGAGTCTACTTGTTTGTTTTATTTTTTAGATTCCACATATAACTGAAACCAAATGGCATTTGTCTTTCTCTGTCGGACTTATTTCACTCAGCACAGTACGCAGGTGCATCTGTTTTGTTGCAGATAGCAAGATTTTATTGTTTCTTGTGGCTGAGTCATATTCCATTATATGTACCCTTCATCCTCTTTGTTGAATGTATTAATAGATCATTCTTTTTTTTATATATGTTTTATTAATTTTTTTACAGAGAGGAAGGGAGAGGGATAGAGAGTTAGAAACATCGATGAGAGAGAAGCATCGATCAGCTGCCTTCTGCACACTCCCTACTGGGTATGTCCCAGCAACCAAGGTACATGCCCTTGACCAGAATCGAACCCGGGACCCTTCAGTCCACAGGCTGACGCTCTATCCACTGAGCCAAACCGGTTAGGGCTGTATGAATGTATTATAGTCTAGTTAACCAGTCAGTTATTGAAGGATATTTAGGCAGTTTCCAGTTTTTGATTGTTGCACATAAAGCTGGTGTGAACATTCATGTACACCTTCCTGCAGAAAAATAAGTTAATTTCTCTGGGATAATGTCCAAGAGTATACACATTATATTTTGGTATGTGGAAAGTCAGAAACTCTAACTTTCATTAATATAAATTAGCAAAATTTCTATTTGACATCAGGACAGAAAAGTTGATCAATAAATCCTGAAGATGAAAAACTCAAATCATGAGTAGTATTTTTGTCATGCATTCATTTCTCTATACTTCAATCACTTGAAAGTTCTTTTTCTGTCTCTAATAAAACTCTAGCTGATGGGGAGAAAGAAGATCAGTTTAATGGAAGCCCTCCAAGACCACAGCCAAGGGGACCAAGAACTCCACCAGGACCCCCTCCACCCGATGATGATGAAGATGATCCTATGCCTTTGCCAGGTACAAATAAAATCAGTGCTAGTTTTTTTTTAACCCTCTTGATTAATGTTAATAGTGCTTTTTGATTAAAGAAAAGAAATTAGATGCTAGTAATAAAATCTTGATGAATGGTCCTCCCCCTTTCTTATTGTGTATAATTCTTTATATTTTTTTGTTGGCATATGAACTTTTAAAAAAAAAATCAGTTAATTCATTTAAAGCTGTCACAACATTGCTTTGAAAATAAAGTGTTAATGTGTTATAGTGGTATGCACAGAAGAGTACCAGTAAAAATAAGGACTATATAGTAGAAGAAATGAAAGTCTTCATATTTAATAGATAAGAGGAAAAGAAATAGTTTATGGTGTTAGAACATAAAATATTATACTTGATTAACTTTGTCTATATAAAGTTGTATAGCATATACTCTTAATATTTTTTAAAAACAAGCTTTTTATAAAAAGTATAAGCTAAATCATTCAAAATGTCACTAAGTAACTGCAGTTTCCAATCCTGCTGCCTCATGTTATTTAAACTATTAAAATAATCTGTGCCTTGAGGATCTGAATAGATGTTTTTGTATAAAGGACATCCAGATGTCCAATAGACATATGAAAAGATGCTCAACATTAATCACCAGGGAAATGCAAATTAAAACCACAATTAGCTATCACCTCACACCTGCCAGAGTAGCTATCATCAGTAAATCAACAAACAACAAGTGTTGGTGAGGATGTGGAGAAAAGAGAACTCTCATGCGTAGTTGATGGGAAGATAAATTAGTGCAGCCACTATGCAAAACAGTATGGAGGTTCCTCAGAAATTAAAAATAGAACTATCTGAGTCAATAATTCCACTTCTGGGTATTTATCCTAAAAAATCCAAAACACTAATTTGAAAAGATATATGCACTCACATGTTTATTGCAGCATTATTTACAGTAGCCAAGATATGGAAGCAATCTAGGTGACCATTGTTAGACAAATGGATAAAGAAGAGATGATAAATATATACAATGGAATATTAGTCATAAAAAAAGAATGAAATCTTACTACTTGCAACAACATGGATGGACGTAAAGGGTATTGTGCTAAGTCAGACAGAGAAAAAAACAAAACCATATGATTTCACTTATATGTGGAATCTAAAAAGAAGTAAATGAAGAAACAAACTTATAGAGAACAAATTGATAGTCACCAGATGGAAGGGGTTAGGAGAATGGGTGAAGGTGAAAGGGGTTAAGAAGTACAGATTGCCAGTTATAAATTGGTCATGGGGATATAAAGTAGAGCATTGGGAATACAGTGAGTATTGTTGGAATAACTGTGTATGGTATCAGACAGTTACTAGACTTATCAGTGTGGTAACTTTTTAAAGTATATAAACGTCTAATTACTCTGCTGTACACCTGAGACGCATACAATAATAATGTATGTTGTAAATGAAAAGTAAATTTTAAAAAATAATCTGTGCCTGAAATCAATTTTTCAGTGTCTGGTGACAAGGAAGAGGATGCTCCACATAGAGAAGATTACTTTGAGCCCATTTCTCCTGACCGGAATTCTGTTCCCCAAGAAGGTCAATATTCTGATGAAGGAGAAGTAGAAGAGGAACAGCAAGAAGAAGGAGATGATGATGAGGATGATGTGGATGGAGAGGAAGAAGAGGATGAGGATGAGGATGATCGCCAAACAGTAGACAGTATTCCTGAAGAGGAAGATGAAGAGGAAGAAGGCGAAGATGATGAAGAAGGTGAGTTATATCAGCTAGGACTTTTTGGTTTTACGTGCTAGAAGCTAATTTGATGTACCTTTGAGCTATGCAAAAGAATTTATAATAAACACTATAGGCCCGATGCACTAAATTTGTGCAAGGGTAGGCCTTTGCAGCCCTGGCTGCCTCCCGGCCCCAGCTGCCAGGGCCCTCACAGCTCCTGCTGTCTCATGGCCCCGCCTCCTGCCCACAACTGCCTTGGTCTGGTGCTGCCTGCGTCTGCCACCGCACACCTCTGGTCCCCTGGTTCTGCAGAGCCCCCTAATCGATTGCTCCACAGAGGGTGGCCTGGGCTTCCCTCTTTGGGGCGATCATGGAGCCCCCGGATTGATCACCCCGCTGGCCGGTGGCCTGAGCCTCCCTCTGCGGGGCGATTGTGGGGCAATTGCAGCCCCCCTTCGCCCCCCCAGCAATCACATCCCACCCGCCTTGGCTGGTCTGTTGCCAGTGCGTGTCATAGCCATAGCGTCTGGACTGTCCTTCTGCTGTTTGGCTCTTTGGTTGATTTGCATATTATGCTTTTATTATTATAGATAGGCATTTAAGAAACCCAAGGGTTGGAACATAACTGGGCTTCCAGACTTGACTAGAGGTTGGATTTCCGTCTTGTCTTTGCTTTATATTGTTATTTTATATTCTGTCAACTAGTTTTTCTATTCACCCCACAGCTTTAATCTCCTCTTTTTATTCAACCAGTTTACCTGGCTGTATCTCGGTTCCATTTCCAGTTTCCTGGGAGAGAGATTTTGTTTGGCTTGCTCCGCTATAAGTTGCGCTTTGATACCATCAGCTTTGATCAGGGAAGCAGGGTCATGCAGCAAATACATAGTGACTAAGAGTAAGGAATGTTGTTGTAAGATGAGTGGAGTTCCTAAAGATGTCTGCCACCTAGGTATTTCAGCAAAAAGTTACATTAGTTTTAGAAATTCAGGGAGAAAAGACTCTCAGTACAGAAATATGTGATGGCATGATGCTAAAGACTACTTTAGGCTTTGCTTTTTTTAGAAGCAAAAACAGAAAGATACTCAAGCTGTTGGACTCCTCATTTGTCCAAGAAATGGCATATAATGTTAAAGCATTTATGCAAAATGACAGATAATCTGCCCTGTTTTTTCCTAAAATAATGAAGATTGGAGTTATTCTGCATCAGAGTGAGGCTCATTTCAGCATCACAGAGGCCCTTTTACAAGGTATAAATAATTAGGTTGAGTGATACTTTCTTTTTAAAGAAGAGCCTTTTTTTAAAAAAATAGTTTATTGGTTTTTAGAGAAAGAGGAAAAGAGAGGGAAAGAGAAACATCAGTGTGAGAGTCAACATCAAATGGCTGCCTCCTATACACCCCCTACCAGGATTTGAATCTGCAACCTGGGCATGTCCCCTGATCAGGAATCGAACTGACAACCTCTTGGTACATGGGATGGTATCCAACCAACTGAACCATACCTGCCAGGGCAAGTGATACTTTTTTAACTTTTCCCATTCCCAGAACATCAAGTAATCCTTTTTTAGATGTATTGTAATTTGACTGGCAAATAGTAGTTAGATTTCAGATAGGCTATTTTCTTTATCAGAGGACATTTTAGTAGAGAAGGTGAGAGAATAAGGCTAGTTAATTTCTAATTTTTTTTTTGGTGAGGAAAAGATACCTGTAGCATATTTAGTTGTAAAGCTGAGCAGAGATAATAGAAGACTTTGCTTATGAAGTTTCTTCGTAATTATTATAAATGTTGGTAATTGTTAAGATGTTGGGGCAGAAGTTAATTTTGTTGAGGAAATCATTCTTTTTGCCATGCTATTAAATAAACTGTTTTTGATTAATTAGATTTTTTCCATGAAACAACAATGATGTAATATTTAAATATTATCCAAACTGATTTTCAGGGGATGATGGTTATGAACAAATTTCCAGTGATGAAGATGGAATTGCTGACTTGGAACGTGAAACATTTAAGTATCCAAACTTTGATGTTGAATACACTGCAGAAGACTTAGCTTCGGTTCCTCCTATGACATATGATCCATATGATAGGGAACTTGTGCCACTTTTATACTTCAGCTGTCCATACAAGACGACTTTCGAAATTGAAATCAGTAGAATGAAGGATCAAGGTCCAGAAAAAGAAAACTCAGGGGCAATAGAAGCCTCAGTGAAGTTAACTGAACTGTTAGATTTATATCGGGAAGACAGAGGTGCAAAATGGGTAACGGCTTTAGAAGAAATTCCAAGTTTAATAATAAAAGGATTAAGTTATTTGCAATTGAAAAACACGAAACAAGACTCCTTTGACCAGTTGGTAGACTGGACCATGCAAGCTTTAAATTTACAAGTAGCCCTTCGCCAACCCATTGCCTTAAATGTCCGACAGCTCAAAGCTGGGACCAAATTAGTGTCCTCACTAGCAGAATGTGGAGCTCAAGGAGTCATGGCCCTGCTCCAAGCAGGAGTGATCAATGGATTATTTGAGCTCCTGTTTGCTGATCATGTCTCGTCTTCCCTTAAGTTAAATGCTTTTAAAGCTTTGGACAGTGTCATTAGTATGACAGAAGGAATGGAAGCTTTTTTAAGAGGTAGACAGAGTGAAAAAAGTGGCTATCAAAAACTTCTGGAGCTCATACTTTTGGATCAGACTGTGAGGGTTGTCACTGCTGGTTCAGCTATCCTTCAGAAGTGCCATTTCTATGAAATCTTGTCAGAGATTAAAAGACTTGGTGACCATTTAGCAGAGAAGACTTCATCTGTTCATAACCACAGTGAACCTGATCATGACACAGATACTGGACTTGAAAGAACAAACCCAGAATATGAAAATGAGGTAGAGGCTTCAATGGATATGGATCTTTTGGAATCCTCAAATATAAGTGAAGGGGAAATAGAAAAGCTTATTAATCTCCTGGAAGAAGTTTTCCATTTAATGGAAACTGCACCTCATACAATGGTCCAACCTCCTGTTAAGTCTTTCCCAACGATGGCGCGTATTACTGGCCCTCCAGAGAGGGATGATCCATATCCTGTTCTCTTTAGGTAAGGCCGCTTTGGTTTGGGGAAATTATTTCACAGATGATTAGAGGCAATTAAATGTTGATTTTTTAAAAAAAATGTCTATGTAATGCATATCTGTGTAAGGATACTTGATATTTCAAAATAGCTGTGAGACGGAGAAGTATGTTACAGTGGGTGAACTGTATTTTGTTAGCATTTAAAGTAGTAATAGCAACTTAAGTTAAATATAGAATTATCAATAACAATGCTTATATAAGCACATCTGTGAACAAGAATAAATGAGAAACTGCTGAGTTGCTTTTAGAAAGGTGGTATAAGAGGATGGGTGACATAGGAAGGAGACCTTTTCTGTATGAACCTCTTTTTACTTTTATTCCTCTAATATATTGTAAGTTAAATTTATATTTTACTAACTTAACTTTAAAGTCCTGGTTAAACATATCTTTAAGGCTTAATTAGCATTTGTTTCTGCCATCTAACTTTCTTGTTATATGTTGATAGAGTTTTGCCCATGGTAGATTTTTTAAATTTCCTTTTAATTTTTGAGACTTTTTTAGGGGCATTTTGCTGTAAATAATTTTATAACTAATGGAAAAATGCTATTTTTATTATTTTATTTCCTATATCTGTGATTTATCTGATTGAATTTGCCTTGATTTGGGGCATAGTGCAGTAACACAAAATAGGGTGTTCGTTCACTCTTAAAGTCTATGCCTGTCCATTCTTGTTTTTAGCTGAAACAGATCTTGCCTTAGTTTGAGTTCTTATAAGGAGGAATAAGAGATAATATTTGCAAGAACAGTTATCTGGTATGAGGCCAAGAGTACAATTGTAGGAGTTTGGCTTAGAACAAGATAAAAGAAACCTTATGAATACCCAAATATACATTTACTAGGGGCCCGGTGCACGAAATTTGTGCACTGGGTGTGGGGGGCGGGGAGTGTCCCTCAGCCTAGCCTGCCCCCTCTCACATACTGGGAGCCCTCAGGCGTTGACCCCCATCACCCTCCAATCGCAGGATCGGCCCCTTGCCCAGGCCTGATGCCTCGGCCAGAGGAGTTGACCCTCATCACCCTCCGATCACCAATCACCGGATCGGCCCCTTGACCAGGCCTGAGGCCTCCGGCAGAGGTGTCAGGCCTGGGCAGGGGACCCCCAGCTCCCCGCGGTTGCAGGCTCTGCCCCTGCCCAGGCCTAACGCCTCTGGCTGAGGCGTCCGGCTCGGGCAGCGGGGACCCGCAGCTGCAGCGGCCCCGCGATCGTGTGGGCTCCGCTTTAGGCCCAGGCAAGGGACCCCTAGCTCCCGGGACTGCCAGCTTCGACCGTGTCCAGCTCCCATCGCTGGCTCCACCCCTACTTCCTGCTATCACTGGCCAGGGTGGCAAAGGCGCCTGATTCTCCGATCATGGCTGGGGGGCAGGGCAAAGGCGGCCCAAGGGCCGCCTTTGCCCTGCCCCCCAGCTCTTAGCTCCCCCCTGGGTTTCCGATCACTGTCAGTGGCAGGGGGCTTCTTCCTGCTTTCCCTTTCGCCTCCCCTCATTGTGCCTACATATGCAAATTAACCGCCATCTTGTTGGCAGTTAACTGCCAATCATAGTTGGCAGTTAATTGCATATAGCCCTGATTAGCCAATGAAAAGGGTAGCTCGTACGCCAATTACCATTTTTCTCTTTTATTAGTGTAGATAGTATGGAGAAGTAAAGGAGTCAAGACACTTCTCGCTGGTCACTTTATTTTTAGTAAAGTGGGAGGTAAAGTCATGCACTGAAGATGACTGAGGGTAGTGAGTGTAGGAAATTTTCATAGTCACTCAGAAGAAACTAGTAATTAATGACCTATTAAATCTTGTTTTTTGCACTATAACTGAAGGAGATATGTTTGGGTATCAGACTTTAGGAAATAAAGAGTCTGAAATTCTACATTAAAGAATTCAGATTTTGTTTTTAGAATGTGGAAAGATCTTGAATATCGATATGATATGATCAAAGTTGTGTTCAAAGATTATTTGTTGCAAGATGTATTGCAGTGGAAAAGAATTTGGAGTTACTGGGTAGATAAACTGGTCTGAAGATTCTAGGTACTAGGTGTTGGGTTAAGTACTTGGCCTAAATAATGGCATTTACAGGGAATGGAAAGACAAATATTATGCAACTATCAAGAGAATCTGTAAAAGAGCAGTTATTTGACTTGGCAAGTAGGTAAAAGACTGAGAAAGAGTTAAATATGATTTTAGCTAGGGTAACTATTGGAACTGTGGCAGTTTTGTTGACAAAAACTGGTAAATCGGAGGGAGAATGAATTTTGAAAGGAGAAATAATTGCATTTTGGAAGTGTTCCTTTGAAATGATGGCAGTACTCTAATGTCCTGTGTTGTGGTCTCCAAAGTTTGCTAGGACTCACAGGACTCAGTGTTGTACTTACACCTATGATTTATTACAGAAAAAAGATACAAAGCACAATCAACAAAGGAAGAAAATACATAGGGAGAAGCCTGGGGAACCAGTTGTAAGCTTCCAGAGTCCTCTGCCAGTGGAATTAAACAGGACCCCATTAATTCCCCAGAAAAAAATTGTGACAACATGTGTGAAATGTTGCCATCTGAGGAATCTCATTAGAATATCAGCATCCAAGCTTACTGGGTAATAGCCACCCAGTATGCAGCATGAACCAGAATTCCAGACTCCCAGAAGGAAAGCTTATGTTCCAAGCAGCATCTTCTAAACAACTAGCCCATTAATGATGTAGTTTTCCAATATAATAGAAAATTTAATAAGTAGGAAATTACCCTAAGGCTTCAAATTACATATTGTTTGCACAAACAGTTTAGGCACAGTGAGTATTCCTAACAGCTGGGCGATGGGAACCATCCCCAAATTCAAATCCCAGAAGCCAACCAAAGGCCAATCTTGCAAGCAATCCTTTCTAAGAGTAAGCAGTCGAAGGCCTGTTATGTTAACTGATTTCTGAATAAGGTCATTCACGATGTTCTTAAAGCAGAGTAATTATGGAGTTTTGTCTTCTTGAGAATTCTGTTTGTCTTTATGTAATGCTACTAGGGGTGTTTTTTATGAAATAGAAGCCTAAATTTAAGCAATAATATTATTGAAGAGACAATTTTATAATGTGTGATTCTAACTATATGTATGCTGGGAGAGGCAAAACTGGAGACAGTAAAAAAGATCAGTGATTTCTAAGGGTTGTGGGGAGGAAGGCATGAATAGGTAGGTGGAGGATAAAGTATTTTTAGGACAATGAAAATACTCAGCATCAGTAGCAGTTGGGTCTATTTTGGGCTGCTGAGTAAATTTGGAATTTTTCTACTACAACTATGTATGCTAAGAAATGATTCTTGGATTTGATAAAAGAGTGCTATGTATAGTGGTATTAGCTAGTCAAATACTAAAAATGGATAATTTGACAATTTTTTCTGTAGAGGTACTAATTACCTATAATAAATCCAAATTTTTATAGTATATGTTCTATATTTTCTTAGATACACTAATTCAGATGTGCAATGGGTAAATTAGGACTATGCTGAAAAAGGAGCATTTGATAAATAGCCTGGTAAAAAGGACCAGAATTTAAAGTCAGGATTGATCCTGGAAAGAGAAAACTTGTCAACATTTATTCAACATCTGTTGAATGCTATCAGGGAAAAAGCCTCACAGAACTTTCATGTTTCTTTGGCCCCGTGGAGGGAAAATTTGCTACTCACATTATGTTTTTAGTTATACTGTGTTGCTGAGGATAAGGATTATGGCCGTTAAAATGTTTACCTCTCCTGTCTAATGACTACTGAGTAAATGAAGAACGTTTCGCACTGACTTAATATATATCAATTTTTCTACAGGTATCTTCACAGTCACCACTTCTTGGAGTTGGTTACCTTGCTTCTGTCAATTCCAGTAACAAGTGCCCATCCTGGTGTGCTGCAAGCCACAAAAGATGTCTTAAAGTTTCTTGCACAGTCACAAAAGGGTCTTCTTTTTTTTATGTCAGAATATGAAGCAACAAATTTGTTGATCCGGTCTTTATGTCACCTTTATGATCAAGATGAAGAGGAAGGTCTCCAGTCTGATGGTGTTATTGATGATGCATTTGCCTTGTGGTTACAGGACTCAACACAAACATTGCAGTGTATTACAGAACTGTTCAACCATTTTCAGCGTTGTACAGTCAGTGAAGAAACTGACCATTCAGATCTCTTGGGAACCCTTCACAACCTTTATTTGATTACTTTTAATCCTGTGGGAAGATCAGCTGTTGGCCATGTTTTTAGTCTTGAGAAAAATCTCCAAAGTCTTATCACTTTAATGGAATACTATTCCAAAGAAGCCTTAGGGTAATTTCCTACTTATTCAATTTTCTATTATATTGGAAAACTACATCATTAATGGGCAGGTTGTTTAGAAGGTGTTGCTTGGAAAGTAAAAACTAGAACTATTGCGTTGAATAACACATAACTTACTAATTTAAGGATTAGAATGACAGTAACCTAAAAAATAGAAAAAATGGCTGTGACAATGAAGTGGATCTTTTAGCAGCTTCTTCCTGTGGTGCTGACAAAGATTGCAGCTGTAGTGTTCCTGCTAATTTGGGTGGAGGGAATCCCAAGCACAGGAATATGTACCTTGAGAGTAAGGAGTACTATCTTTTTTTTTAAAAAAAATATATTTTATTATTTTTTTTACAGAGAGGAAGGGAGAGAGATAGAGAGTCAGAAACATCGATGGGAGAGAAACATCGATCAGCCGCCTCCTGCACATCTCCCACTGGGGATGTGCCCGCAACCCAGGTACATGCCCCCGACCGGAATCGAACCTGGGACCCCTCAGTCCGCAGGCCAACGCTCTATCCACTGAGCCAAACCGGTTTCAGCTGGGAGGACTATCTTGCTGTCTTCTGCCCTCTAAACTATTCGTGGTGCTCTGGTTTAAGAAGTGCTTTGACTGGGTGGGGAATTGAGAATGATGATCATTTTCAAGGCCTGTCCAGTAGGGCAGAAGGTTTTAGCGTATGAGCAGAGAAACATGCTCTTCCTGGCTCGTGTCACACAAAGCAGTGGCATCCAGCTAACTGGCCTCGCAGCTGGGTCTTGATATGACTCTGAGTGACAGGTCTTTTAGGGAAAAGCAGGCAGCAGTGGTTTCTATTGGAGCTGTATCTTAATCAGTTCTGTAGTGTAAGACTGAATGATGATGGCAGTAGATTGATTCAGCATACTTGTTCCTGTTTATCCAGAGTGGACAAACATTTTAAAGTGTTACTTTCTAATCTTTCATTGCTAATGAAGTATATTTGTTAATATTTCATTATTATTATGATCTTATTTCTTAGTAGAATTTCACTCCCATTGTGATATGCTTTGTTTATATACAGTGGGGCCTTGACTTCCGAGTGTCCCGACTAAGGAGTTTTTTGAGATACCAGCAGTCTCTCCGCTGATTTTTTGCATTGAGTTGATAGAGTAATTTGAGTTAACAAGCTCCTTAACGAGCTCGGTCTCCGAACGAATTAAACTCGTAAGTCAAGGTCCTGCTGTACTTTTTTAAGTAGTGTTTTTAGGTGGATTGGAGGTGAAATTTAAAATCTGATTTCTTGTCTTCAGGAAATTACTCAGGTTTCATTGTAAAATTCCTTGGTCTCTTTAAAACTATAAAAAAAATGTTTAAAATTATTCCTGAAAAATTGTTTTTGTACCCAAAACTTTAAAATCTTATTTTGTTTCAGTGATTCCAAGTCTAAGAAGTCAGTAGCTTATAATTATGCATGCATACTTATTTTGGTGGTGGTTCAGTCTTCCAGTGATGTCCAAATGCTAGAACATCATGCAGTATCTCTCTTGAAGCTTTGTAAAGCAGATGAAAATAATGCTAAATTGCAAGGTATGGTACTTGAGTTATTTTAAGCATTTATGATATGTGAAGGAAAAAGCCTTTATATATCTGTAATTAATACTTTATTATATTTTCATAATATACCTAGTAATACTCTGTTTTTAACTCCTTGAAAGTACCTTTTATGAAAGTATTTTATATGGTGTTCTTAAAAAGATTTTTAGGAAATTGCTGAAAGTACCTTTTTCTGGAGTGTCATGGAAATTGGTGGTTAGTTGAGGTTCCTAATAAAAATGGAAGAAGTAGTTTAAAAACAAACTCAGAAGTTCAGTTTTGTGTATAGTTTGCATGTGTATTTTCTATATATGTATTTCTAAGTACAACGCTGTTCTAAGTACAACTTAACCACAACTTAACCATTTGCGATTGATAAGCACGTGTAATCCTTAAAAGTGAAGAATAGTGAATATGACTATTATATTCTAAAGTATATAAAAATGTTGAATGAAGTTTATGGCAAGCCTTTTGTGGGCAGTCTTAAAAAGTTTAAGGTATCTAATTACAGGTTTTTATTATTTTATTTTGGTTCCTGGCTTGCTGACCTTACCAAGGAGAAAATTTGATAATATTGAGTAAATATTATAAATAGCATGTGGCTTTTTTTTTCTTTCCTTTTTAAAAAATTTCTTATTTATTGATTTGAGAGAGGGGGATGGGTTACATTTTTCCACTTATGCATTTATTGGTTGAGTCCTGACGGGGGTCAAACCCGCAACCTTGGTGTATTGGTACGACGCTCTAACCAACTGAGCTACTCAGCTAGAGCCTTTTGTTCTTTCTAACTGTAAATTTTATATGTGATACCACCAGTAAAAGTTGGGTTGTAAACTCAACTTCCAAACTGGAAATAGATTTCCCCCCTGAAGTATGCCTTTATTAAAGGAGGGCACACAGCATCTTCAGAGGTATTATTAATGCTTTACTAACTTATTCTGGGCAATGGGTGCACTTGTATTTGTTTTATTATTATTCCTTATATTTTTCACTTGAGCAATATAGTTTGTGTATATGAAAGAGTTAATTTTAAAATGCATAGGATAATACTCATGTATGTAGTCGTAATCCTCATGAAGGAGTGTAGAACCAAGGAAGACATGACAGTATTTAGTTTCCTTTAGTCATTGCTATAAAGTGTCTGGAACTGGTATATTACTTTTTATATTAGAATGCTTTTTTAAAAAAATATATTTGTATTGATATCAGAGAGGAAGGGAAAGGGAGAGAGAGAGAGAAACATCAATGATGAGAGATGTTCCCTGCACGTTCTCTACTGGGGATCCGCCTGCAACCCAGTCATATGCCCTTTACTGAATCGAAGCTGGGACCTTCAGTGTGCAAACCGACGCTATATTCACTGAGCCAAACTGGTTAGGGCTGTATTAGAATGCTTTTAGAAAAGCATTCGGTGATAGAGTATAGGTGTTGGCCATTCCTTTTAGGAGAGTTTTGAGTTCAGTTGTAAATGGTATATTTCATTCACGTTTGTTTTATAAACAAAGCTTGCTATTATTATTTTGGGGTGATAGTGTACTTTTATAAAGGCAAATTAGGAAAATGACAAAATTAAAAATTCATGTTAAGGGAAAAGGCACTCAGTAAATGTCCCCCCATGGGTTTGATCCTGTTAGAAATTAATAGATTTTGTGCATGCTTTTTTTAGAGTGTATGAGCAGTGACCGCATTGATGAATAAACTCTGTGTTATTAGTTTATAAGCAATCAGTTTTATTTAAAAATTTTCAGTGTTACAAAAACAATTTAATTAGATTATCTTATTTAAGAATTATAAACATTTACATTTTCAGATACCAAATACTAAAACTGTGTTTATATTTCATTTTAAAGTTTAAGGAATTAGACATAAGTTCATCCCTGTATGAAATTTAGATTATTGAAATCAGTATGGTCTGATAATGTTTATCTTCGGAAAAGAGTACCATTATTTCCTTTGTTATAAAGGCTCTTATTTTAAAATATTATATTGTAAGTTACTCTTTTTGTTTTTAAGAACTCGGCAAATGGCTTGAACCTCTGAAAAACCTTAGATTTGAAATTAACTGCATCCCAAACCTAATTGAATATGTTAAACAGGTAAGTAAAACTAAAAAGTGCCTGTTTTTATGAACTGTATGGTAGTATATAGTAATGGTGCATTAAATCACTTGTGTAGATAATGTAGTAATTGGTAAGTGTACTACTTGATTTACTAGACTTTTATTTATAGACTGGTACATGAATGTAGGGGTGTGTGTATATACATGAACATACATGCACACAACCTTGTGCATTCTACTGCTTTTCACTACCAGATTCTGTCATATTTTTTTTTCTCTCAAATCAAATCAGAGTAATATCGCCTACTGTTTTAATGACATTTACTAGAGTGTTTTAAAGTTAAATGCTACAAGAATATAACATATAATCATTTTAGTTAAGCTTTAGTGGAAAAGAATTTTCCATAAAAATTTTAGGTGAAAAGTGATGGAATCAGTTCCAGACAGTTGCAGTGGGGGCTAGATTTATTTTTGTTAATTTGGGATGGTCAGATTTGCAATTGAAATAATTCATAGCCATCCTGCCCAGCCTGTGTGCCTCAGTTGGTTGAATGTCATCCTGTGCACCAGGAGGTTGCTGGTTTGATTCTGGGTCAAGGCACATGCCCAGGTTGCAGGCTCGATCCCTGGTGAGGGGCATGCAGTAGGCAGCCAATCTGTGATTCTCTCTCAATGATGTTTCTATCTCTCTTTCCTCTTCCTTCCTCTCTAGAAAATCAATAAAACATTTTTTTAAAAGAAAGAATTCATAAAAAGCGAAAATCATACTATAAAATAAAAGGCTAATATGCAAATCGACCAAACAGTGGAATGACTGGTCGCTATGACACGTGCTGACCACCAGGGGCAGACATTCAACGCAGGAGCTGCCTCCCTGGTGGTCAGTGCGCTCCCACAGGGGGAGTGCTGCTCAGCCAGAAGCCGGTTCACAGCTGGTGAGCACAGTGGCAGTGGCAGGAGCCTCTCCTGCCTCTGCACAGTGCTAAGGACCCCTCGGGGCATGTCTGACTGCCGGATGTCCCCTGAGGGGTCCCGGACTGTGAGAGGGTGCAGACCAAGCTGAGGGACAACCCCCCCCCCCCCCAGTGCACGAATGTCGGGCACCAGGCCTCTAGTATAATTTATAATATTACAGTTGATAATTTATATAATTCAAGTAATTCGTAATGAAAAATTTAATAAAATCATTGGCATTGTTAGTTTTGAATGTTTAAAATTTAGTTACCACAATGTGTATAAATACACATTGAGACCTAAAAGTGCTTATAAATACATAAAAAAGTTTTACACTATAGGGGCAGAATGGACCTTGAGTGATCTCCTTTCATTTAACAGATGAGCTATGTGTATGGTGTATATGTGTGTATGTTTGTGCATGTTTATAAATAATCTTGCTCTTACAGTTGAAATATATGCAGTACATCATAAATCTGTTGCTATTCTGACCCAGCAACATGTCCATTTCGGTTTATCTGATTTAGAGTTTTCTAAACCGACTTGTCTGCCCTTATCTTTTCTTTTTACTCCATCTCTTCTGAGAGTACTTTCACCTCCCATGGTACCATCATATTCTTCTTTGTTTCTTTCTCTGTGCATCAGGTGACCATCTATGGCTTTTCATTATATTCAGTCTTTAATTTAGCAGAAGTATGGTAATGCCTGTAAATTTAGATGGTCATGTGTTTGGGGTGCTTGTGCATGGTCAGGAGAACATATGTAGTAGCCAATAAATATCAGATGGCCTACGTAAAAGTATTTAACCAAAAAGAAATTTAGTTATAGAAATTTGAATTAATTACATGCTGTAATTAAAAGATTTTTTTATTTTTATGTAAATCCTTATCCCATTAATTATGGTTATTATAAGCGACTCTCATTCCAAAATATACTAAAAACAATTGATTTAAGACTGAAACTTCACTCACTGTGTGGCTCCCTGATGCCATAGTAATTTGTGGAATTGTTATAAGTCACAGGAAGAAATTAGAAGAAAAGATCCTCTAAGGTGCAAAACTATGAGGGAAAAGAACTTAAGTTTTTCTTTTGAAGTTAAAATTGAAATAGTAACATTTTAATGTTATTTCTTCAAAGTTTTTTTACACTATCTATATGCCGCCCTGTGGAAAGTAAAAATGAAAAGAAATTTAATCATAACTACCTGTTGTCAGGAAACAGTGCTAAGGACATAACAACTGTATTTTTATTTCTTCTAACCATGCCCCAACTCACCATCATAACTAGACTCCTGTGGTATCATCTGCACTTTTAAAAAATGTATGTTATATAGTTCTAAACATTTCTGATTACTTCTTCAGTTTTTCTTTGTGTTTTTTTTAATCCTCATAAGAGGATATATTTATTGATTTGACAGAGAGAGGAAAGGAGAGAAACATAAGTGTGAGAGAGAAACATCAGTTGGTTGCCTCCTATACATACCCAAACCAGGGATCAAATTCACAGCCCTTTTGGTACACGGGATGACACTTCAACCAACCGAGCCACTCAGCTAAGGCTGCTTCTTCAGTTTTGAAAGAGGTTTATTACCTGTAGTGCTTTGTAAAATTAGTCATTGGTTCATTTTTGGGAGAGAGGATGTATAGAAAGAATATACAAAAAGGAGCTACTTTAAATTCTTATTACAGAGAGTCTAATACATATTTCTGTATGTTACTTTTGTTTTAGTACTTTTTAACATACTTGTACTATACAATTATTTATTTTATTTACATAATATCATATGGTACAACATATGCTAAAGTTCAGATAACTTTTATAAACTTTATCAGCCTAATTTAAGTTTTAAATAAGAAATTTATTTAACTTCAGAAATTTATGTAAATTTGAAACTCATATTTTTAACTAATGCCTTCTCTGGAATTTTCTCTTGGTCTGATAGGTAACAAGAAATTAAACTTTGTTTATTTTTATTTTTAAAGAATATTGATAACTTGATGACTCCAGAAGGAGTTGGCCTTACCACTGCCTTGCGTGTTCTCTGTAATGTGGCATGCCCACCACCCCCTGTTGAAGGTAATATGGCTATTATACTTTTAAAACTACTAATTTTTAAGCCTAGTATGAGTATCATTTATTAAATAAAATATTCAAAAATCTTAACTGATTATTAACATGCAATTAATTAGTTTTCTTTTTCTCTTATATAAAGGTCAACAGAAAGATCTGAAATGGAATCTTGCTGTTATTCAGCTCTTTTCTGCTGAAGGAATGGACACCTTTATTCGGGTTCTACAAAAATTGAACAGTATTTTGACTCAGCCTTGGAGGCTCCATGTCAACATGGGGACTACTCTTCACAGAGTTACTACTATTTCAATGGCTCGCTGCACACTCACTCTTCTTAAAACTATGTTAACAGAACTCCTGAGAGGTGGCTCCTTTGAGTTTAAGGATATGCGTGTTCCTTCAGCACTTGTGACTTTACACATGCTCCTGTGCTCTATCCCCCTCTCAGGTCGTTTGGACAGTGATGAACAGAAAATTCAGAATGATATCATTGATATCTTACTGACTTTTACACAAGGAGTTAACGAAAAACTCACAATCTCAGAAGAGACTCTGGCCAATAATACTTGGTCTTTAATGTTAAAAGAAGTTCTTTCTTCAATCTTAAAGGTTCCTGAAGGATTTTTTTCTGGACTCATACTCCTTTCAGAGCTGCTGCCTCTACCATTGCCCATGCAAACAACTCAGGTATCACTTCCATATAACATGCATCTTATAAATGACTGCAGTAACACTTTTGTAAAAGCCAGTGATTTTGTTAAAAAACAAAAAAACAAAAACAAAACCTTCATCCCCTTTCCCTAAAACAGACATAAAATAACTGGATGAGGGTGAGATAAAACTGAAGCAAGTCGGTCATTAAGGGAATATGAGGGTGCCATTTAAAATAAATTTTTGTTAATGTGAATTTTTTTATGCTGTTATGTATACTTGTACTTTTGTTATTTTTAAATCTTTTTTTCTCCTTTATTATGTATTAGAATTTGCCATTTACTAGGTCACTTCACCAATGGACTCTGCTCTACTGACTGCTAACCTGAGAACAATAAGATTTTTTTAAATGCATTGAATTCAAGCAAATGTTTAATTGTATAATAGATGTTTTAAGCACCTTAAATGTTTTCAGCATGCAGTAAAGATGTTCTTTTCATAATAGTTCTTCCTGAACAGGTTTTTGTGACTATAAATAAATATTTAAAAAATCTACGAACACATACATTATACTTTTTTAACAGGTTATTGAGCCACATGATATATCAGTGGCACTCAACACCCGAAAATTGTGGAGCATGCACCTTCATGTTCAAGCAAAGTTGCTCCAAGAAATAGTTCGCTCTTTCTCTGGCACAACCTGCCAGCCCATTCAACATATGTTACGGCGTATTTGTGTTCAATTGTGTGACCTTGCCTCACCAACTGCACTTCTGATTATGAGAACTGTGTTGGATTTGATTGTAGAAGACTTGCAAAGGTATTTTTCATTTTGCATTTAAATTTTTTTTCAAGTTATTCTTGACACAGACAGATACATATTTTTCCACTTAGAATTTGGAAACCAGGGTTTAGAATGCTCAGATAAGATTCACAAATGTACACCACATATACACAAATACACATATACATATACACACATCTATACGAGTATATTTAGATTATTTTTTATTAGAATATTTTTATTTCATTATTTCATGTGCAAATTGCTTGGAAGGCCTTGATTTTGGGTGTTTGAAAGGTGAACCATAAAGTACTCTGATTTAAGAAAATCTATTATTGAAAACCTAAATTTACAAAATTTTATAATTGTAAAATTCCAGAGAAGTTGTCATTTTGAAATGTTTTAATACAAGATTGGTGTAAGTTGATATGTGTTGAAAAACAAATATTAGTTAAATAATACCTTAAAATTAAGAACGTTGTTTATTAAATGTATTGATTCTCAATTTCAGCACTTCAGAAGACAAAGAAAAACAGTATACTAGCCAAACCACCAGGTTGCTTGCTCTTCTTGATGCTCTGGCCTCACACAAAGCTTGTAAATTAGCTATTTTGCATCTAATTAATGGAACTATTAAAGGTGATGAAAAATATGCAGAGATATTCCAGGATCTGTTAACTTTGGTGCGGTCTCCTGGAGACAGTGTTATTCGCCAACAGTGTGTTGAATATATCACATCCATTTTACAGTCTCTCTGTGATCAGGTATTTATGGTTACTTTATAAATTGTGTGTGTGTTTGTGTGTGTGTGTGTGTGTGTGTGTGTGTGTCTCTGTTGATGTAAAGCTGTTGATGTAACTCTTAGCTGTGAACAAGGAGATTTCACCTGTTTTATTACTCCTGCTACTGTTCAGGGAGATGAATTTGAGTAGGAACCAACAATGAAATGATTTGGTGCTTCAGAGCTTCCTTTGGGTGTGTACTTTATAGGTTTCTTTGAAGAGCTTTTTCCTTTTCTTTATGAAATTGCCTCCTTGCATAGTTGCCTGATGTGCCACAGTATTTTGGGAGGGGGTTAGTTTTGTCTGGTATATTTATTTTCTTTTTAATTATATTAAACACCAATTCATTCTTAAATTTTATGGCTTTGTGATTAGTTGAATTAATACCATGGTTTCCTGTTAGGGCAACTTTTTTTAATATATTAAAAAATTTTTCAATCACAGTTAACATACAGTATTCTATTCGTTTCAGCTATACAACATAACGATTAGACATTTATATAATTTATGATCGCCCTGATAAGCCTAGTACCCATCTGACTCCATACATAGTCATTACAATATTATTGGCTATAATCCCTTATACTGTACTTTATATCCCTTGGCTGTTTTTATAGGTGGCAATTGGTGCATCTTAATCCCTCCTTTTTCACCTGTCCTCAGAGCCCCCCTCTCATCCAGCAACCATAAAATGTTCTCTGTATCTGTGAGTTTGTTTATTCCTTTATTTTTGTTTTGATTCCACATATGAGTGAAATCATATGGTATTTGTCTTTCTCTGTCTGACTTATTTCACTTTGCATTATACCCTCTAGGTCCATCCATGTTGCAAATGTCATCAAAGTTTCATTCTTTTTTTATGGCTGAGAAATACTCTGTGAGGACAGTGTTTGAAGGCATCAAAGGCTACTACAGTTTTAGTGTTTTTTCGATTACTGTACTTTATAGATTCTGACTAAAAGTGGTAGTATGTCTTAAAAAAACCCCAAAACACTTAAAACCTATAAGTTCATGTTGACCAGTGTCACCCCAATAAATTTAATAAAAATAAATAAGTATTTCTCCCCACTGTCTATGTTATTGATTTTAATTTATAGTTTCATGATTTAATGAGACTTGTTTTAACTTTGAGAGCCTATTGTGATTGGAATCTTTACAGATTTCTATGCCTAATCCCATTCTAGCTTGACAAAATGCTCCTGCTGTCTAATTATTAGATGTGCTTTATTTTTTTTTCATGCAGAATATTTTTCACTGTTGAAAAATCATCTTTTTCTAGCTAACAAAAATTCCATTTGTTTATATTTTAACACTCTAGTCAAGAAGGAACAATTTTTGTGTGACTTGTTTTCACAAAAAGGGTACCTGGGTGAAAATAGTTTGGGACCTAGTAGAAAGGATATTTTAAGTTCTCATACCTCGAAATGTCCGTTTAACTAGTGTTTGTTGTATATTCCATGTTAGCTTTTATGATTATGCTTAAGAGTACCATAGCATCCTAGCTGCTTTGATCACATAGACATTATTGGCCTCAATTGTTATATTTCCCTTCTCATTCTAGCTTTGTTTTACAGTTTTAACCTAAGTAGGTTTGCAATATGTTGAAATTATTAAAGGCTGTGAGACATACCTAAAAATGTTCTGGTAAAATCTGCTTTTATAAAAGGAGTAGTGGGAATTTTTAATTATTGTTAGCTAAATTTGCTTAATGTTGAAAATTTTGAATTTTAAACGTATAAAAAACTAAAGGAAAATATTTAATTGGAAGATGTGGTTAAATGTTTATTTGCTCCATCAATAACAATATATTAAAAAATATTTTAGTACCAAAAGTACTTCAGTTAACAAGTTGAGGATACAAACTACACAGTGCAATACAGAAGGAAAACATTTTTAAGTAAAAATATTGTAAAATAAAATATTTTTTCTTTATTTATGTATACTTGTATTAACTGTTATAGGAGGGCAAAATGACTCCTTTGTTTTTTGTTTTTATTTTATTTTTATTTTTATTGATTTCAGAGAGGAAGGGAGAGGGAGAGAGAGACAAACATCAATGATGAGAGACAATCATTGATCGGCTGCCTCCTGCACGCCCCCTACTGGGGATCGAGCCTACAACCCAGGCGTGTGCCCTTGACCCGAATCAAACCTGGGACCTTTCAGTCTGTAGGCCGACATTCTATCCACTGAGCCAAACTGGCTAGGGCTGACTCCTTTGTTTTTAATGTGTTTGAATCTATGTATAGGATGGGACTGTAACAATATTTTGATGAGATAATTACTAAGTATTAAATGTTACGAAATCCTGAAGTAAAAATGATACTATAATAATTTTTTTAAATTATTTTTTCCTTTTCTCCACTTCCCCTACAGGACATTGCACTTATTTTGCCAAACTCTTCTGAAGGTTCAATTTCTGAACTAGAGCAGCTCTCCAATTCTCTGCCAAACAAAGAATTGATGGCCTCAATTTGTGACTGTCTACTGGCTATGCTAGCCAACTCAGAGAGCAGTTACAACTGTTTATTGACATGTGTCAGAACAATGATGTTTCTTACAGAGCATGATTATGGACTATTTCACTTAAAAAGGTAATGTTTTATTTAATATACTCTTGGCTTAATTTTTCACTTTTTTTTTTTTAAATATATTTTATTGATTTTTTACAGAGAGGAAGGGAGAGAGATAGAGAGTTAGAAACATCGATGAGAGAGAAACATCGATCAGCTGCCTCCTGCACATCCCCCACTGGGAATGTGCCCGCAACCCAGGTACATGCCCTTGACCGGAATCGAACCTGGGACCCTTCAGTCCACAGGCCGACGCTCTATCCACTGAGCCAAACCGGTTTTGGCAATTTTTCACTGTTAACTCCCCCTCCCCCCCATATTAATTCATAGCTATTACAGAAGGTTGAAGATGTGATTTCTTTCTCTATATTTATGGAGAAGATTGGTCAGCAGTAGCATGTGCTAATAAATTTACAGGAATAAAAATGTAAATTGAATAGACAGACAAATTAATGTGGACATCTTAGAGCAGCGGTTCTCAACCTGTGGGTCGCGACCCCTTTGGCGGTCGAACGACCCTTTCACAGGGGTCGCCTGAGACCATCCTGCATATCAGATATTTACATTACGATTCATGACAGTAGCAACATTACAGTTATGAAGTAGCAACGAAAATAATTTTATGATTGGGTCACAACATGAGGAACTGTATTTAAAGGGCCAGAAGGTTGAGAACCACTGTCTTAGAGTACTTAAGGAAATCTTATTGTTTCAGGGATGTTAATTCATGCTTTAAGATAATTTGTTTGTTGATATATTCACCCTAGTCCTTAAAAGGTGATGATAGTGTGGTATTATGGACCCTAAAAGTGCTGATTCTATGGTTTTTATTTTCTAGAGGAATGGCTGAGATTAAATTAATTTGAAATGATATAAACCTCATGCTGCTCAGTCTCTCAGACATAATTTCTGCTCTGTCTATGCCTCTTTCTTTTTCTTTATGTTGGCTAGATTTTCTTGGGAATTTGTAGGAGTATGTAGGGTTATGAGAAAGAAAGAAGGAGGAAACGTATATTTGTGCTTCTCATTAATTCTTGTAACATTGGTTGAAAAGTTAAGTTCCAGGTACTGTGTTTGATGCTGGCTCCTACCCTTCTCCACCTTTTTGTCCTGAAAAAACCTATCTCTTCTAACGTATGTCTTTCTTAGTTGGTGGCACCTTCTGAACACCCAAGTTTTTCTCCTACCCTCCCCATTTCCCAGTCTCTCACCAAAATCTTTAAATTTTACTTCTTTTTTTTAAAATATACTTCTTTATTGATTTCAGAGAGGAAGGGATAAGGAGAGAGAGAGATAGAAACATCAATGATGAGAGATAATCATTGATCGGCTGCCTCCTGCTCACCCACTACTGGGGATCGAGCCCGCAACCCAGGCATGTGCCCTTAGCCAGAATCAAACCTGGGACCCTTCAGTCCGCAGGCTGACGCTCTATCCACTGAGCCAAGCCAGCTAGGGCAAATTTTACTTCTTGAATGTCCTTTTTCCTGTTGCCTGGATATCCTATATAATAAAAGGGTAATATGCAAATTGACCAAATGGTGGAATGACCAGTCGCTATGTCTCTCACTGACCACCAGGGGGCAGATGCTCAACACGGGGAGCGCTGATCAGCCAGAAGCCAGGCTGACGGCTGGCTGGCGAGCGCAGCGGCAGCGGCAGGAGCCTCTCCTGCCTCCACGGCTGCACTAAAGATGTTCGACTGCTGGCTTAGGCCCACCCCCTGAGGCAAGCAAGCCTAAGCCATCAGTCGGACATCCCCCAAGGGCTCCCAGACTGTGAGAGGGCACAGGCTGGGCTGAGGGACCCTCCCCTTCCCAGTGAACAAATGTCGTGTATTGGGCCTTTAGTTTACTTTATATCTTTTAAAACTCACCTTATACACTGCACTTCCAAGAAAGCCAAAAATCTTTCCTAAATCCCTCCATTACTGGCTGGGTTAGGTGCTTTCACAAATACCCTTTGCATACCTCTGCCACAGTATTATATGTGATTTTTAAAAAATATATTTTTGTATTGATTTCAGAGAGGAAAGGAGAGGAGGAGAGATAGAAACATCAATGATGAGAGAGAATCATCAATTGGCTGCCTCCTGCAGGCCCCACACTGGGAATCAAGCCCACAACGCAGGCATATGCCTTGACCAGTTCATAGGTCGATGCTCAATCACTGAGCCATGCTGGCCGGACTATATGTGATGTTTTTAGATATATATTTTTTTAATTGATTTCAAAGAGGAAGGGAGAGGGGGAGGGGGACAGAGAGAGAGAGAGAGAGAGAGAGAGAGAGAGAGAGATCAATGAGGAGAGAAAATCCTTTGGGATTAAGTTCATAAAATGTTCTCTACAACCAAGGTCCATAAGTTTAGTACCTATGCTTTCTTGTAAGTAATTTATTGTTTCAGATATTATATTTAGGTCTTTGATCCATTTTGAATTAATTTTTTTACATGGGGATAAACTGTAATCTAGTTTCATTCTTTTGCATGTGGCTTTCCAATTTTCCCAGCACCATTTGTTTATTTTTTTAAATATTTATTTTACTGATTTCAGAAAGGAAGGAAGAGGGAGAGAGAGAAATCAATGATGAGAGAGAATAATTGATTGGCTAGCTGCCTCCTACATGCCCCCTACTAGGGTTTGGGCCCCGCAACCTGGGCATGTGCCCTGATCTGGAATCAACGTGACCTCCTGGTTCATAGGTCAACAGTCAACCACTGAGCACTCTGACTGGGCCCAGCACCATTTATTAAAGAGGCTTTCTTTTCTCCATTGTGTGTTTCTGGCTCCTTTGTTGAAAATTATCTGCCGTATATGTGTGATTTTATATCTGGGCTCTCAGTTCTGTTCCATTGATCCATGTGTCTATGTTTCTGCTAATACCATGCTGTTTTGATTATCATAACACTGGAGATCGAACCTTCAATCCGGGCATGTGCCCTAAATAGGTATCAAACCATGACCTCCTGGTTCACAGGTTGATGCTCAGCCACTGATCTTTGCTTTTTTAAAAGTTTCAATATCTTTGGTAAAGCTCTTGTTTTGTTCATTATTTTGTTTTCTGAGTGCATTGAATTGCCTGTCTACATTTTCTTACATCTCGTTGAGTATTTTCAGAACTGCAGTCTTGAACTCTCTATCATTTATATCACATATTTTCATGTGTTCACTGAATATCAAAATTAAGAAACTAACCTTGACATATTATTATTAACTAAAATTTTCTTTTTAAGAGCTTAAAGCTTATCTTTAAAAGGAAATAACTATAAATAATGCTTTGATACATGGTTTTTGTACACAGACACACCAAAGTATTTTTTGCTTTTTAAAAAATGGTGGACTAAGTTTCATTCTGTCTGAACTGAGATAGTTCATTTCTCATACTAGATTTATATGTTCAAATTTTAAGACTTTTTCTCTTTTAAAATTTACAGTTCTTTAAGGAAAAACAGTAATGCTCTGCATAGTTTACTGAAACGTGTGGTCAGCACTTTTAGTAAGGACACAGGTGAACTGGCATCTTCATTTTTGGAATTTATGAGACAGATTCTTAACTCTGACACAGTGGTAAGTATGTATGTATATCATATGTATTTGTATTCTTAAAGTTTATCATAAGTGAAGAAATAACTTGGTTTCAAAAAAATCTTGGAATAATGTTTTTTTGGAACTTGGAATCTAGAATCCTGTTTTTTTCTGTATCCTCCCCCCCATTATGAAATCAGATTTTTTTTATTTATTAAAAATTATAGATGTTTGAGTAGACTTTACTGAATTCTCATTTACTAGACATTAATTTATGAATACTGATTTTGCAACTTAAAAAGAGAAAAATACTATCCATACTGTATTTTTTACATTGAGTTGCTTTGCTAGGGTCACTCAGAATAGTCACGTTTTATCAGTGTCTTAATTATTTATTTAGTGTCATTTAAATGAGCATTTATTGATTGTGTTTTGGCTGCTGTGAGTTTAGGGTATTTATACTAGACTATTTTGGATTCATCCTAGATATGAATTAAAGCTTATTTAGTTCTAAAATCTTAAGAGTTTCTCTTATAGTATTTTACAAAATCATGCTATTATTTCGTGGACACATTTCCAGAAGCCATTAATAGGCCTGCCTTTAGGAAGTGCTTTTGGTCAAACAAGTTTGGAAACGTCTCCATTGATGGAACTTAACTGGGTACATTAGTATATTACAAGCTCTAAGAGGTTCCGGATAAATAGAAACTTGCTTTACTGCAATCTAATCCAATTTTGTCTAAATGTATTGCTTGCAAAATACCTGTGTGTGTGTGTGCGTGTGTGTGTGTGTATGTACACGTGCACACTTGTTAATATTCCGTGGGTTAGTATTCTGTCAACACTGATTTAAGAAATTTTGCTCATATTTAAGATTTCTATTTGGGAAGAGTTGCAGAGGTCTGTTTAGTACAGTGTTACCAAATAAATATAATATGGAAGGTTTTCATAGGAAAAAAATAAGTTTACTGTATTTCTGTTATGCATATATTTTATATTGAAAATATTTACTTCAATAAGCCCTTCTTGGCTGCCTATTCTATTTTTAGCAGTTGTGCCAGTTTCATTGCTAAATTATTGTTTGTTTTGTGTCACATATAGTTTTTTAAAATGATTAAGTTTACCAGATGTTTTGATTTTAGAAGATTGGCATATTTAACAGTAGGACTGTGGCTATCTTAAAGAGATTTACTACTTATTATTTTCACCAGATCATAAGTGACATTGCTAATAAAACAGTATGGTAGATTTTGTTTTCTTGCACATATGGTCAGTTAAACAGTCACTAATAAAAACCACCAACCAGTGTTTATTCATGATATCCAGAATCTGCTGGGCCCTCAAGTACTCTGAGTAATGCTTTTTATTCATCCCTTATCAATGCATTTTTTTTCTTACCTGCTTCGTTAGGAAGATTAAGGTCATTTTGTTTAATTTTGAAATCATTGCACTCCCTCTAAGATTGTTTCCTTGTTCTTTTTAATCTCTTGTTTTTCTTCCTTAATCAGGAAAAATGTTTCCCTACATTACCTCATTTCTATCTATGGCATGGATCTCCCTTCTAATATTCTGTCTGATTCCTTTTCTCTCCTGTCCTTGCTCTTAGCTAATGGATAGAATTTCTGAATATCGAAAATAAAATTCATTATCTTCCCCCATAAACTTATTTTATGTTTTTATGCCATTGATCTTCCCGGACATTCAAGATAGAAGTCATGAAATAGTAGCCAGTTTTCCCTCTTCTGTTCAACATTTTCAGCAGCTGCTCATTCTTCATTAATTTATAAACAAATCTTTTATACTTTTCTAGAGGCCTGGTGCACGAGATTTGTGTACTGGGGGTGAGGGTGTTCCCTCAGCCTGACCTGCGCCCTCTCACAGTCCAGGCCCTTTTGCTCCTGCATTGAGCGTCTGCCTCCCCCCCGGTGGTCAGTACATGTCAGAGCGACTGGTCGTTCCACCGTTCAGTCGATTTGCATATTACGCTTTTATTATATAGGAGGATTTCTTCTTTTGATTTCACCACTTCTACCTTAAAATTTTCCTTCTTGCTCCTCCTTTTATGTAACATTTTTATTGAGATGAATTTCACACCCCATAAAATTCACCCTTTTAAAATGACGATTCAGTAGTTTTTAGTTTATTCATAGAAACCATCATCACTACCTAATTTTAGAATGATTTCATAACCCACCAAAGAACCTTTGTACCCATTAACAGAAATTCCCCATTCTCTTTTGCCCCTACCCCCTGGCAGCCACTAAGGGCCTTGTATTGAATTTATAGATCAATTTTGGGAGCATTACCATTAAATCATCATGTCCAGGAAAGTGGGATGGCTGTACATTTATTTGGGTTGTTTTAAATTTCTTTCTACTATGTTGTATTGTTTTAAAAATATAAGTCTTATGCCTCTAAATTGGGAATTTTTAAAGCTATTATAAATGGAATTGTTTCTTAATTTCATCTCTGAATTGTTCTTTATGTTTAGAAATACAATTAAATTTTATACATTGATGTTGTGTCCGACACCTTGTTGAAGTTTTTTATTAGTTTTTTTTAGTTTCCTTAGGATTTTATATATACAAGGTCATGTCATATATAGAGGTAGTCTACCTTCTTTTTTTCCAATCTGGATACCTTTTTAATTTTTTCCTTGCCTTGTTCTCACAAGAACCTCTAGTATACGTTGAATACAAGTGACAAGAATTGATGTTTTTATCTTGTTCTTAATCTTAAGGAGAAGGCATTCATCTCTGACCATTAAATACAGTGTTAGCTATAGTTACTCATACATGCCCTTTATGAGGCTGAAGATATTTCCTTCCTTTTGTAGTTCTTATTGAGTGTTTTTATCATGAAAGGTGTTGGATTTTGTTAAATGGTTTTCCGTCTCTACTGAGATGACCATGTTGTTTTTCCCCATATTCCGTGTATTATGTGTTCTGCATGTACCAGTGTATTTTCCATTAGATATTTTTGTTGAGAAATTGTGGTGCCAGTATTTTGAATGCATGTGTTTACCTATTTATTGTGTGAATCTTACTCAATTTTGAAGTGACTAAATCCTTCTTGAAACTAGCCATTTGTACTGATATAAAACCAAAACATTAAGGGGGAGATTGCAGAAAAATGACTTAAATATCTGAGTAAATTTGGAAGCACCTTTGCAAATTTCGTTCTCAAATTTGATTTGTGTGTGACATTTGCAGGGATGTTGTGGAGATGATAGTGGTCTCATGGAAGTAGAGGGAGCTCATCCATCACGGACGATGAGTATTAATGCTGCAGAGTTAAAACAGCTTCTACAAAGCAAAGAAGAAAGTCCAGAAAATTTGTTCCTTGAACTAGAGAAACTTGTTTTGGTAAAAAATAAAGATAAAAACAGAAATAAAATAAAAACAGTGCATTCTTTTCCATTTGACTAGCACAAGTTTTTCTAGTGACTTTTTAAAAATAGTGAATCCTGCCCTAGCCAGTTTTGCTTCTGGTTAGAATGTCAGAAGGGACATGGACAGAAGGGCCGCAGGTTCAATTCCCGTCAAGGGCATGTACCTCGGTTGCAGGCTTGATCCCCTGGTCGGGATGCGTGCAGGAAGCAATCATCGATGTGTCTCACATCGATGTTTCTCTCCCTCCTTTCTCCTCTTTCTAAAGATCAATGGAAAAAATATCCTTGGGTGAGGATTAATAACAACAAAAAACAGTGAATCCTCAGTTGGGTATTACAGCATTTGAAATAACTCTGAATTAATAATCTGGAGTGAAGTCCTTCATATTGTGAAGAATCTTGAGTATATGAAGGCAGTACTTTTTGAGTTGTTTATTGTTTGAGTTCAGGTGCCCCTGCTACCATTCTTTAGAAATAAAATAGTAAGTGTTTTGGTGTTTGTTTTATTTTAATATGTTTAATGTTAAGTTGATAATTCCCTGATGGTACTCCAAATTTTTTAAGTAATGAAATAATACAAACTTTTCTACTAAAAAGTTAATAGATTTGGGGCATAAATGTTCTAGTTTTACCTGCATCTTCTTATTTTGTTTTGTTTGTATTTAGGAACATTCAAAAGATGATGACAACCTGGATTCGTTGTTGGACAATGTAGTTGGACTTAAGCAGATGCTTGAGTCATCAGGTGATCCTTTACCTCTCGGTGACCAAGACGTAGAACCAGTACTTTCAGCTCCCGAATCTCTCCAGAATCTGTTTAACAATAGGTAAAACAAGCAATAGTTTGTGGTTGAGTAGATACAGTGTATTAATGGCTGGAGGTCTGTAAATGGCCGGCTTGCTATTTTTCTGTAACGGGGCAGATAGTAAAATTCTAGGCTTGCAGGCCACATTAAGCCTCTGTTACATACTCTTCTTTACGCACAAACCATTTCTAACTTGTAGGCTGTTCCAAAACAGGCCAGTAGAATGGGGATCATAGTTTACTTATCCCTGATATGCAGTGCCTCTTGATCTTTGGAGCACTGTACTTTCAGAGCATAATGACTATTCATTGTAATGGAATTATTCTCTGAATTTAGAAAAATTATGGACATTTTTTGTACACATTGGTACATTTTAATAAACTTGACTTTTTGTAAGTAAATTCAGCGCTGTTTCATTTTACTGAAAGGTCAAAATTTGTCACTACAAGATTAGTTTCCAAGTTATTGATTTTTAAGGATACTTAATTCTTAAATAACTTTTTAAATTAATTTTTTTAAATATATTTTATTGATTTTTTACAGAGAGGAAGGAGAGGGATAGAGAATTAGAAACATCGATGAGAGAGAAACATCGATCAGCTGCCTCCTGCACATCTCCTACTGGTGATGTGCCCGCAACCCAGGTACATGCCCTTGACCGGAATCGAACCTGGGACCTTTCAGTCCGCAGGCCGACGCTCTATCCACTGAGCCAAACCAGTTTCGGCTTAAATTAATTTTTTAAGTGCTAATTTCCAATACTTTTATAAGGTGACATTTTAAATTGTACTTTCCACAGATTTTATTTTAATTGGAAGATGTTAAAATTTTTATTTTGAATTTCTTTTTTTTTCTAAATTCTTTTTTTGTTCTAGGACTGCATATGTACTAGCTGATGTCATGGATGATCAATTGAAATCTATGTGGTTTACTCCATTTCAGGCTGAAGATATTGATGCGGACCTGGATTTGGTATAATTTTATTACTAAATATTTAGAAAAAAAAGTTGTTGTTTCTTTGTGTATTGTTAGCTCTAATTTAGCTGTTAAAGTTCATTTGGGGGCCAGTACTGCATACTTTTTATGTCAGTCACTCACTTAATAGTGTCCAAAACTCAGATTCTATGCTACTTGTTTCGCTTCTTTCTGGTTAGTGATCTGTATATGTGGGAATGAGACATTTTATTTTTATTTTTTTTAAATATATTCTTCTTGATTTCAGAGAGGAACGGAGAGGGAGAGAGGAGAGAAATATCAGTGATGAGAGAGAATCATTGATTGGTTGCCCCTTGTACACCCTCTACTGGGGATCAAGCCTGCAACCCAGACTTGTGCCCTTTACCTGAATGGAACCAGGGACCCTTCAGTCCCCAGGCCGACGCTCTACTACTATTCACTGAGCCACACCGGCTAGGGCAAGAATGAGACATTTTAGGGGAAAATCACATTTTTGCATAAGTACTCTTAAGTAATTTGTTTTCTTATATTTTTAGGAATATAAGAAAATTTTACCCCCAAATTAATAATCATTCCTGTATTTGTGTTTAAGGAGAGGAATGGTGTTATGTTATCTGCTCTTAATTTGAGGAAATATAAGAATGTATTCTAACTACATTATTAGAATAATGCAGTACTAATGCAAATCGACATCCTTAAATATAATGCTGAGTAGGAAATAGTATAGTTACATTAAGACTGAAAATTCGCCGAAACCGGTTTGGCTCAGTGGATAGAGCGTCAGCCTGCGGACTGAAGGGTCCCAGGTTCGATTCCGGTCAAGGGCATGTACCTGGGTTGCGGGCATATCCCCAGTAGGAGATGTGCAGGAGGCAGCTGATCGATGTTTCTCATCGATGTTTCTAACTCTCTATCTCTCTCCCTTCCTCTCTGTAAAAAAATCAATAAAATATATTAAAAAAAAAAAAAAAGACTGAAAATTCAGTGTAGTCTGTGCTTCTCAGATATATCAGGGAGGATGATTTCAGCTACATCTTATGGTACCATCTATACTAATAAAAGGGTAATATGCTAATTAGACCAGACATCTTCTGGACGTCCTTCCTGACAAAGCCGGGCCCCAGGCGAAGCTGCTGGTGGTCCTGGGTGAAGCTGCCTATGGTCCCAGGTGCCTGTGGCCGGCCCAGGCCAAGCCGCCGGGGGTCCTGGGGTTCTGGGTGTCTGCGGCTGGCCCAGGCCGAGCCGCCGGGGGTCCTGGGCGCCTGCGGCTGGCCAGAGGGAGGGAAGCCCAGGTCCTGGGTGTGGGGGCCGAGGCAGAGGGGTTAGGGCCGATCAGGCAGGCAGGCAGGCTAGTGGTTAGGAGCCAGCGGTCCCGGATTGTGAGAGGGTGCAGGTCGGGCTGAGGGGCCTCCCCCCCACCCCACCCCCCTGGCACAAATTTCGTGTACCAGGCCTCTAGTATATTAGTTTTTTTATCAAATAAATATATATATTTGATATTTTCTGTTCTAAAAAATGCTAATACTCATCATGTACAATAAAGTTTTTTAAATGATTCACATTTAAAGTGTATTTAATGTATTGAGGATTCTTTTTCCTTATTTAAAAGATCACATACAAACCAGTTTAAGTCTCATTAAACAATTAATTTCTTGCCCTGTGGTGTGGGTCGATGGTTGAATGTCGACCCATGAACCAGGAGGTTACTGTCTAATTCCATGTTGGGGCATATGCCCGGGTTGTGGGCTCATGCAATAGGCAGCCAATCAATGATTCTCATCATTGATGCTTCTATCTCTCCCTCTTCCTTCCTCTCTGAAATCAGAAAAACGTATTTATAAAAAAAGAATTTTTTTCCCATTGGAAATTGGTCATTGATTCTTTAGAAGAACTGTGCTGTCCAGCAGAACTTTATGTAGTGGCAGAAATGTTCCATATCCTGCCCAGTACAGTAGCCACCAGCCTTATGTGACTGGTGAGCCATGAGATGTTGCTAATGTGATTAACGAACTGTATTTTATTTTTATTTTAATTAATTTAAAATTAAATAGGTTTATGTGGTTAGTGCCTATTGGCATCACATAAAACATTTGTGTTACAAATTGTTCTTTTTGTAAACTTCACTTTGAATCACAACTGTGTTGCAGTGATGACTGTGACCTTACATGGTGTAGGGAAATTTTAAGTCTTTTAGGTTTGATAAATTTGAATAAAACCTAAGTAAACGTAATTTTCATTTCTCTGAAAGTAAACTTAGGTTGGAACCTCACTAAATGCGATCTGTTGCACAAAATCCTTTTATAGCAGATAGATTGACTATATATAAGGCTTGCAGAATATGTTATTTTCATATTCTTTTGGAAAAGTTCTGGGGATACTACATTGTTAATTTATATAGAGAAATCCTGAGTTTTTTGTCAGGCAGCATAGGTCTCAGATTAATAACACTTCTGTGAGGAGGAATGCCAAACCCATCCCCCCACCAAGAAAAACCCACAATTGAATTCCTAAGATTTTTTTTTTTTTTTAACTACCAGTGATGTTGCTTTTTGAAAAGATGAGGGAAAGAGGCAGGCCTATAATTAGTCATATAATTTATAGGAAGTAAGAATTTCCATAGTCAAGTGTTACATTAATAGTTACATTTAAGGTATATTTCATTTTATTTAATATTTATGACTGCAGGTAAAAGTGGACTTAATTGAACTCTCTGAAAAATGCTGTAGTGACTTTGACTTGCACTCAGAATTAGAGCGCTCATTTTTGTCAGAACCATCATCTCCAGGGAGAACCAAGACCACCAAAGGATTCAAACTTGGCAAGCACAAGCATGAGACCTTTATAACTTCAAGGTAACATTTATTCTACTGAAGATTCTGATTGTGGTCATACACGTTTATTTATTTTAATGTATTTTAAGCTAGACACATGGCTATTAAAGGATAGAGGAAGCCTTGGCTGGTGTGGCTCGTCTGGTTGGGGATTGTTTGTGCACCAGGAGGTTGCCGGTTCAATTCCTAGTCAAGGACACATGCCCGGGTTGCGGGCTTGATCCCCAGTAGGGGGTGTGCAGGAGGCAGCCAGTCAGTGTTGCACTCTCACATTGATGTTTCTCTCTCCCTTCCTCTTTCTCTAAAAATCAATAAACTATTTTTTTAAAAAGGATAAAGGAAGTTGCCATAATGCTTGAACCATGAATATTGTTTGGAAAATAAATTTTGGGGGGGAAATTTTTAAAAAAATAATAATTTGGCCAATACATACCCAGTACATTTGTTTATTATTCCACTTTATGAGAGTTTGGAAGGTTTGAACAAGAGTGAATTGGCTTATTTAAAATAATTGTTAGTCATACCAATAAAACGTGAGTGCTATTCTTAGCTAGTTTTATTGTATTCCATGGAAAGTACAGGTATATCTTGGGAGATAGGTTTGGTTCCAGACTACTACAATAAAGTAAATATCATAATAATGTGAGTTATATGAAATTTTTTGTTTCTTGGTGCATGTAAAGGTTATGTTTACCCTATACTATAGTCTATTAAGTGTGCAATATCATTGTGTCTAAAATCCAGTGTACATACCTTAATAAAAAATACTGGACTGCTAAACGATACTATCATATGAGCCTTCGGTGAGTCATTCTTTTTACTGATGTAGGATCTTGCCTTCAATTTGTAAAAAATGCAATATCTATGAAGTTCAGTAAAGTAAGGCACATTAACCAAGGTTTGCCTGTAATGGAAATATTTGCAAAGTAACCACAATTGGAATAAGAAATAATTGACATGTAGTTTTCATATTGCAAAGATTGATTTATATTTTCATTGGAAGTATATATATTTTTTAAATGTTTTCATGGTCTATTTTTGTTTTAATAGTGGAAAATCCGAGTACATTGAACCTGCCAAACGAGCTCATGTTGTGCCACCACCAAGAGGAAGGGGCAGGGGAGGATTTGGACAGGGTATACGACCCCATGATATTTTTCGTCAGAGAAAACAGAACACAAGCAGACCACCATCTATGCACGTGGATGACTTTGTTGCAGCTGAAAGTAAAGAAGTGGTCCCGCAAGATGGAATACCCCCACCAAAACGGCCACTCAAAGTATCACAGAAGATTTCTTCTCGTGGTGGATTTTCAGGCAATCGAGGAGGACGGGGAGCTTTTCACAGTCAAAATAGGTTTTTCACACCGCCTGCCTCAAAAGGTAACTACTTATATATGTTTTCTTTCTCTTTTTTTTGTTTTGTTTTGTTAATCCTCACCTGAGGATATTTTTTCCATAGATTTTTAGAGAGAGTGGAAGGGGGGACAGAGAGAGAGAGAGAGAGAGAGAGAGAGAGAGAGAGAGAGAGAGAGAGAGAAACATTGATGTGAGAGTCATACATTGATTGGTTGCTTTCTGCATGTGCCCCAACTGGGACTGGGGATCGAACCTGCAACTTAGGTACTTGCCCTTGACTGGAAATCAAACCTGTGACCTTTCAAGTCGCAGGCCAACACTAACCACTGATCACCACCAGCCAAGGTTGTATATATTTTCTAATGGTGGATTAGAACAGCGATTTTCTACCAGTGTGCTGCAAGTTTTTAAAACATGCACTACCTGACTATTTAGTTGGGGGCACTGACCTCTTCCCTTAGATTGTCAAATAAAAAAATGACAACAGCCAACACAATAGTCGTCAAGTGTGAATAAAGAAAATTATACCTATTTTTTGGTGTGCTGCAGAATTTTAGTAATTAGTTTGTGTGTGTCATGAGATGAAAAAGGTTGAAAATTGCTGGGCTAGAATAGTGGAATATTAGAATACTAAATAGAAATTATTGAGATGGTAGTGATTCAGATAAAGTATTTTTCGGTTACTAAAATTAAGCTGCCTCTTGACTTTGCAGTGGTACTATTTGCAGAGCATTTTATTGGATAGGGAAAAAATCTTATTTAAATTAACCTTTGCTTAATTTAAGCACTTTTAGTGAGTGATAAGTTTAATTAAGTCTGGGCTAATTATTTTCTTTTTTACATTAAGAATTATGTTTATCTTTTCTGAATAATATTTATACATTATTTTTGTAGCTGTACTTATCAACAATTTCCCGAAGATTTTTATGTATATTCACCATTGATTCTTTTGTGTACTTGATTCCTAATGTAATATTTAATGTTTTAAATTGTTTCAAGATTTTAGAAACTGAGTTTATTCATAGATATTATGCTTCACCGGTAGATTGAGGACATGTTTTTTTGCTACTGTGGAGGGTAGGAGTGGAAGAGAATAGAAGTTTACATTAATAGCAAACACAGAGCTGTGTTAGGGATGGTTATAAGCACTTGACATATAATACTCTCACATCAACCCCACGAGGTAGGTTTTGTTAATACAACCACTTTACAGAAGAGAAAACTGTCAGGACACATAAGTGTAAGTGGTGAAACCAGTATGTGAACCTGGCAGTCTGGCTCCAGAGCTTCTGCTCCTAACCACGTATGGTGCTGCCACTCTACAGTATATTTCATTTACAAAAATTTCAGGTTATCTTCCATTCCTTTGGAAGGTTAAGGAAAACCTGTCAGGTCTTTCTTAATCCGACTGAAGTTGTGAAAAAAGATTTTGATTGTGTTGCCTTTAGGAAACTACAGTCGTCGGGAGGGAACAAGAGGCTCCAGCTGGAGCGCTCAGAATACTCCTCGAGGAACTTACAATGAAAGTCGCGGAGGCCAGAGCAATTTTAATAGGGGCCCTCTTCCACCTTTACGACCACTTAGTTCCACAGGTAAACATTCTTCCTACTTGATATTGCTGAGGGAGGGAAGTGAATCCTCATTTTCAAATTGTTAAATGTCATGTACTCTGATTCTGGTAGAGAATATTTTAGAATGTAAATGTGTAATTCTAAAGTCAATTTAATTTTATATCTGAATGAGTGCCCAATGTACATTTTCTATAGAAATAATCAAAATTGTGGATTCTGAACTTTGTGTGTAGTCTGAGCAGTTTCATGGTGATGTGCGCTGTTTTTCTATTTTAATAATGAAAGCCAACCCTTAGGTACATTTTTGACCAAAGTATTTTAAGAACAGACATATCGTCATAAGGTGTCTTCTATTCTTAGTTACTGTATTATATTGTGTGTATAAGCATATAACCCTTAACAGCTTTATTTGAGATGTTGTACTCATATATGAAACAATTTACCTATTTAAAGAGGACAATTCACACTGGTCTTCAACAATCCAAACTTGTACGTGGATTTTAAAGGAGCAAAGAATAATTTCTGTTTTGGTTTGAGCTCAGTGTTACAGGTGAGTCTTCATCTAGTGGGAAAGGAAAGGGTGTTGCACCTAACACTGTGTTCTTTCTTTTATAGGCTACCGCCCAAGTCCTCGTGACCGGGCTTCAAGAGGCCGTGGGGGACTTGGACCTTCCTGGGCAAGTGCAAATAGCGGCAGTGGAGGCTCAAGAGGAAAGTTTGTCAGTGGAGGCAGTGGTAGAGGTCGTCATGTACGGTCCTTTACACGGTAGAAGTTATTTTGGGAACATCCTAAGTATATATGAACATTTCATGACAACAAAAAAAATAAAATAAGACATTGAAGGACCAACTTAACCTTTTAGCAGTTACCTGGAAACTCTGAAAAAATATTTTTATCTGAAGAAAGCAGATTTTGTTTGATACATAACACAAGATTTCAATAAAAATCCAAACTTTGTATGTATGTTTTTATATATTTTTTCTCCTTCTTATACAAGACTAGAAAATTTCTTAGGTAGAAAAATGAATGATGAAATTACTTTTGTCTTAGTGTATACCTTGCCTAGACCACAGATGTTCCCAATATTTCCTCAGCTCATGGTGCCCTTTAGCGTTTCAGTAATTTTTTTTTTTTGGCACATCTAGGACTAAAGAAATGCATAATACTTCCATTTATTAAGCAGTCAGGTCCAAACAACTTAATAAGAATTTATATCTTAAGCATTAGTAACTGTGGACACTGTACAGCTTCTCACCCCTTGGAATCAGCGTGGATCGACACTGCTACTAGCATTTCCAGTTCCACTATGCTTTTTGCACAGTACTTTTGATCACAACTGCTGAAAACCCAGTTTTTAAAAGATACACTGTCATGGGAAGAAATATAAAGCCACCTAATATTGAAAAGATAAACTACCTCACCCCAGTAGTTGGTGTTATGTCCAATAGATGTGTTCCCCTCAAAAATTTGAAACAAACCCTGACCCTTCTGCTAATTTACTAGGGTGCCCTGATACATAGTTTGGGGAACCTTTTTGACTGTAACAAAAGAAACACAACGTTCTTCTGTACATTAGAAATGTGTATGTACTTTGTGTTTCAGCTTTATACTTATACCTACATTTGCTATTTTATTACAGTTATCTAAAGCCTAAAATGAGGTGTGTCCTAATAGTTATTTTGGGAGTCCAAAATATCTAATAAAATGTGGACTTTATATACAGAAATAAAGTTTGTAACAGAAAATAGCCATATTTTCCCCAAGAGATAACACTGAGCCTATATAACTGACATAATAGAGACTTCTCGCCCAGGCGGTGTGGCTCAGTGGTTGAGTGTGGACCCATGAATCAAGAGGTCACCTGTTCAATTCCTAGTAGGGGCACACCCCCAAGTTGCAAGCGTGATCCCGGGAGGTGGGGGGGTGGGCAGTGAGGGGATGGAGGGTGTGCAGGAGGTGCAGGAGGCAGCTGCAGCCGGTGGATGTTTCTCATCAATGTTTCTTCTCTCTCCCTCTCTCAAATCAATAAAAAATAAATAAAAATAAAGACTTAAACAACAAAGTGTATGAGTCTCACTTCATTCCTTTATCATCATGTTTTGCTGAACTATTTGTGAATGAATACAATGTTTGTTAGAACGCCTTTAATAAAAGCTCAGCTCTAAAGACTGTGATGTTTAAGTGAAAAGTAAAGGAAATCTCATATCCCTAATGGCCTCAAAAAAACCAGGATAACTAAACCCCTTTCAATTCTCAAACCTAATAAGCTCATCTCTAAAGATAACATTCACATTGGATAGAATTCAAAGTTTGTCCCTAATACCTGACCAAATACATGTAATAATTGTTTCTTTTTTTTTTTTTTTAAATATATTTTATTGATTTTTTACAGAGAGGAAGGGAGAGAGAGATAGAGAGTTAGAAACATCGATGGGAGAGAAACATCGATCAGCCGCCTCCTGCACATCTCCTACTGGGGATGCGCCCGCACCCCAGGTACATGCCCTTGACCGGAATCGAACCTGGGACCTTTCAGTCCGCAGGCCGACGCTCTATCCACTGAGCCAAACCGGTTTCGGCAATAATTGTTTCTTAAGTAATTACATTTGTTAATAAAATATGGCTATATGTACATTTTTTTTAATGGAATGCTTCATAAATTTGTGTCATCCTTGTGTAGGGGCCATGCTAATCTCTGTATTGTTCCAATTTTAGTATATGTACCACCAAAGCAAGCACTATAGGTACATTTCTTGATTTGCTTTTTAGCTTTAAGTTGAATATAATCTTTGAGAAATATCAGAGTGTTGTATATGCTATTTGTTCGTGTAACACTCAGGAATTCACGCCAGCCAAAGTAATAAATTAGTACTGTAGAAGCAAATTATACCTACATTTGCTATTTTATTACAGTTATCTAAAGCCTAAAATGAGGTGTGTCCTAATAGTTATTTTGGGAATCCAAATATCTAATAAAATCTGGACTTTATATACAGAAATAAAGTTTATAACAGACACTAGGCATATCGATGCTGTTGTAGATGGCAAGATTTTATTTTTCTTATGGTCATATTCCATTTATGTGCATCATTAAAAATGTCCTGATTACCTAATAATCTTAGATAAATGGGAAGCTAAGGAATTCAGCATGTTGACTATCCCTTTCATGCATTATTACTCAGTCTTTATAACAGTCCAGCAAAGGAGGTATTATCCTAATTTTACAGATGTAGAAACCTAAGGAACTTGATTTAAAAGTGATAACAGGTTTTAAAACGATGTTGGCTAGCTTCTAATTTTTTTTAAAAGTAACTTGTTTTTCAATTACAGTTGCTGTGCAATATTGTATCAGTCCTAGGTGTATAACCCAGTGATTAGACATTTATATAACACAGGAAGGGATCACCCGATAAATCTTGTACCCATCTGACACCATACATAGTTACTACAATATTATTGACCTCCCCATGGCTATTCTGTAACCACCGATTTGTACTTCTTAATCCCTTCACTTCTTTCACTCATCCCTCCAACCCTCCTCCCGTCTGGCAACCATCACAATGTTTTCTGTATCTGAGTCTCAGTTCTGCTTGTTCAGATACTTTTTCATATTCCGCATATAAGTGAAATCATGGCATTGTCCTCTGACTCCACTCCGCACAACACACACTAGATATATCCATGCTGTTGTAGATGGCAAGATTTTATTTTTTCTTATGGTTGTCATATTCCATTTGTGTGCATCACTTCTTTATTCATCTACTGATGGACACTTAGGTTGCTTCCATATCTTGGCTATTGTAAACAATGCTGCAATGAATAGTTTTGGTTTATCATTTTGTGTGTGTATTTTTAAAAAAAATAAATACCCAGAAGCAGAATCCCTGGGTCCTTCTTTGTCTCCTGTTACAGCTTTTGTTTTAAAGTCTATTTTGTCTGGTATAAGTATTGCTATCCCTGCTTTTTAAATTATATTTCCATTTTCATAAAATATCTTTTTCCATCTCTTCCAGTCTGTGTCTTTTATTTCAAGTGGGTCTCTTGTACAAAGCATATGTAATGGTCTTGCTTTGTTATCCCTTCAGACATAGTATGTCTTTTCATTGGAAAACTTAACCATTTGCATTTAAAGTAATTGTTGATAAATATGTATTTATAGCCATTTTTATTCATGTTTTTTTAATTAAAAAATCCTCACTGGAGGATATGCTTATTGATTGGGGGGGGGGGGGGCGAAGGTATCCATTGGTTGCCTTCCATATGTGCCCCGACCCTTAACCTTTCTGTATATGGGACAATACTCCAACCAACTGAGCCACACCAGCCAGGGCTATTCATGTTTTTTTTTTTTTTTTTTTTATCTTTTTCTCCTTAAAAAAAGACCCTTTAATACTTTTTGTAATAATGGTTTGGTGGTGGTGAGCTTCTTTAGCCCCTTCTTGTCTGGGAAGCTCTTACCTGTCCTTTGATTCTGAATGTTAGACTTGCTGGATGGAGTAATCTGGAATGTAGCTCCTTGTCTTTTCATCACTTTGAATAATTCCTGCCAATCCTTTCTGACCCTAATGGAACCCAGGACCCTTCACTCCGCAGGCCGACGCTCTACCCACTGAGCCAAACCGGCCAGGGCCTAAATCCCTTTCTGAATTGAACCACCAACCTGTAAGAAACCTGGAAGCGCTTCCAGAGAAACGCAAAGGGCCACGTGCCGGAAGGTCGGCCAATCAGAGCCGGGCTGGGCCAGGCGCCGCCAAGGAGGTAGTGCGCACGCGCGCGGGCTCTTCCCCCATTGGCTGCGCGGAAGCGGGATCTTTGAGCTCTCGCGGTGCGGGGAGCTGTCTACCCCGGTTCCTCCCGCGGACAACTCCGCTTCCTTCGGGTCCTCGCCCGTGGCTTCCCCGGAGAACCGCCCGGCGACAGCCTGTAGGCTCGCGTGGAGCTCCGCGAGGAGAGGCCTCCGAGGGAGGAGGGAAGGTCGGCGGCGAAGCAGGCGGGGCCGCCTCCTGCGGGTCCCGGGGGCGATCTGAGGTGTGGGGCGCCCCTGGCCGCGGGTCCTGGGGGGCGGGGGCGGCGGTGGGGGGTGCGTTTTTGGCGGAGCCTCCGGGAGCGGGAACTGCGGGCGGTGATGCCTCCGCGTCCGCTCGGCCGGGCCGTTGCTGACTGCCCGGTGGCGTTTCTTCCCCCGGGTTGGCCCACGCCCTCACGGTGTTGATCATTAGCGGGGGTTTTGTAGGCCGGTTCAGTGGGCCATGACGTCAGAAGAGCAGGTGAAGCTCACAGCCGCAGAGGCGGCGGTGGATGGTTCTTGGTGGTTTGTTTACATCCTTGCTCCCGGGGGTTCGGATGGGGGCACCCCTCCCACCTTCAAAGCCACACGAGCCCACAGATTTCGGTCACGACCCCCCTGGTCGAGCTACACCCTTCCCTGCCCCGCCTCACAGGGCCTTGTGTGTTAAGCATCCAGTAGTAATTAGACATGGTATTATTACAGATAACCTAGGGTGCTTACTGTGTGTAAGCTTTGTCCTAAGTGCTTGCAGTGTTTCATTTAACCCAACAGCACCGTGAGTCATTATGATTGCTGTACCCCCTATTATAGATGAAGAAATGGAGACACAGAGATTAGGCACACTGCGCAGAGTCACACACCAGGAAGTGTCAGTCCAGGTGTTCACCTTATATTCAGGTTTTTACCCTTAAAGCTGTATTCTTAGTGACGACATGACACTGTTACCTTCAAAGATGTGTTCGTCATTATTCTCTGCATTGCCCCAAAGTTCAGGCTTTCTGATGTGTGGCAGCTGTCAGCCATTGACTAGGGAGGACAGAAGCAGGTAGGGTGTTCGCATCATCTCAGAACTTGTAGCATCCCAGTAGGGCTGCCAAGTGGGCATTATTTCTTTATTTTTTTATTATTTTTTAAATATATTATTGATTTCAAAGAGGAAGGGAGAGGGAGAGAAACATTAAGGGTGGGCTGCCTCCTGCACGCCCCCTATTGGGGAACAAGCCCGCAACCAAGGTACTTGCCCTTGACTGGAATGGAACCTGGGACCTTTCAGTCCTCAAGCCCACGCTCTGTTCACTGAGCCAAACCAGCTACAGCCAAATGGGCATTATTTCCCAGGGCCTGGGCAAAGGGCTCAGATAGTTCTAATTTAAGAGGTGGCAAGGAAGCTGAAATAGTTAGGGAGAAATATACTGATGCCTGCAGTTTTAAATGTGTTAGGTTAGGTGACTGATGGATGTAAATGGCAGAGCTAGAATTCAAGTCAATTTAGAATCTGTTTTCTGAACCACCACCACTCGGTGCTGCTTCTCTCTTGCCTACATTCTCAAATTCATTTAAAAAAAAAATAGGATAAATAGGAGGGTTGAAGAATTAGAAATCGTGTATTAGGTCTGGAAGGGTTTCAGGGTTTAAGGTGGTGATGAAAGAAATTTTACCATCTAGTCCATTCTCTTTATTTTACAAATGAGGGAATTGATATCCAGAGAGTTTAAATAGTTTGCCCAAAGTTTCTAGCTGCTGTATTTTTCTAGTGTTCTTTTTAAAAGCAGTTTTGGTCAGAATTTTCAGAGTTTTACAGGGGGATCTGACTAAATGCAGAAAATAAAACCCAATTTCATGATGTGGACATCATTTTTATTAATGATGTCGAGAATTTATTACTTTAATTAAGTAGACTCATCATTATCTTGTTATTTCAGTTGAGCTATTGTCATCTAAAAGCCCCTTGAGTTTTTCCATATAAACTTTCTATTGTTCTATTTCATTTGACCATTAAGGGTCTAACATTTGTATGTTGTAATTCATCATGTTGCAGTTGTCAATTATGTATCCAGGGACATGTAATATTCTGTTGGCCCATTTTAAAGGGGATGAGGTTAGTGAGGTTATTTTGGCATGTCTTATTTAGACAGAATCTGTATTGACCACTGCTATTGGTAAATACTGCTTCTCAAGTACACATAGTTACAAACCAATTTTGATTAAAACCATTAATTTGCTCTAAGATTGTGTTAATAGAGATCTATTTTGCCCTTGAATAAGAAAGTAGAGAATGCCCTCCACTGCTAACCCCTCAAACTGTACAAGGGCTACCCAGCACAATGTGAATGTCCCCACTCACCACGGAAACCGAGGCAGAAAGACCTGAATCTAGTCAGACTTATGGGAGATTTTTGTTTTTGGTATTTTTCAGGTTAGTACTGCTGAACATGAGACGATCTGCAGCACCAAGTCAGTTGCAGGGGAAACCCTTCAAAAAACCAAAATTTATACCGCCAGCAAGAAGTAATCCAAGTCTGAATGAAGAGATTACAAAGCTGGATCCAGATATGCAATTGTCTGAGGTAAAAAAAAAAAAAAATTAATTAATTAATTAAAGGAAGCAATATAGAGAAGCATGTATTTGTAAAAAAATGCCATCTAAAGAGTTAACAGTACTTACTGCCTATAGGAATTTTCAGTTGACAAAGTCCTACCAACGCCTTACAAATTATTACGATTTTTTAAAAAAAGGAATGACATACAGTTGGGTCCATAAAATAAAATTCTGGCAACAGTAAAAAATACCGTACCTCTGTGAGGAAAGGGGTGGAGATTCTTGTAAAAAATTATTCTTATTGGTGTTCTTTTTTTCCTTTTAAATTGATTTTAGAGAGAGGAAGGGAGAGGGAGAGAGAGAGATAAATATCAATGATGGGAGAGAATCATTGATGGGCTGCCTCCTGGATGCCCCCTACTGGGGATCAAGCCCACAACCCAGGCATGTGCCCTGACTGGGAATTGAGCTGAGACCTCCTGGTTCATACGTCGATGCTCAACCACTGAGCCACACGGGTTGGGCTCTTTTTTTTCTTTTTTCTAATCTTCACTCGAGAATATTTTTCCATTGATTTTTAGAGAGAGTGGAAGGCGCGAAGGGGTGAGGGGAGAGAGAGAAAGAGAAACATTGATGAGAGAGACACATTGCTTGGTTGCCTCCCGCACACACCCTGACTAGGATTGGGACTCGAACCCTCAACCCAGGTGTTTGCCCTTGACTGGGAATCAAACCTGTGACCTTTCAGTGCGTGGCTGACACTCTAACTAGGGAGCCACACTGGCCCGGGTGATTTTTGTTCTTTTTAAAGATACCATATAAATAAATGAAAACTTTAAATAAGGCAGTTTAAAGACAAGCATGTAAATAATGATTTATATCATTATTCTGGACATTTCATTTTACTTGTAAAGAGTAAATGTGCCCTGGCCACATTGGCTCAGTGGACAGAGCATTGGCCCTTGGACTGAAGGGATATGGGTTTGATTCCGGTTAAGGGCAAGTACCTCGGTTGCAGGCTTGATCCCCGGGCCCAATTGGGGCATGTACAACCAATCGATGTTTCTCTGTCTTTCCCTCTCACTCTCCCTTCCAATCTTTCTAAAAACCAATGGAAAACATCCTTGGGTGAAGATAAACCAAAAAAAAAATAAAAAATTAAATGCTTGAAGCAGTCTTAATATATGCTCTTTACTACTAAGAGAAAGAATTGTTTTGATCTTAGATATATAGAAGTGAAATAAAAAATATATAAAACAGGCAATCCACACTTCTGCTACTCTATAATTCTCTGATCTATTTATGCTATGGAGGTTAAAGTCTACTAATACATTTTTTTTCTTTTTTATTGTGAGTTGTTATTTTTTTTAAAATTCAAACATACTGTGGTAGACAGAAAAATGGCTCTCTAAAAATGTCCATATCTTGCCCAGCTGGTGTGGCTCAGTGGTTGAGCATCGACCCATGACCCAGGAGGTCGTGGTTTGATTCCCAACATGGCACATGCCCGGGTTTCAGACTCAATGTACTTTAGGGGGCATGCAGGAGGCAGCCCATTGATGATTCTCTCTCATCATTGATATTTCTATCTATTCCTTCCTCTTTCTGAAATCAATAAAAACATATTTAAAACGTCCATGTCCTAATCCTTGGAACTTGTGAATATGTTACCTCACATGGTAGAAGGGACTTTTTGACTAAGTGATTAATGTTAAGGACCTTGAGGTGGGGTAGTTATCCTGGATTGTCTTGGTCGCCCCATATAATGGTCCTGAAAAGTAGAGAAGGGAGCCCTGGCCAGTGTGGCTTAGTCGGTTGGGCGTTGTCTCATGCACTGAAAGGTTTCTAATTTGATTCCCAGTTAGGGCATATGCCCGGGTTGCAGGCTCAATCCCTAAAGGGGGGCGTGCAGGGGACAGCTGATCAATGTTTCACTCTCACGTTGATGCTTCCTAAATTTGTAGCTTTTTTTTTTTTTTAAACTTGTAGCTCTTTTTAAATTAGGTATCTGGCCGAAACCGGTTTGGCTCGGTGGATAGAGCGTCGGCCTGTGGACTGAAGGGTCCCAGGTTCGATTCCGGTCAAGGGCATGTACCTTGGTTGCGGGCACATCCCCAGTGGGAGATGTGCAGGAGGCAGCTGATCGATGTTTCTTTCTCATCGATGTTTCTGACTCTCTGTCTCCCTTCTTCTCTGTAAAAAATCAATAAAATATATATAAAATAAATAAATAAATAAATAAAATAAATTAGGTATCTGTTATGTAAAAATATGGAAAATTAGATTAAATTTCTGCATAAAATACATACTTCGTTCTTTTAGGTTGCTGCAGATAATACTCTTCTCCAATCACAAGCTGATCCCACAATATACAGTTTAAATCTTCTGCCTGCTGAAGACAGTGGCAGAGAAATGAATCACGGGGAAACATGTGCAGTGCCAGCATTTAACCTACATCATTCAGGTAAGGCTGTGCTTTTTAGTAATCAGGTTTACACTTGACCAGTTTTATTACAGTACTAGAAGCCCAATGCACGAAATTCGTGCAAGGGGCTCGGCCCTTGCAGCCCCAGCTGCCTTGTGGCCCTGCCCCTGCCTACTGGTCGTTCCAGAAGGTCGTTCCGCCGTCCAGTCTAATTAGCATATTAGCTCTTTATTACATAGGCTTATTTAAACTGATTACTTAGAATGAATATGTACATTTGAAAGTTATTGATACAATACTACTAGATTGTTGGCAATTCAGATTTTTGTTGTCATAATTTATCTTTAATGATTGCATTAATCATGTAATTCAAATCTTGTACTTTATAATAGGTGTATGTCTAATACTGTTCATTGTAAAGGTATTGGTCAAATATGGTCTTTGCCTCAAGTACCAAAAGGTGTTTAAAGATTAAAAAAACAAATTTTCTAAAAAAACATGTTAACAATACTAAAATTGGAGAGGTGAACTTGAAATAAATGAAATTGTTAAATCATTATAGTCCATGGAGTAACTTCTGATCAGTTAGATGGGAATTATGAAGGTATATAATTGCAGTAAAAGCAAGCACTTAACAAATGTTCCCTCTCTCCATTGTTGAATTGAGTTAAAATAATGGCTATGGTTCTTTTTGAATCTAATAGGCCAGTATTTTTCAGATAATTAAAAAAATAATGAAGATTGTTCACAGATGTTTATTTGGCCTTGTGAAAACCAACATCAAAACTACAGTTTTCCAAATTGTATTTTATTAATTTTTGGTTGAATAAGCATATTCAGGGAGAGAGCCCCATCTGCTGGCTTGTAGAATTGTAACTGCCATCCTTAAGATACCAGTGTAAATCAACAAAAAGTGCCTTCATTGCTTAACCCTTTTCAAGGAAGTTCTTTTTTTTTTTAATACTTTTATATTTTTTTTATTGATTTCAGAGAGGAAGGAAGAGAGAGTGAGATAGAAAGATCCATGATGAGAGAGAATCATGGATTGGCTGCCTCCTGCAAGTTCCCCACTGGGGATCGAGCCCACAACCTGGGCATATGCCCTTGACTGGAATCGAACCTGGGACCTTTCGGTTCGCTGGCCGAAGCTCTATCCACTGAGCCAAACCGGCCAGGGCTTCAAGGAAGTTCTTGAGCTTGATGATGATTAATTTTACCTATAAATGGTTCATTTCTTGGTGGGGCAGAAAGGAATTTTGTATTTCCCCAATTGGCCAGAATCATTGGTACCATTTATGCTCCTCAGAACTTAAAAGTGGGGAAGGACTTTTGGAGCTGGTACCAATTCAGGGAGATTTGTAGAAACAGTTCTGGGCATGGCAGTGTAGCTGCTGCCATGTTTCACTGATTTGCTCTCATTTCTTCCTACCTTACTTTCTCCCTCTTTTCTTCTATCTTTGTTAGATGAATGTCCTATTTTCCCAGTCTTTCATCTCTACTGTCAGGCCTGTGGCAGATAATGATCATGCATGCCTGTTTTTTTGTTTTTGGTTTTTCTATCATGGTAACTAATATCTTCCCCAGCGAATGATGTTTAGACTCCACAGTATGTTACATTCCTTGTTACTGGTTTGGGGTTCCATTTGTGTTCTATGGTTTCTTGTTCTCTTCCCTGCTAACTGTGAGAAGAGAGTTAAGAGTTAAGATAAACTGAAGAGTTTACTTAATTTACTCAACCTCTAATCCCTTAATCCTTCTCCGATTTAATGCATTTACTGGACTGGGGAACCTGTGCCAACCTCCTGACACCCCCCTGCCTGTCATTCAGAGAGAGAGGTTAATTGGGGAAAAGAGCATTGTAAGAAGCATCTTGCTTTCTATAGTGATTGCTGAAGAAAGATGTTGCATATAGAAAAGCACGGAGCCCTAGCTGGTTTGGCTCAGTGGGTAGAGTGTCTGGAAGGACGCCTGGTCTAATTAGCATATTACGCTTTTATTATTATAGATGTGTGTGTGTGTGTATGTACGTACATATATAGATATATGTTTTTATTTCAGAGAGAGGGAAAGGGAGAGAGCAATGGAAACATCAACAATGAGAATCTTCAATGGGCTGCCTCCTGCATGTCCCCTACTGGGGGTTGAGCCTGTAATCCAGGCATGTGCCCAGACCAGGAATCGAACCATGACCTCCTGGTTCATGGGTTGACACTCAGCCACTGAGCCACAATGGGCCGGGAAAAAATTCACCATTTTAACCATTTTAAAGTGTGCAAGTCAGTGGCATTTAGCACATTTACAGTGTTTTGCAACCATTACAATATCTAGTTTCAGAACATTTTCATCACACTAAAAGCAATCCCAGGGCCAATTAATCAGTCAACTCATCATTCCCCACTCTCTCCCCAGCTCTGGTAACCACTAATCTGCTTTCGGTCTCTATGGTTTTGCCTGTTTTGGACATTTCATATGAATAGAATCCTACAATATATAGTTCCTTGTGACCTTTTTTGTTTTTTTAAAAAAAGATAGGTAATGAGTGCACATGGTAAAAAATTCAGAAGTCGTGAAGAATACAGTAATAGTAAGAAGTCCTCTTTCCCTGATCCTTCGCCATCTAGTTTCTTTCTCCAGAGGCAACCAGTTACCAGTATTTGGGTATCTATGAGATATTTTGTACATTTGGAAACATTTGTATGTAATATATTTTCCCCATATAAATTATTGTTCACTAGCTGCACTGTTCTATATTTTGCATTTTTACTGTAACAGTCTGTCTTTGAAATCTTTTTGTCAGTACATTTAGAACTACCTCTTTCTATTTAAAAACTACATAATATCCTATTGTATGGGTTTGCCAAGTATATTTAACCAGAGCCTTATTGGATTGCTTAGCTTTTTTGTTATTACAAACAAAGCTATAGTGAATATACAGTATATATATTTTTGTTTTTTATTGATTAAGGTATTACATATGTGTCCTTATCCCCCCATTGCCCCCTTACTCCCCTGGTGTCTGTGTCCATTGGTTAGGCCTATATGCATGCATACAAGTCCTTTGGTTGATTTCTCCCCCTTACTCACACCCTCCCCTACCTTCCCTCTGAGGTTTGACGGTCTGATCAAATATCAATGTATTATAAACATAGGTAAGACTATATCAATAGGGTAAATACATTGGAGTAGGGTGCTGGTCTCAAGGTGTGTGCATTTGTCATTTTGACAGATAATGATGAATTGCCTTCTGAAGATACTACAACTTTATATTCCCACCAGCAATGTATGAACAGTGCATATGTCATTTATTGTGATGCTCAAGCCATATGAAAGTACATACAGGCATACCTCGTTTTATTGCACTTTGTTTTATTGGGCTTTGCAAATAATGTGTTTTACAAATTGAAGGTTTGTGGCAACCCTGTATTGAGCAGTTCTGTTGATTCCATTTTTCAATAGTATTTGTTCACTTTTGTGTCTCTGGGTCACATTTTGGTAATTCTCACAATATTTCAGAATTTTTTATTACTGTTATACTTGTTGTGATTTGTGATCAGTACAAATTGTCAGTTACAGCCCTAGCTGGTTTGGCTCAGTGGATAGAGTGTCAGCCTGTGGACTGAAGGGTCCCAGGTTCGATTCTGGTCAAGGGCACATGCCCGGTTGCAGGCTCAATCCCCAGTAGGAGGTAGCCGATCAATGATTCTCTCTTACTGATGTTTCTATCTCTCTCTCCCTCTCCCTTCCTCTTGGAAATCAATAAAAAAATATTTTTAAAAATGGTCAGTTATAAAATAGTAACAAGGTATAGTCAGTATTGTAATGACTATGTATGGTGACAGGTGGGTACTAGACTTATCAGGGAAATCACTTTGTAAATTGTAAGTCTGAGTACTATGCTGTACACCTGAAACTAATATAATATTGAATGTCAACTGTAATTATAAAACAAAAACAAACTTGATGTGATAGTGTTCTATTTCTGCCCCTAACAAAAGGAATTGGTTTATCTGAACTGGCCTGTCTGGAGGCCTCTGGGCTCCTACTCTGAAAGACCCAACTCCTCGAGGACATAGGTTACAGATTATGTAGGGCAAAATCACAAGGCACCAAGGGCCAGCGGCTAGGGGGTTGAGGGTCATAGTAGGAGCTGATTGGTCAGAGGCGAGATAAGGGTAATAAATCATTCCTTCAGGTCTTGAGGACAACTCCCAGGTCAGCTGGGTGTCCAGAACTACTTTCAAGAACAAGTAACCAAGAGGGTTTTCCTGCCTTAGGGCTCAGGAGCTGTTATCTTTAGCCTGCCAGGGGATTAAACCTTAGGGTGATCATTACTCAGAACTGGGCTATTGTCTTCTGCTGTCTCAGGAGTCAAGGATCATCAGGGCAGTGAAGCTAGCTGAGAGAGAGAAGAAAAATATGATGGCTTTAAAACTACAGTTTAAATCAAATCAGAATTATACAGATCCTCAGTGATGTGGCCTTCGCCTAATTTGAATTAAGTATGGTAAACAGAGGGCTTCAGGCAGATACCCCTTAAGTCCCATTCTTTCTGGTTTGCCTAGCAAGAATTTGCCTGCCAGGTATGTTCCCCTCCTCCCCAACTACCTGTAAATCCTCCATTTTTCTGAAATCTAATACTCCTGTCCATCCCCCTTTCTCCTTTGTCCAAAATGTCTTATATACCCAGTGTTGCCTCACTGTCTTCGGAATTTTCATACCTCTGAAATTACCCATGCACATATATTAAAACCTTTTCTTCTGTAAAAACAATAAAATAAAATAAAAATTGAAGCCTGTCTGGTATGCTCAGTGGTTGAGCATCAACCTATGAACCAAGAGTCATGGTTTGATTCCTAGTCAGGGGACCTGCCTGGGTTTTGGTCTCTATCCCCAGTGTGGGGCGTGCAGAGGGCAGCCGATTAATGATTCTCTCTCATTATTGATGTTTCCATCTCTCTCTCTCCCTCTCTCCCTCTCTCCCTCTCCCCCTCTCCCCCTCTCTCCCTCTCTCCCTCTCCCCCTCTCCCCCTCTCCCCCTCTCCCTCTCCTTCTCTCCCTCTCCTTTCCTCTCTGAAATCAATAAAAATACATTAAAAAAAAGAAATCTGTCTTTCATTTTAATGCTGCCTAATGTAGACCATAGTATTGTAAAAAATAATATAAATGGAGCCATTTCAAAATGGAGTTGTAGCTGTCATCCCAGAGGAACTGCCTTGCCTGTATGTCTTAGTCCTCAAATCTTTGGAATGTTAAAACTGGGCAAAACAATATTTAATCTGAGCCTAAAGCAACATTGTGTTCCACAGAACTATTTGCAAAGATAACAAGAAAGCAGTTATTATGACTACTGTACTGAAAATTAAAGACATTTTTAAGAATCAGCATCATTCTTTTAGCTTATCTGTATCTACAGAAATTCCTTCCTTAGCTTATTAGCACCCTTGATTCTATTCATGTAATTATTCCCCTTTTCTGTCTCATAAATACCCCTTGCCTTCACCTCCTAATTGGAAGACTTTGGGTTTCTGTCTGAATCACTGCTTCCGGAATAGCTATTGTTTTGATCCTCAAGTAAATACTTGTTGTCTCTCGTTTTGCTAATTTATTTTTAGGTTAACAGTTTTGGAAGGTTTTACAAATGTAAAATATTAATGGATTTCCCCAGATCGATGTCCAGAATGCCACTTCACACGTCCATCAACAGTACTGAAGAGTGCTCTTTGCCCTGCCCCCTTATCTGCTCTTGACATTTTCACACTTTAAGAATTTTGCCAATCTTATGGAAGAAAGTCATTTTTACTATACATTTCCTTGATAATTTGGTGAGATTGAATGGTTTTTCATATTTTTATTAGCATTTTGTTTCTTAATATAATATCTGCATTTTCCCCCCAAAATAACAAAATATTATTTAAAGATAGTATATATCTTATATTCTTGTTTTTCTTTGCATATCTGTGGTCAGGTTGCTGGGATGAGTCAATTTTCAATTCCCATCTCTATGGACAATAATCATTACTATTTACAACAATTTATTGAGCAATAAAACTGACCAAAGGCAGTGAAAAGCTAGAACTACTAACAAATCAGACTACTCAGTAGGGTATGCCAGACAACACACCTTGCATTCCATAGTGAAACCCAAAATATGTCCAAAATGTGGTTGGGTCTGAGTTCTTTGTCTCATAAAACTGAAGAATGGATTCAGGGACAAAAATGGTGGGAAGAAAACAGAATTTATTGGAGGGGGAGGGGGGAACAAAGCTTGTGGGAGGAGATATGTGGACTTCCTGCTGCAAGACAGCAGGAAGGGGGCCCCAAATGGGTTACCCATTTAAGCTATTTGTTTAGGGCAGTGATGGCGAACCTTTTGAGCTCGGCGTGTCAGCATTTGGAAAAACCCTAACTTAACTCTGGTGCCGTGTCACATATAGAAATTTTTTGATCTTTGCAACGATAGTAAAACAAAGACTTATATTTTTGATATTTATTTTATATATTTAAATGCCATTTAACAAAGAAAAATCAACCAAAAAATTGCGTTTGCGTGTCACCTCTGACACGTGTGTCATAGGTTCGCCATCACTGGTTTAAGGGATGTTTATATACTCTGTTAGCTTCTGATTGGTCCCTTTAAGGCAGCGGTTCTCAGCCTGTGGGTCGCGACCCCTTTGGGGGTCAAACGACCCTTTCACAGGGGTCACCTAAGACCATCAGAAAACACATATATAATTACATATTGTTTTTGTGATTAATCACTATGCTTTAATTATGTTCAATTTGTAACAATGAAAATACATCCTGCATATCAGATATTTACATTACGGTTCATAACAGTAGCAAAATTACAGTTATGAAGTAGCAACGAAAATAATTTTATGGTTGGGGGTCGCCACAACATGAGGGAACTGTATTAAAGGGTTGAGGCATTAGGAAGGTTGAGAACCACTGCTTTAAGGAATTCTGGCAATATCCAATTATATCAAAGTTCAAGTTTCCACCTGTGGGAGGACCTGATTAAGGACTGCCACTTCAGGTCCCAGGTGACATCACTGTTCCCACCTGGCCAGGTCAAGGGTCAAGTTTTCCCAGCCCAGCTGGGTTTTGCCTCCACGTCTGACTTCCTTTCCCCCATCTCCATGTGGTCCCTGTCTGCATACCTAGTCCTCTTTTTCTATCTCATTAGAACACCCAGCAGTCTTTCCCTTTCTCCCTGATGGATCCACATTTAAAACTTCTTGCACATTGTGTGGCTCATATGAGAACTCAATACATTTAATTTGCTTCTCTCTATTGAAAGATTGAAAAACAAGGAATTGAAATTTTACAGTGTTTCTGCAGAACTACAGCTTCCTGAATAGAGGCTGTATCAGGTAGATTCACCTTCGTTTTCCTTGGGCCTGGCACAGTGCTTGGGAGGATTTTTAATGGCTGTTCAGTAATTGTTTGGTTGAATGGAACTGTGTTCAAATATGTTCTAATTCATTCTTTTATCTGGATAAACCTATATATCAGGAGAAAATAAGCTTATTTTGCTTACATTGTTATTTACCATATTTTCAGACAGGGATTAGAAAATATATTCTAAGCATGTAAACTGGTAGCCTTGCAAATGGCTGTTTGCTTTAGTAGTTGAGATTGTGTGAGTATAGCTAAATGAAAATCCCACCCCTTAATAATAGCAAAATAGTGATTTTGTGTGCAGTCTTAAGGCGAGATTATGCTGTTTTCACTGTGGATGGTGATTTTTACGCATGATAGAGCAGGCTAGCATATTCACATATGTTACAGCTAGAATAATACATTGCTTTAAAAACCTTTTTTTATCTGTTTTTTAGATTCATTGTTTGACAAAAATTTATTCTTAAGTAACTGAAAAACACACACACCGCAGTGGATACTGTAGATTGTAAAATGAAGGAGAAGCTTAGCTTTACTGTGGAGTCTGAGTCTGGGTGTAACCTAACTAGCTAGACGATATGCAATTCTTGATTGACAGCAGGACCAGCATTATGCAGATTTTGTAAGAGAGAATAGCAGCTCAGAAACCGTGGGCCTTGCTCAGTTAGGAATCACTACATTCACCACTCATGCTAGTTTTTATTTTTCTGTCTACTGGATTTGTAAACAAATAGGACAAAACAGTTCCTCTTTTGTTTTTATTAAAGTGATACTGCAGTGCAGTTTCAGTATCAGCTAAGCATACATATGTGGAAATCTGATATTCTCACCAAATTAGCTAATTTTTAGCTGTGTTCCATGCTTATCTCTAGACCGTTGTTTATTAAATCCTATCTTGAGCTGCTCTCTTTATACACAAGTGTGTTTTGCCTGTGCCTTCCTGTCTGTTTCAGTGAGAAGCTTTATGTAGGTCAGGCTTGGCTTAAGCAGATTTCCTGAACCTGCGTCAGCTTAAGCTGGAGGAATTTTAATAAACCCTCCCCTGTAGGCGTGGGCCTAAATGAGGCTAGCCTAGTTAAGCCTGATCTTTTTCCGTTTGTGAAAAGAGCTGAGCAGAGCTGAAGGCTGCATGGTGGTTTCAGAAACTGCTTCCTTAATTTGAGAAAAGAACAATGGTAGGAAAGGCTAGATCTTCCAATTTTACCTTATCTGAAAAGCTTGATTTGCTAAAACTTGTGAAGCCATATGTGAAAATCCTCGAAGAACACACTAATAAGCATTCAGTAATAGTGGAAAAGAATAGATGTTGGGATATCATAGCAGTTAACTATAATGCAATTGGAGTAGACCGCCCTCCTCGAACAGCGCAGGGCCTACGCACCCTTTACAAAAGGCTCAAAGAATATGCCAAACAGGAGCTATTGCAGCAAAAAGATACCCAATCAGATTTAAAAAGCAGTATTTCTGAGCCAACCAAGAAAGTTATGGAGATGATTCCCCAGATTTCCAGTCTTTGCCTGGTAAGAGACAGGAACCACATACAAAGGTAAGCTTTATTTTATTTTGTTGTGGAAAATTATGGCGCCTCCTATCTATTGGGCTCTGGCTTAGTTGTGACAGAGATATGCATAGTAAGCATCCCCACACGGGAGCAATGAATAGTGTCTTTGTTTTGCGTTCTAAAAAAAGAAAAGTGAGGCTATAAGGAATTTTCCTGCTGCATTTCATTTAAGTCACTTTTATTGTCTTCCCTTCCCCCTTCCCTCCTTCTGTAGTTTCTAAAAAGTAAAGATTAGGGAGGAATAATTGGGATGAAATTTGTGACATCTGTTCATAAACTTTTTAAGCTTTAAAATTAAATTATGTAATTAGCTGAGAGAGAGAGACCTTTTTAAGATTTCATTTAAGGTTACATTTCATTGGAATTTTCAGTTTCATAGAAAGTTAGTTGCAGGAGAAATGGAACCCTTGCTTGTATGTGAAATTGTCACTGTCTCCACTTATTGAATATTCTTTGAGCTAAAAAACTAAAATCAATAATTAAGTAAACTTATTAATGGTATTATTGCATATGTTAAGACAGTTTAAGTTATTTTTTAACATATTTAAAATAAACACAAGGAAAGGAATTAATGCCTAATTAGGGATTCAGGTTACTTAATAAAAATCTAAAGTTTTTGTGTATTTATTAATGGTATAGTTTCACATTGATCGTGGGTCACATAGGAAAGGACAGGTTTTCACAAATTGCTTTGCAAGGATATCAAACTATGCATTTTAATATACCAATAAGAACAACTGGTTTCATAAAGTGTTAGAAACATTTTGTTGTTTTTAAATTTATGCTCTACATAACTACTTGCCTTGGAATCTTAAAAACTATTACCTTACTACTGATTCAAATTTTAACCCCTGGGAAAAGATAAAAATGGTAGCTACATTTTTCTGAGCCATTTAGGGTAATTTAAACAAGTTGTAAACTTCTTGTTAGTTGAGAGACCTTTCAAATAAAGCTTTACAATGTGCTTTTCTATTAGTGGGAGAGTCATTATATAAGCACATTTATTGATTACCTGTGAAATCTTTTTGAAGTTAGGAGAGAAACAGGGAAAAGAACCTTTTAACCAAACATATTTGTTACTTTGATAATTTACTGGGATCAGTTTTTGAGCCAAGCTTCTTACCATCTACTGCTTATTTCTAGTTGATAGCATAGTAAAAAAAATACCACTAGTGGGAATCCAGGACATGGATACACAATGTATTAAATTATGAGGCCACTGCTTAAAATGTTCACTGAGATGACAAATGATTAAATCCTAACATGCTGGATGTCAGAAACCTCCACAGTAAGACTGTTTTATACTGTGTTAGTTATTACTTTTTCTCCTCAAACCATAAGAAAAGTTGCTTCTGCGTTACAGGTATAAAACCATCTTTTGGGTATTAAGTATAGACTTTTGTAATTTGAAAACTACACATGGGAACTATAGTTTCAGTTAGTTGCATATTTTAAAAACTGAGTATAAAAGAGAAATAAGATAAAAGTATCTTTATATTTTGACCATTTGTATGTGTATGTATGTAACATACAATCTTTTGGGACATTTCTCTGATAAAAGGAATTAATTGATTCATGTATTTTTATACCTACTATTTAAACAATAACAATTTTTCATATTTTAAAGTGAAAAATATTAGAAATAAGCCATTTTAATGCTTGCTTATGTTAGTGTCTACACTGTCATTTTTCATATTAGTGTTTTCATGTAATATATTGATATATTTAATGTGCTTATACTTATTTGACATAGTCTTGAATCTTGATAATTATCTCACAAGTTTATAATTATTCTATAATTTTAATTATGCTTCTGTATAAACATGCCTGCTAATCTCACCAGTCTCTCCATTCTTAGTAAGGAAAATCTTACTGTTTATATTATTTAATATATTTTAAAAATATACACATATTTGGTTAGGCTATCTCTGTAACACATTGATTTATGTCTTTATTTTTACTTCTCTCGAATATCAAATTATATTTTGTGTTTTTGTAACACAATTGATTCTTACAATCCATATTTCTAAATTTTAGAAACCCTTCTATCATTTTTGTGACTTTCTCTAAAACATTTTTTATATGATGACCTTACTTATAATGTTTCCACTAAAATGGAATAGAATATTCCAGATATAAGGCATATTTTTAATTTACATGAGAGTATAATGTATATGTCTAATTGTATTATACTCTATTATTGTACATATTAATTTGGAATAGTTATTGTGTAAATTTTTTAAATTTAACCTGCAGTTTTAATATTTATCCGTTATAGGTTTTAGAGATGTTAATAAAAGTAAATCTTACCAATTTGATTTACATTTATATTCTATCATTTTGCTTTCAAAAATCATAAGATGATAGCCCAACCAGTTTGGCTCAGTGGTTGAGCATTAACCCACGAACCAGGAGGTAACGGTTCAATTCCTGGTCAGGGCACATGCTGGGGTTGCGAGCTTGGTCCCCAGTGAGTGCGTGCAGAAGGCAGCCAATCGATGATTCTCTCTCATCATTGATGTTTTTCTCTCTCTCTCTCCTTCTCTCTCTTCCTCTCTGAAATCAATAAAAATATTTTTTAACATAAAATAAAATTATAAGATGACAAAAGAAGTTATGAAAATGGATGATTTATATAATCTACAAATAGGTTTTTTATAGCATACTATATATTTCATTTGTATCCCTTAGACAAACATCTGATATTATTGACAATTTAATGCCATTAGTAAGTGACATAGGGGGATTTTAAATTTTTTTCTAAGTTCTACTTAAACTGTGCTACTTATCATTTGTGAAATGTCCTGTAAGTAACGTTAATATAGCACTTCCATTAATATTCTAATAATCTCTTTCCCTTTCTAATTTTTATTTTTAAGTAAGGCAGAAGCAAAAATTTAAAAATACCCCTCAAGAAACAGGATTATATATTCTTAACAGCTTCATGGTATAACTGAAATAATTTTTTTAAAAACAACTTTAAGGTACATTATATTTACATAATACAATATTAATAAACTATGCTAAAACTGTTGATGCCTGTACAGTTTTATGGAAATAACATGTAAATTTAATGAACTTTCAATGTATTGTATACAGCCTATTTAAAAACATTACACTAACGTAACCGTTTTTATCTATATTTAATCATGCCACATATGATGAGCACCTACCAGGTTTCAAGTATAGTCTTATGCTAGGTGCTGGGGATGTAGTGGTCAATATAAACCCTTGGCCGGTTAACTTTACCAATGGTTGAGAGACTGAGAGAACAACTGAGTCATGTGGTTTAGAATAGGTAAGATTAAACACCATTGCACCTGAAATTAGATAGTTAGGATAACCCTGATGGCATCTGAAGCCATACACAATTTTGATTTTTTTCTTTCTTTTGACAAATGCAGAACACATTGCTTCTCATAGATGCCCTTCCAGTATCCTCCTAGAAGTCTTGGAACTTGGTGATTTTTAGATCAGTCCAGAAGAGCAGAAGCAGATCAAGGGCAAAGGGATAGGGACAGCAAGGCCCAGAATACAATTAAAAAACGTCAGGCTTGTAGGAGCAATTGGTGTCTCTTTGAAACCATTAAAAATGGCTTTTCTTTTTTATTTACCTCATTGTCATTTGTGTCGTATTTATAATTTCATGTTCTTTTAAGAGCCATATTTTGAAGTTAAGGATGGGAAATAACATATATGTATATGTTATTAAAATCCTAAATTTAGTCACTCACTTTCAATTTGTTATTCTAAGGGTTAAATTTTTTTGTTTCATAATTTTCTGTATAGCTTTAAAGCTTAATAATGTAATGTACATTAAACATGAAATTATGGTGTAAATATACTCTTGTCTTCATTTGATTTACATTTTATAATGCTTTTTTGTGTGCTATAGTGCAAACTTGGCTGAGGAGGCACAGGCTGGTACCAGTTCACTACAGGTAATGTTGGATCAGCATCCAGTTGCTATTACAGTGGAGGTGAAGCAAGAAGAAGACATTAAGCCCCCTCCTCCACTGGTTTTAAATTCGGAACAGAGTTATACTTTAGAGCAAAGAGAAGAACATGAATTAGTACATGTTATGGACAGATCTGTGTCGCCGTCACTTTCCTCTGTTGACATGAGAATGACATCGTCTCCATCTTCCATCCCAAGGAGAGATGACTTTTTTCATCATGAGTGTGGGGGACACTTTAGGTCACAGTTAGGGTATGATCCTCAGATTCTGCAAATGCTGAAAGAGGAGCATCAGATAATTTTAGAAAATCAAAAAAATTTTGGATTATATGTTCAGGAGAAGAGGGATGGATTGAAAAGAAGGCAGCAGCTAGAAGAAGAGCTGCTACAAGCAAAAATTGAAGTGGAGAAGCTGAAAGCAATTCGCTTACGGCATGATCTGCCTGAATATAATAGCTTCTAAATTTTTTTCAGTTTCACAATATGATAATTTAAATTTTGGCCAAGTTACTTTATCTTGGGAATGTCTTAAAGCAGAATATGTATTATAATGTATCGTTAATCTCTATTATGAAAAAAACTTTTGACATTTTTTAAATAATTTTCTTTTGATATATATTATAATTTTTTGATTGTATGGCTTGGTTTTATTATTTTGTCTCCTCTGTTTTTTTTTCCTAATAAGTTTAATTGTTGACTTACAAAAGATGTTATATTTTGATCATTAAAATATAACATACATAATTATATACACAAACACATAAGTAGTCTTTCAAAGCTCTATCTTCAACATTTTAAATTAGAGCTTTGAAAAGCTGTAGTTCAAGGTTTTTAATTCAGTCTAATTTAGAAGCAATACTAGCCCAATAACAGGAAGCTTGTCTTTATGACATTGATTTTTATGCTTTCATTTTTTGAAGGAGTAAGTCCTATGACTTTAGTGATGGAAAGTATTTGGAGATCACTTTTTACCCCCTTTTCAATTTAGAAGCTAATAAAACTGAGGTCCAGAAAGAACTCAATGACTTACTTGATATAACAAAACTATTTATGGCAGAGCAAGGACCAGCACTGCGTTTTTGTTTGTAATTTCCCCCCCTACTATTCATAGAAATAAAGATTCATTAAAGCTAACCTCCATATTAAAAAAATTGGAGGTGCTTATTTCATTAAAATAGTTTTTAAAGATTGGGAGGTTATGAAATCAGGGGAATTGTATCAATTATCCCCATCCCCCACCCACCTTTTTTTTTTTTTTTGCCAGAAAAATAAGATAATCTCTTGGAGTTATTATATATCTTGGCTGTAAGATTTAATGTTTTAATTCACTTTTAATGTCTTATTCTGGAAAAGATTTCACAGTAAAAATTTTAATGAACAAAATTAAAATTTTACATAGATTAGAAGTAGCAAAAAGTATGTTTATAGTTTATGATATAATCTGTAATGTTTTTTTAACTATTGCTATTTTAGTATTTGTGGAAATAAAACTTTCATTCTTAAAGCACACATATTAAATTTAAGTTAAATCTTTAGTATGTATATTACTTACCGATTTCTATTTTTGCTAAAGCTTTGTTGAGGAAGGATTTTTAAGCCAAGCTTTAGAATGGGTAGGCAGAATTTTAGCAGTACAGTGGGGAAAGGACATTTAAGTCAAAGTGAGCAGCATGAAAAAAGGCCTAGAGAATGGGGAGAAGTGGATCATCGTGGACAAGCACAAATACAGTACTAAACCAGATGATTGTACATGAGTGTAGAGGGCCCATTAAGATAGTGGTAATCTTAAGACATCTTCCTTGACTGTAGCTACTGTTTAGTTCCTGGAGACTTTTTACATGCACAATAAGCCAGAGATCCGCATTTTATGTGAAAAATTTTCCAATTTTAAAATGTTGCAAATAATTTAAAATGTTTAAAACACTACACTGACAAAACATGTGAGTGGATGTCATTCAGCCTATGGGCTTCCTTTGTGGCCTTAGGAGTAGAGCAGTGTTCACCAAGAGTAGATCCTGACGAGTAGTATCAGCATCACTTCAGAACTTGTGAGAAATGTAAATTCATGTCTTTTGAATTAGAAACTTTGGAGGTGGAGTCCAGCAATATTTTCACAAACCCTCAGTTTGAGAACCACTAGACAATATTTTGGAACTTATCTTGGTGCCTACATCATATTAGATTCTCAAAAAATTTTGTTGAAAAGAGGAGTAAAAGTGAGTTAAGGGATATCAATTTGGAAGGTGGTTGGTGCCAGATTATAGATTACATTAAAAACTATTTTTAGCCCTGGCCTGGTTGGTTTGAGGGTCCTCCTAATAAGCCTAGGTTGCAGGTTCGATCCCCGGTCAGGGTACATACAAGAATCAACCAATGAATGCATAAATAAGTATAATAACAAATCGATGTTTTTTTCTCTTTCCCCCTTCTCTCTCTCTCTAAAATTAATCAATAAATAAAAAGTAAACTTTTTAAGGAATCAGACATGAATGTAAAATGGGAAGCCATTGAAGGCTTTTGATTAGGAGGATATAAATTAGAGTTCTAAGTTAGTGTTATAATAGCATCTTGTAGTGAGAGTAAAGGAAGTCTGAAATTTAGGTTATGGCTATAGAAATAGAAATAATAAAATAAAGTGGACAGTTAGGATATTATTTTAGCTTGTTGATTGCTTAATTTCATTGACATTTTATATCTGCTATTAGATTTAAATATTTTATACAAATGCCTTGAATATATAATATGATATATCATTTTGACAATTTCATCATCTTTAATCTGTACTATGACTTCTTTGAGTCTAATAAATTTTATAATTGTAATTTGAGGTAATGTTTTTACAATATAATTCTAGAAAATGCATTCTTATAATAGTTTAACTTTTTGAGATTATTGAAAGCAAATTACTGTATATAAAGTAATTCATATTTCAGTCTCAGCATGTACTACTCAGAACTGATGATGAATGTTTAATTTGAATATTCTGTGCAGCTAAATCAGAGTTTTCCAAAATATGTCCTGTGAGAATAATTCTGTGAGTTGTTTCTAGGAAAGAGTTTTGTGTTAATAAAAAGTACAACATGCATCTTTTTTGTGTAATTAGGTTCTAAAATTAGTGTTGAAGGTAAACATGTGTATACAAAATTGCCCTTGGAAGTTCTTTTGCTGCCCATAAGTTGTAAACATAGTCTGCTACTGTCAGATTTTCTCCAGTATTGGTCAAGATTGTTGTTGCCGTCCTATATCTTTTCTTACCCACATGAACTTAAATGGTACATTGTAGGTTTTTTATTTTATTTTATTTTATTTTATTTTATTTTATTTTATTTTATTTTATTTTATTTTATTTTATTTATAATTCTTTTTTTCTCCTTTATTTTCCAATGGGGGTACATTGTTATTTTTACAACTTATGATTTTCTAAATGAGGTATTTATAATGACATCCTGAAAGGTAATGAAGCTCTTTCATTTCTAAAGATATTAGCAGATTTCTTAAAATATTCAAATCAAGTATTTTTATGTATAATAATGAGACATCAACTTGGAGTTCCTTCATTTTTGAAAGATTCACTCTATCCTTTGCATTTTTACTTATATAAAAATGTTTAAAATGTTTCCATGTGCCTTCTTTTAGAGTAATGTCAAATTTTAAATAGACATGTTTAAATCATTTAGAGTGTGATAAAATTTATTTAATATATATTGTTGATGATCATGGTTAAATGTTTTAATACATGTTCTTTTAAATACAAGGTAATACATTATACTGATTTGTGTGCTTGTTTTGTGTCATAAGACAAAGAATTCAATACTGTTGAGGTAAAATTTTATGATGAGGCATAATTGAAATAAATTTACTTAGAGGATTGTGTTATAGTAGATATCAAATATACCATGTCTAAATATCACAACATATTTATTTTTCAAATATTAAGATCCACAAATTCTCAAAAATCTATTAAATATTTGATAGTAAATCTGATTACAAGTACTTAAAAAATAATTAGATGGAAAATGTTTGCAATACTTAATACAAAAGATTAAAATCTTAAAACATGCAACCTAATCATTAACAGTTATGCTAAGTCTTTGCATATAATTTTGATTTGTTTGATTAAAACTAGTAACTAATTTGAATTTGTTATTTTTAATTGCTTTGTAAATAATGTAAAGCAAAATAAATAAGATAAAAATACCACCCAAGTCAGCCCAAACAGTTTAAAGTATATATATCATTAGACTTGTACGTTTGTTAGCAGATCTTTCATATTTTAAATTATGTGTGAATTCAATTCTGTTACAAAGATTAAGAAACTCTTTAAACATAGAAAACATCAAAAGCATTTTATAGTAACGTGTATGTCACCTAAATTCTGCAATTAATTTTTTGCTATATTTCCTTTATCCATCTATCAATTCATTTTAAAAAATATGTTTTTATTGACTTTAGAGAGAGATAGGAAGGGAGAGGGAAAGACAGAGAAACATTGATGAGAGAGAAACATCAATCAGCTGCCTCAAGCAGGCTCCCTGCTGGAGATTAAGCCTGCATCCCAGACATATGCACTGACCAGAATTGAATTGGCGACCTCTTGGTGCATGGACACACTCAACCAAAGGCCACCAATTGATTTTTAAAGAAAATCTATATTACTATTTTTTAAAGTTTTTCTTTTTTGCTCAATTCCTTCATTCCCCCCCCCCCATTATTTGTAAATAATGGAAAGCAAAATAAATAAGATAAAAATACCACCCTCAAGAACCTCCCCTCAAGCATCTCCCCCCAATTATAGGCCAGTCTCCCTGATAAACATAGATGCTAAAATCCTCAAAAAAATATTAGCAAACCGGATCCAGCAATACATTAAAAAAAATCATACACTGATCAACTGGGATTTATTCCGGGATTTCAAGTTGGTACAATATCTGCAAATCCAAAAAAGTGATGCAGCACATAAACAAAATGAAGGATGAAAACCACATGATCATATTAGTAGATGCCGAAAAAGCATTTGATAAAATCCAGCACCCATTTATGATAAAAACTCTCCGCTGCCAAAACCGGTTTGGCTCAGTGGCTAGAGCGTCGGCCTGTGGACTGAAAGGTCCCAGGTTCGATTCCGGTCAAGGGGTATGTACCTGGGTTGCGGGCACATCCCCAGTAGGGGATGTGCAGGAGGCAGCTGATCGATCTTTCTCTCTCATAGATGTTTCTAACTCTCTCTCTCCCTTCCTCTCTGTAAAAAATCAATAAAATATATTAAAAAAAAAAAAAAACTCTCCACAAAGTGGGAATAGAGGGAACATACCTCAATATAATGAAGGCCATGTATGACAAACCCACAGTCACTGTCATACTTAATGGGCAAAAACTCTAAGCTTGGGAACAAGACAGGGATGTCCGCTCTCAGCACTCTCATTCAACATAGTACTGCAGTCCTAGCCACAGCAATCAAGTAAGAAGAAGAAATAAAAGGCATTCACCCTGGAAAGGAAGAAGTAAAACTGGCATTATTTGCAGATGATATGATACTGCATATGGAGAACCCTAAAGAAAACATTTAAAACACGTTGCAGAATTAGAATACTTCTAAATACTTCAGCATGAGTATTATGAACTAGAATTCGATATTTACTTGTGTATGTATGGTTGGTTCTTTTTTTTGTTTTTATTTTGGTTAATCCTCACTTGATATTTTTCCATTGATCTTTTAGAGAGAGGGAAAGACAGAAACACATCGATCGGTTGCCTCTTGCCTGTAACCAAGGTACATGCCCTTGATTGGAATCAAACCTGGACCCTTTGATCCACAGGCTGGCGCTCTAGCCACTGAGCGAAACCAGCTAGGGCTGTGTATGTATGTTTTTTTAAGGTAAGATTTATAAACAGTGAAATACACAAAACTCAAGTGTTGGGTGTTGATAGATGACTACACCTGTGTAGCTTAAAACCCTCTCAAATTCAGAACATTATTATCACGCCAGATAGTTTTCTCTTGTCCCTTTCTAATCAGTTCTCTGGCAACGTAGGCAACCACTATTCTAATTTTTGAAAAGCATAAGTTTTGCCTGTTCTAGAACTTCAGTACTTGGGGTCATATAGCATGTACCCTTTGTTTCTATTTTCTTTCACCCATTTTAACATTTTTAATAATTCACTTGTGTCAGTAGTTCATTGTTTTTTGTTGCTAGTGGTATCCATTGTATAAAATACCATTGTATCAAATACCATTATCTTTTGATGGACTTCTGGGCTATTTCTAGATTTTGGCTACTGTGTATAAAGGTTCTATGAATATTCTTGTATAAATTTGTTATGGACATAATGTTGGATTAGGGAAGGTATACAGTTAACTTTTTAAACAGACTTTTCTCCAAAGTGATTGTACCATTTAAACTTCCATTTATAGTGTATTTTTAAAAAATAAAGTTTTGCACGTTCTCTGATCGGAATGTCAGAATTGAAATTGATGAATAACTTTTCTGATATTTAAAGGAATTTGAAATGCTGGGCAGATAATTAGATATTTGGAAATATTGTAGTTATATTCATTTTTTATTTTAGCACTTACTGCATATATGCTTTGACAAGAGTTATTGAGAAATATGATGAGATGTGTAGTCCCTGTCATGCTCATAAAGTATTATTCTGAAAATGACCTTTAATGCAAAAAAATACCTTCTAGGTTTATTTTATATTTAATGGTAATTGTACTTAGTTGACATTTAATCTCTCTTACTAGATAAAGAAAACTATGGATGATTACCAGTTTAAAGGAATTTGTGTATTAATGTTTGTATGTTTTTAGTGTAATAAAAACTATGTTTCAAATTTTAAACATATTGCAGTTATGTTAATACATATTAAAAGTTCTGGTATATGGGTCAGCTTTAGCTCAAGCGGTTACTTCGGATTCTGCTTGTTGCAGACACATAAAAGTTCTGGTATGTTTTGGTAATTTTAAAACTCAAAAAAATAGTCTGCAAGAGTATTTATACTTACACTATTTATTGAATTTGATTATATAAAACATTTTAAATTTTGTATGTTCACTTGAAAACAATGTATTTATTGAGAATTTTTGAAAGGAAAGAAAGAATATTAAAGACTTGGGTTTATGCAATGCACAGTTAAGCCATCCAATCCTAGAGTGACTATGCTGATGATTCATTAAGATTATAATGTCCACCATCAATATAAAAATGAAATTACCTACCTCTTTCTGTTTTTTTAAAGCATGGTTTTATGCATCTTCACCTTGTGAATCTTGCTGAAAGGCCTTTAAGTCTCTGGTGTATATAGACCTTTTTTTTTTTGTAGACCATTTGTTACTGATTTGAGAAGTACATTATAGGGTCAAGGGCGAAATAGGTCAGAACCAAGTTTAGAAATAAAAAGTACAGTTAAGGTGGAATTTTTAGGGGTGGTTTGCCTTCGATGTTTCAAATTAGTCACTATTTTATATAATACAAGTAGGGTGGATATAGGAGGTTATGTTGGATATGTGTTTAATTTCCAATTGTCTTCATTCTGTTTTTTGGAATTATTCACTCCCCTTTTCCTACTCTAAATCCTGCATTTAAAATGGGACTAAATGGGAAAGGGACAAGGGCAAGATGATAATGATGGTAGGTAACATTTAAGGAGTACTTATTCCAGGGCAATAAGCCTTTTTCACGTATTAGCTAACCTAATGCCCACAACAAGGGAGGGAGGTGTTAGTATTATATTTACTTAGAGATTCTTAAACTGGCATAGAGGGGGAACTTGCCTAGGGTCACCTGGCTAGTAAGTGGCAGACTCAAGATTCAAACCCAGCCAGATTAGCTCACGCTCTTAACCCTCCTGCTGTTGTACAGAAGAAAGGATATATCTAAGTCTGAGTACCTTATGGTATTTCAAAGCTAATTATAGGAAATTTCTGAATTCTCAGAATTTATTGTCTTTCGTTGTATTCCTTTTTTTGCAGGGGAAGGGTCTTGGGCATAACAGTCACTTTTTTAGGTCCTGGGAACACAACAGGATATTTGACTCTAGAACAGTGGTTCTCAACCTTCCTAATGCCGCGACCCTTTAATATAGTTCCTCACGTTGTGGTGACCCCCCAACCATAAAATTATTTTCGTTGCTACTTCATAACTGTAATTTTTCTACTGTTATGAATCGTAATGTAAATATCTGATACGCAGGATGTATTTAGGTGACCTCTGTGAAAGGGTCGTTCGACCCCCAAAGGGGTCGCGACCCACAGGTTGAGAACCGCTGCTCTAGAATGTTTTACTCAGCCATTTGATGAAGACATACCCCCCCCCCCCCCAGTTTTATAGTGATCCTAAGAATTACATTTTTCTCTTGGATAACCAAATATAAAACAGGAACAAATTTTAAAAGTGCAGAAAGATATTATCAGTCTTTCATTTAATGCATAGTAACTGCTACTGGTAGAAAACATGCAAAAAGAAAATGAATTAAAATTGCACACCACAGCCATAGCCAGTTTGGCTCAGTGGATAGAAAGGCGGCCCGAGGACTGAAAGGTCCTGGGTTTGATTCCGGTCAAGGGCACTGTACCTCGGTTGCAGGCTTGGTCCCTGGCTCTGGTCAGAGTGCATGCAGGAGGCAACCAATCATGTGTCTCTCTCACATCGCTGTTTCTCTCTCTGTCCCTCCCTTTCCCACTCTCTTCTTCTTTTTTTTTTTTTTATATATTTTATTGATTTTTTACAGAGAGGAAGGGAGAGAGATAGAGAGCTAGAAACATCGATGAGAGAGAAACATCGATCAGCTGCCTCCTGCACATCTCCTACTGGGGATATGCCCGCAACCCGGAATCGAACCTGGGACCTTTCAGTCCACAGGCCGATGCTCTATCCACTGAGCCAAACCGGTTTTGGCCCTTTCCCACTCTCTAAAAATCAATGGAAAAATATCCTTGGGTGAGGATTAACAACAACAAAAATTGCACACCACAAAGTTTTTTAGAGTTAAAAAAACTAATCAAAGTATCTTTTTTTTGTTAATGCTAAAAACGGAAAACTTTATCTGGGAAAATCAAGGTTGATAAAACAACCGAAATAATGCAACAACTATCAATTTATCTGAAAACTGGTAAATTTTGACCTGGTCAGTGTCACTCAGTGATTGAGAGTCGACCTGTGAACCAGGGGCATGCAGGAGGATTTGGTGCCTGCTTGTGAAGCTATTGGCTCCTGCTCTGGTGTCTGAAGCTGGCCACTGGGTGTGTTAGTTTTGGGCCTCTTGGAAGGGGTTCTTTGCTGGCCAATGTAAGATACTGCCCATGGCTGACTGGTCCTTGGCAACCTGTTTGGAGCTACAAGTGATCCATAGGTTGGAGCTGCCTCTGCTGGGCCTGGGTGCGTGCAGGAAGGACCAAGCTGCCCACCAATGCTGGTTTTTACCAGCACCGGGCCTGGGGGCAGGACTGCAAAAATCCTAAGGCACCCCTAGATCCACCTCCGCCTTCCCCCGCCTGGCCTTGCCCTGCCTGCTGGCTGGCTATAGCTGCAGTCACAGGAAGAGCTCATGGCTGTACTCAGCAGGGGTAAGCTCTACAGGGTGGGGCCAGAGGGAGTCCAGCAGGTATTGCATGTTTTAAAAATCCTTGCACCACTCTGGTTGAAAATCACTGACATATAACATCATACTAATTTCAAGTGTACAATGTAATATTTTACATATATATATATATCTTTTTTTTAAAATATAGTTTATTATTGGATGAGGAAATGGCCCGGTTTGGCCCTGACTTTACTCTTGAAGGTGTCTTTGCCACAATATGAATAAATTGCCACCTTTTGGAATAGGGGCTCATACGAAAAAAAAATAAATAAAATAAAATATAGTTTATTGATTTTTTTACAGAGAGGAAGGGAGAGGGATAGAGAGTTAGAAACAGCGATGAGAGAGAAACATCGATCAGCTGCCTCCTGCACACACCCTACTGGGGATGTGCCTGCAACCAAGGTACATGCCCTTGACCGGAATCGAACCTGGGACTCTTCAGTCCCCAGGCCAACGCTCTATCCAGTGAGCCAAACCGGCCAGGGCTTATATATATCTTGAAATAATCACCACAATAAGTCTAGTTAACATTGGATATGTTTTTAGAAGGTGATTCTGAAAATGTTTTTGAGAAAAGTACAGGCTTTTGTAAAATGGAAAACCTAGAATCTTAGAATCAGTGGCCCAGCATGATTTACTCTCTAACTGGGACACAAAACTATTTTAATAAAATTCAGTCTCATTCCTACTTTGCTGTTTTACATTTGTTCTTATTTGAAAAAACTACAGATTTTTCTTTCAGAGAAATATGTGATCTTATTTCAGGTTACCTTCACTTGTTGAATCACTGTCAATTAAATCAGTTGTTAAAACATGTGATTTTAGCTATTTTCCCATGGCTGTTGAAATATTTTTAATTCTTAGAGTTTCAAAATGTTTGCAGTGATTATTATGTTATTTTACTTTAACTGAGTTTATATGACTTTGAGATAAAAAAATTTGTATTTATTGCTCTCATGGTAATGCTGGTACCTAACATTTGAATTTCTCAGCTTATAAAATGCTAACATGATAATGTCAAATATTCTTTTATACTTCTTAATACAGTCTGATTTTTTTGTTTGGCTTTACTTTTAAACATTAAAGTGATCTCTAGTAATATGGTTTATGTTTTATATTTTTATTCTAGTTTATTCATCGCCTGAAGACCTAACAGTGTCTAAGGGACAAGAAGTGGAACCTGGGAGTGTGGTTAAATATTTCACTGTTGTTTGGTGTAAGGCTTCAAAGAAAAAGCACAAAAAGTGGGAAGGTGATGCTGTTCTTATTGTCAACGGAAAATCTCTTACATTAAAGGACCTGGAAGGCAAAGACATTGGAAGAGGTATTGTGATATTACCTAATGTTTATGAATTGGCCTAAAATTAGTATATATCTTTGGTTACATCATTGAAATCTAATGGGGTTTTATAAAGGGGTCGTTTAAGATGTTCATATCTAAATTTCCTCGTAAACATAAAATTCTCTCATAATGTTTAGTCTTATGTATACTAGCTCGGTGAGGCAGATCCCATCTCGTAGTTTCATTTTCTTCAAAAAAAAGAAAAGGGGGGACTATTAGGTATGAAGATAAAACTATAATCCTCATTAATGTGGAGAGGTCAAGACTACTGTTGAATTCTGAGAGTTTGGGGAATAGAGCAGTTGGTCTTTGGCATTTTGGAATAGAAGCTAACTAATTTCTTCCTCTATTAGAGCATTAACATTAAAAAGTGCTCCATTATAAATCATTTAAGAATATATATATGTTACCAATTGGTACAGATTGTAAATTTTAGTCCAGTTTTAATAGGGCAAATTGTAGCAATTTCCAGCTAGTTTAAACATGTCATATTTTCTAAAATGTGAGTGTTTTATTTTTTAGAGCCTTAAAAACATTTATGGTAGACACAGTTCTTACTCCCCTGTAATCACACAATAACTATGCATTTAAAGTAGACAGGCATAGGAGTCTAAAAGTTTCTCACTATCTGGTTAATGAGCTCATTTTGAACAAACTGTGACTGACTTACTCATATTTACATTCCATCAGCACCTTACACATGGCAACACTTAATAAATATCTGTTGAATTAATAATTCAAACAGACTTGGTGTAAAATATCCCACTTAAATTTTTTAAAAATTGATTTTAGAGAGAGGAAGGGAGATGGATAAGAGAGAGAGAGAGAGAAGCATCGATGTGAGAGAGAAACATTGACCTGTTGCCTTTCATACACACCCTGACTGGGATGGACCTGGCAACCTGGATATGTGCCCTGGCTGGCAATTAAACCTGTGACCTTCCTGTGCGCAGGATGACGCTCCAACCATGTGAGCCACACCGGCCAGGGCTAAAACTTGGCTGATTTTTATAACTTTATTATTATTTATTTTTTCTGATTTCTTAGTGTTTTTTGTCTTTTTTTTTGTTTTGTTTACCAAAATGATAAATTACGTTTTAATTCTGGCTAATGGGTTATACAAGGCTATTTGCATTCAAAGCACAGTTTTCTTGTAAAGTTATGGGAAGGTGACTATGGTATCAGTAATTAAGTATTCTTAGAGTATCAGGAAATTAACTTTCTTTGTTCTCAATTTAAAGGCACTGGATATAAATTCAAAGAGCTTGAAAAGATTGAAGAGGGCCATACAATGATGATAGGCGGAAAAGAAATAGAAGTCATGGGTTCGATCTCCCCAGATGATTTCAGCAGTGGCAGATGCTTTCAGCTTGGAGGAGGAGGTCCTGCTATATCAAGTTCTTCTCAAGCTGCCAAGAAGTGTTTTTCTAACCCCTTAAAAAGTGTCTATAAACCAAGTTCAAAGGAAAATAGGCAGAATAGTTTCCAAAATTGCAAACCACGCCATGATCCATGTGCACCAAGTAAGATTTAAAAATTAGTTTGAATATTCTGTTTCTCCTGTCAAAAGATTGTTGGTATGTGAATTTAAACTTCAAATTTTCTTTTAAACTTTTCAGATGAAACTATGTATATATTATTCTTCAGATACATAATCTGATGTAAGGGATAATGTTGATGTTGAGTAACAATGTGGTTTGAGAATTATTTTGTAAGAAACAGTAATAAAAATTCTGTATATGCATTAAAGGAAAATATGCAAATTGTAGATGTATACACACAGACATACATGTGTATGATTTTGGATAAAATATGACATTTAGTAAGGAGAAAAATAAATTAATGAATGAGGATTATATTTACTATACTTCCATTTTGAAGACTATGTCTTGATTACATGCATTATCACAATAAAATATTGAATAATAAGATGTCATGTAAAGAATTAAATTTTAGCCCATTCGGCATGGGCCAGTGGTTGAGCATTGATCTATGAACCAGGAAGTCACGGTTTGATTCCTGGTCAGGGCATGTGCCCGAATTGTGGGCTTAATCCCCAGTGGGAGGCATGTGGGAGGCAGCCAGTCAATGATGACTTCAGATTTATCATTTGAGACCTGCTATCTAGTTATATTTGATTTTGTAATTTTGGGTGGTATTTTAATAAAACTTTTAAATTGTGTTAGCATATTTCTAAAGAATCACATTATTGTCCTATGGTTACTTCATGCTCCTTTGCAAAGATTCATTATTTTGACATTCATGAATATAGTGATTAACTTGAAGCAAATAGTGGTGGTGAAGTCGATGGAAAATTCTCAGTTCTTCCAGTTGATAGGAGTAGTGGTCGTTGCTAGTACGTACAGGACTGAAAATAAAGAGTCTTTATGTTAAATGCAAGGAGCCTCTCCAGAATAAGAAGCTGTGAGCTTTGCAAGCACATGTTGGCAAAATTCCAACCTATGCTTTCGGTTGGATAGTTGGATATAATAGTTCTCTTTGCTTTGAGTACTGAACTATTAAATGTTGTGGCTCAGTGGATTTCTTATTAGAAATAGTGAATTTCAGAGCACTTTGAGTATATGAAGTTTAGAAAACTCTTTGTAATTCTTTGCATGAAATCTTACATCAATAAGGCATGAGATTTTATTTTTAAACTAGAGGTCCAGTGCACGAAAATTCATCACTGGGCGGGGGGCCTCAGCCCAGCCTGTGCCCTGGCTTCTTACCACCCGCCTGTTCGCTGCTCCTTAGCGCTGCCTCAGAGGCAGGAGAGGCTCCTGCCACTGCCGCTGCACTCGCCTGGCTTCTGGCTGAGTGGCGCTCCCCCTGTGGGAGTGCACTAACCACCAGGGGGCAGCTCCTGCGTTGAGTGTCTGCCCCTGGTGGTCAGTACATGTCATTATGACTGGTCATTCAGCCGTTCAGTCTATTTGCGTATTAGCCTTTTATTATATAGGATTTTGTACCCTTGCTTAGCATTAATGTTATTCAATTTGAAGAGTTTTGGTTTTCTTTTTTGCCACAAATGATGGCAAACAGTTCTATCTTATGAGTAATTAAAACAAGATAATATAGTTGCTAACAAAGTGAAATTACAATTCATTTATAATTATTGTTTTACCTTTTTCTTAAGATTCCCTTGTTATGCCCCGACCAGACAAAAATCATCAGTGGATGTTCAATAAAAACTGTTTCCCCGTTGTGGATGTTGTGATAGATCCTCACCTTGCATATTATCTTCGGCCACATCAGAAAGAAGGAATCATATTCCTTTATGAATGTATGATGGGAATGAGGTAGGAAAAGAAATCATTTGAGTTGAGTCTAATCTGAGTTTTGATCTAGCCCATAACATAATGGTTTTCTAGGAAGAGTCTGATACAATGATTTGCAGAGGGTCCATCATGAATTTAGTTGGAATGATGAGTGGTACTTAATGTGTGCATTTATTTCAAAAGTGGTTCTTGATGGATACCATATAGTAGCCATCTTGCCAGGAGCTGGGCATACAGGAGTCAGGACCGTGGCCCTCACTCTTCATTTGAAGAAACAAATAAATGCAGTCAACCTTAATGGGATACAATAAGAGCTCATTACTAGCATGATAAAGGTATATGGGTGCAAAATGGAAGAAACCTTAATTCTCCTTATGAGAATTTTAGAAAAAGGTTTTTTTCTTACCTCGCCTCTACTTAAAAAAGATGACCAAGATTCCCCCCTTCCTTTTAAATCGAGTTTTCTGATTAAGGAATGGTAGTATCCTCTCTTGAAGATATGATAGAAGTCCACCGCAATCCCCCCAAAAATCCAGACAAAGGAAATAAAAGAAGTCACATGTCCCTGGTAACATCGTGGTGTATTTCCTTCCAGTTCTTTCTATAATGCATAGGCCCTTGATTTTTAAATTGGTCGTTAACAGGGAGTTGGGAATGTCAATTCCTAAAAATTCTGAGAACAAGTTAAGGGAATGTTGTCTCCAGGAAATTGTCCAGACTCATGTTCTCGCTCAGATTTGCTTTTCTCTTTGGAGATCTTATCTCAGTTAGCCTGGGAATCATCTGTGATTTCTTCTATTTCACCTTCTCAGTCTAATCAAACCCTGCAGCAGCTGTGGGAGCCGATGTCGTAAAGTTACATTTTATCTGTACTATTGCAGTGACTCCTACCTTGCATATCTGCTTCTCATACTCCTTAAATCCACTCGTTTGGTATTTCTGTAAAACAGTTCTGAACGTGGCATTCCCTTGCTTAAAATCATTCAGACTCTGAGAACTTAGAGCAGTGTTTCCTAATCTGTGATATGCACTCCCCCGCTGGTATGTTGGGTAATTTTAGGTATACATGAGCACGCTTTGTTTTTGAATTTTAATAGTAGTGTATTTTAGCCAATGAATTATTAGAAAAAAACCGGCACATTTAACTTTTGGTTTCACGGATAAATTATGTGTAGAAAGAGTTTTCTTTTCAAATAAATCTAAATAAAAAGTATGCAGATTGAAAGAAAAATAATAAAGAAATAATACATATGGCAAAAATTGTGATGGTGGTCATGAAAGCCTGGTGTTTGGGAGACACTGACCTATAAGATACAGTCTGGCCGAAACCGGTTTGGCTCAGTGGATAGAGCGTCGGCCTGCGGACTGAAGGGTCCCAGGTTCGATTCCGGTCAAGGGCATGTACCTGGGTTGCGGGCATATCCCTAGTGGGAGATGTGCAGGAGGCAGCTGATCGATGTTTCTCTCTCATTGATGTTTCTATCTCTCTGACTCTCTCCCTTCCTCTCTGTAAAAAATCAATAAAATATATATTTAAAAAAAAAAAGATACAGTCTGACCTTTCAAGGATAAGTAGCCCCATCTTTTGTCTTCTTTCTGCCTATGCTGCCAGGTCCATAGCCTTGTATTTCCCTGCTTGGAATTCAACTCAAGGACCAAGTATACTGAACTACTCAGTCTGTGTAGTGAATTCCTGTTCATCTCTTAGAACTTGGCTCAAGGTGCATCTTCTCAGGGAAGCCTTTTTTGTGCTCTTCTCTTTACCATGAAAGATGCATTACTGTTTTCTCTCTGCCACTCAATATCTCAACTGGCATTTGGTCTTGCCTTGGCAAACTGTTGATGAAAAATGATAACAGTGGCTAGAATTCATATTTGCAATTTTATTTCCGTACTTTGCAATGGCAAACATATTTTAAGAATTCCTTTTTGCTTATTATTTCTAGCAATAAGGAATAGAATGATTAACAGACTATACTTATGTTTTTGGTAATATCCTCAATTCCCTTGGACTTTGTAACCTTTAAAATATCTACCAACTATATCTGTCAAAGGGTTTTAAAAACTATAAAGTGGTATGGGATGCCACTTAAAATATTTCTTGTACTATTTTTAAAAAATATATATTTTATTGATTTTTTACAGAGAGGAAGGGAGAGGGATGGAGAGTTAGAAACATCGATGAGAGAGAAACATCGATCAGCTGCCTCCTACATACCTCCCACTGGGGATGTGCCTGCAACCAAGGCACATGCCCTTGACCGGAATCGAACCTGGGACCTTTCAGTCCGCAGGCCGACACTCTAGCCACTGAGCCAAACCGGTCAGGGCTTCTTGTACTATTTAATTTTAAATTGCATTAACTTCGTAGATCTGTGATAACAGACTCTTAATAAATTATGTGTATTAGATTAAATATTTAGTATTTAATATTTCTTATAGTGCAGGGAGATATTTTGGTTGAAGTTTTTATTTACTGTCAGAGAATCATAAATACAGCTTGATAGCTGTTGATGGTTAGGATTACAATATATTTTAAACTGTTTTGATAACTACTAACGACTGATAAAAACTGCTGAACTGTTAGTGATAAGGACAGTTCAAGTATTCATATGTAGACATAAAATTGAGATTTATTTCTAGTCTAAGTATATACATATTAGTAACAAATGATTTAGATTCAACTCTAATTTCAGATTTATTTTAGTAATTTCTTAGGCAATAAATATATAATGAGTACAGTTATCAAAGATGCAAAAGAGATATGTAAATCAGCTGAATGAAAAACTAGAAAAAGTATTTAGGGAATAGAATTGTTTTAATTACAAAATATCAGCTTCTGGTTCTTGACTAATAAGTGAGGATTTTAGAGCCATAAAATATTTTCCTATTGTGATTAAAGAAGTATAATTATTTCTAACAGAGTGAATGGCAGATGTGGCGCTATTCTTGCTGATGAAATGGGTTTAGGGAAAACATTGCAATGTATTTCACTCCTCTGGACTCTACAGTGTCAGGGACCTTATGGAGGCAAGCCGATAATAAAGAAGACACTTATTGTCACACCTGGAAGTTTGGTGAATAATTGGAGGAGAGAATTTCAAAAATGGTTAGGAAGTGAAAGGATCAAGATATTTACTGTTGATCAGGTAAGAGACTTAAAAGTTTAGCCTTGGTCATTGTCTAAATCTGTAGTTTTTCAAATCATTACTGCAATTTTCACTCTCTAATGTAGCAGTTTCTCAAGTGTATGTAACTCTCCATCTCCTTTGCAGAAAAATGGAATCTTTTTGGTTTTGAGTTAACATATTCTAATACTTGCTTAATGGCTGTGAGAAATATGCTGCTTAAATTTTACTTCATACAGTTTCTGCCCAAGATTTGTTAAATATCATGTTCTCCTTTTTTCAGGACCACAAAGTAGACGAATTCATCAAATCTCCATTATATTCTGTTCTGATTATCAGTTATGAAATGTTACTTCGTTCCCTGGATCAAATTAAGAATATAAAATTTGATCTCCTCATCTGTGATGAAGGGCATCGTTTGAAGAACAGTGCCATTAAGACAACCACAGCCCTCATTAGCCTCGCTTGTGAGAAAAGAATAATTCTAACTGGTCAGTATTTACTTTTGGATGGAGGTGATGGAATTGCTGCCTATGGAACATATACAACTTGTAATATGATGCTTAGCATCCAATGAATCCATGTATTGAATGGAGTTCATGCTAATAAACCCATCCTAATAAAGCCTTGGTAGGATTGAATTTCCAAATCCCTATGTAATATTCCCCAGCTCGTCCAAAGCGCTGAATAGTTTTAGTAAACATACCAACTTGACTTCAATCATTAGCGTTTCCTTTTTTCTTGTCACAGGACATTGCTGCTTGACTTTTATTAACATTAAGTTATTTACTAGTAGCTTCTTCTACAAGTTCTACCTAGTCTAGAATTAGAGAAGAGAACTGCTCTAATTCTAGAGTGAATTAGGAACTGCAGAGTCTAGACAGCCTTTGTGATTTCGTAGGATGACACTGTGCTAGTGTATTGCTTTCTCTTGTGGCCACATACCCCTCTCTGTTTTCCTTTTTTTCTTCCCGAAATCCTTTTGTCTTATCACCTTTTTGTATTCTGCCTTTTTTCTTTTCCTTTTTTTTTTTTTTTTAAAGTTTTCCTTTGGCCTCTTTCTCTTGTGTATTACTTAGGGTGATTTCAGGTACAAGTAACATCTGAATTAAATGTGCTTTTTCTCCCACATAACTGGAAGTCTAGAGCTGGTGCAGGCTCAGGGGTGCAATACAGCAGCTCAACAATATTTACAATGATTTTGGTTCTTTTTGTCTTCTGCTGTGCCAGTGCTGGCTTCATCCTCAGGCTGGTAGCTGGTGACTGCAGCAGTTCCAGGCATCACATCTAGATGTGGTGATGTCCCAAGGAGAGTGGAGACTGGCTCTTCCTGTTGCTCTATTTTCAAGAGTGAGGAAACTTTCCTAGAAGCCCCTCTCTCACCCCTCACTTCCTCTCATGTCTCCTGGGACAGGGTGGGTCAGATGATGTTGGTGGAAACTGTTGGTGCCTTTCCTAGCTCCCCTTTCTGGTTGCACCCATCTCTTAGCTCAGCCGTGGGCAAACTATGGCCCGCGGGCTGGATCCGGCCCGTTTGAAATGAATAAAACTGAAAAAAAAAAAAGACCGTACCCTTTTATGTAATGATGTTTACTTTGAATTTATATTAGTTCACACAAACACTCCATCCATGCTTTTGTTCCGGCCCTCCGGTCCAGTTTAAGAACCCATTGTGGCCCTCGAGTCAAAAAGTTTGCCCACCCCTGTCTTAGCTGCTATGACTATTGATTAAACAACGCATGTCTCCCATCTCTTCTGGAGAATGATCCCTGGTTGAATAAGCGCTTACTCTGTCACCTATAGCTTGGCCAGTGATTGACTCACAAAAGGGAAAGTGGAAAATGCCAGCCCGCTTGCTTCAGAGTAATTTCAGGACCAACTTTATGGTACAATTTATGCTCCAAGCCTCCCTATAATTTAGCTCGAGGCTATCCTTGCTTATTTTCTCCCTCTGCTATTTTTGGGTTCCATTATTCTGTTTTTTCCGAGTGCACTCCCTCTCTAAATCATGTGCAGCCAAATACTTATCTCAGGCTCTGCTTCTGAGGAACCCGGTATGAGACACAAACCCTTGCTACATCCTTCATTGGCAAAGGGTCGGACTATTGTGATTGGCTTGGGTTCATCAGTTGGGGCTAGATGAATGCCTGGAAACCAACCACAATGATCCTTATACCTCTCTCTCCCCTTTCCTTCTTGTTTTCCCCATTCTCCCTATTTTATTAGTCATTGTCATGGATTTTCTTTTAAAAGTGTAACAAAATGCATACAACATAAATATATTTTCTCTAGTCTTTCTATGATGTGTGTAAAAATGTAGAATTGATTAGTTGTGTTAAAAAAAAAACTGGTAAGCATTAGTCCAACCTGGAGTTGACCCATTTAGTTTTGAGGAAAGTGATCCTTAAACTCTCTGACATTGTAAAATTCATATTGTTTATGTTAATGAAATAAGTACATTTTTAAAAACAAATTTTATTATTTATATCTTTGGACAATTTTTTCTAGTCTGTTATACTCTTGGACTGTGCTGACTTATATGTTCTTTTGATATAATTATTGAAGCATGCTAATGTTCTTTTGAATATTAGTTAGCCAAAGTTATTGAGTATGTAATATATGCAGGGTATATTAATTCATTCCAGTCTGTCAACCTTTCAGATTAATGAAGATCCCACTTTGATCTGGCAACTTTGAAAGACAATAACAGTAGGTGCCATTCACTGAGTGTTTTACTGAATGTCAGGCACTCTGCTGGTCACTTCACATACATTGCCTCTATTTTTTTTTTCTTTGTAATACCACTGGGAAAGTATTATCTTCCCACTTTTATAAGTGAAAAAAAAATCCTGAATTTAACTTAAAGATAAGCTAAGGCAATTTGAAGTCACACAGTTATAATAATATTAAGAATTACTAAGGATTATGGAACATTGATTGTGATCTAGGCCCTATTCTAAGTAAGTATATGGATTATCTCATTTGATCCATACAACTCTAGGAGCTACTATGATTATTCCCATTTTACAAATGATAGAACTGGGGTAAGTAACTTGCTCAGAGTCACTCAGGTAGGATTTGATGCAGGTAGGATTTGAATCCAAGCAGACTCCATAACATGCACTCAGCCACTATGCTGTACTAAAGAAGAATTTAGTATACAGTTAAAACCAGAGTTAAAACTTTATGCCGAAACCGGTTTGGCTCAGTGGATAGAGCGTCGGCCTGCGGACTGAAAGGTCCCAGGTTCGATTCCGGTCAAGGGCATGTTCCTGGGTTGCGGGCATATCCCCAGTAGGAGATGTGCAGGAGGCAGCTGATCGATATTTCTCTCTCATCGATGTTTCTAACTCTCTATCTCTCTCCCTTCCTCTCTGTAAAAAATCAATAAAATATGTTTTAAAAAAAAACTTTATATAATTATTAATATATTTTTTCAACTTGATCTGATTGCTCTTTTGTCCTCAGTTTTAGGGACTTTGCTTAAAGTTAGTCCGTTTAAGTAAGTAAGTACAAATTTCTATGTAGATCTGTGATTGTAAAACACAAACTTGACCTCATCACTTTTAATTCTTTAGGTACTCCAGTTCAGAATGATCTGCAAGAATTTTTTGCATTAATTGATTTTGTAAACCCAGGAATATTAGGCTCTTTGTCATCATTTAGAAAAATATATGAAGAACCCATCATTGTATCAAGACAACCTTCTGCTTCTAAGGTATAATTTATTTTAATCAATTTAGGTTAAAAAAAAAAAAGAGCAGTATATATATTTAAAAAAAGCAGTATGCCTGGGGAAATTCTCTAACTTGGGTAGTTTTAATTTAGGAGAAATTAAATTAGTATTGTTATTTTTCCCCCCTCACAATCCTCGAACTCCTGTATTCCTTATTTTAGAAAATAATTGTATCACTTTTTAAAATTTCATAAATAGGTACTTCATATAGAAAGAATTATAATTGATAGTAAACATGTAAAAAGGCTCATCCTTACTGGCATTGAAAAGTAAACCAAAATGGCCCTTGCCAGTGTGGCTCAGTTGGTTGGAGCATCATTCTGTACACCAAAAAGTCAATGGGCTTGAAACCTGGTCAAGACACATACCCAAGTTGTGAGTTTGATTCCTGGTCGGGGTGTATACAGGAAGCAACTGATCGATGTTTCTCTCTCACATCGATGATTTTCTCTCTCTCTCTCTTTCTTTCTCCCTCTCCCTTCCCTCTCTCTCAAATCAATAAAAACATTTTTTTCCATTGATTTTCAGAGAGAATGGAAGGGACGGTGGGAGGAGGAGAAGACAGAGAGAGTGAGGCAGAGAGAGAGAAACATCGATGTGCGAGAGACACATTGATTGGTTACCTACCTCCTGCATGTGCCCTGACTGGGGCCAGGGATTGAACCTGCAATCCAAGTACATGCCCTTGACTGGGATTGAACCCGAGACCCTTCGGTGCTCTAACCACCTAGCAACACTGACCAGGGCTGATATTTTATTTTTTAATTAAAGTTGATGTACAATACTATATTAGTTTCAGGTGTATAATATAATAATTAGTTACTTATGTAACTTACAAAGTGATTATCCCCATAAATCTAGTATCCATCTGACAGCATACACAGTTATTACAATATTATTGACTGTATTCCCTATGCTGTACTTTACATACCAATGACTCTTTTGTAGCTACCAATTTGTACTTCTTTTTTTTAATTGTCTAAAGTTTTACATATGTCTCCTTTTTCCCCGATTGACCCCCCCCCCCCCAGCCATTCCCACCCCGGGCAAGCCCCCACCGCCCCAGTGTCTGTGTCCATTGGTTATGCTAATGTGCATGCTTACAAGTCCTTTGCAAATATGTACTTCTTATTACTTTCCCCTTATTCACCCAGCCTCCAACCCCCCTCCCATCTGGCAGCCATCCAAATGTTCTCTAACTATAAGTCTGTTTCCGTTTTGTTTGTTTATTTTGTTTTTTAGATTCCACATATAAGTGAATCATATGGCATTTGTCTTTCCCTGTCTGACTTATTTCACTCAGCACAATACCCTCTAGGGCAGCCGTGGTCAAACTACGGCCCGTGGACCGGATCCGGCCCGTTTGAAATGAATAAAACTAAAAAAACCAAAAAACGGTACCCTTTTATGTAATGATGTTTACTTTGAATTTATATTAGTTCACACGAACACTCCACCCATGCTTTTGTTCTGGCCCTCCGGTCCAGTTTAAGAACCCATTGTGGCCCTCGAGTCAAAAAGTTTACCCACCCCTGCTTTAGGGTCATCCATGTTGTTGCAGATGACATTTCACTTCATTGTGAAGTTCTGTATACTCTAAAGATTCTATATAACCAGTGTTTTGAACTCTGCATCTGGTAGATTGTTTGTCCCCATTTTGTTTAGTTCTTTTTCTGGAGTTTTATTATATTCTTCCATTTGGGACATGTTTTACTCATACTGTATTTTGATTTTAAAACTGTACTATTATTTAATGAAGAATGTGTAACAATTTGGAAAGAATCAGTAGTGCTTTGTGCCAGTAATTTCCTATAGGGTTAATTTTAGGATCAATAACTTGTCAAAATATTTGCTTACAAGACTTTGTGTATCAGCTCTTTGCTTTGATTTTAAGACTATGTACCATTACAGTATTCACATAAAAACTTCCTTTCAGAATAATTAGGTTTGTAGAGTATAGATTTCTGGTTGCTCTCACTGGTGCCAAATAGCCAAACAAACAAAAATTTAGGAAACTGTGGGTTCACTTAATTAAATGATTATGCTGAACATTTACTAGTAAAGAGATGATGGCTTTCCTTTCACAAACTTGTATTTCATTTATTCTGATGAATCAAAAATCTGAATTGAAGTAACTAGTTTATCCTTGTAAAATATTTAATGTTCATTTTAACTGCAAGTAAACTTTAAGTCTGCTATTTCTTTCATAGGAAGAAAAGGAGTTAGGAGAGAGAAGAGCAGCTGAACTTGTTTGCTTCACTGGACTCTTTTTTCTCAGAAGAACCCAAGAGGTCATAAATAAATATCTTCCACCTAAAATAGAGAATGTAGTCTTTTGCCGTCCAGGGGCACTACAGCTTGAACTTTATCAAAAGCTGTTGAATTCTCAGGCTGTGAGGTTCTGTCTTCAAGGGTCGTTGGAAAACAGTCCTCATCTGATATGCATAGGAGCTCTTAAGAAACTGTGCAATCATCCCTGCCTTTTGTTCAACTCCATAAAGGTAAGTAGCATGTGAGACTGTGTCAGGATGTGAGCTGAGGGTTCTATGTCATGTGAAGCTAAGAGGGCAGATTGGACTAATTCCTGGGGTTGTATTTGTGGGTTTCCCCAAGGAGCTGAGTCTCTTCAGGATGGTTCTGCTCTCCAGCAGGTTCGGCCCCTGTTTGTTCCTCAGAGCATGTCCATGTTCGTAGAGCTGAACTAGGGCTGGAATGGTTTGAGGTTCTGCCTTCTAGACTGTGTGCCCCATGCCCTTTGGTGCCTTGTCTAGTACTTTGTCATGGTTTCTCTTTCTGTCTTTTATTAATAGAGCCAGTCAGTTTTGTTTGTTTGGTGCTAACAAATAAAAAATTTGCCATTAAAAATAATTTATTTTTTCTTCATTATAAAGTAACACATGATTTTTGTATGAAATTCAGAAAATCACAAAAAAGACAATAGAAATGATATACTGGTTAGAATGCAAATTGTTAAATAAATGGAAGATAGTTTGGTAATATGTATCAAAAGCCTTATAATTTTGTATATTTTGTGACCAGGCATACCACTTTTTGAAATTTAGTATAAAGAAATAAAGCTTTCCAGCCAGAGAAAACCACATTTTGATATTAATAATAATCTTAGCTAGCACTTATTAAGCACTTATCATGTATCAGACATGAAGTACTTTTCTAGATTGACTTATTCTTTTTTTAAAAAAATATGTTTTTATTGATTTTAGAGAGGGAGAGAGGGAAACATTATCGATTAGCTGCCTCCTGCATGCCCGTTGTTGGGGATCGCGCCTGCAATCCGGGTATGTTCTGTGACCAGGAATAAACCGGTGACCTCCTTGACGATGCTCAACCACTGAACCACACCAGCCAGGCTAGAATGATTTAATTAATTAATTTTTAACTTTTTTACTTTTATTGATTTCAGAGAGGAAGGGAGAGTAAGAGAGAGATAGAAATATCAACGATGAGAGAGAATCATTGCTTGGCTGTCTCCTGCACGCCCCCTACTGGGGATTGAGCCTGCAACACAGGCATGTGCCTTTGGCCGGAATCAAACTTGGGACCCTTCAGCCTGCATGTGATGCTCTATCCACTGAGCAAAACGGGCTAGGGCTAGAATTATTCTTGATAAAATTCTATGTAATGGGGACTGTTATAACTATTTCCAATTTTTTGTTGGGGAAATAGGGACTCAGAGGTATGTATATATAATCTTTTTATAGAGACACTTAATTTTGATGCTGTGCTTATTTAAAACCTATTTTCCCACTCAAATTGTGAACATTTTTCCAAATTAGGTACCTTCTACAGATATGATTTTTAATGGCTGTATAGTTGAGCTGACCATTAGATATTCAGTGAACACAAGGCAGCTTGAAGTATAGTGAGAATTCTGTTTTGGAATTGGAACAAGGTACCAGTTCCCACTGTACTACTTACCAGTTCTTTAACCATGGCCAGGTTACATCTGCAAGCCTGGCTTTCTTAACTGGAAAGCAGAGACAATAATAACTTCCTGATAATGTTATTGGGCAGTTTGATGAAATAGTATGGGAAGTTGCACAGTGATAGCCTGTTATCTCCAACTTGCCCTTACCAATTTTTATTCTGATATATTTTTCTTTAAATAGTAAAATGATAATTTGCAAACAAAGGAAAACCTTTGGGTGCCACATGATGCTTGAAGTAATTAATTATTAATTATATACTTAGAAAATCCAGTGTTGTACCGGAATTCTTGAAGTTTATCCTGCAATGGGTTATGTTTACATAGTTTATCATAGAAGTCAGCTTCTATAACTCTGCAGTAGACAGGATTATAACTACTTATTAAGCAACATTTTAAGAAACAGATTCTATATACTTGGGCATGATGTCTAGCAATAATAGAAACTAAAAATTCTTTCTTAAAAGGAAGACCTTATGATGATCTAGAATGTATCAGTTAACTAATAGCAGGCATACTGTACTGCATAGGATTCTATAAGTAAGGATCCATATAAAATAGCTGAAAGAGTCTCCCACATGTGCAGGTAATAGTGATAAATTTGCTAAATGTGGGAGAGTGGGGAGACCGGCCAGTCCCAGAAATCTAAAAAGTAATGAAGTCATTAATAAATATAATCTCTAGTTATATGTTTACATTTCAGCTTGGCAGTTTTAGAGTGGGAATTTCAGAGGTGCTGACAATCGCTTTGGAATAAAATTATTCTAAAAACTAATGGTAAAATAAAAATATTGTTGTAAGTAAGAATAAGTTTCTGCCAACTTATTGACAGGATTGTTCCTTCTTGCAGAAGAAATTGATAAGATGGAGAAAACTACTGTGCTCCTTTTTGAATATCACCTGGGAGGGGCTGTGGAAGCCCACAAGTCAGGAGAGAAAAGTTAATTGTGGGGGGGAAAAAGGGAAGAGCGAAAAAGGTATCAACGATCAGACAGCTCAGGCTTTGGAGAGGATAGATTTTGTAGCACTATTTTGCCCGCTGTTTTCCTCTCCTTTATTTCTGTTTCTATCTCCCTTCACGCCCTCCCTCCCCTGTTACATCCAGACAGTGATTCTGCACTTGTAGGGTGAAGGCAGCAGGCATTAGGAGACTGCATTAGAACTGCTCTGTAATTAACTCAGTAGGACACATGTTACTTTTTAAAAATATGACCAACACCCTGGCCAGTGCTCTCAGTGGTTAGAGTGATGGCGTGTGCACCAAAGGGTTGTGGGGTTGATTCCTGGTCAAGGGCACATACCCGAGTTGCAGGTTCGATCCCTGGCCCCAGTTGGGGCAAGTGCAGGAGGCAACCAATTGATGTGTCTCTCTCAAATAGATGTTTCTCTCTCTCTCTCTCTCTCTCTCTCTCTCTCTCTCTCTCTCTCTCTCTCTCTCTTCTCTTCCCCCTCTCATTTTCCTCTCTTCCCCTCTCACCCTCCCTTCCACTCTCTCTAAAAATCAATGTCCTTGGGTAAGAATTAACAACAACAACAACAACAATATTTACATGATAGTTAGGTTGGTCTTTTCAGGAAGCTATTAATATTCATCTTTCCTCCCATAATTTGAGCATTTTTCTCTTCTAATTAAAAACAAACAAACATGAGCCAGTGTTAATCATTCTTTTGAATAGGAAAAAGAATGTAGCTCAACTTGGGATGAAAATGAAGAGAGTAGTTTATATGAAGGCTTGATAAATGTGTTCCCTGCGGATTATAACCCTCTCATGTTTACTGAGAAGGAGTCAGGAAAACTTCAAGTGCTGACAAAGCTCCTAGCTGTTATCCACGAACTTCGTCCTACTGAAAGGTAAGTGGTCAGTTTAATAACCTGCTTGTAAGTGCTCCTGGAATTTTGGCTTAGAGTATGGCCTTACTCCCCTGCCCCTCCTTTCTTTCAAGAGAAGAAAACATTAAAAATAAGTTGTTTTCTTTGGGGCATGATCAGCATCTGTAAGTTCTTATTTAAGAAAAAACTAAGTATAAATACATATATTTAAAAAAAATCCTAGAGAAGTCTTATATCACCTAGCTTGTACTTTAAGCTCTTTCAAATTCTTTTTTTTTACCATCCCTTAAATGTTGATACCCCTTAGGGTTTTCTCTTTAGTCTCCTTCTTACTCTAAACACTCTTTCTGGGTTATCTCTACTCCCCATAGTTTTAACTATCACCCATATATTCCAAGTTTGTCACTCTCTTCCAGCCCTCTGTTCTAGTTTCCACATCCTTCTTTCTAACTCTTTAATGGACATCTATATCTAATTCTTTCTTTTTTATTGGTCATTACATTCCTTTTTAATCTATTTCTGGGCAGACTCTCTTGTTATTATCTGCAAAATCTCCAGTGAAAATTACAGTTTGGCATCATTTTAAATTTACAAAGTATTTCTCTCATTCTTGATTTTTTAAATTGCCTCCTCTTCTTGTGAATGTTATCTCTTACTTGAGGATGTTGTTTTCTGTTTCCTCCATTGCTGTTTTATTCAGGTTTCTCCTCTTTTGTTCTATTTTTAATGTTGGAGACTCACCGCAAATAGATGGCGACCTGTGGTGTCCATTTATATTTGAGAGTGAGGCGGTGAAACTGATTGAATGTTAGGTGTGCATGGGTAAGGCTTGTTGATTGGTCTCCTTCATGGGGTAATTAGGCAGCGAGTTGGCTTCTTTATTTAGGAACTCCTTCTCTCTGTGGATCTTTTCTCTGGGGCCATTCATGTCACCTGAGAGAGGATTCTTCCAATAATATCTTTCCTGGGGTGGGATGTAAGAGGGATGCCTGGCTGCTGCTGTTCTAGGGTTGGCGGGAAAAGGGCCCTGGGATCTTCTGTATGCATACTTTCATTCTGATTAGTCATAGCTCTGTCTTTTAAATTCCTCTAGTCTTTTTCTAGGGTTTACTTTCTCCAGACAACAAACATTGTATTTGAGAAAGAAAAGTCAACTGGTTACATGGGATAGGGCCTGGGTTCTATTATCAGTGCTCTTGTAAGAGCTCCAGTCTCCTTCCTTCTGGGGCACCTTAAGGAGATTCTCTGGGGTGAATGAACTTGCACTTGTTTCTTATTGGAATCTCCCACTTTGGGCACTTAGGTTTCATCTTCTCTGTACTCATAAGTAGGTCACTATTTCATCATTTTCTGTTTTCGTATATAAATGCCTCCTTTTAAAAAAAATCAAAGATAGAGTTTGTATTTCTGTTTCTTATTCTCTGGCTGTTTTTAGGGTGACTTCAGAGAGGTGAAGAAGGCAGAAAAGTTTTTACTTCACTATCTTAAAACAGGAAAATCTCTTAGATATTGACTTTAAAATTGAATTTGAAGGAGAACCTGAGTTTTCCTGTATATGGTCATTGTTGCATGTTCTATAAATATCAGTGATGATATTATTTGGTAATTTTCTTCAAATATACCCAGAATCTTTCTTTTTGATTGACAGGGTGGTATTGGTCTCCAACTACACACAAACTTTGAATATTTTACAAGAAGTATGTAAGCGTCATGGATATGCTTATACAAGACTTGATGGACAAACACCAGTCTCTCAAAGGCAGCAGATTGTTGATGGCTTCAATAGTAAATACTCTTCTGATTTCATTTTTTTATTAAGTTCAAAAGCTGGTGGCGTGGGACTTAACCTTATTGGAGGATCTCACTTAATTCTCTATGACATTGATTGGAATCCAGCCACTGATATCCAGGTAGGACTAGTTCTTATGCATTAAATAAACATGATAGAATGCCTACTGGGGATATACCTGCTGGGGATACAAAGATGATGATGTATGGTAAATGCTGGTGAGGTATGGTAACTGAGCCCCTATTTTGCATCAGGCACTCTGCTAAGTGCTTCACATCTATTCAGTTTTCACAATAATCCTTCTAAGTGTGGATAGCCCCATTTTGCAGATGAAGATATGAAAGCTTGTTCTAGGTCACATAGTGTATCTGGACAATCAGTGGGTTCGTGCTAACTGTCACTACTTGAGCCAATTAAGCAGAGACAGGGTTGAATCATATACAGTGGGGCCTTGATTTACGAGTGTCCCGACTAACGAGTTTTTCGAGATACAAGCCGTCTTGTCTCTCGGCCGATTTTTTGCTTTGAGTTGAGAGCTAAAATTCGGGTTACGAGCCAGCTTCAGATACCCCACCACTTGTTGGCGCAGCGAACGTCACAGTGAACGCCACAACATCAGCCCAGCATCACGTGTCTCACTCGTTCACTTTAATGATTTGACATACGAGTAATTTGAGTTACGAGGTCCGTCACAGAACGAATTAAACTCGTAAGTCAAGGCCCCACTGTATGAGCATTTATCCCAATACTGCCAGCAGTACGGGAGAGCAGCAGGTCATCCACAAAAATCTGCTCTGCACCTCACCATAAGACAGCTGCTTATATAGGGTAAGACGAAGAATACACGGGGAAATATGAATTATAGGTATGGGGAAGTAGGGATTATTATAGGCATGGGGAAGTAGGAGACTGGGGTGGCACTCCATTGTTTGGGCAACAAAGTTGTTAGTCTTTCCATGATAATAGGCAGTTCTTGAATGAGAATGGTTCCAAGGTTGATTCCCAGGTCCAAGGTTGAGTCCCAGGTCCTGGGGGCGCACAACTCCCAGCCAGGTCGACTGTCCTTTCTTTAACCAACACAAGGCAATCATGGTTAACAGAGCATGATTAATATTTCCCATAACCACAGCTAGTCCCCAATATTCTATTTTTGCTCCTAACAATAGCTTATAAAAGGCAGAGCCAGGATTCAAACCCAAATCTGTATGTCTCTCGGCTCTAAGTTACCGCAGGTACTTCAGGCCTAATTTTCCTCCCCAACCGGAGTTCTATGGACAACACTTAATTTTCCTAGTATCGATGAGTATTGTCAAACAGAGTTCACTTGCATCTTGGGACATCAGGATGCTTACGACCATCGGGGGAGACAATTAAGTATTACAGGTGCTATGATCAATGTTTGTGTAGAGTATAGTAAAGATATAAAATTAGCTAATTTAGGAAAATATTTCAGAAGAAGCCTTTGGTTTACTGCAGAATACAGTTCATCTTTATGTGTTTTAAGATTTCTACTTACAGATTTGCACCCCAGTTGGTATCTGTGTTTGTATTACAGTGAAAAGATACAGATTAAAATCAGTGAAGGTAAAAGGTACATGGGGTGGAGACCAGGGATAAGCTTCCCTTTTTCCTCCCCTACTGGAGTTCTCTGGACAGCACTTAACTTCCCCAGCACCGATGAGTAGAGTCAAACAGAAGTTCATTTAATCCCAGTGTCCGGAGTTTTTGTTGGTTGCTCATGTAGGCGTGAAGTACTCGAGTGACTGACCTCAGTTATTCAGTCTCCAACTCCACCAGAGGGCAAACTGACAGGACTGGCCCAAAGCCCTCCTCTAAATCACTCTGTTAGCATAAAAGATCTAGTGGCTGCAAGGCCCAGGGAGACAGAGACCCTCTCATCAGGCAGGATATGCCAAGGGCTTAGCGGTTATCTACTTGGAGCTGGAGGGAAGGCCAGATCTTTCTTTGGAAAGTGCAGGGTTTGCACATCAACCCTTACTGCATGGTATCATTGGTCCTGAAACCTCAGGGAACTACCTAGAGCAGTGGTTCTCAACCTTCCTAATGCTGCGACCCTTTAATACAGTTTCTCATGTTGTGGTGACCCCCAACCATAAAATTATTTTCGTTGCTACTTCATGACTGTAATGTTGCTACTGTTGTGAATTGTCATGTAAATATCTGATATGCAGGATGTATTTTCATTGTTACAAATTGAACATAATTAAAGCATAGTGATTGATCACAAAAGCAATATGTAATTATATATGTGTTTTCTGATGGTCTTAGGTGACCCCTGTGAAAGGGTCGTTCGACCCCCAAAGGGGTCGCGATCCACAGGTTGAGAACCGCTGATCTAGAGCCTGAACTGATTGCAGGCATCCTCAGGATTCCTTAGGGATGAATCATGAGCTACTTGGACTGGGAATAATCCCTCTGTGCTCGTGCTACACGTGGCTTTTTTGCATTCTTCTTCTTTTTTTTAATCCTCACCCAAGGATATTTTTTCCCCATTGATCTTTAGAGAGAGAGAATGGAAGGGAGAAAGAGAGAGAAACATCGATGTGAGAAAGATACATTGAATAGTTGCAGGACCTGCATATGCCCTGACTCGGCCAGGGATCAAACCTGCAACTGAAGTATGTGCTTTTGACTGGCATTCGAACCTGTGACCTAATGTTTCTAACTATCTCTCTCCCTTCCTCTCTGTAAAAAATCAATAAAATATATTGCTCTAACCATTTAGCAACCGGGCAGGGCAGTTCTTTGCATTTTTGCTATCTAAACTCACTGTGCCATTCATTGATGCAGGTAGACCCTCCTTTATTGACGCCCCTCTAGTTATTTCATAGCCCCACAGTGGGTGTCCATGCCTTTCTTTTTCTCAGGAAAAAGATAGGAAGTGGAGAATGCTTTGACATGCCTGGGCTTTGTTTTTTGAAGCTATAAGTAAAATCAAGAATTCCTAATCTTAAATGTATTAATGCAAATTGCTTATGGGGAAAAGGCTATTAGTTTCAACTATACTCTCAGAATTCTCATTTATTTTCTAAGGCAATGTCTAGAGTGTGGAGAGATGGTCAGAAACATCCAGTACATATTTACAGACTCCTAACCACAGGTAATAACCCTTCAGTGTGCCAAAAAAATGTATCCCTTTGAATAATATAAAAAGAATTGTTGTTGTTGTTAATCTGTGCTTCAGTGTTAGGAATTATTGTTCTTTTGTTAACTATATGCCAACCATATTTTACTCTGCAGAAATAACAGACATAAGGATCTGCAGTAAATCTAATGAATGTTTTCCCTTCAGGTACAATAGAAGAAAAGATCTATCAAAGGCAGATCAGTAAGCAAGGTCTTTCTGGGGCGGTTGTAGACCTGGCCAAGACATCTGAGCATATCCAGTTTTCAGTAGAGGAGCTTAAAAATTTGTTCACATTGCACGAAAGTTCACACTGTGTGACTCATGACCTGCTTGACTGTGACTGTGCAGGAGAACGAGACCATACAGGTGTGTTGTATGTTAATTCTGTTCTGATGGTAAATTTCATTGGTCCCTCTGCAGTAGTTGGAAGCATTTAAATATAGAATAACTAAAATATTTACCATTTGTATATGTTAGTTTCTTTCCCCCTGCAAGTCAGAGGGCAACTGCCAGATCAGTATTTGAGAAAATATTAATTAGGACCTTAATCTCTCCATTTTGCTTCTTATTTCTTTTTTTTAAAATATATTTTATTGATTTTTTACAGAGAGGAAGGGAGAGAGATAGTTAGAAACATTAATGAGAGAGAAACATCGATCAGTTGCCTCCTGCACACCCCCTACTGGAGATGTGCCCGCAACCAAGGTACATGCCCTTGACTGGAATCGAACCTGGGACTCTTCAGTCCACAGGCTGACGCTCTATCCACCGAGCCAAACCAGCTAGGGTTCGCTTCTTATTTCTGAAACAGCTGTGAGAAATTTAGCTTAGAGAAATCTTTCAAATTCTGGCATAATGGCTTCAGAATTAGAATCCTTATTTCTATTTCCCTCAAAACATGCACTTGACAGAATAAGCTTACTCTTTGTTTAATTTATGTAGACCTTAATCGTAATGGGAGCATATTTTCTGAGGCGATTAGCAGGGGCCACCATACTTCCCAGTACTTGATGAACTGCTAGTGTTGGTTAAGTGAAGCTAAAAACCTCAGTCCTGCCCTTGCCGGTGTGGCTCAGTGGATGGAGCGCTGGCCTGCGGACCAAAGGGTCCCGGGGTTGATTCTGGTCAAGGGCACGTACCTCAGTTGCAGGCTCCTCCCTGGCCAGGGCCCTGGTCGGGGCTCGTGCAGGAGGCAACCAGTCGATGTGTTTCTCTCACATCGATATTTCTGTCTTCCTCTCTCTTCCACTCTGTAAAAATCAATGGAAAAATATGCCCGGTTGAGGATTAAAATAAGTAAGTAAGTAAGCAAGTAAATAAATAAATAAATACAAACATCAGTCCTCTGTAATTAACACCATTCACATAGGAACTGGATCACAAGTGGGACTTGAGTGTTCAAGAGTTTGAAATCACTTGATAAATTATATTGAGTAGGTTAAGAAGTTAGACTGTACAAGGTTGACATGGAAACTTTATATTTTATATAAATTAATATTGGGTCCTCTACCATATGTTTTCTATTTTAACAATTTTTGCTTTTATCTTCTCTTCCTTTTTCATTGTCTTTACTCTGTTCTTTTTCTTATTTTTCCAGTTGAATGCCTAGCTTTATGGTTTTCGGTCTTCATCTATGAAATGGGTATTTAAGGCTGTAAATGTTCCCCAAGGTTGGATCTCATAATTTTGAAATGCAGTTTTTTTTATTATTTAGTTCTAAATATTCTGTATAATGGGCTTGATTATGGAGTGTTGTCCCAGATTGTTCCAATTATATTCCGAATTTGGAAATATACCTAGTCCCAAAGGTGTTAGATAAGGGATTGCAGCCCTGTAACATATCTCTGGATGATTATTTGTTTAATGTCTGTCTCCTAATAGACCAGAAGGTCCTTGAGATCAGAGAACAAAATGTAATAAATTGCATAAACCCATTATATCATAAAATAAAAAGTATTGTATATAGTAAAATATTGATTGGCTTAAGGATTTTTCTCATTCTTTTACTTATTGCAGGTGATTCATTGGAAAAATGCCCTGTCTCTAGAAATTGTCAGCTTGGCCCACATCACAAGAAGTCTGACTCCCTGAAACCTCTCTCCATGTCACAGCTGAAGCAATGGAAACATTTTTCTGGAGATCAGTTAAATCTTAAAGATCCCTTTCTTGACAGAATAAGAGAAAATGTGTCATTCTTTTTTCAGAATATAACCAATCAAAATACTGCTGCTCTGTTATGAAAAGTTACTTCATGACATTCCCTTGCCCCCCCCCTTTAAAAAATAACAGTAATTAAATGTAAGTTTTGAAAATGATAGAATTACTTATTTATTTAATTAAATATTTATTGTTGAAAGTGTTACACATGTCCCTTTTTCCCCCCCTTGACCCCTTCAAGCCTGCCCCTGTCCCCCACCCAGGCCTTCTCCATCCTATTATCTGTGTCCATGGGGTATGCATATATGCATACAAGTTCTTTGGTTGATCTCTTCCCACCCACCCAACCACCCCGTCTTCCCTCTGAGATTCCACAGTCTGTTCCTTGCTTCTATGTCTCTGGATAGAATTACTTACATTACAATAATAAATTTGTTGCAAAGTGTATCAGAGTTTTGATACAGCACTGTTGTTTGATTTTTTATATATATCCTTTCTTAAAAATGTATTTTTATTGATTTCAGAGAGGAAGGGAGAGGGAGAGATAGAAACATCAATGATGAGATAGAATTATTGATCGGCTGCCTCCTGCACGCCTCCTGCACGCCCCCTGCTGGGGATCGAGCCTGCAACCCAGGCATGTGCCTTTGACCAGAATCAAACCCAGGACTCTTCAGTCCGCAGGCTGACGCTCTATCCACTGAGCCAAACCAGGTAGGGCATATATTCTTAAATGTTAAAACATTAAAGACATCTATCATTATATAATTTTTTATTAGTAATTCCATAATTAATGCACTTTTATCAAGTACCCACTCAGGAATTTTCATAAGGAATATTAAAAATGGTAAAATACCTGTTTTTGGAAAATCTAATCTGATTAGGAACATTAGACATAGATGTGTCAGATAATTGAATAACTTGATAAATTTAAACTATAGTTTAGTATAATAATCTCCAGGTCCATCCATGCTTTCACAAATGGTAAGTGTTCCTTTTTTTTTTTTTTTTTTTACAGCCACTGTGTAAATGTACCATTGTGTAACCGTGCCATAGCTCTTCTATTTTTTTTTTTTTAATCCTAACCCAAGGATATTTTTTCCGTTGATTTTTGGAGAGAATGGAAGGGGACGGGGAGAGACAGAGAAAGAAACATCGCTGTGAAAGAAACATAAAATGGTTGCTTCCTGCATGCATCCTGAGCAGTGCTGGGATAAGCCTGCAACTGCGGTACATGCCCTTGACCGGAATCAAACCTCGACCCTTCAGTCCATGGCCGACACTCTAACCACTGCGTCAATCGGCTAGAGCTACCACAGCTTTTTTATCCACTCATCTAGTCATGGCACTTGGGCTGTTTCTGGATCTTAGCTATTGTAAATAACACTGCTATGAAAATTTGGGTGCACATATTCTTTCCGATTGGTGTTTTGGGATTCTTAGGAAATTCGTGACTTGCAGTAAACAATGTGTATAATCAACAGATGGTACTGTTTCTCTGAGCCGGTCCCAAATTAATATATTGGCTCAAAAGCAGTTTGTAGACATGCTGTTTTTGTTTTTGAAGGACAGACTCAACAAAGGAATACATTTACCAGAAAAATGATCTTAAAAAAGTATGGGGATTATGAAGGAAAATGAAAGGAGGAATAGAAGACAAGGAAAAAGATCAGATGTATTTCTAAAAGAAAGAAAAGGTTTTGTATAGTATATATATATTTTTAGGAGTCATTGTTACTGAGAATACCTATGAGAGAGATTTGTTATTTCATCTAAGGATTTGGTGGGCAAGAAATATCTGTAGATGAGTTGGAAATAAAACAAAACAGAAACAAAGGAGAAAATATCATTTTGTGAGCATGACCTGCTGGTGGCAGCAACAGATCACAATTGTCTCAACGCATTAGGCATTCCAGGCAAGTTTAAAGCATAGAGCTCTCTGTTTTCATGAGTTCAAACCATAGGCTGCTGTTGTGATAGCTATAAAAATGGACAAGTCACTCTCACTACCAATATGACTGACAGGATTTTTTCAAGAGCATTTTATATTAGCAGAGTTTTACACTTATTCCCACCCCCCATGGGTTGTGGGGGTAGGAATTAAATTATAAATTAAATAAAAAGTGAGCAATATTTTAAAAACTGATCGAATGCATAGAATGTTGAAAAACAGTAACACTTTAGTTGTTGTAAGATGAAGATAGGTTTAATGAACTGACTTGCATAAATGAAAAATTTGTTGTTTTATTGAGAATGTTTGAGAGTCCTTCAGTAACTATTTTTCATTTCTCTTCCATAAACATTATTAAGGAATCCTTTGACTGTCAGATGGCTTTGAAAACGTGGGAACCCTAATTTTTATTCCATAAGTAGAAAAAAATAAATGAATGTTTTGGTTGTTCTATTTATGCCTAACAAAATGCTCATTAAAAAATACAATTTTAGCCGTAACCGGTTTGGCTCAGTGGATAGACCGTCGGCCTGCGGACTGAAGGATCCCAGGTTCAATTCCGGTCAAGGGCATGTACCTTGGTTGCAGGCATATTTCCAGTAGGTGGTGTGCAGGAGGCAGCTGATTGATGTTTCTCTCTCATCAATGTTTCTAATTCTCTATCCCTCTCTCTTCCTCTCTGTAAAAAATCAATAAAATATATTTTAAAAAATACAATTTTAAAGAAAGGAAAGTATTTCTTCTTTTTTGTCTGGATTCTTTATTATCTTAAGACTCATCTGTGTTGTATGTTCAGTCCCTTTAAAGCTGAGAAGCACTCTTATTTTGTGTATGTACTCACAATTTTTTTTAACCCATTCACAGGCTGACAGGCTCTTAGCTTGTTTCCAGTTTTGGGGCTTTTATAAATAAAACTATGAACATTTATGTTAAAATCGTTGTGTGAACAGATGCTTTTATTTCTCTTGGGAAAATATCCTGGAGTGGAATAGTTTGGTCCTCTGTGGTGGGTGTGTGTATGAAGATATTTTGCCTTGTTGTTCTCAGCAGGATAGTCAGTTGGATTACCTAAGTTACTACTATAAGAAGTAGAAGTTCCTATATATTTTTTATACTTTTGTGCTTTATTTTTTCTATTTAAGTCTCTGATTCTGCTGGTATTTATTTTGGTGTAAGAAGTGATGTATCTAATTAATTTTTCTCCAGATGGTCAGTTAGTTGTATCAACATCATTAACCCCATACATTTGATAGCAATGTAAATAAATTGATACTGGAAGTACACTCTTAAAACTCATCAGAATACTGGGTGAAGATTTGGATAACTTAACCAAAATAAACAGAAACAGTGGCTTGTGGGACGCTCCGAAAGTCAACGGGGAAGACAACTATTCCCAAATGCGACATTAAGTATGGTTATTTTGAGGGTTTTTTTTTTTTTTTGCCATACTTAATAGAAGAACAGAAATAAAAGACATTTTGACCTCAATATTTATCTCAGACAATAACTTTAGTCCGTCTTTTTTTCCTCAGTAACAATCATGTGATTATGTTATTTTAATCATGCTAGTTAAATGTGAAATAAGGATAAAAAATGAAATAGTCTTTCAAGCAGGCCAGTGTGAAAAGATATAGAGTTATTGCAATGTTCTCATATGATTCATAGTCTAGAAAGGAACATTTCTCCTTTTTTTGATTTCCTGATGATTTCCCAAGTGAAGATAAATCACACATGAAGGGGCAAAATTTATATTTCTCCATTGGGAAAAGAAGCTGCTACTGTTTCCAGATGTCTGTTGACCCCCAAAGCATATGTGGTGTGAGTTTTTGATTGCCATGCTAACAAAGATATATCTTGACTATTGTTATTTTAAATTGTAACCTTATTATGAAAACAATAGAGGAAGGATAATAACTCTTGTTCAAGAACTGTAGAACAAACCTGGGATTTGATATATGGAACATTTCGATAAGAAAATGGACTTAATATAATGCATGATGCGTGCAAAATATAAATTTGCTTTTAAGAACAGCCCTCTGGACTGTGCAAATCCAAAATGGTACCTTGGATGCGGGCTTTGGAGAAGGGCAGATCAGGATTAAGTCCTGCCTGTCCGGAGGCAGGTTTATCATGAGCTAGTGCTGCTTCAGGTTCAAGGCCCTTTCCTTGCATGCCCCTGTGAGGGAAAGGAGTTGCAGTGTTCATTTTGTATGTAAGCATCTCAGGGAAATTGTCCAAAGGCCTTTCAGAAGAGAGAAACTTGCACATCTAAGACTCAAGTGATCAGTTGTGGTTTCTAATTTTATTTTGAATATTCACTTTCATATTTCATTTTGTATTTTTGAATATCTTTTCTTTAGGAGAGCTTTCCTACTACAACTTACATAAGCTTCAAGCCCCAGAGAACTTGGGTTTGTTCTACTGTCTGTTTGTATGACTCTGGACAAGCTATTTAAATGCTTTGTGACTCAGTTTTCCCATTTGTGAAATGGGACTAGTACCTCAATAATTAGGTTGTGTGAGGGTTAAATGAAATTCAATATATTTTTCAAATGTTATGCACACCTGGCACATAGTAAGTACTTAATATGTGGTAGTTCTTAGGATAAACAGTATCCTATATAATAAAAGCCTAATATGCTAAGTGTCCAGTCATCCAGTCGTCCGGTTGTCTGTTCAACCAATCAAAGCGTAATATGCTAATGATATGCTAAGGCCTCTTAACTGCTCACTATGATGTGCACAGACCACCACAGGGCAGATAGTTGACCAGTTGCTATGACATGCACTGACCACCAGGAGGCAGATGCTCCAACCAATAGGTTAGCTTGCTGCTGGAGTCCAGCCAATCAGGACTGAGTGAGACAGGCCGGACATGCCCTAGAGCCCTCCCACGGTCCCTCCCCCGCTGGCCAACCTCCCATGTCCCTCCCCAGCTCTGATTCTGCACTGGTGGAGTACCTCAGCCTGGCCTGCACCCGCTAGCAATCTGGTACCCCTCAGGGAATGTCAGAGAGCCAGTTTTACCTCAATCCCACAAGCCAGGCCAAGGGACCCTACTGGTGCAGGAATTCATGAACCAGGCCTCTATTTATCATTATAAACCCTCAAAAGATTTATAATTCTGGTGGAGAAACAAAATTAACAGACACAGATCTACAGGACACTCATATATAGAGCAGTATAGAGATTGAGGAGGTTGGCTCTGGAGTCATATAAACCTATTTAAATCCTATTTCTGTAATTTATTTTCTGTGTGACCTTAAGCCAGTTACTTAACTTCTCTGAGTCTCAGATTCCTCATTTTTAAAATGGGGATAATATAAGCTACCTAAAAGATTTTTTTTTTTAGTAATATGGTGCCTGGGATATGGAAACTCTTCAATAACATTAAAGTATTTAAACTGGAGAAATTCTCTCACATAAATATAAGGAGTTATCAGGTATGTTTTGTTTATAGGACCTTGCATTTTCTTTCTTTTACATATATTTTATTGATTTTTTACAGAGAGGAAGGGAGAGGGATAGAGAGTTAGAAACATCGATGAGAGAGAAACATCGATCAGCTGCCTCCTGCACATCCCCCACTGGGGATGTGCCCACAGCCAAGATACATGCCCTTGACTAAAATCAAACCCGGGACCCTTTAGTCGGCAGGCCGATACTCTATCCACTGAGCCAACCCGGTCAGGGCTTTCGTTTTCTTCATACCAGAGTTCTTCTTGGCATGGTAGCACATCTCCTCTGATTAACACAGAAACAGGCAACCTTAAGGTCAAAGTTCCAAACATGCTGATTGGCTATAGACAGCTTCGTACACACTTAGTATGATAATGAATGCTGAGTTTTATCGAATGTGCTCATTGAACACATCCAAGATTTCCCTGGATCATTGGAGAATAGCATAGAGTGGCTTAAACTGACGGGGCTGTGCATGGGCTGTTGCAAATGTGGGGGGAGGGGAGAATTGATGTGGGCTGCAAACAGTAAAGTTTCAGGAGGACGTGAAGTGAATTAGATGTTGCTTATTGGGTAGGTGTGGACGGGTGGATCAGATGGCTCAGGATTCAAGGTGGGGAAGAGAGGGGAAATGTTCTAAAAGAGCGGAAATCCAAGTAGAAGAGGATGGATGGGGGTACATGGATGTCCTTAAGAAGAGCCTTAGTGAAGTGTTGAAAAGTCATGAAAGCATTTTAACAGTACTGTCACGCACCACATAATGACATTTTAATGGACAATGGACCGCATATACCATGTTGGTCCTGTAAGAGTATAACGGAGCTGAAAATGTTCTATTGCCTAGTAATGTAGTAGCTGTTCTGTGTAGCGGAACACATTACTCACGTGTTTGTGGTGATGCTGGTGTAACAAACCTACAGCACTACCAGTCCTATAAAAGCACAGCACTAATAATCATAGTAGTAGACTCTCCCACCTAGGTTTGTGGAATATGCTCTATGATGTCTGCACGAGGACAAAATTGCCTAATGCTGCATTTCTCAGAACATATTCCCGTTGTTAAATGGTGCGTGGCCGTAACACCAAATTTGAAATTTTATTTCAATGAAAAACTTTATTTGTATTGAAATATTATTTTAAATTTGGACTCCATACTCGTTAACGTCATGTTTCAGCTGGCTAAAACTTTGGCCCTAAAATGACAAAGAAGAAAAAGCAATGATCCCATGTTGGCACGGAACCCCTGGGTCACAAGTCTGAGAATTGACTCAGTCATGACTTGCCCCAGCAAGACTGGGCTGACTCACTAGTGGACCGTTTTATTAATAATGGTTCTTCAGATGACAGACAGGGAATACTTCTCAGAAGATGAGTGTGTCCAGAAACCAGCTTTAATGGGCCCTGAGTAGCCCCTGAATGTTGGGGCAAGACTGTCCATGGGAATAGGGTATCCCTCACCCTCTTGGTAGTTGTAGACAATAGATATGGCACCTACATTCATGCCTGTGTGGCTAGGTAGAATGAGAAGCTTCAATAACGGAGTGGAGGAAAATTTTAAATATTTAATATCTAACAAAAACATCCCTCTGCCCTAACCGGTTTAGCTCAGTGGATAGAGCGTCGGCCTGCGGACTGAAGGGTCCCAGGTTTGATTCTGGTCAAGGGCATGTACCTTGGTTGCGGGCACATTCCTAGTAGGGGGTGTGCAGGAGGCAGCTGGTCGATGTTTCTCTCTCCCTATCCCTCTCCCTCCCTGTAAACAATCAATAAAATATATTTTAAAAAAAACACAAAATAACAACAACAACAAAAAAACACATCCCTCTAAGACAGTGGTTCTTAACCTTGGCTGCACATTAGAATCTCCTGGGAATCTTTTTAAAATCCTGATTCTGGGCCTCATCCTCCCGAGGTGATTCTAATGTGCAGCCAAGGTTGAGAACCACTGCTCTAAGAAAAAGGCCTCTGGTAACTCCTCTAACCATTTAGCCACTTTGAATGAATGGCCTACTGCCCTGTACATGCCTGGGGAAGCCTTGGGGCCTCTGGTCATGACTTAATCCCTTTTCAGAGAACAGAAAAGCAGCGAGCAGCAGGACAGATCATTATAAACAGCCCCAGGAGTCAATAGCCAAGGACCCGGTCCAGCTCACAGGCCGGGAGAGGCCAGCAGATGAAGAAAGCACAAATGAGACATCCGGCCAGGACCACACTGAGCTTTGTGTTACTGTGGAAGAAAGCTGGTCTCTGTTGACTCCATTTGGGCCACTTTTTGTCTACATCGGCTGACAAAACTTGGGTTTTGTTTTTTTTTTTTTACATTGTCTATCACTTGGGGTGTTAGTCATAGAAATATTATTAGCAGGATGCATGAGGTGATTAAGTTCTTCTCTGGAGATTTTATCAGTTTAATCCACATGGTCTTTTCTCTTCCCTTTCCTCTTTCCCTCTTTCCTTCTCTTTTCTCATCCCATCCCTCCTGTTTCTCCCTTCCTTCCCCATAAATATAATAAAGGTATTTGACCTTCAAAAGCTGGTAACTCTAACACATCCAAAGTAATGAAGTTAAAATGATAATGAAGTTAAAATGGTAAGTTTTGGGTATAAGAATAATGGCAGACTGTAACATTAAATATATGATTTAAATGAATGACCACTGTTTTGATTGTGTAAGCTGTAACTCCATCACAGTTTATGGGTATGCACCCCCCAAAATAGAACTCATTTATTTATACATTTTGTACATGTACTACAGTACTAATTGAATTAAAGTTCTAATATTTCCCATACCCCAGTGGGTCAACTTGTGTAATTTTGGGGATGCATGAATTGCATCCTCTCACCCAATCACACCAATTCCACATAATGGTTGGGTTATTAACTAGTTTAAAGAAAGACATCTTTAGTTATTTCCTTAAATCTAATCACAGGAAAGGAAATAATCTATAAGTTTCAGGATTTAATCTTTATTGTCACTATTGTGCTTTCTGAGTCTACCCTCTATTTCATCAAACCAATAAATAAGACTTCAAGAAACATTATGAGGTGGAATAGGGGGCTGCTGGGAGGTAGTGCAGGGCAAGAAGTCAGGGACAGAGGAGAACTCTAATTTTACATTATTTTAATTAATTTTACTTTTTATTTTATTGTGTATCTACTATGTGCCAGGCACCAGGGACATCAAGCTGTAGCACAAATGGTCTCTCTCATTAAGTTGTTTATAAAAGTCTAATTAACTTATAGAAATTTGTGTTTTTGGAGGAAAGAGCCACATAAGCCCAACTATGCAAGCATTAGGTTCATCCACATGAAAGGGAACAAATGGGTAGAAACCAAAAAGTTATTTCACTGATTAATGAATACTAGTTGAATACCCCATTCTGCACCAGGCTCATTTATATATGTTATCTCAGTTAAATATTCTCAAGAATTCTATGGGATTGGTATTGTTATGAAGGGGGACATGGAAGCTCACATAGGTGAAAAGTCTGTACAAGATCAACAGCTGGTAAGCGATAGAGCTAGGATTCTAACCTGATCCAAATTATTACCATTTATGGAGTGTTTTTTTATGGGCCAGGCAGTGATATATGCTTTATTCATATTATCCCATCAAATTTCCAGAACAATGAAGTCCTATATTTTGCCCAGTTTACAGATAAGGAAGTTGGAGAGTTGCTTATATTGTACAACTACTAAGTGGCACCTCTCCTTGATTGTGGTTCTCTTGATGACGGGACAAGGAGATGTCAGGGCAAGGGAGAGACCGACCAAGCAGCCAAGGACCAGCCTGTGGCCCAAGTGACAGTGAGTCCCAGTGGCTTAAGTGCGAATCACTTGCTTATAGGCTTATTTATACCAATAGCAATATAGGGTATATGCAACTATGCTTTATGCTCAGCATGATTTTGTTTTTTTTATCTTATCCATAGGTCATGAGCATTACATCTTCCCGAGAAACTTCTGGGTATTAAGGCCCAATTTAAGAACAATGACAAGAGATCGACTGTGTCTGACATCAATCCTGCTGATTCTACTGACCATCTCAGCCCAGCACTGGTGCCCTGGCTGACAGGCACCCCTAGACTGCATCTCCTGTGCCTCTTTGGAAGGGTGATATTAATAGGATTTATGTCCAGTCTATTCCTGAAACGTGCCATCCCTGTTCATCCTCATTGCCCTCCCTGTAGTCTTCTGAGTCATCGCACCTGAAGGTCTTAGATCTCTGCTTCATTTCAGCAGCTGCAGGCCACCACCTGGGCAAGTAATGCTTTTATTCTCCCCTGATCTCATAAAATCAGACGTGTGACTCAGTTATAATCTGCAGGGAGACAAAGTTATACTCATATATGTCCAGGCAAGGAGTTAGTCACACAAACAGTGCGGGTTGCTAAGCAACGTAATACACACTTCCTGAGTTGCTCTCAGTGTTGGTGATGGATGGGGGATTCCAAGCCAAAAAGCCGAGGACGTAGTACAGTGAAGTACAGAAGGGTCACACATGGTCTCTCTTTTGCTTCAACCCCAAATTCTCCCTTTTTCCTTTCAATAACCCTTTGGATTGACTTCATACTTTGTAATCAGGAGGGAAATAATAAAGACGGAAGAATGGAGAGGGTAGTGATCCTTTTTAATGCTGGAATCATCCCCTTTTTCTGAGCTTGCTCTTCCAGCTCCTCTAGGTCCTATAAACTTCACATAAGAGAACTGCAGCCCTGGCCAGTTTGGCTCAGTGGATAGAGTGTTGGCCTGCAGACTGAAAGGTCCCAGGTTCGATTCCGGTCAAGGGCATGTACCTTGGTTGCAGGCACATCCCCAGTAGGGGGTATGCAGGAGGCAGCTGGTCGATGTTTCTCTCTCATATGTTTCTAGCTCTCTATCCCTCTCCCTTCATCTCTGTAAAAAATCAATAAAATATATTTTTTTAAAAAAAAAGAACCTTCAGAGCCTTCCAAGGGAGTCTTTTGGTTTAAATCAGCCAGAATCAATCCCCAAGCTTGACCCAGGAACCCTGAATGAGCCACTCCCCTACACGCTTGCAAACTATGTATTAATTCCCTATGACTGTCATAGCAAAGTATCAGAAAATGTGTGGACTCAACAGCAATGTATTCTTTTAGGTCATAAGTCTGCAATCAGCATCACTGGGCCGAAATCAAAGCGGTGGTGGGCCCTGCTCCCCCCAGAGACTGGAGGAGAAGTTGTTCCCTGCCTCTTCTGGCTTCCAGCTTCCGGTGGCTGCCACCATTCCTCGGCATCGGCTTGTGATTGCATCACTCTGTTCTCTGCCCTGTGGTCCCATTGTCTTCTCCTCCGTGGTATGTACCAAATTCCCCTCTGCATCCCTTTCATAAGGATATACGCGCCTGCATTTGCATACAGTTCATTCAGATAATCTGGGCTAAAATTCCCATCTCAAAATCCTTAACTTAATCGCATCGGCAAAGCGCCCTCTCCCAGCCTTTCTCCATGTACTAGTACATTGCATTCGCAGGGGCCAGGTTTGGGGTTGTGGATAACTTTGGGCTCCATTTTCCAACCTACTACAGTATCCTCAGCTGACCCCCCTGCAGCTCTGGTAGTCAGTTCACTTACCTATTTCCCTGCCTGGACTGTGAATTCTTGGAACGCAGAAGCCATTGGTTTTGCCCATTTTTATTCCTGATGCTAAGCTTCTGGCGGGCAGGCATACGAAGACATTTGTCGAATGAAACAACAGACAAGTTAAATCTAAGATACGATCATGATTGCATCTTTCTTTCAGCACAAGGTTTGACATTTTAAAATTTGGGGGCAATTTTTCTCTCGCAGTAAACATGCAGATCTCTGTTTAATGGAGTTTATCTTGCTTTCAAACCTCTAAGGTGCTCCTTACTATAAGACCCGATCAGCAGACGTGCAGCCTGGGCATCCCCACCCAGCGCCCAGCGCAGACATTGCTAACTGATCATGACTCTTCCCTCAGAAGTGCAAACACTGCCTTAGAATCCTTGACACGTCGTTCCAGGCAGCTGCTCCCAGTGGAGTGAAGTTGCCCTCGGGATAAAATTTCTCATGTTGTTATAGCCAGAGCTAGAAGGCCAACCGCTCACTTAACCACTTTCTCATTATTTTTCATGTTAATTCTCTATTTCAGCTAGGATGAAACATACCACTTTTAAGTTCATGAAGTTATTTCTCTCCTACCCAGGTGCTAGCCTTTCTACAGGTTCCAATGCAAGTCTCACTTCAAATAGGAGAGAATTTTCTTTAACCTTGACACGTGGAACCTTTCCTTGTCATGCTGCCAAATGCAATTTGTTTTCTCCCCAGATCTCTGATATGATCAGTACCTACTTACCCCGGTCAAGTCCCTTTTCTGACTCAGACATACTGACTTTTAATTTATTGCCTCTCCCCCAAGTACAGTCTGTGAAACCCTTCCCTTCTTTTCTGCGTTTCTCAGAGGACACCTGCCAGGAGTCTCCATCGATTGTCAAGGGATGCGGATGCAGCCCCACCTACATCATGTCTGGTCAGAGAGCTGTTGCAGGCGTGTCTGGTCCTGACCACCTGGAACCTGAACTCTGCTTCTGGGCCAAGTTGGAAGGATCCACACGCTTCTGACCTTTACGTTATCAACAAGGTAATTCCAATGCCAAGTGAATGATAACCCTACAAACAGCCCGGTCACCAATCAATACACTCCCTCCTTCCCTTTGGCATGGAGAATACAGCAGATGCTTCTCCTCAATGTTTCTTGCTCCAGTTAACCTTGGAGAAATGACTGTGCAAATGATCAAGCTGTTGTCTTTCTTCAGAGTTACGGGCTCTAGTTGTCAGATATGTAATATTAAGTAGCCATAGAGAATAATGTATCATCTTTCATACAGGAAGATATGCCTACAGTGTGACAGAGCCTCTAATCCTGCTTTAGGACACAGTACTTCTTGATGGTACGAGGTAAGCATTTTTTAATCACTGAAGCCTGCTCCGGTTTAGATGTAGTTATTCTTTTCTTTTTGGTAATGGTTGCAATTTCTGGGGCTGGTTCTGATAGCCTATTTGTGATGACCATAGATGACAGTATGGTCAGACTTTGCTGGAAATGGCTCTTAGGGCCGGTGTGGTACTCGAGGCTGTAAGAACTCTCATTCATCGTCGTAGTTAAGTGTATATTCCTTCAAACCTTTGGAAGTAAAATTAGGGTCGTGAGAGGCTCACCACGGCCTTTTCATGTGAGTGTGGAAGACATCACGAGGGCCTTAGATCACAGAGCTGCTCTCTGGCTGCTGTGTTTGGAGCAGCCTCGTCTGATGGCCACAGATGGTCAGCCCTGGTCAGTCTGCCCTAACCCCAGACAGCCGCCTCCCTTTCTTTCTATTTCCAGCTTGCATCTCTATATCTTTGGACCGAGAGCCCAGAGGTCATGAATTCAGCTTCTTTTTTCTTTCACATCAACTACAAGTAAAGCAACCCATGGAAAAAAACCTTCCACATTTTTGCATGTCGTTCGGAAAATCCTTTACACTTTTTATTATTGGAAGAGTGGAGGAATGTTCTTTTGTATTGAGTTCTAAAGTTTTGTTTTTGACCTTGGCTCAAAATTCACCTGCCATCTCACATCAAATCCCCCATGAGACTAACTTTTCTGAATCAAGGAGGACCATCACATTAAAAATGGAAATATTGTCCGCAGACATCCAAAGGAGTAGGAACTTAACCAACCCAGCTCCGGGGACCTCTGTTTTCTCTTCTCCTCTTTTGGGGGCAGTGTTGATGAGGAGTCAAATAATAAAATGGAGATACCCAGGGGATCAGAGAAAGGCAGGAGCAAACCTGGGCTTCAGTAACACAGCAGGACAAGACTCCTTCCATGTCTGGCCTAATAAGACAGGATTGTGCTAAAAGCTATTTGGTCCCCCCCCCCCCCCGCCCCCCAAATGCTTCCTAAATAGCGCCATTCTTCAGAGATAGACAAAACCTCTGACACAATTGAGATAAAGTCCCTCCTATTTTAGAGTAAAACTGCAAGGAAAAGTGTTTGTTATGTAGATATCTGAGGCTAATGTTCCATTAATGCCAGTATCTTTTGGAGGCTGGGACAGCATTTAGCTTCTGCAGCTAACAGTCCCCAAAGCAGCTTCTCATGTGTAGGTTTTCAGTGCACAACACCAAGCACCTGAAGTTGGTGCTAAGTGGGGTTCCCGAGAGGAACATCAGCAGGGGCAGCTATGACGTGGCAGGTTGCGGGGAGGCCTCTCGGCTGCAGTGAACAAGCGTTTGGATTCTCCTATGTCCCTGCGGAAGGGGAGGTGAGGGGCTGTGCCCCTCCGAATGCCTGCCATTCTGCTCTGGGTCGAAGCCTCACATGACCGTGTTCTGCTCAAGGCTTTGAGGCAGGCAGGTCACACCGATGATGACTGTTTATGAGCAATAATGAATGACCTTCATTCGAAAAGAAGCTATTTGGCTTCTCCCCCCCAGTCTGTGGTTTCAGGAAGGCAACAATGTTCTCAGAGAAAGGACTTTCTAGCAAACGTTGGATTCATAAAGGATGAAGCCCCGACAAAAGACGAGACCTTCTGAAGGCACGGCTATCATTGACAGCGAGAGAAACGTCCATGTGAGAGAGACACATCGATTGGTTGCCTCCTGCACGTGCCCCGACTGGGCCTGGGGTTCCAGCCTGCAATCAAGGTACATGCCCTTGACTGGAATCGAACCCAGGACCCTTCAGTCCGAGAGCTAATGCTCTACTCACTGAGTCAAATCGGCTAGGGCAGTCCTTGCCCTTTTAATACAAATCAATATGGTCATTCTGGGCTATACTGTCCCTTCTCTATTTGCACCTTTATCCATTCCTTGGGGTTACACTGTAGGAATAGGTGAGGGGGGGGGGGGAATACTTTCTGTCTTGTTCTATAAGGGTTGGGGGCGGGTTGTGTTCTGGTCCCTCACAGCTTTGAAGAAGCTTCCAGGGGCCAGGCATCAATGCTGCCTGGCTCACGTCCAGTTGAAGGAGGGATAGAAGCCATCCCTCTTCTTGCCTGCTCTCCCTTAGCTTGCTGCCAACCCAGGCTCCTCTCCCAATCGCAGGTCAGAGTCACCTTCTGGGTAAAGACCCAGAAACAAGTCAGCTACCTAAAGGCCGTTGATCCTTTCATCACTTAACTGTTATTCCCTTACCCCAATAGAATAGCTTTCCTCCTTTCCTGGACATGGCTCAACTGTGCCGAGTGTCTTGTAATTCAGACTATTACATGCTGGGCACGGAGCAGAGCAGCTCAGCAGCCCCAGAATGTTAGCGTCTCTGATCTTCACTTTGCTCGTGACCTGGGTGCTCGGCCCTGTCTGCACAGAACCTCAGGGTCTCAGGGAGAGACTTGGAAGGGTCCTGAGAGTCTGTCTTCTTCAACACTCCCAGTTTCAGACGAGGAAACAGAAATACCAAGAGTGAAGCGTCTTTCCATTATTGTCACTATTTTAGCTCGCTATGTGTGTGTGTCTCTGTGTGTGTATGTGTGTGTGACTGTATCAGGCTGTGTGACAAACGGAAGGAGAGAAGTAAGAGGGGGTGTATTCCACAGAAAGCTGAGAGCAGAAAAAGGAACCGGAACACAGTAGCATTTGGAGTGGAAGCCAATTCCCAGACTGTCTCTGTTGCCCTGGTCATTTGGGCCAAAGGAATGGTATTCATACCCCAAAGGGAATATTAACATGCAGGACCAGTATTAGGTGGGGGACATGTTAGAGTTTTAAGGAAGCAAAAGATTCTGGATAACTTCTGGAAACCACACATCTAACACAGTCCTGGCACCCAGCACCCAGCAGGGGCTGACTAAATGGACTCAGGTGAGATTATAACAAGTAGGCATGCTCCACAGTGTCAAGACAACCTTGCAAAGTGTGTGAAAACCTAGGGGGCTGCGATTTCTGCATTTGTTTTGCAGGTCTCTGTGGGTGCCAGCCCAGGTCATGAAGGCCACCCTTTCTTCTCCTGTCCCTCCTGCCTTTGATGATTTCCATCAGTGAAGAGAGTCTATGTGTCTACCGCCAGCAAATCCAGATGAACTCGGGTCTACAGTCAAGACATTCTGAGCGCTCTCTTCATAGTAATCCTTCCTGGGAAATGGAACTCAAAGGAACAGAAAGCAAAGACAGGTCTGATGTCTCATTTCTGTTTAACCTTAGCAACTAGGAGTGCCTGGTTTCCTGCAGCCCCGACCACCAAGCAAAGTTTTCCCGGCACCTGCGGGATTTATCCCAGCGCCTCCGCCAGGGCCTTTCCTGGGTGCTTCTGAGTCTGGGCACCCTTGGGCAGAGCGTCCCTGGGGGGTGGGATGCCCCACAGCCCTCACTTCCCTCGGGAGATGTTCTGTGCTCAGGGAACATGACTCACCAGCTCCAGGAAAGTCCTGGCAGGCTCCCTGCACAATGGAAGAAAATGAACGGCTCAGGAGTTGTGTTTGGTGAAGGAGAAGGAGAGCAAGGTTTCTGGCTGGAAACACCTGCAGCTCCATGGGGAGATCGGGCCCTGGCTGGGCCGAGTCCTACACAGAATCGCGGGCCAGGCGGTTTGCACGGGGTCTCCTGTCTCCTCCGTCTCATTGAACTCGAGTCTCTTGATATGAGTCGGGTGCTCTGGACTTTTATGCTTCCGCTGGCCTTCTCGCCTCAGCCTGTCTTCCTCAAAATGCTCTTGTGGATTTGTTTCCTCTCTTTCTCATCAAATCATCAACCTTGTCTCGGCTAGCGTTGAGGAGGAGAGTAGCTGGTTATACCAAGCCCCCTGCAGCCTTACAAGGGCTGTGCTATGAGGAGGTGGTGATCATTCATTCACTCATTTATTTATTTTTCCAAACAGTGACTATGAAGATATTAATCATGAGAACCCACTGTGTACTAGATTCTGACGGCAAGCAAGTAATACCTTCTCTTTACCCGGATGGCGCTTACAAGAAGATCTGTTTGGGGGGCAGGGAATAATAACACCGGGTGAAAGAGGAGGGGCAGTGTGCTTTGGCACATTCAACAGGGACATCTAACTGCTTGTGGGCGGAGTTAGGGCTCTTGAGTTCAGAAGGGGAAATTCTGATGGTGGGATTCCAGGCAATGCAACAGACTACCGTGGGAGAGGCCAATGCTACCGGCCATGGGCTCCAGGCCCAGCCTTGTTCCTAGCTAACTGAGTGGCTTTAGCAAGTCATTTTATTTCTTGACTTTGTTTTCCTTCTCAGTCCAAGAGCATTGACCTCGATGGTCTCTAAGGTCCCTATGAACGTTAATAAATTTGGTAGGGTCTGGCTGTCTCTGATGTTTCTTAGGGGGCTGATACTTTGTAAATTTTATTTTTAACTTTATTGAGGAATAATTGAAAAATATAATTGTATATATTTCAAGTGTGCAATATGATGACATATATATCAACACTAATAAAAGAGAAAAATGGTAATTGGCGTACGAGCTACCCTTTTCATTGGCTAATCAGGGCTATATGCAAATTAACTGCCAACTAAGATTGGCAGTTAACTGCCAACAAGATGGCGGTTAATTTGCATATGTAGGCACAATGCAGGGAGGCGAAAGGGAAAGCAGGAAGAAGCCCCCTGCCACTGACAGTGATCAGAAACCCAGGGGGGAGCTAAGAGCTGGGGGGCAGGGCAAAGGCGGCCCTGGGGCCGCCTTTGCCCTGCCCCCCAGCCATGATCGGAGAATCAGGTGCCTTTTCCGCCCTGGCCAGTGACAGCAGGAAGTAGGGGTGGAGCCAGCGATGGGAGATGGGCACGGTCGAAGCTGGCAGTCCCAGGAGCTAGGGGTCCCTTGCCTGGGCCTAAAGCGAAGCCCACGATCGCGGGGCCGCTGCCGCTGCCACTGCGGGTCCCCGCTGCCCGGGCCGGACGCCTCAGCCAGAGGCTTCAGGCCTGGGCAAGGGGCCGATCCTGTGATTAGAGGGTGATGGGGGTCAACGCCTGAGGGCTCCCAGTATGTGAGAGGGGGCAGGCTGGGCTGAGGGACACTCCCCCCCGCCTCACACCCAGTGCACGAATTTCGTGCACCGGGCCCCTAGTATGATTATAAAGATCAAGATAATTAGCACATACATCACGTAATAAAGTTACTTTTATTTTTGTGAGAATGCCTATCGCTTCTCGGCCTTTTGGCTAAGATCAAGTGTAGTATTTTTGTGAGAATGCTTAAGCTCTACTTTCAAGTAAACAATACCATATTAACTATAGTAACTGTGCTATGCCTTAGATCCTCAAAAGTTATTCTTATAACTAGGGAACATTTGTACCCCATCCCCCTCTCCCCTCAGCCCCTGGCTACCATGAAACCCCTCACCCTGCTTCCCTCAGCAGACACTGCCTCAGGACACTGGCCAAGCCTGGACCCTAGGCCAGAGCTTGCTCTCCCAGGGAGGCACTGCAGCCTCGGGCAGGAGCATGGCTGCATGTAGGCTTCACTGACATTGGGGTGGCCTTGGCCCAGACTTCTCTCACATCAGCATTCCAACCCCATCCCTGCGTGTCTTCTTCCACAACAAATCTTTCTTCTTCTTCTTCTTTTTTTATTGCTGAAAGTATTACAAGGAGTATTACATATGTCTCCTTCCCCCCCCCCCTTGACATTCCCCCAGCCTCCCCTAACCCCCCCCCCCCCCCGCAGTGTCTTGTGTCCATTGGTTATGCTTATATGCATGCATACAAGTCCTTCGGTTGATCTCTTACCCACCCCTCTCCTGCCGCCCAACCTTCCCCGGCCTTCCCGCTGTAGTTTGACAGTCTGTTCAATACTGCTCTGCCTCTGTATCTATTTTTGTTTATCAGTTTATAATGGTCTTTATTATCCATAAATGAGTGAGATCATGTGGTATTTTTCTTTCATTGACTGGCTTATTTCACTTAGCATAATGCTCTCCAGTTCCATCCATGCTGTTGCAAATGGTAAGAATTCCTTCTTTTTTACAGCAGCATAGTATTCCATTGTGTAGATGTACCACAGTTTTCTAATCCATTCATCTGCTGATGGGCACTTAGGCTGTTTCCAGATCTTAGCTATGGTGAATTGTGCTGCTATGAACATAGGGATGCATATATCTTTTCTGATTGGTGTTTCTGGTTTCTTGGGATATAGTCCTAGAAGTGGGATCACTGGGTCAAATGGTAGTTCCAATTTGAACTTTTTGAGGAAACTCCATACTGTCTCCCATAGTGGCTGCACCAGTCTGCATTCCCACCAGCAGTGCACGAGTGTTCCAAATCTTTCTTCTTAGTGTACAATGTGTTAAATTAGTAGCATCCAGTGAAATCGACCATTGGGAAGATGCCCCTGGGGTAGCCTGTAGCTTCCATGTCAGTAGGTCCATGTGGACCCCAATTTGAGAAATCCAGAGGTAATAAATTTTGGTTACTATACATGGCAGAATTCACTGAAAAGCTTTTCAAAAATGGAGGGATTCCAAGAGAAAACGGTGAACCCCCAGATTTCTAGGTTCCCAACTCCTTGGATGGAGGTGGTGGTAGAAAGTGTGGTAATAGTAGCAGGGGCAGGACTATATCTGGATGGAGAGAGTGAGGGGCATGGCCCGTCCTGGACTAGGATGTGAGGGCCTGTGTCACAGAGCCCCAGATCCTGATGTAACAGGAGTTGGCACTCAGAGGCCCAGTGCTGGGGTGGGAGGGTGTGGCATGCTGGGAAGGCATGTTTGGTTGTGTTTTGTGTGTGTGTGTGTGCAGTGCACATCTGGGTTTAATCAGCTGTCAAGTGGTTCATAAATACTAAAATGCCCACAGAAGATCTCTTTGGTTTACCAGTTCACAGCTGGGTGAGGTGTGTGTGTGTGTGTGTGTGTGTGTGTGTTTTGCCACCCTGGGGCATGGCATTGAATCATAGGGGGTTTGTTTCTCATTCCAGAGATTAGCTGGAAGTTGGCTTTTCAAGGGATAACGTTTTTTTGTTTTGTTTTTTGTTTTACTTTGAATCAAGTGGTTCTTTTCAAACAAGTACCTCCTCATGGTCAGTGCTTCTCTCCTCTGGCCAAGGAACCACTCCTCCCACGCTCCTGACAGGCCCCTCCTGTAAGTGCTGGCACCCTTTCCTTTGTCAGTCAGCCCGTCCCTTGCCTATCTGACTCCTTTCCGCCTCCCCATCCTAGTTCCCAGGCCCATGGCGGCCCAGTTATTCTCCTTACCTGCCCGGTTTGCGTGTGATCTGCCAACCATCACCTGCCAGTACCGGGATGGGCCGTGACAAAGCTGAAGAAGCCTTTGTGTGGCTGGCCATCCAACAGCAGGAGGAGATAGCTAGGGCTCTTGTACAGCCTTCACCAGCGCACAGCTTACCCCTGTGAATACGGCTTCCCGTTCCCCCTCCTGGTTTGTACACGCATTCCTTCCTGCCCCTGAACCTGCTCAGGGCATGATTTTTTACCTCAGTGTGAAGATGCACTTGGTATATCAGTGGACTGTGATGTTGGTTAGAAGTCAGAGTGGGATCTGGAGCTAGGAAAGGGAAGGTTTCAGACAAAAGTAGCCTTTGGGTCTCTGCCGGTATCTCCTTGGCCACCATTTCCATTTATGCCTGTCCTACTTCCAGCTGCCAACACCCCGTCTCTTTGCCTGAGGACTGCTTTTGGCTGCCAAGGCTTACTTTCCCCACTTACCAGGCAGGCTGAAAACTCCAGGGCAGTAATGTCTTCAGGAAACGGAGAGGAAAGAGTGAACATCAGTGAGTTCTGGTACAACTCAAGTGGTCTGTCATATATCTGTAATGGGAGTCTCTGAAAGAGGATGGGACAGAAATATATTTGGGAAAAAAATGGCTGCGTCCTAGTTCATTATATTAATGAACTATAATTTATTTAATCAGTTTCTGTTGTTGGGCATTTCGGTTCTTTCCAATTTTATAGTATTAGAAACAGAACTCTAATGAACATTTTTACAAACAAAAGTTTTTTATATCTTTCTATTTCCTTGGGATAAATGCCTTCAAGTGTGTATGTGAGGCCAAAGAATATAAACATTTTCTGATTTTAATGGCTTTTGGACTTATTTTCAGATGGCTCTGGAAAAACACTGACCCGTTTTACATTCCCACAAGCAGCCCATGAAGGGCCTTTTACCCTAACCCTTCCCACCCCCCACACTGGTTTATCTTTACCCATTTGATAGTCAGAGTGGTGTTATTATTATTGCAAAATTGCATTTCTTTGATTATTACTGAAGTTGAGCATCACTTTTACTTTCCATTTCTTGAGCGCTCTGATCATGCCCATTTCCCACTTAAGCTTCGTATCCATCTTTTAACCCTGATGTATGATCCTTCTTTATATGACAACTTTCATCTGTCATCGGTTTGGAAATATTTCTCTCAATTTTTCATATTTGTCTTTGGCCTTTGGACCAATTCCCATTGTGGTTCTTTTCTAATCATCGTTTGGACTGATAGCACCTGTTAAAAGGTAAACTGAGACATATTAAAATTATTTTAACGTTTAACTGAGCAAAAATTAATTCAAATCGGGCAGCAGCCAATCTAGAAGATAGTAGCTCTGAAAGCTGTACAAAATGTAAGACTTTTGCAGGCAGAGGAGCGGAAACAAGGAAGCTTATGCTATGCAAAAAGCAGGTTGGTTGTTGCAAGGTCACTTTCCTTTTTGGAGGTGGCATGGGTCAATCGGGAAAATTACCTTAAGCAGTTAGTGCTGATCAGGTGATTCCTGGTTTAAGATTGCATTTCTGGGAGAGCCAAAATTCATTAAGTTAAGACTCAGTTTGGCGACATCAGATTTAGCACACTTATCCATTTTGGGCCTGTTATCTTATTTTTTAACAATATCTATATGTTTTAGAGATAACTGTTTTTATTCATCTCTGTATTTCCAGTACTTAGCATGGTTGGTGAGCAACAAATATGGAATGAATGAATGAATGAATGAATGAGATTTACTGAATATGCTCAGACACTATGGATGCCTGAATTAGGATCAACATTTAATTTAATCCCCTGAATGCAAGTCCTGTGTGCGCTCCTCTGGATTTGTTACAAACTGGGTTTATAGAGGCCATCATAAAGTTTGCTCATTCTGGAATTCCCCCCAGCCTCAGGGCTGGTTCCTTCCTGAGCTGGCTCTTGATACCAGCCAGGGTCTAGTCCCACTGTCTCGGGGCTGTTTACAAAGCCAACCATCCCTTAAACAATCTCTTCTTTTAAATCCTCCATAATTAACAATGGAGAGTTGCTGCTGGGGGAGAACAGAACTGCTCCAGGGCTGAGCTTTGGCTGGCCTGTCCCGAAGCTTCAAGCAGTAGAGAATGCCAGAAGAATATTGCCAGGACCTGGGACCAAACTTAAGGCAAATAAAATCTCAGAATCTTCCCAAGGAACAAACAAAACCTTTCATAAGGGACTAATTGTTAGAAAATCTGTAGGTACTTTGCAAGTCTTAGTAGCTGGGGCTATTTTCTTTAACTGCTTCCCTTTGAATATATTGAGTGTTTTTCTTAGGTATCCTTGCCTCCCCCCTTTCTCTCCACTCCAATAGCTATCGTTGGTTCAGTTCACTTAAGATTTTTCTGAGAGCCTGTGGAATACTAAACCTTTTGCGGGACATGAATATAGGTTGTGGCGTTGCCCTGGATATGATGAGTACAATAGTAAATAACTTATAATGCTCCAGACAGTGTGCTAACAATTTTATATGCATCATTATATTTGCTTTTTGCAATGACCCTAGGAAGTAGTATTCATTGTTTTCCCTTTACAGACAGGAAAACTGGGTACAGAGTTCCAATAACTTGCCCCAGTCACACGACCAGGATCCAAGCCCACGTGTGTGGCCTCAAAGACTGAGGTCTTAGCTGCTGCATTGTAGTCCCTTCTCAGGACCTGCCTGGTGATTTAGACAAAGACGTACTGGGCTGATCCTTCATAAGGTGTATAAACGGCTGGTCATTAAGCTGCACACCTGAAACGAATATAATATTGTGTCAACTGTAATTAAAAGATAAATGTAAAAACAACAACTAGAACAGAGCCAGAATGGGAGCGCATGAGCAAAACCTTTGTAACTGTTTTCAATGGTGGTGGCGAAACATAGGGTTATTACTGTTACTGTGAGACATATCAAGAGAGGAGAGTGATTCTGACCAGCGTTTCCCCCTCTGGAGAGAGGGTATGAAGTTGGATCAGACTCCATTACCATAATAGGATGACCATACATGTCAGGGATGCAAATGAACCCTCCCCTGCCCAAGATTCCTTGAGTGGCGTGTAGAAGAGATGGCCCTTCTGTGGCTATTAATCAGATAACTCTCACCAGATCTCAGTGGAGTTTTCTCCAGCGACAAGCCTGGAAGGGCTGGTGCACCTAGGGTTAGCTTGTTCTAGTCCCGGATACGAGGCCTTCCTGACGGCAGGGCTCTGCTTCTCAGTGTAGGGCAGGGATTTCCACCCACGTGCTGCGGCAGGCGCAGTGGTGTGCCCCAAGAACTTTATAAAAAAATATGTTTTCATTGATTTATTTTTAGAGAACGAGGAAGGAGAGGGAGAGAGAAACATTGATGTGAACCAATAAACTTCCATTGGCTCCCTCCCGTACACACTCCGACTGGGACCAAACCCACAACCCAGGCATGTGCCCTGACCTGGAATAGAACAGTGACTTTTCTGTGCACAGGGCGATGCTCAACCAACTGACCTGTGTCGGCCAGGGCCGCCCCAAGAATTTTTAAAACATGCAATACTTGACTCTTTAGTCAGGGGCACTGACCTCTTTTCCCTTAGGTTGTCAAATTTAAAAAATGACAACAGCCCAAACAATAACAGCCGTTCAGTGTGAATGAATCAAAATCATACCTATTTTTTTTTTTTTGGTCAGATCTGCAAAACATATATTTTTTGGTGTGCTGAAGAATTTTAGTAATTAGTTTAGTTTAGGAGATAAAAAAGATTGAAAATCTCTGGTATAGGGAGGTACTTACCAGTAACTGGATATTTTAGTCCATAAATGAATTAGAAGCTGGGCTTGTATCTAGGAGATCAAAATATTTAGGATCTTTTGTAAGATCCTACACATCTTGTGTAACATGATGTATCTGTCTCTTTCCAGAACTCCCATTGGAGTATGTTTTGTTCTCAGTGACATTCTTGCCTCTGACTTCATTTTCCCCTAATTTACATTGCCCCCTAATTTATGGGGAGAGTTGAAACAGTGTAACGTTTAATATTAATTAGCTCATATTTCTCAGTGCGGGGCAGGAGAGAGATACTGCTTGTCTCTACTTGCTTAAATAAGCAATTTACAGAGGATTTTACGAGAAGAATCACTATCTTACCACTAAGAACGTAAGGCCGTAGTCACCAAGAAGTACTACAACGGTCTTCATAATTTTGTGGTGAGGAGTTTGTTCCTTTAATCTGTTCATTACTTTCCCCTTTTCATCTTAAGATTCTCAGAAGTAGGTAATTGAAGAGTATAAGTCTTGTTAAAATACCAATTGAGGGTGCAGTGGTACACTGGATAGTATAGTAGTAATTTTAGCGAGTACATAAGGAATGCTAAACTCGTTATTGTTTGAAAATTTAAAAAGCCCATAGCAGCTCACTTTATGTCCAATGACAGAGCAGGTATTTTATGGTCTGAGTCCTAGGAGCCCATAGTACCTTTTGAGGAAAACTGACAGGCCCGAAGTTCTCTCCCAGGAAAAGCAGTAGCAGACAGTTCTTTATTCCTGGTTTCTGTTCTGTAGACTCGTAACTCCACTACCCGGGCCACAGTTGATAGGACTAGGGATTGATGAACTGATGGACTAATGACTGACCCAGAGAGAGCTACAGGTCAATTGAGATCCACCCCAATCTACATTTGGGGAGGGAGAGTGAATTCCGTTCACTCAGAGAGATGTTGGCCAGTAAAATGGTGCAGAAACCAAGAGACAGGGAGACTGGCAGTAAGTAGAAAACAGTAGTCGCTGCAGGTAAGCAGACGCCATGAGGTAGAGAATAAGAGGGGAGAAACTGAGTGAGTAGCAGAGACGGTCAGTTTCTGAGTCTCCATAAAGCAGTGCCCCCAGCACAGGGAGCGAGGGACGCCTTCTGTGGAGAGATGACAAGACACCCGAAGATTAGTAGACACCTTTCGGAGTGTGGCTTAGTGCATGGCTAACCCTGTCGCCGGGACTGCCCTTCTTTCACGCTCTGAAGGCTCCTAGGGACAGGCATGATGTGCTGTATAGTTCCACCTTCCAGGCCTCAGGGGATTGAGGCCAAGGATGGAGGTTTCATCCGAGCTGATCCAATCAGATCTCTTTTCTGGGACTTTGGAACTGGGTCTGCGAGCTGTCTCTGCCCGTGTCTGGAGCAAAGGGACATGAAGCTATGGCAAGGCTGGTATGAGGAGAGGAAAGGAAGAAATAGACGTGCGTCGTGAAGCAGACATGGAGAGGCCATGCGGAGAGAGGGAGGGAGGCCGTGTAAGAGTCTTGGCCTCTGATCCTTCATGTCCACTTCCTGGCTCCAGGCCCTCACAGGTGTCCCTTTGTGCCTCAGGCGCCGGTGGTTGTATAATACCCACCACCATTTTTTAAATGATAAAGGTGGAGTAAGGTAGTGCCCAGTTTTTGCAATGAAGAGTCGAGATGAAAACAGCGCGGTAACCTGTATGAAATTGTGCTCCATGAAACCTAGAAGGGCAACTGTCAAGAGGGTTTCTTTTCTCTCTTACAATAAGCTCCCAGCTGAGCATTCTTTTTTTTATATATATATATTTTTTATTGATTTCAGAGAGGAAGGGAGAGGGAGAGAGATATAGAAACATCAATGATGAGAATCATCGATTGGCTGCCTCTTGCACGCCCCCTACTGGGGATCGAGCCCGAAACCCAGGCATGTGCCTCCGACCGGAATCGAACCTAGGACCCTTCCGTCCACAGGCTGATGCTCTATCCACTGAGCCAAACCAGCCAGGGCCCAACTGAGCATTCTTATCTTCTTGCGTCAAGAAGGGACTAACAGCCCTGACCAGTTTGCCTCAGTGGATAGAGCGTCCGCCTGCAGACTGAAGGGTCCCAGGTTTGATTCCGGTCAAGGACATGTACCTTGGTTGCGGGCACATACCCAGTAGGGGGTGTGCAGGAGGCAGCTGATCAATGTTTCTCTCTCATCGATGTTTCTAACTCGTTCTCTCCCTTCCTCTCTGTAAAACATCAATAAAATATATTTTAAAAAAAAAAGAAGGGACTAACAAACAAATATACCTGAAGAATCTGACATAATGGAATGAAGTTAGATCTTCAATCACCAAATACCAATTTCTATTTGAGGGCACTTCTGCTGTTCTCTCTTCTCATCACCTTTACTTTGTACATGGCTGTGCTCCTGGAAGTCAGTCCGTCTTGGTACAGTAGGAATGGGGTGCCCCTGCTCCAATCCTCAGGCTCAGAGGTCTCCCTTCCCCCAATTAAAGTATCATTATGATCCTGCCCATCCATGCTGATAGGGCTTGGCCTTCTTGGTGAAAACACACTTTAGTACAAAACGTGGGCTCAGTGATTGTGAGTTTGTGGAGGGCAGGGATTGTGTTGCTTTTATTTGTTTACCCTGGAGCCTAGCACCTGGCCCAATACCTAATAGGTCCTCCATCAAAATGTATTGAGTGAAAGACTGAATAGATTGCATTTCTCAGTTGCAATTTGAATGTAAAAAAAAAAAAAACCCCACACAGAATATAAAACCTGAAATGCTATCACATAGTAAATTATAAAATCTGAGCATACAAGCCCGGCCGGCGTGGCTCAGTGGTTGAGTGTCGACCTATGAACCAGGAGGTCACGGTTCAATTCCCGATCAGGGCACATGCCTGGGTTGTGGGCTCAATCCCCTATGTGAGGTGTGCAGGAGGTAGCCAATCAATGATTCTCTCTCATCATTGATGTTTCTATCTATCTCTCCCTCTCCCTTCCTCTCTGAAGTCAATTTTAAAAAAATCTATAAAAATAAAATCTGAGCATACCAATAGATAAATGCCTAATAAAATTCTTTTTTGTAAATATTTTATTGATTTTTTTTACAGAGAGGAAGGGAGAGAGATAGAGAGTTATAAACATCGATGAGAGAGAAACATCGATCAGCTGCCTCCTGCACACCTCCTACTGGCATTGTGCCTGCAACCAAGGTACATGCCCTTGACCGGGATCGAACCTGGGACCCTTCAGTCTGCAGGCCGACGCTCTATCCACTGAGCCAAACCGGTTACAGGCCTAATAAAATTCTTTAGGATATTAATTACGATGATGATACCTTCACTATGCAATCTTTTAATCCTCATGATGTGAATCCCTCATGTGGGAAACATGGGTAAGAATGTTGGGTCTATGTGTCATTTGCAGGAAATTTCTTTCCTCTGCCCTAGACTGTGCTTTAATTTTGAAAGGAAAATGGCAGGCTCAGTTGCCACTGGGTTATGTATTAGTCCTGCTGAATTCCCCAGGGAGATGACGTCACAACTTCTCGGAAGCTTTTACTTATTTCACTTGTCAGAGGAGCGTTTATAGTTTGGATATAAATTTTAATGGGCAGAAACATCTGTTCTCCATCCAACTGTTTTGCGTTGGGTATAGATGAGAATTCCTTGGCTGAGCACCAATGCTGTGTATTGGAATAATGTAGAGCAAGGACAAAGGAGTGAAGATGAGTGAAGTGATTGAGGAGGAGAAAGGAGAAGAGGTGAATAGATACTATTAATGATAAAAAAGGGTTCTTGAAAAATTAAATGAGATGATACATGTAAATTACTTAGCAAAATACCCAGCTCAGTAAAGGGGAGCTATTCATATTGTTAACTCCTCAGTGTTTCTTCCCAGCTGTCTTGTACAGGGACTGTCTCTTATTTTCCTGTATTCCTAGAACCTGGCATGGAATAGGTTTTTCACATCTGTTTGTTGAGTTGAATTGTAGAATTGATGGCTCCCAATAGCCTACTGGATGAAGTCCATGTTCCTGGAATCAGAAATAGGAGTTAAAATCTTTATAACTTTCTAGTTATTGGGATCTTGGGCAAATTAAACTTAAAATATATATAATTGATTTCAGAGAGGAAGGGAGAGGGAGAGAGAGAAACATCAATGATGAGAGAGAATCATTGATCAGCTGCCTCCTGCAGGTTCCCCACTGGGAATCAAGCCCACAACCTGGGCATATGCCCTGGACCAGGAATCGAAACCGGGACCCTTCAGTCCGCAGGCCGGCGCTCTATCCACTGAGCCAAACCAGCCAGGGCCAAATTAAACCTTTTATGTTTCAATGTCTTCATCTGCAAAATGGTAATTTTAATAGGGCCTAAAGTTCATAGGGTAGTTGTAAGGATTAAAAGAGATAATCCACATTCACAGAGCCTGAAACATGGAAAGATTTCAGTAAATGTAAGGTGATACTTTTCTCATTCATGTTATGAGTATTATTACATTTAAAGGCTTACTGCTTCACTGATAAACTCTCTTTCACTTTAAACTCTATGCTGGCTTGTCCTGTGCGAAGCCAAGAACCCACTGTGGGCTGTGCAGTATTGGGTTCCTGGATCCCTGGAATGCCTGCTTCATGTCAACGGTAGATTCTGGTGAAAAGAACACCATACTTTACTCTCCTTGAGGACAGGAGCCTGGTCTTAAATTGCTCTGTTTCTGGGGCACTGTTAGACTTCTGAATGGGTCCAAACTTAAACCTTACTTTGCATATCCTCTCCAGTAGTGTCATTCCCTTTTCACAGATGAGAAAACTTACACTAAAGAGTAGTATACTCAGATGATGAGTGAATGAATGAATGAATGAATGAATGAATGAATATGGTGATACTTCATTTTTCCCACCAGACTGTACATTCCACAAGTGTAAGTACCTTAGCCCTAACCCTTAGGACATGTCCGGACATAAGGCAAAAGCTCATGGTTATTGTTGTGTAGTGAATGCGGGAATGGGAGGACCTGGACAGAGAATGTCTGCTTTCTTCAGGAGGTTCCCCTGGGCCTTTTGAGATACATTCTGCACTTCTCCTGCAGGATTTCATTTTATTTTATTTATTTTTGTAATTGATTTCAGAGAGGAAAGGAGAGGGAGAGAGAGAGAAACATCAATGATGAGAGAATCATTGATTGGCTGCCTCCTACACGCCCCCTACTGGGGATCAAGCCTGCAACCCGGGCATGTGCCCTGGCCGGGAACCGGGACTCAAATCGTGACCTCCTGATTCACAGGTCGACACTGAACCACTGAGCCACGCCGGCCGGGCCCCCTGCAGGATTTTAGAAGGACGCCCTAAAGGCCTGCAGCAGGCTGAGCTAAGGAAGTGGAGGACGAGTGACAGCTACAAACTTCTTTCAATGGAAAATTAAATCCGTTCAGCAGGGGCCTGATGAGAAGCTGGGACTGGCCCAAAGAAGGCTGCAGCTGGAGGACGTATCCATCTGGATCCCTCAGGCCTCTAGATGTTCAGAGGTTATTCTTAGCCGTCCTTTCTTCAGGCTCAGCTTTGTCTTAATCAGGGCTGTTTTGATTTTGCAATTGGAGGTCCCCCCCCCTTTCTGTAAAGCAATAATTTTCCATATAGTAATTCTTTCCCTCTTTACACTTCCCAGAGGGGGCAGGTGGGGTTTTTTTTGTGCTCAAACTCTTTGCACATGACCTCCCACTCACTCGGCTCCTCATCAGCCTTTGTAGCTGGTGGACACCTCTTCCGTGTGCTGGGGACTTGGCCCCAGCTCCTTGTTGGTTTATAAGGAACTTAACCGTACCACTCTCCTTGCTCATTACTTTTCCTTACAAACAGCAATATGAGGATATTCCCCACCCTTCCTCCCTCTGCTTCATGGGTCCTGAATTCTGCTGGATTAATTTCACTTGAGTTGTGACAGGCAGCAAAACCCAGGGCAGGTGGCCAAGCTCCAATCCTTGGCGCCTGCATCATAATCATAACCACTCACATTTACACGGCGCTCTGTGGTTAACAAAGCACTTTCGCGCTCAGTAGCATGGACTGTGCCTTTAAGTAGAAAAATCTTCCCCATTAATGAAATGTGGCCCAATGAAGGTCACGGGCTTTGGCCAATCAAGTAAAAACTTCTCTTTTAAGAGGAGTTAGGGAGTGGGCTGAAGTGGGGTTACCATGGGAACCAAATTGAAGTGTATCGTCCACTCTAAATAGAACAGTGGGTAAGACTGTGGCCCAGGGAGCACAGTTGTACTACCTATTAGCTCCGTGACCTTAGACAAGTTATTTCACTTCACTCCTCTGCATCTTCATCCATGAAACATGGGTAAGTGCAGTGGTGATGAGAATTAACTGAGATAAGGCATACATAGAGTTCAGTAAATGGTATTTTTGTTGTTTTGAGTTTGTCTCCTAGCCATACCCTTCTTTATGTTAGCTAGAAACCAAGGAAGCCTTAAAATGCTGCAGAAAGAATATGAACAAAACAATCCTATATAATAAAAGCCGAATATGCAGATTGACCGAATGGCAGAACGACCGGTCACTATGACGTGCACTGACCACCAGGGGACAGATGCTCAATGCAGGAGCTGCTCCTGGGTGGTCAGTGAGCTCACACAGGGGGAGTGCTGCTCAGCCAGAAGCTGGGCTCATGGCTGGTGAGCGCAGCGGTGGGGGCGGGAGCTTCTCTCGCCCCTGCAGCAGTGCTAAGGACCCCTTGGGGGATGTCTGCCTAAGCCAGCAGGCAGACATCCCCTAAGAGGTCCCGGGCTGCAAGAGGGTGCAGGCTGGGCTGAGGGAACCCCCCTGCCAGTGCATAAATGTTGTGCACCAGGCTTTTAGTTCATAGAATATGAAACTACAACATTCTGCCAATTTTTCCTTTTAAGAACTTGTCACTTTTTCCAAATGCCCTGATTCCACTTTTTTTCCCCTCCCCAGTTTCATACCCTCAGCTGGTCCCAGTGAGCTGGAATCATGGAGAAGGTAGCTGGGACTCTGTTGGATAACATATGGCTCTCAAATATGCTTTTGGCCAGGTGTAACTGTGATTTTGATATAAATACTCACTCAAAATTTGACTGCTATTCAGTTGAAACTTTTCCTAAGTAGTTGTTTTCTCATTTGGCTTCTTGTGGAACAGAAAACTTAAGAAAGCAGATTTTTAAAAATTCAAACACAATGTGGCCATACTGCCCCAATCCATGCTGAACTGAATGCTCACTTTCTCTCCAATCTTTATAGAGTTTGTTTTCTTTGTGTGCCTCACATATAGCAATGAAAAATAGTTCATAGTGGTTATTGCCTATGTATAGAATTTGGTTTTTATTAGTGTGAAGAATTAGGTTCTTATCAATGGGCAAGAGTAGAATTGAAAGGTTATTTGATATTCTTATAAACTCAGATTTATTCTTAACTTTACCCATACAATGTTTCTTTTGAGACCAGTCAGCAAAGTGGGAGGCTCCGCATGGAAAAAAAGCATGGATAATTCTGAAATGCAGGTAAAGGGAAGTCACAAGTTACTTTTCTTGTGTTTTAGCATGGAGTCAGCAGTACACTGTCTGGTGATCTCTCGCTCGCCTTAACCTCCCTTTCCCCCTCTCCTTTCCCCACATCTCTTGCCATTTCTTTCTGGCTAAGCCCGGAAGAAAAACTTGATTGAAGTGCAGGGCACCATCCAGGAAATGATGATAGCCACGCTCTAGTTCCAGCTCTGCCATCTCCTCACTCAGTGGAGGGCATCCCTCTGGGTCTCAGCTTCCTTGTGTATAAAAGAAGCAGGAGGTTGGGATCAGGGCGCCTGGAACTACAGGAGCTCTGAAATGTGTGGATCCCACCTTGGCCCGTGTAGGACCACCTGGCAGCCCTCAGCAGCTGTGACGTGGATCATCCCCAACGCAGGGAATTGACTGCAGCGTCACAAAATGGACTCACTGCCGTCTGGCCACTAGCATGGATGCTGGTGCCTTTGGCTGCCTCCTGGAGCCACCAGCCAACACAGAGATGAAGCTGGCTGGAAAAGAGGATGGGAGTGTTGGAATGGCCACGGCCATCACCAAACCCAGCATCTGGGAGGCGCCTGTGTCCCCAGAAGGAGGTCACTGACAGCCTTCAGCTGGTGGTGCAGAGCAAAGAGTCAGGAAAACCAGGTTTCGGATCCCGACTCCGCCACTTGCATGAGCTGTGTGACCTTGGGTGGCATCTCTGGCCAGGTCATTTCCCCTCCACAGCATGGAGGTAGCAATACCTCCATCGTGTGGAACTGGGTAAAGATTGAGGTACTGCAGAGGCTAAAGTACCGACAGATGACAGGTACTCAGAGGGACTTAGTAAATGGTGGTGGTGGTGATTATCCTTTGTCCTTTATGCACAGGATATGGGGGGGGGGGGGGGAGAGGACAGTGTACCCCAGTGTCTAGCTTAGGCTCCTCCCCATGGCTGGGAGGCATGGACTGGCTCCAGGCCCGGGCCCAGGCTCCTGGCACAATGTTGCTGATTCCGGCGCTGATTAAATTCCCTGCTTGGAGCCTCAGCATCCTGACCCAGAGCAGGAGGGCGGGCATTTAGCGCAAACGGATGGAGCCTAACCAAGTTATCTCTCAAAGCTGGCCCTTTCAAGGTCTTGTCCCCTGCCCTCACCTCTGGTTCCTTCTCTCTGGATCCCTGTCCGAGAAGGGAAATAAACAGTCGTGCAGGCTCCCCTTGCCCCCACTTGGGCCGAGCAGGTGCCGGGCGGGCATGGGCGGTTTTTGCCCCAGACGCCGCCCTGCCGCTCCAGGGGCTGCAGCCCAGGCTGGAAGCTGGCGTCTCCGTGCGCCTGGCTGGCCCCTGGTTTTGTGTTTGGGCAAAGCTGGGCTCTCAACTCAAACCTGCCGCCTCCTCCATCCTTTTCCCGACCGTTTGCAAATGCTTTTTTTCTTTTTTTGGCCGCGAAGCTTGATGAAGTAGCCCTCAGAGTATTTCTGTCTCCCTGCGTCCACCAGGCAAAAGAAAACAAAATGAAGCAGCTCGGGATCCAACTGGCGTTATTTTTTAAAAGGGGGAGAGAGGTCACATGACTGCGAGTCACTGATGGAGGGGAGAGGCTGCAACCCCGAGCTCGCCGCAGAGCCGCCCCGCCCGCGGGGGCGTGACGTCACGGAAAAGCCCCGCGCGGCGGCCGCTATAAACCGCGGGCGGCGGCGGCGGCGGGCGCGGCTCGGACGGCTGCCCCGCGCAGGACAGCGCTCTGCGCCGCGATCGTGGCGCGCACCGGTGCGTGGATGCCCACGTGGCAAGGCCAGGTAAGGGGCTCCTCTGGGGGGAAGGGGGCTCCCCCAGGGAGTGATTGGGGAGGGGGTGCGCTTCCCAGACCCCGAAACTGTCTAAGTTGAGAGCGGAGCCCTGGAAGCCGAGGTTGGCGCTCCGGGTGGAGGCGACTGCAAGGTGCAAGGGAAGCCGTTCCCGGCAGGTTCTTCAGTCCCGGTCAGGGGGAGGTCACCCTCCTGCAGACCCAGCGGGCAGGGGGCAGCCGTCGGGGACACCTCTGGCTTCTGTTGGGATGTCCACGGGGGAGCGGGGTGGGGGAGCCGCCGAGTAGGCGTCCTGGCCGGTGGCCGGCGTGTTGGGGTGCGGAGTGTGGGGCGACGTGGAAAGGGGAATGTCTGTGCTCTTCGTATTTTCACGAGTGGGTCTTGCCGATGAAGATGAGAAAGCTTCTGCTCTCTGATACTTTATTATTTCGCGGGCAGCCTGCAGGACAGGCCTCCGTGCCAGGGGAAGGGGTCTGGCCAAGGGGACGCCGTTGCCAAGTCGTTGCATGCCCTTTGAGCAGGGAGAGCCTCTGACCTTCTGGTTTGCTTCGAGAAGCTGGGCACCTGAGTTGCATGAAAGGACTCGGAGCGGGCCTCGTCGGATGAGAATTCAGCGTTTTCTCTGCAACTTTGAAGGGGTCTCAACGGGAGCCGGTCCTGTCCCTGCCCGGACGACCAGGCTGGGGGCTGGGGCGTTTAAACGTGGTGCCCGCGGGCGAGAGGGCAGAGCGGAGGCATTGACCTCCAACGGATTCGTGATTGCGGCCCCCCTCCCCCCAGATAACGGCTGATTCAGGCAGCCGGGGAGCGTCGGGGCAACTTGACTAAACAAGGAAGTTCCAATCAGCGCGGCGCGGTCCGCCGGGGAGGAGTGACGTCATTGCACGTGTCTCCCCCCGCGCCCCCCCCAAGGCGCACGGGCCCAGGGGGCGCCAGTGCCATCAAGAGCCGTGACCAGACCAGAGCAGCTCCCCCGGCCCCCGGGCCCCCGCCCCGTTAACTCCCTTCTGGCTGACTCTGTGCCAGCCCCGAGTGGTGGTGGTGGTGGCGGTGGTGGTGGTGGTGGTGGTGGTGGTGTGTGTGTGTGTCTCCCACGGGTTCCCTGAGGATGAAGGGAGATCCCGGACGCTGGGCGATGCTAACGGTACTTTTTTCCTCTTTGCAAATGACAACCTGGTCAAGGGGCTGGTGGCTAATTGTGTGTGTGTGTGTGTGTGTGTGTGTGTGTGTGTGTCCAGTTGAGAAAGCCTGTTGCGCTTGGGGCTGTTTCATTGACGTCCCTTAGGTGAGGACTCCGCGGGTCTCGCCCACTTGGTGGAGGATCGCTGATGGCGGGCTGTGTGCGCGAGCCCCCACGTTCCCGCTCGGTGCTCGCCACTCTCACTACCGCTGACACGCCGGCCGCTCTGCTCCCCAGGACCCAGCGATGACTCTGAACCATGTCACCCTGCGCCGGGGCCCCGTGGGCGCGCAGCCGCAGCAGCAGCGCTGGAGCGTCCCGGCGGACGGCAGGAACCTCATGATCCAGAGGGAGCCCAGCCAGCGAGGCCAGCGCCCCGCCGCCCCCGAGGACCCCTGCCGCCGGAGCTGGTCCTCCGACTCCACCGATTCGGTCATCTCCTCCGAGTCCGAGAGCACCTACTACCGGGTGGTGCTCGTCGGGGGGCAGGGCGTGGGCAAGTCCACGCTGGCCAGCATCTTCGCGGGCGTGCACGACAGCATGGACAGCGACTGCGAGGTGCTGGGAGGTAGGTGCCCCGCCCCTCCGGGCTCGGTCCGCCCCGCCGTAGCCCCCGCAGCAGGAGCCAGCGGGCGGGCCATTTATCCGCAGAGCTGAGCGCTGCAGTTACGCACGCATTCTTGGCACCGAAAAACCCTGGCCTGTTGGCACCGGCCGGTGGGACAATGAGATGAAAATGCTTCTAGATAAAACCCTGGGCCGGGAGGGGATTTCTTAGGTCCCAGCTCTAACCGGGCTGAGCGGGGTGGGGTTGAGGGACACTGACTCATCAGGACAGAGCTAGAGGGTCGGGCGCCCACCTCTGGCTCTTGCCAACTCTGCCCTGGACTTTTCAAGAGCTCAGTGTAGAGGCGGCTTTTCTCCATGGCTATTCCTAAAACCAAGACGATTTGAGAAACCGAGCCATCACTTTATTTCCACCAATATTAGCGTTTGTTTGAGGGTGTAAAATCGTTTAAAATTTGTATTTGAAATAGTGCGACCTCTTTAAAAATTTTTTGAATTATAGCAATAATGATACATATGTTTGTATCAAGTCTTACCGTTGTTTTTTTTCAAGACAGTTTCCCTGCACGATCTCATTTAAGATATTTATTATTGAAGTCAGGCTTATTTCCAAAACCGATTTGAGGTGACATAGTCTCCAAAGTATACATGGGTGCCTCAGGTACGTGCAAAGCATAGCGCTACGTTCTGGGAGGTGATGGAAGATTCTCATTGTCCATGGTATTCATACAGTGTCTTTCAGCCATGGTTTCCGTCTCAGCATACCCAGCCAGGGTGGCTGCATGTCCCCATTCGCAGCTGTAGAGATGAAGCGAGAACCTTCCAGTGCTTGCCCAAGTGGCATGGTCTGTCTGTACCTTCAGTTGCGAGTCACAGATGAATCACGGACTCCACAGAGCAGAAGATGCTCTAGTGATGCTCAGTGCTGCCCTGCACTTGTTGCATAGGAATCTTGCTGCATCCTTAGTACTGTCTGCCCACGTCCATGAAATGTTTATTCCAGGGTCAGGGAACTCACTGCGTCTTAAGGCAAGTTCCCGTTCTGGGCTATCAATGATGACTCATTAGAACATCGATTTCTCTTCTCATGTGGGGCTCTCAGGAACGATAGCTAAACAAGAGTCAAGGGAGAGAGAGGGTCAGAACGGCACCATTGCTTTTCTCTTTCTTTGTGAAGGCTGGTGGATGACGGTGGCTATTTTTATGGTTCATTCATTCAATTAATAAGTATTTACTGAGCACTCGCAATATTCCAGGCACTGTCCTGGGTGCTGGGGGTTAGAGCAGTAAGCAGCACAGATGTAAATCCATGTCTTCACATTCGGAGGCCAGAGACATAAAGTGATAAAATAAGTTAGTTAAAGGGATTGCATGTTAGATGGAGATAAGCACAATGAAGAAAAACAGAACGGGAAGAAGGGATGTTAGCAGAGAAGAGGTGTCTAAATAGATGGTCAGGGAACGCCTCGCCCAGAAGGAGGTAAGGGAACAAGTCTTTTGGATATTTGAGGGAACAGAGTCCAGGCAAAAGGAACAGCAAGGAAAATGGTAAAAGAAAAAATTATAAAAATTATACGTTTTAAATGACGAATGTGAAAATAGAGTGGGATGGGCTCACTTATGGAGAGGATAGGAATCTTATTTGCAAAAATTCCAGTAAACTCAGTAAATCCCCTGCCCCAGTGGTTTTTCTGGGATGGAGCTGCTCTGGCCTATTACACTGGTTCACCCTTCATCTATGTTCAATCTCAGCTCAACTGCAGGGAGGAAAGTTTCCATTATCAAGTAGAGCTGGAGTCTGCTGCCTGCTTATTCCGAGGGAAATGTATTTTTTTTTAAGGAAGAAAACAGAGACAGTCTCGAGATTTTTTTCTTGCATGTCTCAAAAAAAGAGAAAAGTTTCTGAGCTCAAAGTTCCTGAAATTGCCAGTGAATGCCCAGTAGCCACCCCACTGAAGGGCATAGTGAGTTGTAAGGCTTATGAATGAGGCTGATAGTTCCATGGGGCGCAGTGGGTGTTTTCTCATGGCATCGGAGCTTGAATCTGAGTCAAAAGCTCTAAAGCAGCGGTTCTCAACCCGTGGGTCGCGACCCCTTTGGGGGTCGAACGATCCTTTCACAGGGGTCGCCTAAGACCATCGGAAAACACATATATAATTACGTATTGTTTTTGTGATTAATCACTATGCTTTAATTATGTTCAATTGGTAGCAATGAAATTGGGGGTCACCACAACATGAGGAACTGCATTAGGAAGGTTGAGAACCACTGCTCTAAAGTGAGTTTGTACTCAGGGTTTTCCTATAGAAAAGATCCAGGAATGATGCAAATGAGTGCCTTTCACGGTAATTGGTCTCGTGGTACATATTCAGAGGTGTTCTGCTTGTAAGTACTGGAGGAATATATGTAGAATACCGTTCAAGGTGATAAAAGATAATAATCTGCCTAATGAATATCTGGGTATTTACATAATTATATACTTAGTCAATTTATTTTCTAGCATCGTTTTTTGCATGATCATCTTCATATAAAAGTGTTACTATTTGCCTGACCGATATCACTGTTCTTTCTCTTTTAGAAGACACATACGAGCGAACACTGATTGTTGATGGCGAAAGTGCAACAATTATCCTCCTGGACATGTGGGAAAATAAGGTATGCGGAGCCCAGAGCTCTCTGTGAGTTCTTTTAGGGTTTGTCTTCCAATAGGCTGTTGGGTATGAGGGTGACCTTGTACTTTTTGGTGTTCCAGATGAGGTAGGTTCATTTTCTTGAGTAAAAGCTTTTACTTCAAGCATCACATGATCTCACTCATATGTGGAATCTAATGAACAAAATCAACTGTTGAACAAAATAGATCCAGAGACACAGAAGCATGGAACAGACTGATGAATCTCAGAGGGAAGGCAGGGAAGGCGGGGATGAGAAGAGAGTAAGCAAAGAAGTTTTATACATATTTGCATAACCCACGGACACAGACAATAGTGTGGTGAAGGCCTAGGGTGGGGGGAGGGGGGAGGGGGTCAGTGGGGGAAAAAGGGGGGGACATCTGTAATACTTTCAACAATAAAGATAAATTAAATGACTTAACTTCCCAAATACAAAAAAGAAAAAGCTTTTACTTCTGAAATATGACACTGTTCTAAGGAGCAGATCATTCACAAATGAGCTCTGAATAATAAGCAAGTTGCAGTGATTCGCCCTCAGTTCTACTAAAAAATATTTTACAAATATTTGTTTTAGGGAAAGAGCCAACAAGTGTGAATGGTAATTTCACTGGTAAACTATATAAAACCACATTATATAAAGTTGACAGTCTCAATACTAGCCTTCAAGATTTGCTTTTTAAAGATTTGGGCTTCTGTGTATATATGCTAGACGTTCTGTTTATTGAAAAGCCTCCTAATTCTCGCAAGACGATTCTTAATTTTATCACCTGGGAAAGGCAAAGGGAGTTTTGGGGGAAGCCAGAAAAGGCACATTTTTAGTAGTTTAGACAGAGAATGGAAATGTTTGGCAGAGTCATTGTATAAGTTGTCAACTCCATTGGACAGTAAAAGCTTTTTGGCAAGTACTTTATGGGCTAGCAGTCTTTACAGCCACCAGACATGATGCATTTTGTGGAGTTGGAACAAGTTTTATTTCTATCTCAGACCAGCAAGGGTACTTTGAGATACACTTATTTTGCAAACGGAAGCCTCATTCACTAGGCCAACCTGCGCTCACGGGAGACCTTCTCATTCCATTAGGGGGAGAGCGAGTGGCTGCAGGACCACTGCATGCAGGTCGGGGACGCCTACCTGATCGTCTACTCCATCACAGACCGAGCCAGTTTTGAGAAGGCATCCGAGCTGCGGATCCAGCTCCGCAGGGCCCGGCAGACAGAGGACATTCCTATAATTTTGGTTGGCAACAAAAGTGACCTGGTGCGGTGTCGGGAAGTGTCTATTTCAGGTCAGAGGGCTGGTGCTAAGACCATAGAAACACTCTCTGGGTTTTCTTTCAAACAGGTATTCTTCCTTGGCTCTTTCATGCAGTTGGAAGTAGGGACTCATTCAAATGCTTTATGGAGTTTTATGTATCCCCAGCCAATCATCCCTGTGCTGGGTACTGCTCCCTTGTTCATCTGGTCTACCTGCAGGATTCCAGTCTCCCCACACCCAAAGGTTTCCCCGAGATTCCTTTAGGGAAGATATCATAGCCAAGGGTTTACTGACAAACCCAAGCCTTTTCTGCTGGTCCTTTCTGTGTTCCAGGGAAATCTCAAAGAGTTCAGAGAAGAAGAGGTAGTATCTTCATGCAAGAAGGATGGGAACTCTGACTTAGGGGAACTGAGTTTCATTGCGGATAAGAATTCTACGCAGGCTGCCTCTAGTTCCTGTAGACCGTAGAAACACCCTCCTACCCTTTGCTTCCTAAATTTCAGTTAAGATATCTTTTGGGTTTGGTACAATGGTTAAAAAATAAAATACTGCATTACCAGGCTCTGCTCCGGAGAAAAGATATCTGTTAGAGGCTTAATGGACACACCTTGTTTGGGAGTGTCAGGAAATGAGTGTCTGTGGTAATCACTTTTTTCAAACCAAATCCTGGACACATAGTCATTAAACACAACGAAACATTTGCGGTTGAGGCTGTTCCCGAAAAGCTTGGACAGTTTGCTGAATTTGTGAATTCCTCAAATTATTTTTTTCAAAATAGCTAATCGAAACTTTAAAAAGTTTTTTAAAGGGAGAAAGCCAAGTAGTAGATTCTTATTTTCAATTCAGGAAATTGGGGAGGAAGAGTTAAGAATATGAGCTTGAGCCCTAGCCGGTTTAGTTCACTGGATAGAGCATCGGCCTGCGGACTGGAGGGTCCCAGGTTCAATTCCAGTCAAGGGCATGTACCTTGGTTGCGGGCACATCCCCAGTAGGAGGTGTGCAGGAGGCAGTTGATCGATGTTTCTCTCTCATCGATGTTTCTAACTCTCTATCCCTCTCCTTTCCTCTCTGTAAAAAATCAATAAAACATATATATATATATGAATATGAGCTTGAGCATGACGCAGGCCTGGATTCACAGATGCCACTCAGAGGCTGTGTGAACTCGCTCAAGTTTTTAAAAGACCGCCCTTCCCCCAGTGTCTTTATCTATCTGAGAGGGATAATGTATTTTCCAAGATTGTCTGCATTAAAAAAGGTTTACAAAGCAGTTCCCAGCACGTGGTTAGTGCGATACATTAAGGCTATGGTCTTGACTGTTATAATAAATATTACTATTTTGACGAACTGGGACCTTCATGCCGTGAATTTGGGGGGCCAGGTCGAAAGCGCACCTCTCTTGCTTCCAGGAATCTTCTTCCAGGAGACTCCTTGCTTCTGATGGTGCCCGGGGAGGACGTGTGTGTGTCAGAGGGGCTTCCCATACTCATTGCATGTGCGACCGACTCAGAGTTACTGTGAGGGCCACTTACGGCCAGGAATCCTCGGCTTGGCTGTGGGCTGGGTGGGGTCACACTGGGCCGCCCCTCTGAGTTCTCCCTTCCTCTCCCCGCAGAAGGGAGAGCGTGTGCGGTCGTGTTCGACTGCAAGTTCATCGAGACCTCCGCGGCGGTCCAGCACAACGTGAAGGAGCTGTTCGAGGGCATCGTGCGACAGGTCCGCCTCCGGAGGGACAGCAAGGAGAAGAACGAGCGGCGGCTGGCCTACCAGAAGAGGAGGGAGAGCCTCCCCAGGAAAGCCAGGCGCTTCTGGGGCAAGATCGTGGCCAAGAACAACAAGAACATGGCCTTCAAGCTGAAGTCCAAGTCCTGCCATGACCTCTCCGTGCTCTAGGCGCCCCGAGCCACCCAGATGTCCCCCTCATGGACATCGTCGAAGGCCACTGGGACCGATAATCTATATTAGATTGAATCCGTAAACATTGTTAGATGCGGCTTCCCCTTCTGCAGCTGGGAATGTATGTGTTAGCCTGATGGGCCACCGGATGCACGGGAGGTGAAAGACCTTTGTAAAGAGTCGCTGTTTATTTACAGGAAAAGCCTGACGTTGCGACTTGAACACCCAAGACATCAGAGGATGTGTTCGGTGTTCACACGTGTTTCCTCTTTCCCTCGGGTAGTAGAGAATCGAAGCCTTAAAAGAATTCCTAGAAAAATAACTGTTCATTATTAAAAATTTCCACAGGGTTCTGATATTTGAATTTGAGGCCACTGGGTCATAAGCAAATAGAAGAGGGTTTATTCCAGGGAGGAAGTGCCTTATATCTGTGGAGCTAGGACTGTGGGATCGAGCTCATCGCGACTGTTACTGCTCCCTCCGGCTGTGAAAAGAAATGACGGACCTGCTGGAGGCTAAACCTTGCAAACGGTTTTTGCTCAGTGCTCACAGTTGGGGATCCAAAAATTTGTAGAATTGAGGACTGATACATGTACCACTAATGGGTTTCAAAAAGTATATCTTCACTTCTGTGTCTTATAATTTTTTATTCAGGGCAATTTATTTTAATCAAATTAACTTGGTCAAACCACCTTTTATGTTTCATTATTTTTACAGTCACAGGTTCATCATAAAAATATTTTTAAAATCTGAATTATTGATAACCTGGAGTGCAAAGTGCCACATTTTTAAGTGTAATCCAAGGCCTGAATTTTTATGACACAAAACATAAATATTTCCAGTACTTTGAGTTGACTCTTGTATCCCACACCTCTGCTCTATTTATTATTTTGCAAAATAATAACCATTTTAACATTTGATAAAGCATATTTATGACATGTTTCTTAATAAGAAAAATGTCCATTTTATTATCATTTTATATCTTTTTTAGAATATGCAAGTATTTACCTATATATCTTATAATAAAAGAAATAAAATCTTTGAAAAAAGGCATTCTTAAATGTTTTTCCTCCCCAAACAAGATGATTATAATTACATTGGAGGCCCGATGCATGAAATTCGTGCAAGAGTAGGCCTTCCTTCCCTCCGGCACCCAGGACCTGGGCTTCCCTCGCGGAGGGAGGCCCCACCCACCTGCCGCAGCCTGCCAATCTGTGGCCTGGGCCTCCCTCTTTGGGGCGATCATGGAGCCCGCCCCCTCCCCCCCATTGATTGCCCCGGCTGGTGGCCTGGGTCTCTCTCTGCCTGGGATCATGGGGTGATGGGGGGGCCCCCAATCAACCGCATCACACCCGCTTTGGCTGGCCTGGCACCAGTGAGTGTCATTGCGTGGTCATCCGGAAGGTCACCCGGAAGGTCACCCGGAAGGTCGCCTGGTCTAATTAGCATATTATACTTTTATTATTATAGATATTTTGATAGCTTGTAGAATGCTTTGGGAGTTCTCAGGCTAAGGCAGGATTAGTCAATTCAAACAAAAAGAACGGGTTTTGGTACACGGTGAGAGGCTCTTACCTAAGGGGCGGGGTAAGGAAGGGTGTGGGGGAGACTTGCTCACAAGGGCTGCTGGGAAGTTATACCAGAAACTTACATTTGCATGTTACTCTGTGGGCTGCTATGCACAGCACGTGTTTGTATGAGGGGACTAGTGTCAGGTTAAAGCCCCCATCAGGTCACTTGGCAAAAAAAATGGATGCAGAGGCAGAAGAGCTTAGCTAAACTCTCAACAATAATGTTTATTGATTACCCTTGTCCCACAGTAGCACTTGCAGACCTGTTGATGCTAAAAGATGACTCAAGTTAAGAGCTCAGGTGGACCTGAAATACCAGGCCTCTTTATCCTTTTTGCACAGAGAGAAATGGAGACTCTGGCCAGTGTGGTTGCCCAGGGTGACTTCGTAGCCCAGTTGAGTTGGAACCCAGGGCTCCAGACCCCAGGTCCATGTCTTCCCACAAGAGCTCATGCTATGAACCTGAGCCACCTCGGTTGGGCTCAGGGAGGAGCTCTGCCACCCCGCGGGGGCCTTCCTTCTTTCTTGTGCCATCCTCTGGACGTGGCCCTCTCAGGACATCTATCAAAACTTCCTTGCCAGGGGCTTAGGCTTCTGCCAGGAGAAGGAACTGTGTAAAGAGTGTTCGTAACTGCAGATACCTTACATCCAGAGGACACTGGGCTTGGAGTGAAAAGCCTTAGATACTAGTCCCAGCTTTCCTAATCACCAGTGAGCTTTAAAACCCTCACATATAAAATAAGAAAAGTAAGACCAACACCAAAGGTTTTTTTAAATGACAGGATGAGACAAGTAAAAGTGCTGGGTAATCTCTCAAGAGCATTCAACTCTCTACAGGTTGTTAAAGGGCCATGCACATATAAGAGGGGATTAGGGGCTGTTTGCATATCAATGGCTTGAAATTGTTTGAGGGAGAACTTACAGGTGTGTATCTTTTGGAGTAGGAGGGTCTCTCGGTGCCCACCCCACCTCACCCTTTGGATTCCAGCGTGGAGACACTCACCTACTTGCTGACACATTGGCCTGGCCTTGATCATTGTCCCTTGGAATGTATGAAGCCGGTTAAAAAACATTAGCAGTTGGGAAAATGCCAACACTCTTGGCAGCAACAGAAGGAACTTTTAATTTTATTTCCTTTATTGTGCCTTTGAGAGTACAGATTGGGCAACGAGAAATGCTATTTTAGGTGTTGAAGATGAGGGCGTTTTTCTCATAAAAAGTCAGTTTGATTTTTTCCATTCCCCTGCTTTTATGCAGAACAACACTCAACAGACAGACCTAGGGTTTCCCGGGTGCCTCCGGTTCTAACTGAGTGTGGGAAAGAAGACAGAAGTGCACGCAAAGAATCCACCTTTGTGACCGAGAAGCGAGATGCAGACAGTGCGGCCATGTGCAAGGGTGGCTGAAAGACAAGATGACATGGCCATGAGGAGCGGGACTCGGAGCCTAGTTGCCCGGGTCTGTATCCCAGCTCCACCTGTTCCCAGCTGGCTAAGGTGGGCAAGTAAAAACTTTTTAAAGCTTGTTTTGTTTTGTTTTCATCTAAATAAAAAAATTGAGTAAATGAATAAAAGGGGTATTTACTTCTGGGTTTTTTTTATGGGGAACAAATAGAAACATGCATACAAAGTTCGGACACTAGCACACGATGAAAGCTCAACAACTTGTAGCTATGTTGTATTATTTTCTTTATTCAAATGAAAACCAGAGCTTCCTGAAATTAGTTGCTAGGAGGAAGTATCGAGGGACTGCCTAATAAGATCCTCTCTTTCTTTGTTATTCTCAATTGTCATCTTTCCCTAGGGCAATCTTCGTACCATTGGGGTGGGAAATTCAGTTTCATGTCCTGGCCAAAGGGTGGGCCCAACTCCCTGCCAAAGGAGTTCCCCTTAGCAACCGAAAACAGGTTAAAAATTGGAAAAGGCCTTTATTAAATCCTGAGGTTGCTAAGCAACCTGAAATCTGAATGTAAACAGTAGAGTCTATAATGGCTGCGGCAATTAGCCCTAGTCCCTGGGGGGGTGTACGTTGGGTGCATACTGTCTCAGGCCTTTGGCCTGGATTCCTGGTTTCCAAGCTTCCAAAGCTTGCCTCCAATAAAGGCTTTCCCTAAGCCCCCCTCCTCAGGAACTACCTCACGGATGTCTGGACGTCAAGACTCAGAGAAGCAGATGCCAGTTCTGCTCTGCGTTTATTGGCTTCCCTCTGAGTCCTAGTTCTTACCGAGTGAGACACTGGCATCTTCCTCCCTTAGAGCCGGGCCCAATGGGTTTCTCCTCCCATGAGGTGAAGCCCTCCTCTTGCTTGGCCACGGGGTTTTAACCTTGAACGTCCAGACACAATGTCACCTGCCAGCCTTTCCCAAAGTGTGTTCTTGGGGGACCCTTTTGCTATGTATAAAATATGCTTAACAAAACTTACCGTTCTAACTATTTCTGTTAGGTAGAATAGCTAGCTACACCATTTTACATTCCGACTAGGAAATGTACAGGGGTTTCAATTTCTTCACATCCTTGAAACCATTTCCTATTTTCTGATTTTTAAACATAGCCATCCTGCTGGGTGTGACGAGGTATCTCGTTTTGATTTTGATTTGCTTTCCCTAATGAGCAGTGATGTTGAGGGTCTTTTCATGTGCTTCTGGATTTTCATATACTATTTTTGGAGGAATGTCTTTCAAATTCTTTGCCCATTTTAATAACCTAATCATTTGATTTTTTGTTCTTGAGTTGTAGCTATATAATATTTTGGGTATTAATCTCTTATTAGACATAAGATTTGGAAACATTTTTACGCGTTCTGTGGGTTGCCTTTTCACTTTGCTTATAGTGTCCTTGGATGCACAAACATTTTCAATTTTGATGAAGTCTAATTTATCTATTTTTTGTTGTTGCCTGTGTTTGTAGTGTCATATCCAAGAAATCATTACCGAGTCCAATGTTATGAAGGTTCTGTGTTTTCTTCTAAGAGTTTTATAGTTTTAACTTTTATGTTTAGGTCTTTGATCTATTTTGAATTAATTATTGTACATGGTGTAAAGTAAGGGCCTAACTTTATTTTCTTTTTCCATGTGGGAAATAGGTTTCTTGCATAATCTAGAGTTCATTGGTTGCAAGCAACAGAAACTGAGATAGGTTAATTACTGGAATAATTTTAGATAGTTCACAGGAATTAAGAGACCATCTAAATAGTAAAATTTCTGGGACTACATATTAGTAATGTCGCCAAGGATTGGATATCTTAGTAACAGGAACTCATGGACTATTTTTTTTGCAATTTTTTTTCTTTTATTATTTATTTTATTATTTTATGTTTTCCATTACCATTTATCCCCTCTATGCCCCCTCTTCCTGCTTCTCCAAATTCCATGTAGGCAACTATATTTCTATCGTTTCACAAACGCTGGTGTCTGAGAAATGAATGGCTGTCCACCAGGACCATAGCAACCACATCAACTCCAGGTAAGGTGGGAACCACAATTATTTTTTTAATCCTCACCCAAGACTATTTTTTTCATTACTTTTCAGAGACAGTGGAAAGGAGGGGGGAGAGAGTGAGAATAGGAAAAAGAGAGAGAGGGGGGGGGAGAGAGAAAAATTGATGTGAGAAAGATACATTGATTGGTTGTCTCCCATACCCTCCCCAACCAGGGGCTGGGGATTGAGCCAGCATCCCAGAAACGTGCCCTTGACCCAGGACTCTTCGGTGCACAGGCCACACTCTAACCATTGGGCATGCTGTCCAGGGCAAGGGAATAACAATTTTTAAATTCCAAGACTTAGGGATTTGGGGCTCTCTGAAGACTGGTTTCAGGGGGGAGCCGATGGGAGTTTGCTAGGAGCCTCTTAAGGCTCTGGCTAGCCTTGCTTCCCAGGGGGTCAGGCTTGGGATGAATGTCCCACATGCTGAATGCGATGAGCTGGGACACAGAGAATGCGCTGTGGTGATGCTTCTGGGCCTGAAGACGGTGCTTACAGAGTGAACCAGGGGCCAAGAAACTGGAGACCTGGGACCAGCCTCAGCTCTTCCACGATGTCTTGTGCCCACTATGCCTCAGGATGGCTTCCTCCACAAAGTGAAGAGGGTTGGGCTAATTCTATTAATGAAAAAAAACAAAAAACATTTAGTGAGCTTTGATTATGCAGCAGGCTCTATGCTAGCAGGACGTGACCTTAAGCAAAGCGTGTACAGGACCTTGTAGAGATGATTCCCAAGGCTGCTGGCCACTCCGACGTTCTGTGAGTCTATAAAATGATGCCTGGCTCATGGCAGCCTTTGAACACTGTGCTTTCCCGTGAGTTATTACTACTGCTCTGTGAGAGATCTTATCCTTCCCACGGTGTGGAGGTCAAGTGACTTGTCTAAGGACACTCGGCTATGAAGAAGCAGAACTGGATTTAAATCCAGATTTTTCTGATTCTCAGTCCCGGGCTGTAGGCTCTTGGCTCTGTCGCTTGCTGCCTATGTCTCCGCTCCCTCCTCCCAGACTTTCCCACCCAGGGAGCGTAGCTGTCATTGGCCAAGTACTTGTGTCCTGCCGCACACATGACCTGTGGAGTCTCACAGCAATCTCACGAGGTACCGCTAGAATTGCCGTTTTATAGAAGAGGGAACCGTGGCCCAGAGACGCTGAGTGCCTTGCAGAGAGTCACACAGCGTGTCCGTGGCATTTGATCCCGCTCCGCTGCCCCGCCTTCTGGAATCACTGGGAGGACAATGGACTCTGTTCCCTCTCGGGGAGCTGAAGGTTGTGCCTTTGGCAGGGTCCTTGCGGGGCTGCTCCTGGAGGAAGGAGAGCCACAGGACTCTGGGGAGCAGGTTGTGCAGAGGCCTTGGGCAGGTTGGGGCCTTCATGGGAGAACATGACAGGCTTCCCAGGCCCCTTAGGCCCAGCGGCCCCAAGAGGAGTGGGTGCGGCTCCCTTTACCCAGCGCTTGGAGGCTTCGAGAAGACTTAACCCCTGGCCAGGCAGTGCCTCCTCCTCCGGGCTTCTGCTTGGCCTCGTGTCACCGTGGGGAGGCTGAAACAGAGTGGGTGCAGAGGGGAGGGGAGGTTTAAAGGTGATGGAACTGGCTCACCTGAGGAACCACTGATGGAGGGAGTTGGGCCTGAAGCCCGACCTTAGCTCCTGAGGGCAGGGTACAGAGCTGACCCAGCAGCCGGGGCAGCCACTGCTCACACCTGAAATTTGCTTTTAGGCACTTCATCTCATCTCCAAGCCCCCAGGACGCAGGCAACAGGGTCTGCCTTATACAAACGATAACTAGGGTCCCTCCGGTGTGTCCACTCTCCCCTCTGCTCCCACTCACACCCTGTGATTTTCTGTCTTACAAAGTTCAAAGTAAGGTTGACAGTTCACCGGATGTGAGTGATGGTTCTTTACGGCGAGTGGCTGGTAACTGGGGCCCTCATAGCCCTCAGAAATGACCCTCCAGGCCCTGAATTTTAATGACCTTGCAAGCAACCATGAAAAGCTCATTTGTTAACAGGAGGCATGTGGGAGGTGTAGAGGCTGGAGGGACCTTTTAAGGTAACTCAGGAACAGTTACCCTGGAGTGAGCAGAGCAGCCCAGAGAGGCACCCACAAGCTGTGGGGCCGCAGAAGAGGAAGCTTTGAAAGCTGGAGAGGTCGCCCATAGGTGGCAGATGCTAATGGCGGAAGGTCCCAGCCCCCATGGAGACGGGCGTGAGGCTACATCTGTGAGTCACTGTGGGAGCGACTTGCAGGCAGGCCCCAGCCCTGGGCCCTGAGCCACGCAGTCTCCATGGCCGCCCTCCCATAAAATGATTAATTATGATAAAAGTTCCTTACAAATGTGAGGCTCCGGGCTGGGTGTGCAATGAGTGTGGAGAGGAGGTGATTCACATTCAGTTGATTGTTATCTGGCCGGCCTGGTCTTCCCCGGCAAGGCTCTCTCATGCTTAAGGCTCATGTCCTCTGCAAAGGGGGAGGGAACTGCAGCTCAGGCTCCTTCCAGAACGGAAAGTGCGAGTATGAGACTTGCAAGCCAACAGGTGAGCTTAGCTGTCTCCCTTTCCATCCCCCGGAGACCAGGGAAGGTAAAACCAAGCCTGTTCGTTTGGCATTTGAAAGAGAAATCAGGTGGCACCTTTTCCCCCCTCTCTCAAGGAAGCATAATTTAAAAAATATATATTTTATTGGTGTTTTTTTTTACAGAGGGGAAGGGAGAGGGATAGAGAGTTAGAAACATCGATGAGAGAGAAACATCGATCAGCTGCCTCCTGCGTAACCCCTACTGGGGATCGAGCCCGCAACCAAGGTACGTGCCATTGGCTGGAATCGAACCCCATACCCTTCAGTCCGGGGTCCCGCTCTCTATCCACTGAGCCAAACCGGTTAGGGCAGGAGCATGATTTTCAAGGGGAAAATTTCCAGTGGACACAGCTGATTCGAATCTGCAATTGGCACAGAGAGGCAGGAACACAAGCTGTGGACTTTGCTCTTCTGAGTCCCTGATATCCCTGTGATCTCCGGCTTGAACAAACCTTGTCTTGGATTCCCCCTCCTGTACCAGCCGAGGAACACGCGGGAGCATGTGAGGCTTGCTCGGGGAGAAGCCCCAGTTCTTGGGGCGGAATTTGCTCAGGGAGTGCTCCGGGGCTGGTCCCAGCTCCTGATCGGAGGGCCCAGTCCCACCAGGTGGGGAAGGGCAGGTGCCACAGGAGCCCCGGGCACTGGCTCTTGTTGAAAAGGGGTGTACAGGATGAGGAAAGCCCAGGGAGCTGGCCACTGGGGTGAAAAGTCCCAGGTGGATGGTTGGGGTGGCATTTGGATGAGATGGGAGGATTTGGATGGGGGGACTTGGAGTCCATTTCTCCAGCCCTCAAAAAAGGACAAGGTACAATGAAACACCACGGCCCAGGAGGCCTGGGAGTTTGGAATATCAGTAATAAGTGTTCAGAGCTCTGAGCACCTAATTAGATTTACTCAGAACTGGAGTCCAACAGACCCGGGTCCACCTCTTCCTTGTTGAGTCATCTTGGGTGGTGATTGAACCTTTAGATTACAAATGGTTTCTCATTTTTAATATGAGGCTAATATCTTCCTGGGAGGGCCCATGTCCTCACATGGAGTAATGCCAGCACGCTCCAGGGTCTGCTGTGGGTGTGTTCCTGAGCCCTCCAGCCCTTGACTGGAATCGAACCTGGGACCCTTCAGTCCGCAGGCCGATGCTCTATTGACTGAGCCAAACCAGCTAGGGCTGGGAAAATATTCTTAAGGCGGGTGAAATAAAGTTGAAAGGCTCTTTAGGAAAATATTTGGATCTCCTCTTTCCACCATCAATATACTTAAATATCTTGATATCAGTTTTCAATGGCGTTCAAAGATCCCCTCTCTAACAAAGATCCCTAATCCACCTGTTTTTTACCCCTTGATTAGGCCACACAGTTCTGAGCACGGACAGAGTTGGGGGTGAGATACTGAAGATCTAGTCTAAGACTTCCAAATCCAGGTGGATGAGACATTTGGAAGTCAAAGAAATGCATGAGAATTGGGATTTAGATCCCAATTTGCCAATCTCCGAAGTCTGTGGTCTTAAACACCCTCCCTTAAAGAACAGTCAGCTAATTTATTAGTGATCTGAATAAAGATGAGGGAAGTGAGTTCTCATTGCCTGTGTCAGGCTCAGGAAATATGCCACTGACACCGAGACCCCCTGGTAATTCCACCTGCTTTCCTTTGCTTCATGACCAAAAAAGAAAAGGACCAAAGAGCTCTGTATTCCAAAGGTAGAAAATTAAAGTTCAAGATCCCAGTAGACCAGCACTTTTCAACCATTTTCATCTCATGGCACACAGAAACTAATTACTAAAATTCTACGGCTCACCAAAAAATATACTTTTTGCTGATCTGACAAAAAAATAGCTATAATTTTGATTCATTCAGACCAGATGGCTATTGAGTTGGCTGTTGTCAGTTTTCTATTTGACAGTCTAAGGGGAAAGAGGTCAGTACCCCTGACGAAATAGTCAGGTATTGAATGTTTTAAAAATTCTGCGGCACACCAGTTGAAAATCTCTGCTGTAGACCAATGTTAAATTCCAAAACAAAAGTCTACAGTTCAGCATTGTTGTAGTGGGGACCACAGGATACCCCAGCCAGAGACAAAGTGTTCCATCATGGGGCGGGGGTACATTTTAGAAAGCCCACTGAGTCAGGAACTATCCGGTTATCGCTGGGGTCAATGCGTACCTCCCGTTAGGTGCAACACTTTGAACAATATTGGTTGCTAGACCTGGCTCGTCTGAACTGAGCTACACTAAAGCTGACCACTTCCTCCTTAGCTCTGGGAGAGGGTGACCTTCCTCCAGACCAGCTGAAAGAGAGGTTGGGTCAGCGGTAGACAGTACTCTGCATCTTCAGTTCTTGTCTTCTTGTAGGAACGAATTCAAACAAGCGACCGATAGCAGCCAAAGCAGGTGAGAAGTTATTAGCAGAAAAGGAACACACTCAGATATAGTCTGAGTGTGCAACTCAGCCGGCTGAAATCAAACCAAGTGCCCCACTTATTTGGGGGTTCAGAGGATGTATATACCTAGGTTGGAATGCCCCCAGACAAGGAGCAAGTCACCCCCCCTCCCTCGTGTCTCAGAAAAATTCATCTCCTAAAGCTTCAAGGCTGCCCTTTCCAGATGCTGTGCTATCAGTCAGACCACATCCTGAAGGGTTTTTGTGTGTTTTTTCCTCTCCGCTTTCTTCATATTTGGCTCTGCTATTTTTTGCTATTTTTGGTTTGTCATGTCTCCCACGTATCCCCTGCAGGCCCTAACTACTCTCGCAGCTCACGTCTACCTAGCTGCCTACTCCAACAAGTGGACATTCGCCGGTCGAGTGATACTGTTGCTCCATGAGGGAGGAGGTCTGGAGGAAATCTAAGAGGATATCAGCTGGAGGGAAGATTTGTCCCTGGGACACAGTGGTTGGTGTTTTCCGTTCATGGAAATGCTATCGGGGTAGGTTGATCAACTGGGGCAAGAGTCCCAGCGATGGAAGTCTCTCAGAAAAGGGGGAACAGGAGGGACAGCTGGTGGGACTGTTATTGGCGTTGGAGGTACCGATATTTTGGCTGTGGATCTGCGAACTGATCAATCTGCTTAGGGGACTTGAGCCACCCTGATTGCTGTTCCTTGTAGGTAACGAGGGTGCGGGGGGGGGGGGGGGGGGGGCGAGACGTAGTCAGCAGACTGTTACTGGAGCTCAGCTGAGAGTAGCTGTTAAAGTGCTTTGTTGTTTTAAAAAATTAAGACCTAGATTCAAACCTTGGAGAATCTATTGCCAGCTTCTTTGTGCCTCAGTTTCCTCATTTGTAAGGTAATAATAACAACAACGACCTCACAGGCTTGTTGTGAAGATTAAATGAGGTTCTACAGAAAGTGCCTGGCAAAGGTTCCACATTAACCTGGAGGCTCTCAACCTCAGCTGTTGGCGTGAGGAGAACTTTACAAATGATTGTTGTCAGGTTTCGCCAAAGACCGATCAGATCACAATCCCCATGATTCTGTACAGCCACGGTTGAGAGTCCTGCTACTAAAAATGTATTGTTTGTATTCAGAAAACTTTCGGGGGATAGAAAAAAGTGGTGGGCTTCAGTCAAGTCTGTGTTGTTAACTGCTACTGGTTTTCTCTTATGTAGCGGTAATTTAGAGAAGGTATAGCTACCTGTCACGTATGGTTCTAGTGATTTATTTTGTTACCTAAGTCTTAACTCATTTCATGATCTTTTCAAGAGTTCTGGTTTGGAAAATTACCTCTGCATTCCTCCCAAGCAACACAAATATGAAAACTCAGACAAACCCAGAGCCAAGTATAAGCTACACAGAAATGAGAGCTGTTTTGCTTACATTTATCAGAAAATGGACATGGTCCTGGACATTGAAAGCAATCAGGGAAAATTCTGCTTCAGCCCAGAGGGCTCACTAGCACAAAATCAGGTTCACTTCATTCCACTAAATAACTATGAAACAACAGGTGTAAAATATTGGTTTGAGGAGGCGCAAGATTATTCCCTTGTTGGGTTTCCCATCAGCCTTGGCTGAGCCTGCGTGTAATTCTGACTATTTGGAATTAAGGAATTAAATAACTGAGAGGAGTTCAATTCTAAAAATTATTTACTGAATGCCAATAGAAGACATAGTTTCTGCCATTAGTAAGTCAACAAGGTCAAGACAGATATTAAATGTTATTGAAAATATTATTACATCTGTTTGGTGAGGCTTGCGTGTGGATAGACTCATGCCAAATGTTCTCAAAATACATGATATGTAGCACACAAATAAAGTGCATACTAGTGTGTAAGCACATAAAAATTGGAAAAGTTTAGCACTCGTAGACCCTATTTACTTTGAGTTTTAAAGAATACAAGTATTAGAAATGTAACTTGAATTTTAAGAATAATTCCGAATTTTCATAGGGTTTCTCTCTGGGAGATGATCCAAATTTTGTTTCTGGCTAACTAGCATTGCCCATCAATTAAACATTACTTACAGATTTTTCTAGGGCTAATGTTGGAGGGATGGTTAAAGCATTACCACAGACAAAAGTGCTAAAATGTACTTAACACCATGAAGCTGTTAGTCAGAAGTATTTGCCCAAATCCTTTCAATTGTTCACTTCTTTCTGTCATAAATTATTTACATCTCTTTTGCTCTGATCAAAGGAACCAGTAATTTTTATCTCAAAATTTCCTTATTATTCCTATTATGACTGAGTATGTGTTAAACGACTGAACTACCATTAAAATGGATTCCCAAAAGGCAGTGGTGTTCACCCTGAAACACGGGCAGAACACGCATGCTCTTGATCTTTGAATTTAATCTGGAAGGATGTATAAACAGTGAAACACAGCTCTCAGAAACAGCCACCCTGTTCTCCTGGAGAGCCCAGAAAAGCCTTTATAATTCAGAGATGCGGTCATCTGTTCGTTTCTCCGGTGGGTGGTTTTGGCCTTTCTAGAGTTAATCAGTTTGACTCTCCGACTTGGAGGCTAGAGGCCAGAAGTAGCAAGAAGTGTACCAGGAAGCCCAGTTTAGGACCGTGGCCATCTCCCACCAGGAAGGGGCTCACCCAGATTTCTTGCTATGGGGTTTTAATTACGCGTAGCTGGAAGGAGAATAATCAGGCAGACTCTGTAGCTGTGAATAGGAAGTTGAGCTTTGAATCAGACAGACCAGGGTTGGAGACCTGATTCTGTAATCACAGGTTGTGTGACTTGGGCAAGAGTTCAAACATCTTTGTGCCTCTGTTTCCTATCTGTAACATGGACTCTACTTCCTGGACGTGTTGGAAAGGTGAAACGAGAAAACACATTTTTAAACCAATATGCCACTAACATAGTTGTATAATAGGGCTGAAAAACGATGCCTCAAAGTGGTACATATATACACTTAAAATGTTGATTTAAACACTTTTTACATACATTATTATTTTAAAAACATATATATTTTATTGAGCTTTTTACAGAGAGGAAGGGAGAGGGATAGAGAGCTAGAAACATCGATGAGAGAGAAACATCGATGAGAGAGAAACATCGATCAGCTGCCTCCTGCACACCCCCCACTGGGGATGTGCCCACAACCAAGGTACATGCCCTTGACCGGAATCGAACCTGGGACCCTTCAGCCCGCAGGCCGACGCTCTATCCGCTGAGCCAAACCAGTTAGGGCTACATACATTATTAAAACGTTTCCAAACAAGAAGCAAACTCCTTTTAAAGCAATCCCATGAGATGCTTGTCAGTAATTCCAGTGATAACCAGAACTATGTCTCTCGAAGCCAAAGAAAGAGATCTTGGACCAGAAGATTTAAGCAAAAGTGTGGGAAATTTATTATAAGCAGATCCAGACTCCTCGAACTGGGAGGGGGCCCAATGATGGGTTGCCACTGAAGCCTTTTAGGGCAATGATGGCGAACCTTTTGAGCTCGGCGTGTCAGCATTTAAAAAACCCTAACTTAACTCTGGTGCCGTGTCACATATAGAAATGTTTTGATATTTGCAACCATAGTAAAACAAAGACTTATATTTTTGATATTTATTTTATATATTTAAATGCCATTTAACAAAGAAAAATCAACCCAGAATATGAGTTTGTGTGTCATAGGTTCGCCATCACTGCTACATTTACCTGTGTGGCCACCTGATTGATTCCCTCAATTGTTCTTGCCCAGCAACGGACCTGAACTTTCTCTGTTCCTATGGGTCAGTTCACCTTACTGCTGCAGACCCTGCCTAGTTTCACATGCCCCCGTTCTGAGTCTAAAAATATTCTATTATTTCTGCCTGGTTGGTTCCTGGGATGAGGCTGGCTCACACTGCCATGTCTGTCCTGCCTGTGTGCCACCTGCCCTTGTTTTCCAGTGGACCCCTGCCCTGCCTGCCTGCGTGTCAAGCTAACTCCTCTCACCAGGATGTGAAACCCAAAGGTGGGAGCTATTTGATTTATAGAACAAGGTCATTTTATGCAGCTAATGGGAAGACCCAGGTGTTAAGAATTTGAGAATTGCTTAGCCTTGCTGACCCCATCTCCCTAAACCAGTGGTCAGCAAGCCGCGGCTAATGAGCCACATGCGGCTCTTTGGCTCCTTGAGTGTGGCTCTTCCACAAAATACCACGTGTGGGCGCGGTATATAGTTATGTTGGCAGTGAGACAAAGGGAGAAAGGATCCTTCCCGGACCTGCTGGTCCACCCGCCCGGTGTGTTAACCACTGCACGCAATTGGATGGTTTCACTTTGAGGATCCTCAAGATGAATGAGGCTGAGAGCAATCATGAGGTCTTCTCAAGGGATCTGGAAAGGAGGAAGCCCATCTATACAGGGGGCTGTGCTCTTGTGGAAAACACAGCACAGCTCAGGAGAAGCCCAGAAATGAATATCAGAGAGTCAACAAAAACATGGTAACAGGTAACGCCTTGGACAAAACAATAACATTGATTCTTCTCTTCAGTGTGGATTCCCAGAGTGACTGATGGGTGGGAATCAGAAATCTGTCTAAAAGAGGCCTTGACTTAAGAAATCTGGAGCTATTGGCTTTTAAAAAAAAAAATATATATATATATATATATATTGATTTTTTACAGAGAGGAAGGGAGAGGGATAGTTAGAAACACCGATGGGAGAGAAGCATCGATCAGCTGCCTCCTGCACACTCCCTACTGAGGATGTGCCCACAACCAAGGTACATGCCCTTGACCGGAATCGAACTTGGGACCCTCCAGTCCACAGGCCAATGCTCTATCCACCAAGCCAAACCGGTTCAGGCTGGCTTTTATTGTTTAATCAGAAATCTCATTTTGAGTGGAAAAAAAGTAACTTCTTGTTAGGTGAATCCATTCTCAGAGTCGTGAGGAAAAGGATATTCCTACACGCGGACACAGGGAAAAGTCCTCAGACGGACAGTCTAGCTCTGTGAGCAGGAGACAGGGAAAGACTGAAGAAAGAGGCTGTCTGGTTTGATAATTAATAAGAGTTTATGAAGGGAAATTTATATATCAGGCGAGAAGAAATGGATCCTTACACAGCGTGGCAGGTGCCAAAGCATCATGGAGGGTAAAGTGGGGACAGTCATGGTACTCGTTCGCGAATGCTGCCGGGCACAGTTCATTACTGTAGCTGACTGGCCAGTTCAGGACAAAACCTGTTCCAGGGACCAGCTCCTAACAGGAGCTGCGGGAGGAGAGCTGATTCATGTCAGGGTGAACGTCAATGACAATCAGTGTCGACGGGGAGGCGCTGCTGAAAGCAACCTCTGTTCTGGCCTGAGTCCAGCTGGCAGGACAGACAGCAGTCAGTCCTGAAACAGGTTCCCCTCCACAAAGGGCTGGGCTTGTGTTTTTAGCGAAGGTGACTCCTGGCTGTTTCTTTCAGACATTGAAGGACCCCAGGACCTCAGAAACAGGTGCAGCCAGATCGTGTCTTTGTGGTGCTTTCTGAGTCATTTCCTATGTGTCTTGCGGCTGCTTATCGATGAACGGCCTCATTGCTCAGACATGGCATCCTGCGCTCTTGTGTTTGAAATGGGATCTACTCAAATATTTGCCCACTGAGTTTTCTGTGCCAACCCTGTTGCCTGTTGGGGTGGTGGTGCAGAATAGGGGGGAAACGCCGTCTTTGATGTGGTGGAGCTCATACTCGAGAGAGTGGAGTACACAGAGAGTTTTGATACTTGACCTTCTCCTTCGACTGTCTTCTAATTTATTATCTACATTCAGAAAATTCAGAACCCTGTCTTGAGATGTATTCGTTGTGAATTAACTTCTTTCGGTGCAAGTTAATTTCCTGGAGTGAATGTAGTAATCCCGTTTATGACATCTGATGGTTCCTGAAATCCACAAAGCAGTCAATGGTTAATGTTTGACTGAAGGGGAAGGGAGAGGCTGCTGGGGGAGCAGAGCAGGGCAGACGGCGTGCTCCTCCGGGGAGAACCGTAAGTCCCAGCAAGAGTCCCAGCAGGAGTCTCCACAGCCGAATGGTTATTTACGCACAGAAAGGTAAGAGTGGTCACGTCTGAACTATGTTGATAACGTATTTCTTTAAGAATGGCAAAATACGTGGTGGAGCAGGGTCCTTAAGTCTCTGAACAAGTTTATCCCTTGAAGGGTGCTCTGGAGCATTGCTGGGAAGGGAAGCTTATTCCTGGTTGGACAGGTTTTGCTTTCCGAGCACAATTTCTTAAGTACTTTCTTTCCATTCGCCTACCTCCCATAAATTCATTTGATGAAGTGGCTTCGGTTGTGTCAAACTTGATAGTGGAATCAAGGCAAGGTTGAGGTCTGGGATGTTTAACTAAGTCTTACAGCCACTCTTTGTGATTGAAATACGGACGTGCCTAGCCCTATGACGCGCTGCTTCTCGTCTCCTAGAAACTGGGGTTGGGATCTCACTCTCACAAGGCGTCTTCTCTCAGACGTGCTCTTCAACACCTGAGCGTTCTAACTGTTCCTCGGAGAATGAGGTTCCATTTGGCATCCTTACGACTGTCTGGGACGCAGCAGGGGAGGAGAAATGTATGAGAGAAAAGAAGCCTTTCTTCCAGTTGTAAAAATAAGTCATGGGGATGCAATGTGTAGCTTAGGGAGCATAGTCAGGAATATCCCAATAACTACTGTGCTGACAAGTGGATACTAGACTTACGGCGATGATCGTTTTGTAAGGTGCAGAAATGTTGAATCACTATGGTGTATACCTGAAGCTAATATCAAATTGCTTGTCAACTATAATTTTTTTTTTTTATATATATATTTTATTGATTTTCTACAGAGAGGAAGGGAGAGGGACAGAGAGTTAGAAACATCGATGAGAGAGAAACATCGACCAGCTGCCTCCTGCACACCCCCCACTGGGGACGTGCCCGCAACCAAGGCACATGCCCCTGACCGGAATCGAACCCGGGACCTCCCAGTCCGCAGGCCGACGCTCTATCCACTGAGCCAAACCGGTCTGGCTCAACTATAATTTTTTAAAAGTCATGAAAACAAAGAACTTGGTCTTTAAAAATAAAATAAATAATAAATGAAAGTACTGGAATAAGAATTGAAAACAGAGCGACAGACCTGCTTTCCCCTTCGGGAAAGCTGGGCTTGCTGTGTGTGTCTGCCGGCTTCTGGCACTCCCTTGCCGCCTCCCTGGTGGGGCAGCATCTGGTAATGGGTGATTCTTTGGAGATGTCAAGTCACATACAGCCTCTCAGTGCCTCCGGAGATCCAGTCCCTACCTCTGTTTTGGTTTTTTTTTCTTTCTTCTGGTGACTTTCTGGGCACAGAAGCCCACTGTGATAGGGGGTGGGGAGCAGGAGATTGGGAGGACAATGCATTCTCTGATATTGGCTTGTCTTTATTCTTCTTCAAAAACGTAGACAGCAAGTGAGAAATAACTGGAAAGAAGAGAGTACCTGTTTAGATGACAAGGCAAATGAACGCATTTGGCTTCCCTCAGGAAACAGAATGAGTCTTTCACTGAATGAGAGTTTATCATGGTTTACAGGGCGTATAGTTCATGAGTCTTCTGGGCTGGGCAATGGGTTGGGCCGGTTTTATGATTTACCAGCAGCCAGGCACTGAGCACATTGCTTGAACCCTCCGAACCTTGGCTTTCTCATCTATAAAATGGAGACACTGCTGACGCACGGGGTCGTGAGAATAAATCAGAGAAGCAAGTAAGGGACTCAGTGCTGTGAGCTCCCCTTTCCACGAGGAAGTTCAAGGTAGGTGCCTTGGGTCAAGATGAGAAGTGCTGCTTTGTTCTCAGAAGGACGAACCCCTATCACGCTATAGCAATTACATCTTTATCGTATAAGGGAGCAACTAATTCGACGTTAAGGAAGTGGGGTCCTACGATAGAAGAGAATGAGCAGTTGGGGTTTGCTTCTTTATGAGGCTTTTAAAGCCCCTCTGCGGCTGCATATGTAGGTCTCTTGGTGAGGTGTGGGTGTGGCCTCCTCTGAAGTTAGAGGACTACCTCTCTACCTGTGCTCCCCGTGAGAGCAAGCAGGAGTGTTTCCTTAGGTACAAGAGCTGTTACTAAAAGCAGTTAGCCATTCGGCAGCTAAGGTATTAATTATACTGAAGCTGATTTTTCACTTAGGCATATGTAAGAAACGAGGCCATACAAGCTATAAATGGCACCAAGAAAACGTAATTTCTCTGAAAATATTCTGTAAAACGGACATCTTGAATTTTCTTATTCTTGATATTCGGAATCAACCTTTTCTTTCCGTAATTTAATTATTTTAAAACATTAGGACCTGTAGTTCTTTTTATATATATATATATTTTTTTAATTGATTTTTTTACAGAGAGGAAGGGAGAGGGACAGAGAGTTAGAAACATCAACGAGAGAGAAACATCGATCAGCTGCCTCCTGCACGCCCCACACTGGGGATGTGTCCGCAACCAAAGTACATGCCCTTGACCGGAATTGAACCCGGGACCCTTCAGTCCGCAGGCCGACGCTCTATCCACTGAGCCAAACCGGTTTGGCGGGACCTGTAGTTCTTGATTAAGAAACAAAGAGAAGTCAGGATGGTAGATTTTTGCTCTTAATGTTTAGCCCTAGCCAGTTTTGCTCAGTGGATAGAATATCAGCCCACAGACTGAAGAGTCTCGGGTTCGATTCCGGTCAAGGGCACGTACCTTGGTTGCAGGCCCAATCTCCGGCCCTGGTCAGGGCCCATGCAGGAGGTGACCAATCAATGTGTCTCTCTCTCACATCGATGTTTCTCTCTCTGTGTCTCTCACCCTCCCTTCCATTCTTTAAAAATCAACGGAAAATTATCCTCGGGTTGAGGATTAACAACAACAAGAAGAAGAACCTTTAAACGGAAGATGGACACACCTTCCTCACATGGAGGGCCCTGTGCTTGGCCCTGGCAGGTCGACCTTCCCCACCTCCCTGCCTTTGGTTCCCGCCCTGGAGGATGTCGACGGGACCTACTTTATAGAATTGGGATATTGAAACAAAATCCGTTGTCTGGAGTGCTTAACTTAAACGCTCACAGAATGCTAGCTATTTTTGAAGTTTTAGTGATAAAAACTAGCTCATGAGTGAGATGTCATATGGTATGCGATCCCTCAATAAATTAGACGTAACTTATTTCCCCCTTACTCCCTTGCCCATCCCAGTTGTCGGTTTTGATTAAATTAATCAGAACGTTAACCTGCCACACTTGAACCTGATTGCACGTTTTTGTCATTACCTCATGTTCACCTTGTAAAGGAACTAGCATTATAGAAATTGGGTTTTTTTCCCCTTTTCTTGAAATCTCATTATCTAAACCCAGTAGGATGGGGTCTAATTTGGATTTGCCTCATACTGACTTTCTAAGGCCCGAATGTGACAAAATGCTCATCTCTACACGTTTTCATACAAAGAGATGCTGTATAACACATGAAGAAACACTGTCAAAAATAACTAAGGCGCCTGTTACGAGGAACAGTGATTCCTACCCTCCTCTTTAGTCCCGGGAAGCCCTCGTGATGTTCTGCTTGATAGGGAGGAAAGAGTCCTTGGCCTGCTCCCTCCCAGGGTTTCTGCGCTATAAGCCCGCACACCCCAGGGAATTCATTGCCAACCGGTGTAGAGGGCCAGGGAAGCACCATGGCAGACTAGCCATCTGTTGTACCCATGTGGGTCTTCCCTTCCCTTTGACCTAGTCTGGACGACCCTTCCATTCGGGGTTGAGGTGTCTCGTGTGTTTGACATCACGGTAGGGGTGTCTGGTGTGAGTTTGAGGGGGGACACCCACCCCTCCTTTCTGTCGTCCTTCCCTCCTCATCAGCCTGAAGGGTGAGCAGCAGCCCTGATTTTACGTCGGCCTGCTTCTAGCTTATTAATGGCCACTTTAATTGGGCCTCTAATTTGTCTAAGGTGCCAGTGGTCTGATCCTGTGCGATTTGTCTAAACCTTAAATGACAGCAATGGTGCCAGAGATTTGTGAGTGAGGCCCAAAGGGGCATGATGGTGCCTGAACCTTACTTGGTGAGCAGTGTTGTGCGTGAGCTTTTGATCTGCTCTTTATTCATACCTGGTCTTGCTTTATAATTTCTAATATGCAATGCAGAGGTGAGAAAATGGCACACAGGCTATTTGGTGCTGCTTGGTGCTGGTGGTGTTATGAATTCCAGTCCCATCCTTTCCCACCCACATCGCCTGTGATATTTGAAAACAAATTTTGCAGTCCTCTCTTTCTGCACCTTCATTGTTCTTTAGAAATGAATGGCTTAATTTAATTCCAAGCCCTTAATGGATTAAAAATAAAAAATAAAAAAAGCAAAAAGGATGAGCCCTACCTGGTTTGGCTCAGTGGATAGAGTGTTGGCCTGCAGACTGAAGGGTCCCGGGTTCAATTCCGGTTAAGGGCACATGCCGGGTTACAGGCTCGATCCCCAGTGGGGGGCGTGCAGGAGGCAGCCAATCAATGATTCTCTCTCATCATTGATGTTTCTATCTCTCTTTCCCTCTCTGAAAGCAATAAAAATATATTTCAAAACAAAACAAAAAATGATGAGAAATAACTGACTCTATTTAAAGCTTGTCTATAGCTTAGCTTTTTATAAGGGAAAAAAGATCGATGCGTGTATATCAAGTTACTTGTAAGTTTTGAGAGGTGGGACAGAAGAATTCCCTGTCCTCACTCAGACAATGGGGAAGAGGCAGGACTGTCTGAAAATGCCTCTTGGGAGGTTGGAGCCCAACAGGAAAATCAACCAACCTTCAAGCGGACCCCCTGGTGCTGTGGGCGCTGCAGGTATAATCTATAATAATGTAAGTATAATATGCTAATTAGACCGGACGTCCTTCCAGACAAAGCCACAGCGGGTGGGGGCCCTGGCAGAGGCAGCAGAGGCCCCCGGCCGTGGCGGCGGCGGGTGAGGGCTGGGGCCAAGGTCCTTGCACGAATTTCGTGCATCAGGCCTCTAGTAGCTGAATAAAGCTCCACCCAGATGACCTCTCTCCTGGGATGGCAGCATCTTTCTCGGTGAAAATGAGTTTCTTTGTGTATTACTTTGCAAGGGCTGTTCTAACAGATGAAGTGGCTTAACCAACAGGAATGTATTGTCTCACCCATCTGGAGGCTGGAGGTCAAAATCCAGGTGTCAGCAGGGTTGGTTCCTTCTGGGGCCCTGGGGATCTTTGCAGGCTTCTCCCCTAGGCTTATGGATGGCTATCTTCCCCCCATGTCTCTGCACATCGTCTTCACTCTAGGCCCATTTCTGGACCCACATTTCCCTTTTTTTTTTAAAAATTAAATCTTTATTGTTCAGATTATTACATTTGTTCCTCTTTTTTTTCCCCCCCCATCCTCCCAGCTCCCACCCCACCCTCCGCCCTCACTCCCCACCCACTGTCCTCATCCATAGGTGCACGATTATTGTCCAGTCTCTTTTCGCATCTCCCACACCCCTTTCCCCTCCAAGAATAGTCAGTCCATTCCCTTTCTATGTCCCTGATTCTATTATGATCACCAGATTATTTATTCACTTGATTCTTAGATTCACTTGTTGATAGATGCATATTTGTTGTTCATAATTTGTATCTTTACCTTTTTCTTCTTCTTCCTCTTCTTAAAGGATACCTTTCAGCATTTCATATAATCCTGGTTTGGTGGTGATGAACTCCTTTAGCTTTTCCTTATCTGTGAAGCTCTTTATCTGACCTTCAGTTCTGAATGATAGCTTTGCTGGATAAAGTAATCTTGGTTGTAGGTTCTTGGTATTCATCACTTTGAATATTTCTTGCCATTCCCTTCTGGTCTGCAAAGTTTCTGTTGAGAAATCAGCTGACAGTCTTATGGGTATTCCCTTGTAGGTAACTGGGTTTCTTTCTCTTGCTGCTTTTAAGATTCTCTCTTTGTCTTTTGCTCTTGGCATTTTAATTATGATGTGTCTTGGTGTGGTCCTCTTTGGATTCCTTTTGTTTGGGGTTCTCTGTGCTTCCTGGACCTGTAGGTCCATTTCTTTCACCAGGTGGGGGAAGTTTTCTGTCATTATTTCTTCAAATAGGTTTTCAATATCTTGGTCTCTCTCATCTTCTGGCACCCCTATAATTCTGATGTTGGTGCGCTTGAAGCTGTCCCAGAGGCTCCTTACACTATCCTCGCATTTTTGGATTCTTTTTTCATTTTGCTTTTCCGGTTGGGTGTTTTTTGCTTCTTCGCATTTCGAATCTTTGACTTGATTCTTGCGCTCCTCTGGTCTGCTGTTGGGAGTCTGTATAATATTCTTTATTTCAGTCAGTGTATGCTTAATTTCTAGTTGGTTCTTTATCACAACATCGAGGGTCTCATTAGATTTCTTGAGGATCTCACTACATTTATCGGCGGCTTCTAGACAGTTCTTAAGAGACCTTAAAAGTGTGGTTCTGAACTCAATATCCTCCATTGACAGTTTTGTCCTGTTTCTTTGTCTCCGCATTTTTTGTGCTTTCTTGGTACACCCCCAAGTGGTCTTTGTTCACAGTCTTGTTGCCTTTAAGCCTTGATTGATGTCGGCAATACCGGGGGTGATTTGACCTCCAGGCTAACTGGCTATGAGAGTCAGCTGTGTCTGCAGTGGGAGAGCTTCTGTGCTGGATCTCTAGGGCGGTGCTAATCTAGCCTTTGCCTGAGGCTATCCGGCAAATGGTCCTGCGCAGGGCTTGGGCGGGGCGGGTCCCCGGGGATCTACAGGGCGGGCAGAGCGAGCAGTTATGGCTGCTCTCAGTTCCTTCCCCAGGGGCTCTGCCTCTCAGAGTCCCAGCAATGGCTGCAAACCTCGAAGAGAAAGCTGCCTTCGAGTTCCGACCGAAGCCAGACAGTCCCGCTTCTCCCGTTTGAGTCTGGGTCCCCAGAGACTCGCCCGGATCTGGAGCTCAGAGTCTGAAGCTCCCTCCCGATTGAAAACAACAACCGCGCCCTCCGCTGCCAGCCCGCTCCGCGCTCGCACTCCGCACCTCAGTATTTCACTTCAGCACTGCACCTCCTCTGAGTCTGGGTATGATATTCTCTTTCCTCCTAGTTGTAGAATTTCCACTCAGCCAGCCTTCCTGTGGTTCTGGATGCTGTCTGTTCTGTCCTTTAGTTATATCTCTGAAGTGGTTGTTCGAGGGCAGCAATCTCCGGCGTTAACCTATGCCGCCATCTTGGTTTCTCCTCCATTTCCCTTTTTTTTATGAGCACTGCAGTCACATTGGATCAGGGCCCACCCTAATGACCTAATTTTAACTTCATCACCTTTGTAAAGACCCCATCTCCAAATAAGATCATAGTCTGCGGTACTTGGAAGTTAGAACTCCAACGTATGAGGAGTTCCTTTTTTGGAGGGGGACACTATTCAACCCAAAGCAGTTGGCTTGATTAAAAAATAGTCCCAGCTGGGGTGGCTCAGTGGTTGAGCATTGACCTATGAACAGGAGGTCAAGGTTCGATTCCCCGGTCAGGGGCGTGTAGGAGGCAGCTGATTGATGATTCTCTCTTATCATTGATGTTTCTATCTCTCTCCCTCTCTAGAATCAATAAATTTTTTTTTTTTTTAAAAAAGGGAGAGACTGCTGAGATGAAGGTCAGAAAAGAAATGAGGAGAAATATATGTGCTGTGGGAGCTAAACCTCCTGGGTGTTGCTCCTCTGTGAAAGGGAGTCATGTCAGCATCTGCAGAGGAAGAACAGCCATTGGATGAAAAATGATAACTTTATTGAATTTTTGGGAAGACATGTAACAAATAAAGTGGCATCAGGTGGTGAGATGATATTTGTGCCTTCAGAGGGAGAATACTATAAGAATGAAAGCATAGGTGTGGAATTAGGCAGGCAGGGTGACCTTGGGCAAGTCTAACTTCTTTTGACCCTCACATTTTGATTTTTGACCTTTAAGAGCTAAATTTTCGTAGTACCTGCTTCATAGGGTTCTTATGAGAAATCAGTAAGATAATTCATATCGAAGTCTCAGCATGTATGTGGCGAGTTGTTTTTCATAAATGTTAGTCGTCCTTGTGTTGTTATTCTGCCTGAACACAGATTGAGGACGCGGAGGAATGTCAGTGTTTTGTGGGCTGTGGTGAATTAAACGAAAGCATCAGCTGTAAACAGCAAGACTACCAGCCCTGATCCCTATTTGTCAGTGGCCCATCGTCAAAACAAGTGGTGGAGGCTTTTCAACTCCCCCCCCTCCAACGCCTTTTTCCCCCAAACCTTTGACCTGTGTTGCTAAGGATGTGCTTGGCCTCTCAGATAGTTGCTGTAGAAACTGTCTGAATTTAGTCTTTGAATCTGGGGGAAACCCTGGCAAATAGCAAAAATTCCAAGCAGATGATTGGATCAATTATTTCAGGTAGTTGAGATAAAAATGTCACTGAATTATGGTAAAAGCTACTCCAGTCCTTTTCCAAGTAGTGTCCGTGAGGGACTCTATCAAGTGTGTATGGTTGGGTGGTTTAGGCAATTTTAGTTACAAACGATGGTTTCCTCCCAGCAGCCTTAGGATCCAGGATGTGATATTCACTCGTGGAATTATGTCCAGGCAAAGAGGAAACAGGCAAAACTTGTTGGAGAGGCCAAAGTCCTCTTCTGGCATAATCCTAGCATTGATGTGGTTGGCTGTGAAGGGTGCTTCTTCTTTTTTTAAAAATTTTATTTATTTTATTGTTTAAGGTATTACAAATAGTAGTACATATGTCTCCTTCCCCCCCCCCCATTGACCTCCCCCCAGCCTCCCCTACCTCCCAGCACTTGCCCTCACCCCCAGACCCCCAGTGTCTTACGTCCATTGGTTATGCTTATATGCATGCATATAAGTCCTTCGGTTGATCTCTTAGCTCCCCAACCTTCCCCTGCCTTCCCACTGTAATTTGACAGTATGTTCAATGCTTCTTTGCCTCTGTATCTATTTTTGTTCAACAGTTTATAATGTTCTTTATTATCCATAAATGAGTGAGATCATGTTGTATTTATCTTTTACTGACTGGTGTATTTCACTTAGCATAATGCTCTCCAGGTCCATCCATGCTGTTGCAAATGGTAAGAATTTCTTCTTTTTTACAGCAGCATAGTATTTCACTGTGTAGATGTACCATAGTTTTCTAATCCATTCATCTACTGATGGGCATTTAGGCTGTTTCCAAGTCTTAGCTATTGTGCTGCTGTGAACATAGGGGTGCATATATCCTTTCTGATTGGTGTTTCTGTTTTCTTGGGATATATTCCTAATAGTGGTATTAATGGCAGTTCCATTTTTAATTTTTTTGATGCTGAAAAAAGAGGTAGAGGAAGACATGAACAAATGGAAGAATATACTATGTTCATGGATTGGTAGAATCAACATCATTAAAGTGTCCATACTACCCAAAGCAATGTATAAATTCAACACAATCCCCATTAAAATACCAATGACATTTCAAAGACCTAGAAAAAATTCTCCAAAAATTCATCTGGAATAAAAAAAAAGACCCTGAATAGCTGCAGCAATCTTGAGAAAGAAAAACAATGTTGGAGGGATCACAATACCAGATATCAAGCTATACTACAAAGCCACTGTTCCCAAAACTGCCTGGTACTGGCACAGGAATAGACATATAGACCAGTGGAACAGAACAGAGAATCCAGAAATTGACACAGCCATTATGCACAATTAATATTTGACAAAGGAGGCAAGAGCATACAATGGAGTCAAGACAGTCTCTTCAACAAATGATGTTGGGAAAACTGGACAGATACTTAAAAAAATGAAACTAGATCACCAACTTACACCATACACAAAAATAAACTCAAAATGGATAAAGGACATAAGTGTAAGATGGGAAACCATAAAAATCTTAGAAGAAGCCATAGGCAGCAAGATAGCAGACATTTGTCATAGCAATATCTTTACCGATACAGCTCCTATGGCAATGGAAACTAAGGAGAAAATAAACAAATTGACTACATCAAAATAAAAAGCTTCTGTACAGCAAAAGAAACCATCAACAAAACAACAAGAAAGCCCACTGCATGGGAGAACATATTTGCCAATGTTATTTCCGATAAGGGTTTAATCTCCAAAATTCACAGTGAACTCATATAACTTAACAAAAGGAAGGTAAATAATCCAATAAAAAAAAATGGGCAAAGGACCTAAATAGACACTTTTCGAAAGAGGACACACAGAAGGCCAAGAGACATAAAAACATGCTCAAAGTCACTAATCATCCGAGAGATGCAAATCAAAACAACAATGAGGTACCACCTCACGCCTGCCAGAATGACTGTCATCAACAAACCAACAAACAACAAGTGCTGGAGAGGATGTGGAGAAAAAGGAACCCTCCTGCACTGCTGGTGGGAATGCAGACTGGTGCAGCCACTGTGGAGAACAGTATGCTGTTTCCTCAAAAAGTTAAAAAAAAAAAAAAAAAGGGTGCTTCTTGAGCAATCTCATTATTGGAGCCACAGAAAGCTGGGCATTGAGAAAGGAGACACCTGCAGGCGATGTCTAAGGTTGTGACTAAGCAAACTTGGGTGGCAGAATGAATTTTCATTTGGCAAACACAGTTAGAAATGTTAATTCACGGAATCCCATAATTCTCAAAAGTAGATACTATTATTATCCCTGCTTTATGGATAAGCAGACATGAGTCTGTGGAGGAGCCAGGATCCACACCAGGCAGTCGAAAGCCGGGGTTCCTGCTCCCAACAATCGCATCATTGTGCAGGAGCTTGGACTGCAAATAAAGCATGGAACCCTAGCACCAGACTGGAGAGCAATGACTTCCATTTTTCATTGGAAACCCTTCTGGGAGGGGTAAGACTAAATGTAAAGGACAAAATAAAGGACAAGGGCATTGCTGCTTTTCCTTTTTAGATTCAATCAAGACACCCCAACAGGTGGCCTGCCTGAGCATCTGACTAAAAGAAGGCATTTTTTTTAAATTTTTATTTGCTTTTCTATCATTCAGATGATATGCATTTGGAAGCTTAAAAATTCTAAAAGGAAAATCAGTTTAAGGAGAGATGATATATATAAACCAGTTCTTCACTTATTTACCAAGCAGGTATTTGTTAGTGTATGTACGATTCTGACATGGATGTCTCTCTGTCTCTCTCTCTCTGAAAAATCAATAAAAACATATCCTCGGGTGAGGATTAAAAAACAAAATAAAACAGTCCTTTTGTCAACAATGAAAAATTCATTACTTTGTATCAAAATAAATCTTTAAATCTCAAGTTAGTTTCCTTTAACAGTTTATGTTTAGTCTGAAATCGATTCTCTTATAAATGGGACACATCAATAGGATATCGATGTTAAACAACCACTGATGTTTTAGAATCTAACAAGCATCTGCTGAGGCCTTACTATATGCAAGGTATAGGCAGTGGTCGGCAAACTCATTAGTCAACAGAGCCAATTATCAACAGCACTTCTTCAAAATAGACTCGCCCAGGCCGAAAACCGACTTCTGCGCATGGGCCATGAAGTTTCAATCGCACTGTACGTGCACGCCCCACGTGGTATTTTGTGGAAGAGCCACACTCAAGGGGGCAAAAAGCCACATGTGGCTCGAGAGCCGCAGTTTGCCGACCACAGGTATAGTGTGAAGAGCTGTAAGAGGTTAAAAAATAATTTTTGAAATCAGGCCTTTGCCTTGGCGGGTTTTATTTCCTCGTCAAGGCAATAACACAGACGTGTAAATAAGATGAAAAACAAGATGTGGGCAGGAGGGGCTTTGAGAAGATACTTCTGGCTGGAAATCAGGGATGAGTTCATGAAGGAAGTGAGATTTCAGTTCCAGCGCCACCAAGAGAGACACCGTGCTCTTGTTTGGGACCCTACTTCTTAGCACAGGGTCTGGAGCATGATAGGAGCCTGCTGTAACAATTCTATGCTTTTCAAATACACGAATACTTTGGAGCTAGATGATAAGATATGAGAAGTAGAAGTAGAGGTGAGGACGCATACTCTCCATCGAACTTCATGAAGCAAATATTAATTGTCCGCTGACTCCGGGCGGGGCCTTTTGCTGGGTGGGGAGAACAGCGAGTGCCAAAGCAGGGGGAGGGGAAAGCTCAGGGGGCAAAGTCCAAATGGGTGTATGGCTCCCTGGGTGTGGGCAGGGAGTGGGAGATAAGGCTGGATGGAGTAAGTCGAGCCCAGCATTGGGAAAATCTTATACTGAGGAATTTGAAGAGAAAGATCTCCAAATGTGTTATTATTGTTTATATTTTTACTTTCCTTTTTAATATAATTTTTTATTGATTTCAGAGAGGAAGGGAGAGGGAGAGAGAGATAGAAACATCAATGATGAGAGAGAATCATTGATCGGCGGCCTCCTGCACACCCCACACTGGGGATCGAGTCTGCAACCCGGGCATGTGCCCTGACCCGGAATTCAACTGTGACCTCCTGGTTCATAAGCTGACGCTCAACCACTGAGCCACGCCAGCTGGGCTATATTTTCACTTTCTTAAGCAAATATTGGTGACCGATGATCATGTTCATTTTGCTAATATTAAAAACCCGCACCTAGTTAGACTTAAGAATAGCAGCTTATTTTTTTACATCTATTTTATAATCCAATATGCTAGAACCTGGGATTATTTGTTTCTATGTGTTTTCAAACCACAAAAGCAGTCTAAAGCAGTAGAGATATAGTTCTTTGGTTTAACAAAATGAGCCAATTCTACACATCAACCAAATTAATTCTGAGGCAAAAGCTAATTTTGCAACATTCAAAGACTTTGTTCAGAAGGGTTTTAGTCCAGGCTTTTTCTTAAAATAGCTGTAGACTCTTGGGGCAAGCTACTTAATTTATATAGCATGTATATATTTTATATCTCCACCTCTCTGACTATATCTACTTCCCTGCAGCTATCACGCGATAGAGTACAGTAGAAAGAATCAAAGAGATTTTGGACTTTGAAATCTGAGAGATCTGGTTGTAAGCCTGGCAGGGTCACTTCCTAGTTATGTGTCATTAGGTGAATTGCTTAACTTTGAACCTCAATTTATATATATATATATATATATATATGACAATTCCTACCTAATTTTGCCTATGAGAAACTCCTAGAGCACACATTTATTACTGAGTAATTGCTATGAATTTTCCATTTGAGGAAACTGAGGCACAGGGCTATTAAGTTGAATATCCATGGCCACACAACTAACAACAGGGAGAGCTGGGTTCCAGTTCAGGCTGGCTGATTGAGTCCATCTTCTGCATCACTGTTATTCTGTTTGTAAACGACCCTCTAGTTTTCTCAAAAATTTAAAATAGAATAGCCTTTGACCTAGGAATTCCACTTCTGGGAATCCTGAAATATCGATCCTAAGAATCCTGAAACATGGATCAGAAAGAATATATGCACCACTATGTTCATAGCAACATTATTGACAACAAGAGGCCTGATGCATGAAATTCGTGCAAGGGGTTTGGCCCCCCGCAGCCCGGCTCCCTAGGCCCTCAGGACCCCGGCTGCCTTGAAGCCCCGTGGACCCACCCACTGGTTGTTCCAGAAGGTCGTTCCACCATCCAGTCTAATTAGCATATTAGCTCTTTATTATATAGGAAAACCATGGTCTGGAAATAGCCCATCGGTAGATGAGTAGATAATAAAGACTGTGGTACATTTACACAGTGAAATACTATGCAGTTGTAAAAAAAAAAAAAAAAAAGAAAGAAAGAAACTCTTACCCTTTGTGACAACATGGATGGAACTGGAGAGTATTATGGTAAGCGAAATAAGCCAGTCAGAGAAAGACAAGTACCATATGATCTCACTAATATGTGGGATCCAATGAACAAAATAAACTGATGAACAAAATGGGACCAGTAGCATGGACACATGGAACAGACTGGTGGGAGCCAGAGGGGAGGGACATGGGGGTGACTGGATGAAGAAGTTGAAGGGATTAGCTAAAGAACATATATGCATACACCATGGACATGGAAAACTGTATGGTGAAAGCCAAAAGTGGGGGAAGCAGGGGTAGGTAGAGATGAGAAAGAGGGGGAAGTGGGGGAAGTCTGCAATAATGTCAACATTAAAAAAATTTTTTTAAACCTCACCGGGGGAGTGAGGATATTTTTTTCTTTTCTTTTTTTTTTTAAGAGAGTGGAAGGGAGGGAGAGGGGGAGAGAGATAGAAGAGAAACGTAGATATGATGTGACAGAGACACACAGATTGGTTGCCTCCCACACATGGCCTGACTGGAGGCGGGGACTGGACCTGCAACCCAGGTACCTGCCCTTGATCCGAAATTGAACCGGTGACCCTCTGGCGTGCAGACCCATACCCTAACCATCGAGCCATTCTGGCCAGGGCACATTAAAAAAAAAAAATTAAAAATGCTGCCTCGTGACCCAGCAAAAAAAAATCTACCACATAGATGAGCTTAATACATGCTTTCTTAAACTCTCAGGGCATTTGGGAGGCTAAAATGGGGCAGCACTTTTATCTTTTAAAAGTTCAATTATAAGCTATCTAAATGTAAGGCATTTAAAATTTTCAGGGCCTACATTTTTAAAGTGGTTTGGAATTTTAATAACCATTTTTCTATGCTGAGTATATTAGTGGAATGTTCAATGTATAAAAACTTAAAAATATACAGAAAAGATTAAGCGAACCAAGAAAATCTATAATACCTAAAGATAATCAAGTGATTGAAATATTAGTAAAATGAGTGCATTTAAAAAAAAATTATTTCAACAGACGGGTAGCTAATCACTTTGATGCCTGGTTTATTCACAGGGGATTGAATAAAAGGAAACCATGATGGCCCAAGCCCAGCTGCACAGCTTGTGTCTCCTCACACTTTATTTGGTAAGAAAAAAGCATGCTCTCCCTTTATTTACTAAACTATTTCCTGGCATCCTTCCGTTGCATACCAGAGGAACAATGGTTACCACTTAAAAAAAAAAAAAAGTCTATCAAAATTAAATCTCACACAGAGGACACAGTTTTCCCCAAGGTAATATTTTTGATGAAATGGCTACAAGTCGTGTGTCTGTACTCTCTCTTCAGCTCTTAAAAGCCAGTAGCACTTGGGAAAGGTTTAAAACAAATCTCCCTACTCAGCTTTAGACCGCCACGGATAGCTAAAAGCACATTGATACAGGTCTTGGTGTAAGTCCCTTAATCATGACTTTTTTTTTTTTTTCACTTTGCCCATGAAAAATAACCACTAAAACACACAGAAAAGCATTTTGTTTACTTTCAACCCCGCTCTGCTCAGTATTTTTCTTCCCATATCTATTTTGAAGTTTTCTAGTTAAATTTGGCTTTATATGTTGAGCTAAATCTATTGACTGACAGGCTAGAGGTTGGAGCTGGATGAAACCTGAAGAAATACAACCCTTGACCTGATTTCACTCATCACTCACCAATGTCTTACACCAGCCAATATTTTGTATCATGAAGCTAGATTACCGGGAAGCCTTTGCTCTCTCTTTAGATGGAAGGTTCTAGATGGTCACACCTCAAGTCTTGGTTCCTTTCTTCTGTGACTCAAAAATAACAGGTCAAATTTCAAGACCTAGAGAGTTTCCAGGAGCCCACACAGTTCAACATAGTCACAGAGTGGAAGAGAAGTAACCTGTTGAAGCTGTCATAGCCTTCCTCCCAGTGTGGGAGGGTGGAGGGGCAGATAACCTGCATCCTCAAAGACCAGGAGCTCAGAGCTTGTTGCCGGGACTGCTTAAAGACTGGGTCAAACACCCCCACGTGACTTCCGCCCTCTTCCCACCCTCTGAAATGTCCTTCGCTACCTAGATTATCAGAGGGCTGTGGTGCAGTCGGACCCAGGTTCAAACTCGGCACTGTGGCTTACCGGTGATAGGAACATGAATGAGTTACTTGTGTTGAACCTCAGTTTTCTGCCCTGTGAAATGGGTCTGATTAAAGTACTTGCCTTATAGAAAGCCGTGGCAATTCAATGCGATAATGCCTTTTTAAAGCCCTCAGATCAGTGGCTGGCATAGTCGAAGTACTCAATAAATATTAGCTATGATCATGACTATAGCATTTTAAATACTCAGTGCCCGCACTCATATGGACGCTGACCTCCATGAGGAAGAGACTGTGTTTTAGTCATCTTTGCAGCCACAGCACATAGCACAGTGCCAGGAACCAGGTAAAAATTCACAATTATGGGCTTATATTAGGAAACAACACTAGATCGAAGAGAGAGAAGAATCTATCACAATAACTGGGTGTTCGCAGGCTCCTCTGCTTTTTGTCTAAGAAGGGGACATACATTTTTCTTCCTGGATGAAGGTTGAAAATAACAGTTTCTTCTCTCGACTTTCACTCCAGTGGGATTTCTACCTGCAGTGAGAAAGACTGCCTGAGCACGGCTGATGGCAGGAGCCTTGCTTAGGTGGCAGCCGCAGCTCAGCTGTCTCTGGTGGATGGAGGAGGTTGCTGCCTGTGTGGTGGGATCTCAGGGTCACTGGGGTGGAGCCCCTGCTCTCTCCTGCCTCCACTCACCTTTACTCCCAGGCCCTTTGCAACGAGGAACGATAGTTTAGGCCAAGTGTCTTGCCTTTAGCATGAGGCTTCTTCAGCCGAGAGAGTAGTTTAAAATGGTTGCCAGCCATATATTCTGTGCTGCCAACGGCTCTCTTGTTATTTTCTGAGAACTGGTTTTCATAAGGAGGGTAGAACCACTGCATGACATGTTGCAAGGGCACTGAAGAGAGAGTCCGTAAGGAATCCAGGGTTTGGGAAAGGGAGGAGGCAGGGAAATGAAGCAGAACCCGCCTCTGTTAGAGTTTTGCTTGGGACCATGTTTCTCCCAGAAGGAAGAATAGTTTGGCATCGATACTGTATAACCAATGCAGAGAACTCTTGCTGGAAAGTGCAAGGAGGGTGGCTACCAGGCAGGCAGACCTGCCCATTGCACATGTCCTGTGATGGCCTGGAAGGCCGTGTAGCAACGTGGATCAGAGATGGGGCTTGGGGGCCCAAAATGGCTGGCTCTAGCCCACGTAGCAGTATCAGCGTCTCTGCTGGGGGAATTCTCTGGAGATAGTTTCCTGACTGATATGGTTGAGGACCAGAAGGAATGATGTGTGTGGAGGGTCCAGTCCCACGGCTGCCACACAGGAAACAGTAGGTTTTTCTTAAAGTTACAGTTCAAATTCAGACCAAATTAGACTAAAAGTTACTATGTGCCAAGCAAGCATTGTATTAAACATACCTGCATATTCTTTTTCCCCTTATACATCCAATTGTCCCTGGCGAGACTGTGGACTCTTGGGGGGGCAGCGACCCTTGCACGAATTTCCTTATAAGCTAATGGAAGTGAAGGGAGGGGTTTGAAGAAGCTGGTGCAAAACCGTCTAGCAGGTAGAAGGCAGGGTGGCACTGTGGGAAGGTACCGAGCTTTTGTTCACGCAGATCCGCGTGTGTGTGCTGTGTCAGCCCTCACTCTGAGGAAGTAGCTTCTCTCCTCTCAGCTTCATGTGCAAACTGGGCGTGACCGGTCTCCCTGGAGGGCCACGCGCGAGGGGTTAGAGGAGAAAAGCAAGGCAAGGCTCAGCGATCCATCTTGGCGTGGTAAACCCTCAACCCATCGTAGACCTCTCTGCCCATTGTGACGGGCTTTCACATGAGTCAGGTTAAAGGTTTTACGTTTCCCATGTCAGTCCTGGAATTAGCAAGCGATCTGTTGGTGACAGACGGTGAGGCTAACTTTTCTTTCTTTAACAGACAGCCGGGCATGGCCTGGAGGGGAAGTTCAGTGGGCCCCTGAAGCCCATGACGTTCTCCATTTTCGAAGGACAAGAACCGAGTCAGATCATATTCCAGGTAATGACCCCTTTCGCTCGCTGTCGTCTTGACGTCTCGTGCTCTCTCAGTAGGCTTTTATTCCGTGCAGCGGGAAATAGAACAGAGGCTCGGCAGCTCTCCTGATCACGAGGGGTTTCAGAAGCGGAGTTACACGGAGGGATGGTGGCCTCGGTGTTGGGAGGCCTTGTACCTGACATCCTCATGTGGGCGTCCTCGATTGTGCCTGGGGCGAGCTCTACCATCTGGGAGCAGGGATCTTGGTGCCTGTAGGCTCTGCCCCCCTCCCCCTGCTACCCTTCCCCCCAAAGGTGGGAAGAGTTTCGGGAGTGGGATGGCCAACCATGAGGCTGGCTGTTCAGTGCACTTGCTACTTGAAGCGTTTGACAGTGTGGGTTCTCCAGAGTATGCGTCTGGCCAAAGGCCTGCTCTTCCTCACCACTGCCTCTGAGCCCCCCATCCCGTGCCCCCCCCCCTTCCTGGGGTCCTTGCCTGTGGTTGACCAAGGCCCCCTGGGAGGCAGTCCTGTCCTTTAGGCAGGTAACCGAGAAAAGCAGTGGATTAAAGGGTGGCCTGAAGGTGGGAGTGAGAGGCTTCAGCTATAAAGGCCTCTGAAACCATCCTGAAAGGGTAATGGAGGAGAAAAACACGCTACTGCATTTACCGGAAATCCCCTGGGAAGCCTGCTTGGCCTCAGCATGGTTGGGATGCTTTGATTAGCCTCTGGGGGTGCCCATGACCCCCACCCCCCGTATCTGGGAGGTTGCTAAGCTGCCTCCTAAGGCAGGTGCATTCCCTGGTTTGTTGGACAGTTGTGCCCACAGAGGAGAGGCTGGGAGCTGCCGCCTGCCCCCTCCATTTGGTATCAGTGCACATTCGTGCAGAGGGCCCAGGGCATGGCTGGCAGGGTGCCCATGTGTCTCTGCCCGCCTGGCGTGCAGGGTGTTGTAGAGGTCTTGACCTCTCCAGTTGGGGAAGTCAGGCAGGGTGGGAGGAGCGGATGCTTTGGGAGCTACACGGCTGCTAGGAATTCACTTGGAGAGGAAGCGGGTGGGGGGTGTCCCAGCAAAGGCCCAGCATGGACACCGGCCCTGTGCTGGGAGAGGGCAGAAGGCCAGAGCGATGGGAACAGAGGGCAGGAGAAGGAAGTGGGAGAAGGGGCTGTAGAGACAGCCAGGTCCCTGACTCTTAGGTTTTCTCCCAAAAACAATCGGCCTGAATCAAGTTTCCATTCAAGAAAGACTGCTCTGTACAAACTGGAGGGAGGAAATGAGGATCTGGGGCAACGGCTGGGGCTCACACACGAGATCACCTCATTTACTGACTTTCTCTGCCCTGCCGGGGCCTTGGGTTATAGATTCTCTCAGATTTTTCATTCCTTTCATTTAGGTATTTATGCTTCATAAGTCGGTCAGAACTTTGTGGGCGAGGCACACAATCATTTTCTGTTATGAACCATGTACGAAGTGCCTTCTGGGTAGAGCAGTGGTTCTCAACCTTCCTAATGCCGCGACCCTTTAATACAGTTCCTCATGTTGTGGTGACCCCTAATTTCATTGTTACAAATTGAACATAATTAAAGCATAGTGATTAATCACAAAAACAATATATAATTATATATGTGTTTTCCGATGGTCTTAGGCGACCCCTGTGAAAGGGTCGTTCGACCCCCAAATGGGTCGCGACCCACAGGTTGAGAACCGCTGGTGTGGAGGAACTAGGCTGGGTATGGGGTACAAGATGACCCCCAAACCATCCTGCCCCCAGGGGACTCATGGGGTAGGAGAAGAAACCTGACAAGCATGCAAGCACATGCCAGGAAGTGTTCTGATGAAAGTCTGGTGGGATGCAGAGGGGACGAAGGGCAGGTAAGGGAAGGGTGACCACTTTTCTTTTTCTTTTCTTTTTAAATATATTTTTATTGATTTAGAGAGGAAGGGAGAGGAAGAGAGATACAAACATCAATGATGAGAGAGAATCATTGATTGGCTGCCTCCTGCACACCCCCTACTGGGGATGAGCCCACAACCGAGGCATGTGCCCTTGGCCGGAATCAAACCTGGGACCCTTCAGTCCACAGGCCAAAACGCTCTATCCATTGATCCAAACTGGCTAGGGTCATTCCTATTTTTTTAATTGAGTTTTTTTGTCTTTTTACTGATGTAAGAGCTCTTTATATATTCTGCATACAAAATCCTTATCACATATCTGATTTGCAAATATTTTCTTACAGTCTATAGATTATCTTTTCACTTTCTTTATAGTGTAATTTGAAACACAAAAGCTTTTAATTTTGATTCAAGCTTAATTTTTTCTTTTGTTGTTTGTGCTTTTAACAAAAATCCTCATCCAAGGATATGTTTGATTTTAGAGAGAAAAGAAGGGAGAGGGAGAGAGAGAGAGAAACATGGATGTGAGAGAGAAACATTGATTGGTTGCCTCCCACACGCATCCCAACTGGGGATTGAATCCCCAACCTGGACATGTGCCCTGACCAGGAATTGACCCCCAACCAACTGAGCCACACTGGCCAGGGCTGTTGTTTGTGCTTTTGATGTCATATCTAAGAAACTTTCCCTATTGCTTTCTCTCATCCAGAGTCCTGAACATTGTGTTTGTGTATTCTTCTCAGGTTTTATAGTTTTAGGATTTACATTTAGGCCTTTGATGTATTTTTACTGTTGATTACTTTTGGAAAATTCCTCAAAATTGTTTGCAATGAGTAAGCTCTGAGTTAGGTCAAAAAAAAAGGGGGAGGGGGGGAAGGGAGGAAGGAAGGAAGGAAGGAAAGAAGGAAGGAAAGAAGGAAGGAAGGAAGGAAGGAAGGAAGGAAGGAAGGAAGGAAGGAAGGAAGGAAGGAAGGAAGGAAGGAAGAGAGAGAAAGAAAGAAAACCTGTGAGTAAGTCCAGATAACAGTTCTCTTGGTAGGTACATATCTATAATAATAAAAGCGTAATATGCAAATCGATTGAATGGCCGAACAGCAGAACGACCTTCCGGATGAAGCCAGGGCTGCGAGGGCCAAGGCAGCAGCTGGGGCGGCTGCGAGGGCCTACCCTTGTACGAATTTTGTGCATCGAGCCTCTAATATGTTTATAATTATTATAGTTTCTTGATGAAGTGACCCTTACAGAATGTCTTTTCTTTTTCTAATAAGAATTTTTGTTTTAAATTGGTATTATTTTAAAGTCTGTTTTCTCCTTCGTAGTATAGATTAATTTCACCCTCATTTTGAAGGATAATGTTTTGGATATACAATTGGCAGTCATTTTCCTTCAACATTTTGGATCTGTCATTCCTCTGTCTTCCTGCCTCCATGAGAAATCTGCTGTTCTTTTTATTGAGGAGCCTTTGTACATGATGAATCTTTGCACTTTCAAGAGTCTCTGTATTTCACATGTTTGACTATGATGTGTCTAAATTTGGGTTTCTCTGAGTTTATTGTATTTGGAGTTTATTCAACTTCTTGGACATGTAGATTAATGTTTTCTCTCAAATTTGGGAAACTTTGGTTATTCTTTTTTCAAATAATCTTTCTGCCCTTTTCTCTCCTTTCTTTCCATGACTCTGATTATGCATGTGTTTACTTGATGGTGTTCCATTGTATCTAGAATTCTGTTAATAATAATTAAGAGATTGTCATATAGAATCTTATCAAATTAAAGCCACTTTTGAATTGTTTTCTGTAATATTGAAATACCTCCTAATTGTTGTCACAATGTTCAGAAGTACTAAATGACATATTTTTTTTAATCTTAGCAATAAAGCTACTTTTAAAAATCTTTTTTAGAAGTTGGTAAGGTTATAGTTTTCAGATATTTCCAGAAAAATCTCATCTAACTCCAGTTACCATTCAAAGCATCAGTTGACTTTTGTCCATATATTAAAGTATGCTGTATACTGTTTCTTGAAGGAAATGTATTTTGAATATTAGTTAATGTTCAAACAAACTTTTAGAATGTAGCAGTTTAAAAACTCTGAACTTCTTAATTAGCGATTGTACAAATGAAAACATTACCTGAAATTGGTGACTTTCCACAAAATCTACAACACTGCTTTTCTTACAACCACATCTGACTTTTGCTTTTTCCCAGTTTAAGGCCAGTCCTCCTGCTGTGACTTTCAAACTCACTGGGGAGACGGATGGAATATTTGAGATACAACCAGATGGGCTTCTATATCACAACAGAGCTCTGGACAGGGAAACAAGGGCTGTTCACAAGCTCCAGGTGAGTTGAGACCAGGAAAAGTCACCACACTCCAACCTTTCTGAGCATCTTTTGTCCTGGAAGTATCACTGGCACCTTCACCCCTTGCCTCGAATCCTCTTGGGGCTCTTCTGGCGTTAATGGTATACTTGGTAAACCTCATTTGTCCATTTATTTTTAACCAGCTACAGAGGGGTATGGTGCAGGTCCCCTCTTCCTTAGGCTTTTTGACCACAGCAACCCAATTTACATTGCCAAGGCCCTCAGATGGCATCACTCATTCAAGGATGGCATGCTCAGCCACCTGGAGCAAAACCAAGCCAGCACCTCTGTGATTTTCACTGGCGCCTGCCTGTGTCTGCTGTGTGGGCTCTGGATCCACAAAGAAGGCAGCATCAGTGCGGGGATGGAGCTTCTTTGCAGCTTGCAAGAAGCAGAAATAACCCATGGTCAGTTTTTGTGTGTGGTATCTGAATATGCAGGCACGATAGAGAGCTAATTGTCGGGGGGCGGGGGGAGAGCAAGCCGAAAGCTTTCTGTGTAGTAACTTCTACTATTGGATCGACAGGTTGACCATCAAAATGCCTCTGTAAGAGGCCATCGTGCCACTCCCATAGCCTCAGGGACAAGGTGCTCTGATTTCACTGACTCCAGCTACTTAGCAAAGAAGCATGTCTAGCGTACAGCATCCCCTAGCCCTGGAAAACAGTCATGACCCCCCAGGCTTACCTGAGAGGGCCCCCGTCCTAGCCGCTCCCGATTGGGGCTTTTATGGATGTCTTTCTCCGCTGGTTCTTTGAATTCTTCATTTCTCTCAAGTGACTTTTGTTGAGTGACATGAAGTCCAGGTTCACCACGGTGGTTTCCTTCCCTTTCTCCACCAGGTCTCGGCCTTGGATGCTCACGGAAATACAGTGGAGGGCCCGGTCCCCATCACAGTAGAAGTGAAGGACATCAATGACAACCGACCCACGTTTCTCCAGTCAAAATACGAAGGCTCAGTAAGGCAGAATTCTCGCCCAGGTAATGGGAGTCTGAAGGTATTTACAGAAAGCAGGAAGGGTATCCGGCAGAAGGGGCCGATTTATGTGGCTAACAGCTGCAGCCATCACTCATTAAGCACTTCCTATCTTATTGAAATTTCACAGCAATCCTCTGGGAGTTGTTTTATTATCCCTATTGCTCTAGGGCTTGATTTCTCAGCCTTGGCACCATTGATATCTTGGGCCTGATAATCCTCTCTTTTTTTGGGTCAGGTGCTGTTATATGCATTGTAGGATGTTTAACAGCACCCCTGACATCTACTCCCCAGATGCCAGTAGCAACACCTACCACTAAGTTGTGATGACAAAGATGTCTTCAGACATTGTCAAATGTTCCCTGAGGTTCCCCAGTTGAGAACCCTATTTTACAGTGAGCTTTAGACCTTAGAGCTCTGTACCACTTTAGAATACTCTGGAAAGGTGAGCTCACTCTCCCCTATCCTCTCAGGAATCTTACATTCTCATGGTCAGTGTTTGGCTCCCATTTACTTTTCTTCTCTTACTTCCAACCTTAGACTTATCCATTCACTATGCTCCTACCCTTCATTTCCACAAAACAAACAAACAAACAAAAAAAAACCCAAAAAGGCACAGGTGTGCCACAGACTTTACTGAAGATCTGGGGAGATGAGAGAGCTTTACATCAGAACAGTGCACAAATAAGCATGAGTATTAGACTTCTGTGTTCTCAGAAAGATTCTTGGCCATGTCCATCAGCTCACTGTCAAGTTTCTCTCTACGCTAGTTAATCTCACCTCTCATTCTTGAATGGCCTCTTCCAATAACTCAGGAAAAGTGTTTTGTCCACTTTATTATGTGGAGCAAGTTCACTGTCTTTGCCCCTGAAATTTCATACCGAAGACTCTCTAATAAGCTCTGCCAGATAAGCATCTTCCACATCTTCCCCTTCCTCTCCGCATCGATAGGGTGTTCTAGATTAGTGGTTCTCAAACTTTTTGGCCTCAGGGCTCTTGTATTCCTCTAAAAATTATTAAGGACTCCAATGAACTTTTGGATACATTCAATGGTGTTATATGTGGATTACATCCAGAGGGGTGCTGGTAAATGTTTAATAGCTGTCTCTCTGGGCAGGGGGTGGGAAGCCCTGCTTATAGCATTTACCAATTTCTGTGGGAAAAATATTCCTGCCATGGCCTACTTAAATTTTCAATGGTGTTAATAATTTGCTCACAAAACTTCTGGAAATTCAACTATTAGCTCTCTCGAGCTGGCTCCAGTACATCACTAGTTATATCTACCGATATTTATCATGTTAGAAATTAAAATGGAGAAACTTCAAAATTTATTAATTCTTTTAAAATCATAAACATTTTAATAAAAACTATATTTTCAAAAAACAAAAAGCCTTATCAAGAAGAGTGGCATTGTTTTATTCTTTGCAAATCTCTTTAGTGTATGAATTAATTGAAAACAATTGGATTCTCATGCCTGTTTCTGTACTCATTCTTTTGCAACATGCTGTTTTGGTTGAAGCATATGAAGGAAAACTTGCCTCACATAGATATGTACTTGGAAAAGGGAGGAATATCATAAAAGCATTTTGAGATAACTATGGATATTCTTTGATACTATACCTAAACTCAACAAGTAGTGGTTTCTTAAAAGCTGGTTACCATGTGGAATCTGAAACCATATTAATGCCTTTTCTTTGGGTACTTCTTTACACTAAACTCCATGAAATTAACTTGTGCTTTGAGTGGATCTTTTTTTACATGTGCATAAATTTAGACTCCACTGACCCTAAAAACAGTCTTAGAGACCCCTAGAGGTCCCTGGACCATACTTTAAGAAACCTCATCCCAGGGAAAGGAAGCAGAATAAAGGTTTATTGTCCCACTGATATAAATTATGGCATCCCGCCCCCCCCCCCCACCCCAATCTGTCTCTACATCTTAGAAGGCCAAAGTGTCTCTGGTTGGTTTGGGTTTCAATTAATATCTTTTTCTCTTTCTGGGTATGTTTTGTTAAATAGGAAAGCCTTTCATGTATGTCAATGCTACAGACCTGGATGATCCAGACACTCCCAACGGCCAGCTTTTTTATCAGATTGTCATGCAGCTTCCCAAGGTCAACGATGTCATGTACTTTCAGATCAACAACAAAACAGGGGAAATATCACTTACCCTTGCAGGTAAGTCCACGGATGCCTTCATAGGACTGATTCAAAAGAAGGGACCGATATCTGTGTTAGCTTCAGACACATTTCCCTTTCTGTTCTTCCCGACTTTCGATAGGATCGAAGGAATTGGATCCCAGTAAGAACCCTTCCTATAATCTGGTGGTCTCAGTGAAGGATATGGGAGGCCAGACTGAGAATTCCTTCAGTGACAGCACATCTGTGGATATCACGGTGAAAGAGAATATTTGGAAAGAACCCCAACCTGTGGAGATTGTAGAAAACTCAACTGACCCTCACCCCATGAAAATCACTCAGGTAGGGCCTAAGAAATGCCTAGAGCCCATTGGATAAATGTTCTCCCTTTGTACAAGCCCACTTTCATGGTCTTCACTGGTATATTTATTATGTACATTTTTTCCATAGCATAATTATAAAGCAAACTAAATAGATAAAGTTCCTGGCCCCAAGTCTCTGGATTTACTATCATGGGTAAACTCTGACCAAACTGGATTTATATCTCTAGCTCTCTCTCACTCTATCTATCTATCTATCTATCTATCTATCTATCTATCTATCTCCATCTCCCATCATCCCCCATCATCTGTATCTGTATCTATCTATACATCTTTAAAAGAGAACTTCATCTAAGAGTCCCAAGATACCATTGATGTTTGTTGTTCCCTGTCAGTAGTCTGGGATATGGCTGCACTAGAGTGGGTTGTCTATGACACACACATCATGTACATGTATATGATTTGAATTTTGAAAAGCTGCTTCTTACTCTTGTGAGGAAAGTCTCTATCCAGTAGACTCATCCCACCACAGATGGAGGGACACGGACAGGATTGACCGAGAGTTGAGTAGGCAGCCTCTTTACCTTTGGAGACCACCCTCCCCCAACTCCACCTCCCCTCTTCATTCACATGCTCCCCCTTCCCACCTCTGTGACTGATGCTCTCACCCTGAGTCCCCACTTCCCTTAGCTCCTATAAATATGTGCTGGCTCCACTCAGATCTGATCTTTTCTGGAAAATCAGGAGTTTCCTTGACATGAAAGCTGTGGGTTAGTGAGAGAGCACCGGGCTTGGAAGCAGATAACCGAAACCATGTCCTTGCTCTGTTACGTTAATGATTGATCATAGATGAAGTCATTTAACTGTTCTGAGCTCCAACCTCTCAACAGTAAAATGGGGGATAATAACACCTCTCTGGGTTTTCGTGGAGAGATTAAATAAGAGGTCGTGTCTGTGAACGTGGGTAACAGGGACTCATGTTATGAGTGAGTCCGAGCCTGTGGTCCCCCTGAGACTGTTTTAAAATGACACTGTTGTTAAGAGGCCCTGGGATGGTCCACCCCGTATACATTGTGAAACTTAAAAGAATTTTTATTTATTGAATGTTGAATTAATGAACCTCACCAGGAGGAGGAAGAAAGAACAAAAGCCTGAGTTATTCTGCTTTACCAATGAAGAAAGTATGTCAGGACTCAATTCCATGACAGTTGCAGATTTGGAGCCTTTACTAAAGTCTTCCTATCTATTACTTAGGCTTTCCCCATAAGGATTTGTAAATGCTAAAAAGAATGCATATGCTTGTTTGCTCTCGGGGCTGTTGAAGGGAAAAAATTCTGGGGTGCCACACCCACTGCCCTTCCTCACAATTTGGTATCTTTCCTCACAATGCACTTTGACCCCATAGGTGCGGTGGAATGAGCCAGGTGCTCACTATTCCTTAGTCGAAAAGGAGAAGCTGCCAAGATTCCCGTTTTCAATTGACCAGGAAGGAGACATTTATGTGACTCAGCCCTTGGACAGAGAAGAAAAGGACTCAGTGAGTAAAACTGGGAGGAGTTTCCCCAGGGACAAGACCGAGTGCTGTGCTCGCCGAGAGCTGAGAGCAGAAAAGATTTTACTTAACACCAGTAACAAGACCCCCAAACCGTACATTATTGATCTCAAGACATGATACTATCCCCACAAATCTGATCCATTTGTTTTCTCATTTCCCAATTCTAAGTAAACTGGAAATAAGGGAATTAAGCGAAATAGAATTGAAACAGTCATTTTCTCTGCCTTTTAAAGGCAATGATGGGGTCATGTCTTAACGCTGATCTTCCTGTTGTAGTACGTTTTCTACGCGGTTGCAAAGGATGAGCTTGGAAAACCACTTTCAACCTCACTGCCCATTCATGTGAAAGTTAAAGACATTAATGATAACCCACCTACGTGTCCACCTACAATGCCGGTATTTGAGGTCCAGGAGAATGAGCAAATAGGTAAGGAATGAGAGCTGTTCAAAGCTGTGTAACTGTCTTTCTTGTGTTAACTCTATACTCCCTTTATCCTCTCTGTCTTGGAGAAGGTGGACAGGTAAACCTGATTGATGATCAGTTACCCACTAGCACAGTGTAGAGGTTGAATGCACCTTGAGACTCACACAAGTATAGTTTTCTGGCTCAGTTACTATCTGGGTCGTGTTCTTAAATTGGAGCATTTATGGCTACTAACACCACCACTACCACTATTACTACCCCTACTAGTACTGTTACCACTATTAATACTACTACACCCTCCTTACCACTAGCACTAACACCATAACCGCTTACACCACTATCCTGTGTACATATATAAGATTATCTCATTTGCAATATTTTTTACATAGATCCTTATTTGCCCTCTAACAAACTCAGTAACAGATAAAACCACCAAATTTGATAAATAATTTTAATCAGCATCTACACCCAAGGTCAGATACTCTCTAACAAATAAGCACAACAAATGGAAATTGACTTTTGACCCTTGTTGCTCCCTCTCTAGGAAGCTGATAATAATAGTTCAGGAGGCTGGCTGGTAGATGAAGTTCAAGTCCTATCCATTTTGGTCTTTTTGTTCTTGACTTGCTTTGTTTTCTTTTACTGTGTCTCATGGTAGCTTTAGTTTTGCACAGGGACAACTACTAGGAGAACATTATGCTCTCTGGAAGTTTTATTACTTCCCTGGATTTAGGTAAACTCTTGTCTATTACTCCTTGGTGTTGAGTCAATTGGCTGATCAGGCTGGCTTTTCTTGAAATGTTTTTGTCTGTTGTTTCCTGTAAGTTTCAGAGGGTTAGCAGTATCTTATGACTGTGATGCTTGGGGCTCTGCTGCCATTCTGGGCAGATCCTCACATGTCTGTGGACCTTCTCATTATTTTCTTCTTATCTCTCTCTTCTTGCCACACACGTTTGACATAGTGGCTGCAGTCCTGGTGGCTTGGTAGGCACTGCTTGCATGGCTTGCTTGCTCAATGCTTACATTTTCCTCCTCACTGTCAGAAATCATATGCAGGCTATGTATTGTCAGTGTGAGTTGCTTAGATCCTCTCCTTTTCATTTATGCCAATCCTTGCTGCAACAGGAACTGTTAAATGACAACTTAAAGGATTTTAATTAATTATAAGGGAGAATCCTCTGACAGTGACAATTGCATAGCAATGGAATATGTGTCAGTAGCCGAGAATCACTTTTTGGAAACCTGAGATGATCTGTGATGCCGAGTGAAGGCAGAAGACCCCTGAGAACCCTTCCAGATGATGCCTCAAGTCTCTTTGCATAAGGCCTAACCTTTAGTTTATTAGTTGTCTATTGCTGCATAACAGATTGCAGCATAAAACAACAAACATTTATTATTTTATAGTTTCTGTGAGTCAGGAATGGGCCAGGAATTCTTATAAATCAGCACAGATTGAATTGATTCTATATATGTAGGCTAAAAGAGATGTAAAACAATGCCCTGCCCGGTAGGAGGGCGGGAAGGGGGCCTTACTGTTTAGCTCAAAAAATACTAAATTATTTCTTTGTACGTCTATATTCTCCTATTTGGTGTCTTATATTGGCCAGAATCTTGTGAGGCTCAAGTATTAGCAACGCCAACAGGAATTTCGGAATCCCACTTGCTACCAAGTCCTACGTGCTCATATAGGAATTCGCCTTTCATAAAGCACCACTTCTCTAAAGTATTTCCGAGGGCCCCACGAATCAGTTTGAGATGCCACTTGGTCCTGGCCTTTGTCTCAGAGACATGGCACTCCTTTCTCCTCTCATCCACAAATACTATACTCACCCTGAGTGGCACCCCTCCTGGAATTTCCCCGGTCACTTCATATCGAAAGCTCCCGGGGCCTCTGGCAGCTGGGTTTCCTGTGGAGAGAGAGCGGGGTCCTTGGTATTGTGCTCACTTGTTTTGGGGAATGGTCCAGAGCAGGGCTGCTCAGACATCAGAGAATCCCAGAATTCAGCAAGACACTCTTCGTTCCAGCACGCAGATCTTTTTTTTTTTTTTTTTAAAGCAAGGGCAGACATGTGCCACAAAGGTGACTTGGTTGTGATGGATTCAGAAATAGCAGGTGCCAAAATCAGTTTGGCTCAGTGGATAGAGCGTCGGTCTGCGGACTCAGGGGTCCTGGGTTCGATTCCGGTCGGGGGCATGTACCTGGGTTGCGGGCACATCCCCAGTGGGAGATGTGCAGGAGGCAGCTGATCGATGTTGCTCTCTCATCGATGTTTCTCTCTCATCGATGTTTCTGGCTCTCTGTCTCTCTCCCTTCCTCTCTGAAAAAAATCAATAAAAAATATATATATATATATATATATAAAAAAGAAAAGAAATAGCAGCGGCGACTGTACTAAATACATCCTCTTCTCCGCTCTGTTGCTCACGATGGCTCCTTCCTCAGCCCCTGAGGCACAGCTCCATGGGCCCAGCTCCATTACAGACTAACATAGGAAGTCCCCTCCCCCTACAACAAAATCCCTTCACGTTTCCATATGTCAGCAGATGCCAACTGACATGGGAGGTGGGGACACACCTAGCTCCACAAGTGGCATATAATCAAGTCTCAGGCCCACCTTGGGGTTGCGGCTGTGTGTAGAGAAACCCACAATTCCTATTTCACAGAGCAAGATGGTCCAGAACCGATCATACCTCCCCCAGAGCTGGGTGAAGTCCTGAGTCATCACCTCTGACTTAGGGAACGCCTTGGACCGACACACTCAACAGAAATAAATCCTCAGGACCAGGAATGGCAGCGAGGCAGGGAGCATGCGTGCCTGCTCTTTGCCCCGTGTTATCTCTGGGGTGGAGTCCACTGTTGGCTTGCCCTTTAGTGAGACCATTTGCCTTGCATATTAGTGTCCGAGGGTGTTGTGACAAAGTGCCACAAAGGTGGGAGCTTAGCACGCCAGAAGTGTATTCTTTCACAGTCTGGAAGCTGCAAGTCTCACATCAAGGCGCCTGCTGGGGGGGGGGGGGGGGGCTCTTGGCACGCCCTGGCTGCTTGTGGTAGCACAACCCTGGTCTCTGCCTCCTGCTTCACATGGCCTCCACCTCCGTGTGTGTGACTTTGTGTTTTCTTATGGGAACACTAATCACTAGATTTGGGACCCACGCTCAATCCAGGGTAATTTTATCACAAGATCCTTAACTAGTTACATCTGCAAAGGCCCCTGTTTCCAAATAAGGTCACCACGAGGTTTGGAGTGAACCCCAATTTTTGTGGGACACTATTTGTTATGGGCTGAATTGTGATTACCTCCCCCCCCCCCGCCCCAATTTATAAGGTAAAGTCCTAATGCCCACTAGCTCAAAAGCTGACTATTATTTAGAGAAAGGGTCTTTTAAGACATAAAGTGAAAACAATGTCATTAGTGTGGGGTCTTAATCCAATATGAATTCTTGTTGGCATTGCTAATGCTTGGGGACATGAGTCCCACAAGATTCTGCTAATATAAGACACCAAACAGGAGAATATAGATATACTAAGGAATAACTTAGTATATTATTGAGTTAGACCATAGCCCCCCAAAAGGGCAGGGGCATTGTTTTGTACCTCTTTTACCCTAAGAGTGTAGAATAGACTCAGTACAACATTCTGAATCCATCACTGATGTGCTGTTCTTCCAAGAAGAGGGAAATCTGGACACAGACATGTACAGAGGCATGATCATGTGAGGACACATGGAGATGACAGCTAGGTACAAGTCAAGGAGTGAGGACTCGGAAGAAACCAGCCTTTCTGACACCCTGATCTCAGACCTCTGTGAGATCCAGAAATTGTGAGAAAATAACGTTATGTTGTTAAAGCTGCCCAGTTGGTGGCACTTTGCGTTGGCGACGCTATCAAACTAATACACGACTCAACACACTACACGATGGGGAGGGTTAGAAGAACCAAAAGAAATCTAAGAACTTTAGTCAGCGGTTCAGAATTATGTACAGAGCGTTCCAGGGACCTGCTGATCCAGCAGAACCATTGAAAATAGATGGAATAGAGTCTGTGATGGGTGAATTTTCTTCTTCCCTTCTTCCCAGTGAGCAGTATTGGGACGCTGGTTGCCCACGACATGGATGAAGAAAACACTGTCAACAGTGTTCTACATTACAAAATTGTGGATCAGTTCCCTAAGTTTCCCAAAGATGGACTCTTCCTCGTCCAGACCTACACGGGGGTGTTCCAGTTAGCCAAGCAGTCCTTGAAGAAGCAAGACGCTGCCCAGTACCTCTTGACCGTGGAGGTGTCCGACAAAGGTTAGTGTCACATTCGCTGTCCAGAGTGAAAAACACTTGCTTCCCTTTTCTTGTGATGTGTTGGGCTGTTCCAATGCCTGGGCGTATTAAAGAAGGATGCTGCTTAAGAGTCCCTGCTTCCTATGCGAAACACGTGCAACACAGAGGCAGCTGGTCCAATGGCAGGTCAGGCAACACTGTTGTGCTGGTCCCGGTCCTCCAAGAAGCAGATGCCAAGAGATTAAACGTAGGAGAATTCTATGAGGAGAGATGCCTCTGAGAAAAAAAGTGGGGCGAGATACAGAGGAGGCTGGGAGAACCATCAGACTCTAATATAAGCCTGACTCCGAGTGAAGGAGATAGGGAAGGAGGGCTGGTGGGAGCGTCATAGACCACTGAGCACTCAAAGAAAAGGTTGGCACGGTCATCAGGGAGTCCGAAATTGGAGGCTGATGGAGTCCATGATCTTTAAGCATGGGCCTCCCTGGGCATGCCTGCCTTCTCCAGTCGCTGGCTGGGGGCAGCTGTGGGGAGCAAGGCCTCAGTGCAAGTGTGGTGACAGATTACGGAGTGTAGCAGCGGGGCCATCATCCTTTAATGTCCCTGTTGTTGGAGGTTGGCCAGGCACGTTGTCATGGCCACCATAATCATAAACAAAAAAATTACTTGTATCTCCCAATTCTTCCCCTCGGACTCCAAGTATCCTACCGTGTGAAAGTGGAGGGAAAATGCATCTTTTGGGAAGCTTGATCTTCTATTACAGTGGATCTTCCTCATGCCATGACCTTTTAATACAGTTCCTCATGTTGTGGTGACCTCCAACCATAAAATTATTTTCGTTGCTACTTCATAACTGTAATGGCGAACCTCTTGCAGGACTTTCTTCAGCCTCCCTGTGACCAGCTTATGGGTGCAGGTGGAGAGCAGAGGATCCTGTTTCCATACAAATTTGTACTCATTATCACTTTTGTTGTACCTTTCCCAAAGATGGACTCTTCCTCATCCAGAGCTACACGGGGGTGTTCCAGTTAGCCATGTTAGGAGGGGGCACCTCCTGCATTGAGTGTCTGCCCCCTGGTGGTCAGTGTGCATCATAGCAACCGGTCATTCTGCCCTTCAGTCAATTTGCATATTAGCCTTTTATTATATAGGATTTCCCTGGGCACCCCATTCCCACCCACACGCCATGCTCATCTTAGACTCAGATTGAAGCTGCTGTCTCTGACTAGGACTTTGAATTGTCAAACCTCTTCCTCAAAGCCTGTGTCATTTCCCCAGGGTTCCATGAGCCACCTCTGTCCCTGTCTTGCTTCCAGCAAGCTGGGCGGTCAGCCATTTGAAGGGGACTAATTGTACCACTTCCTCTCTTACTTGGAGGGCAGGGAGCAGGCACCTGACCCTTCCTTCCCACCGTGGGAGCAGAGGAGAGGTAGGGCAGTAAGTGCTGGGATAGTCAGAGAGGGAAGGAGCCAGCTGGGGTGCTCAGGGGAGGTTTTCTGGAAGGATAGGTTTGCACTGGGCTTTGAGGGCTGCGTCACTGTCAGTAGTTCAGAAAAAGAGGCTGCTTCACAGAAAAGCAACAGTGTGGCTTGAGAACAACCCTTACCCTGGAGAGGGCAGGTGGAGGGACATGGGAAGCCCAGGCGAACCTCTTGCAGGACTTTCTTCAGCCGCCCTGTGACCAGCTTGTGGGTGCAGGTGGGGAGCAGAGGATCCTGTTTCCATACAAATTGCACGTCAACAGCGAAATTGTGGCCACGGCTGCCACTTCACTTGCCAATGCTTTTCTTGCAGGTTTCTGATGTTAATGTATGATTTTTCAGTGAAAAAAAATGTTTGTGATGTGACTTTGATTTTCAGATTTCCAGACCCTCTGTCAAGTGAAAATCAATGTTATTGATATCAACGATCAGATCCCCATCTTTGAAAAATCAGATGTGAGTAGTTGTCACTTGTTGTTTTTTTCTTTACTTTGTTCATATCACTTGATCCCTACTTCTGGAATCAAGACACAGACAGTATGCAGGAAAAATGCCAGACTTCACAGGGAGCCTTAGTCAGTGCAATAGTAACAACCCAGACACCCTCTCCAGTGAAATTCTGGGGGGGACATTCACTGGCGTAGTATCTGGGAACGTCTGTTTATAAACTTCTGCCAATGGCTCATCTACTCCAAGGGCTGCTTAAAAGCTGCAACCACAGTCTTTGTCAAATTGAAAGGAGTTGAATGGCTACGTGCGGTTTGTCATTATATATTTTGTGTGTAGTAGAATGATAAATGGATTCCTGCGAGGTTTCAAACAAGCGTTTTTCGTAAAAAGTTTAGTATTTAGAATATTGGCAACTTAAACTCATTTTGCAGTATTTGGATAAGAGAAAAGGAGGAGGAAAAATACTAATTTCTGGTGTAAGCCAAGGAAAAATGCGCTCAAGATATTTGCAAGAATTAGGAACATTGGGCCGAAAAAGCAGGAGTAATAAGATTCAGTTGAGGACATCAAGAAAAATGTTTACTTGTCGTCGACCTGGGCTTTACACTTGAGGGTAGTTCTGTCACTGTTCCCTTAGAGGGGAGGTCTCTGTCTACTTCTTCTGGAGCAGAGAGAAGCCCATTTTACTAGTTTGTTTGAAGTCAGTAATGAGATAGCCCAGCACCCTGTTCAGATATCAAAATGTTCATACATCAAAACAGGGACAAGGCTGTGGCAAAGAAGGGGAGTCGATTTATGGGAGGGTTCAGGGCAGTAAGTGGTATGAGTGAACATAACCTGTGTAACAGGCACTGAGGCAAAGCAAGCAGGAGCTGGAACCACTTGCTTCTCAGCCTCCATGTGCCCATCCTGGCATTACATCTAGACCAGTGATGGCGAACCTATGACACGCGTGTCAGAGGTAACACACGAACTCATTTTTTTGGTTGATTTTTCTTTGTTAAATGGCATTTAAATATATAAAATAAATATCAAAAATATAAGTCTTTGTTTTACTATGGTTGCAAAGATCAAAAAATTTCTATATGTGACACGGCACCAGAGTTAAGTTAGGGTTTTTCAAAATGCTGACACGCTGAGCTCAAAAGATTCGCCATCACTGATCTAGACAATGGTTTCAAATTGAAGGTGAGATCCAGCTTTGGGAGTGTCAGGGCTTGGAAGGGCAAACTGGGCTCTAGAGAACGAGTCCGCTGCTGTCACTGCTCTGGGCTTCCCCTGGGCCCTGGCTAGTTCCCTCTTTAAGACTGCAATCCCCCCAGAAATGATCTGCGGGATTTTCAGCGGAGGAGCAGGAGATGGTCTAGGCCAGTGATTACGAGCACAAGCTTTAAGTTAGACAACATGGGTATGAATCCCAATTCTCTGTGGTCAGGTGAGTTTTACCTCTCCAATCCTTTGCTCTTCTGTCAAATGGAGATGATGATATAGCTACTCAGTAGGGGTTGCTGCTTATCTTTATTGAGTACTGACTATGTGCCAGGCATCAGGGACTTTCCATGCGTTATTGCTTCATCTTCACAGCAAACATGAAGTAGTTCTATTATTATTATTTCCATTAGACAGATGATGAAACCGAGACTTAAATACGTTAGATAACTTGCTTCAAGTCACCCTGCTAGTAAGTGGCAAGCCTAGGATTTATACTATTTGACTCCGAAGTTCAGACTCTTAACCACTACTCCTTGGTTGATTGTGGGCTAATTAAAATAATGTATGTAAAAGTACCTGCCGCATGATAAGTACTCAATTTATAGTATTTATTTTTGTCCTCACTAATATAATAAGTAAGGTTAGTAAATGTATTGGATGTGGGAGTGGGAATCTGAGAATCCTACCAGTAGCTCTCTGAGATGTTGCGTTTCTCGGTACAATGAATATCAGTCTATGAGTATGATTGATGTCAAAATCAACTACAACATATTTAGCCATAGGAAAAACATGCGTGGTGAATATTGATGCAAATTATGACTTGTGTCCATTCTGAAGCTAAAAAGACAATAGCCCTTTGACAGCTAATTATTCTTGATGACGATGCACATTCTTAATGTTTCCTTCTTAGTACGGAAACCTAACGCTTGCCGAAGACACAGCCGTTGGGTCCACCATCTTGACCATCCAGGCCACAGATGCTGATGAGCCATTTACTGGGAGTTCTAAAATCCTGTATCGAATTACACAGGGAGATGATGAGGGGCGACTGGGGATTGACACCGATCCCCAAAACAACACTGGATATGTCATAATTAAAAAGGTACATGACTCTTTAATGGAATTTGCCTTTTTTCTTTGGTTAATTTCCCTATGACTATGCAAGGAGCCATAAGCAGAGGTGATGTATCAGCAGAGACCTCTCAGGCAGGCGAAAGACGCTGGAGTAATCTCAGTCATTCCTGTCCTCCCAGAGGGCAAAAGGCCAGGAACCTAGTTCTGGGTCTGTCATTCTGTCATTAGCTGACCAAGTGAGCTTTGTGGGGGGAGGGAGGATTGTCATATAAAATACATAAAACACATAATAAACAATTTTTAGTATATGTGTGTCCCAGGTAATATTTGGGACAAAATACTAAAAAATTTGGTTGTTCATCTGAAATTCAGATTTAACAAGGTGTTCTAGATTTTTATTTGCTGAGTCTGGGTAGGGTATGTGCTTAGGGCTTTACTTCTCCCTTCGCAAATGTGGGGGGTCAGACTGGATGAATCCTGTGAGCACTTAAGACTATAGACCTTTTCTTCTCAAGTGCCAGCCATAGACTCCTCTTTTAAAAAAAAGAAAAGATTGGAAATTGGTAGATAGCCTTTTAAGGTTGAATAGACACGTTTATCCTTTTTACCCCTTCTCCACCCACCCCTTCCTTTCGGGTTCCATCATTTGCTAGAACAGCTCAGAGAACTCAGAGAAACACTAACATTTGCTAGTTTATTATGTGTAAAGGATATGGTAAAGGATACTGGCAAACAGCGAGATGAAGAGCTACAAAGGACCAGACTGCAATGGTCCTGAGTGCAGGAGCTTCGGTCCCTGTGGATTCGGGGTGCACCGCTCTCCCCGCACATGGATGTGTTCACCAACCCAGAAGCGCTCCGATCCTCGTACTTGTGGGATTTTTATGGAGGCTTCCTCATGTAGACAGGAGTGATTCTGAACTCAATCGCTAGCTTCCCTTCCCTGGAGGGGATGGTAGGGTGGGGCGGAACGTTCCAAGCTTCTAATCATGCCTTGGTCTTTCTGGTGACCAGCCCCCACCCAGGAGTTCACCAAGAGTTGCCTCATTAGCACGAAAGACATTTCTATTGCTCGGGGAATTCCAAGCGATTTAGGTGCTCAGTCTCAGGAACTGGGGTCAAAGGCCAAATATCAGAACAAAAGATTCTCTTTGTGCTCTTATCACCCAGGAAATTACAAGGGTTTTAGGCGCTTCTGTGCCAGGAACTGGGGGCAAAGACCAATACATGTATTTTCTATTATTTTATTTGCCCCAACTGAGGCGTAGGATTAAACAAGTTGTGTAGAAATGCTGTCCTACTCAGTTTGACTGCCACCCAAAGCTCCGGCCTGTCGTGTGGTAGATCGTGATACTCTCAAGGCCAAGGGGGTGTCAGGAGCAGGAAGGCTATTTCTTTGAGGCCTGCCAGCTCATCAGCATCTCTCTTGGGACTCCATTTCTTGAAATTCAGGGTTTCGTTTTAGCTTTAATTTTTTTTAAAATGCAAATTTTGTCACTTCTCCATGATAGCTGGTCATTTGGAATCCTGGGTACAGGACCTGTTTTTCAGCCAGCCCAAGTGTCATCCGGAAAACGAATGCACCGTTTTTTTCTCATGTTAAATATTCCCCGTTGCAACTCCGCTCCCTCAGTGCTTTTATCTCTGTCTTCAGGTTGAGTCTAAGTCTCAAGGTTTGGCCTTCCTACCCCTTGTGCAGAAGAGGAACTGCGGGCCTAAGCATATTCTTTCAGCTTCTTTGATGACTGTGTCTCCTAGATGGATGTGAGGCCACCCCAAGAGGCCGTGATGGGTCTCTGGACTTGGCTTTGCAGCATATCCCTGCATTATGCAAGATGATACACATGGTTCGACAGACTTGCCCTTGATTAAGCTCTGCTGATTATCATTAGCTAGTTTGGTATCTTTCATTGCTAATGTTTTCTCTGGAGGATTTGGCTCAGTGTTTTTCCTGGTGTGAAAGTTAACCAGGCTGATCGATGACAGGCTGCTTCGTATTTCCTTTGTTCTTCCATTCGATAAGGTTTAAGGGGCATTGCCATCTCTCTAACTGGTCTCCCTGCCTGGGTCTGGATCACCTCAAATCCACCCCTCACAGGGCTGCTCCCAGAGGTATCTTTCTAAAACACCAATCTGACCTTGTCCGTCTGGGGCTTCCCACCTCTCTCTGCTCCTCAAGGATGAAGTCCCAGCTCTTCAGCTTCATGTACACCGTCTTTTCCACCACCTCTTTCTAACTCTCAGCCTCGCGTGTTCTGTCCTGGTAACACAGGCTACTTCTCATTTGAAGACATACCGTCTCATGTCTTTATCCCTCACCTCTGGGGGCCACAGTGTTGGGATAGAAGCTCAGGGAGGAGACTTAAGACCTGTTTGGTGGTGAGGATGGGAGGTGCCTCCTCTGCCTGAGCCCACAGATGGCTACGCTGCCTGCCTGGGCCTGGGTATGGCTGGACCGGCAAGGAACAGAAAACATGTCCTTTGTCCTTATCATGGGTTGCTCTGGGGGCTGCTGCCTTTCTGCTTCACCTGCCAAGATTTCTGCCAATTTGATGCCTCTGCTTTCATCCCCTGAGATGGGGATTGGGTCTCTGGGTGTCAGAAGCCCCAGCTTCCTCTCCCTCACTCCTGCTCCCCAGATGGTAGTGATCAAGACCCTGTGGTAGTGATCAAGAGGTCATTGTGGGGCCCTAGCTGGCTTGGCTCAATGGATAGAGCATCAGCCTGCAGACTGAAGAGACCCCGGTTCAATTCCGGTCAAGGGCACATGCCTGGGTTGCAGGCTCCATCCCCAGTAGGGGGTCTGCAGGAGGCAGCCGATCAATGATTGTCTCTCATCATTGATGTTTCTATCTCTCTCTCCCTATTTCTCTGAAATCAATAAAAAATATGTTAAAAAATAAAAAAGAGGTAATTGTGCAGACAGTGAGTGCTTATCTCTGTGAGCAACCTCTCTCTCTTTACATCTCAGCTGGCTTATCACATTTTCTATCCTGTATATTTGTATTCTGTCAGTTGCTTCTTATTTTCTGTCTCAGATGACTTGTTATCTTCACATACAATGCATTCTCTTCCATATGAGCAATCTTTCTATCGTACTTTCTATTGAGCTAAAAATCAGGTTGTGATGTTGTGTGTGTCTGTGTGTGCATGGAAGGGAGGGTTTTCTGGAAAATGTAAGTCTTCTCTGAACTCTTTTCTACTGGGGCGCTCTAGGGCTCAAGAAGGACCAAGGCCTTCTCATCTTCATGTTTCTTGACTGATACACCATGGGTATTGCGTGTTAAGGAAGAGGATGTGGAGTTCATCCATTTGGGGATGGAGGGTGGGGATGAGGGAAGCCAATCTGGAGAGGACAGCACCGAGCCAACTTCTGACTCAGGGGAGAGTTTTTTTCAGATATTAAGGAAGGGCAGGCTGAGCTAATGCAATCATGTGTCAAACCTCCATGAGTTAATATCCACAAATGGATATTAACATTTTTGTTTAATCAATGATATGAATAGATATAAACAGTTAAAGGACTGACAGCTGACCAAGAAGTCCTGGGTGCTGTAGGCGTGGAAGAATGAACAAAATAGTGCAGTTCCCATAATCTAGAATGTACCGTTGGGGCTTTGCTTCAGTTCCTTCATCTTTTTGAGGTCCTGGATACCACTGAAACTCTCATGAAACTACATAACTATCATTAGAAAAAATTCACATCTGCACATACATATAATATTTAGATTTTGGCTTCTAGGGGTTCACAGATCGCCAGAAGCCCTTTAATCCCAGTTAAGAAGTCCAACTTTAGGGGTGGTTCCTTCCACTCTTTAGGATTGGCAGTTTTTCCCATAGAATCGTGGACTCTGTGCCTGTAGGGAGACCTCCAAAGTCCCATAGAACCAATTGCTTAAAAATGATATTTCAGTCCTTTCTGTGCTAGGTTGTCGCATGTTGTTTAAGCCCATTCTTGAAACCTTCCAGAGTTGAGAACTATTTCTGAAGCAACTCTGACTGTCTTTCTATGTGGCCCTATTAAAATTCTTCCTCACACTAAACCAAAATTGGTTTTTTGGTTTTTCATTTCTGGCTCTGTCTGGAATGATCTGGAACAAGAGCAGGTCATCTGTCTTTCGATCATTTCTCTAACCTCTCCCACTCTCCATGAGTTTAAGGACTTTTACTTGGGGATTTGGATCCCGAGGTGCCTCTAAAATAGTTCTCCATATAATGGGGACATCTCTAAGCATTTTCCACGCTTGAGAGAATCGATAGGTTTCTGCTGAATGAGTGAATGAACCGTCCCAGGGTTAGATAAACTGGAGGAGTGCTGCATTGATTGGCTCTTCTAGGAGCGTCTGCGTGCATATTAGCGCCTTAAAAGCTCTGATAAATCCTGCAGCACAGACTTTTTCATGGCTCCATTATCATTGTGAGAAGTAGGTGTTTGCTGGCACTGACTCAATGAACCGCTGCTTGGTGAGAATGTTTAAAGGAGAACAGGGAATGAATCTTATAGGGAACGAGTCCTCCCCAAGTTAATTTTCTCTGTTTTTCCCCCCACACAGCCTCTTGATTTTGAAACAACAGCCATTCACAACATTGTGTTCCAAGCGGAAAATCCGGAGCCTCTGGTGCCTGGTGTTCAGTACAATGCCAGCTCGTTCGCCACGTTCACCCTTTTTGTGACAAATGTGAACGAAGCCCCTCAATTTCCCCAGCACATAGTCCAAGCAAAAGTCAGTGAAGACGTGGCCATAGGCACCAAAGTGGGCAACATGACTGCTAAGGATCCGGAAGGTCTGGACATAAGGTAGAGAGCAGGCTGGGCAAGCCTAGCTGTGCTGAGACCAAGGCCAGTGGGAGGGAAGAAGGGCTGGGGGTGGGGGTGCGGATGGGGGGCGCAGAGGACCTGGCCTGGCTCCGAGGCTCTCTCCTAAGGGAGCAGCCAGCGATTTGAAGCCATCTCCAGTGCATATGGTGAACTCGACCTTGGTTCCTGCAGGGGTCAGTACCCTGCGTGGGGAGTGGGGGAAATCCAGGCTCAGACAAGTGGGGAGCATGTGAGGTTGCATCCGGCCCACTCACTGCAGGGCCCACTGAGAGCTGGTAAGTTCAGGAGATGGGGTCCAGAGACGGGGCTACCCAAAGCCAGATCCTGTGTCCGAACCAGTCCCCGCAGCCAGGGTTTGGGGAAGAGTCAAAGACAAGAGAAAAAAATTTGAGTTTATGAGTGGGGAAAACAAAGGCATTTAAAAAAACTCTCAGATAGCTCAAGGAAAAGATAGAATGTATATACTATTAAATAAGATTAGAAAGATGAGGAAGAAGACTGAGAAGGACAGCGTCCTGTAAGAAACAGTCTTGGAGGACAAATGAGAAAAGTATTTTAAGAATAAAGAACAATGAACAGTTCAGAGGCTAGTGATAAGTCAGTTAAGAATTAAGATGACTCCGAAGATTTTGGCCTGAATAAGTTAATTCTTCTCTTTCTCTCAGCTCCATAAACTTATAAACCATCAACACCCCATGGATCCTAATCCAATCCACGAGTAAAGATTAGAGATTTTTTTCATTGAAATACATCCAGAATGCAAGTGCTTCTCATCACTTTCGCCATGGCTCAGGCCACCATCTCTTTTCTGGATTCATCCTTGCCCCACACTGAGTCTATTTACTGCGATCAGAACACTCCTTTAAAAACGGAAATCAGATCACATGACTCCTCCGAGAGCCCTCCAAAGGGTTCCCATCTCACTCAGGGATGAAATCCTGGTTACATAGGGTTTCTTGTGCATCACCTGCACACACAACCCAACGCAGTGCTTGGCATATAGAATATACTATAACTGAAAAAAATAATTTGCTGAACTAACACGTTATAACTTTTAAATCATTACCGTTTCTTGAGCATGTAGGTTGTGTTCAGTATTTTTTCATTATATAACATGTTTTGCATGTTTGTATGCATGTAATTCTTTTATACCTTCTATTGAATTGTTTTTGTTGAGGGAAAATTTCCAGAGGTGAAATGCTTTGGTCTAAAGAAATGAACAGCCTGTGGCTATGATGTGTTGCTCCACAGAGGGCTGTACCAATTGTTTTTCCTGTGCTTCTAGTCTTGTCTCTCTCAAATTCATCTGACACACCCACCAGTGGGTGCCACTGGTAACACCGATATGACTAGGTTGCCTTCCTGCTGAACACCATTCCAAGGCTGCCCCCTGCTTCCCACGATCTGGCTCGTTCCAGGCTCTCTGGCTTCGTCGTTTCCATCCACGACTTCCCATCTTTACCCCGACACTGCTGGAGCGTCTGACTCTCCCACACGGCAAGCTATTCCTTGGCCTCCAGGCGACAGCACGTGCAGTCCCTTCTTGCAGCTCCTTTTCTTGCCTCAGCTAGCATCTACTCCTTCAGAAAGGCTGCTCTGATTCCCATGAACTTCTCTGGGGCTCCATAGGGCGCCTTTCACTGTCTTTCCCACTTCCCATGGGAGTTATTTATCTCTGTCTGTCTCCTCCACTGGCCCGAGAGCCCCTTTTTGTAATCTCCCGTCTGCCTGATGTTTGCTAAACACTCAACAGATGTTTGTTGAATGAGAGAGTTCACGGGGCCACCAGTGGCCTCTGAGTATCCACCGATTCACACAACATCTCAACCACTGGGCGCTCACCTTTCCTTAGAAGGGTGGTTTACTAATCCATTTTAAAAGATGTTTCCAGGTTGTTTTCATTAGAATTCGTTGATTGCCAGAAAAGTTTACCTGTTTTTCCCCCTGAGTTTGTGGCTATACATTTTCTAATGAAACAAGTACAACTACCACTTTGTAAAGATGAGCAAATCCCCGTTTTGAAGATAGAAGAGATGCAAATAAAGCATTAATAGTATTACATAATGATCTTTAAAATATGCCATAAATAATATGCAAGGGCTAATGTTGACATAACAGCACAGTGATGCATAAACTATCCTCCCGTTTCCACATAAAGTAACATGGGCTTTCTTTTGCTCTTTTCACTTTGTGAAGTTATTCCCTGAGAGGCGACACGAGAGGCTGGCTGAGAATTGACCCTGCCACTGGCGAGATCTTCAGTGCGGCTCCACTGGACAGGGAAGCTGAAAGTCTGTATCGCGTACAAGTGGTGGCCACTGAAGTAGGTGAGCAAAAAAAAAAAAAAAAGAAAGAAAAGTAACAAATTAATAGGGGACACACCAATAGAAATAAGAGGGAGGGACAGTGAGTGGGTCAGATTGTCAGAATAGCTTAGAGTGGAAGAACAAGAAGGATACAGATGTGAAGGGAGCCCTGGCTGGTTTGGTTCAGTGGATAGAGCGTCAGCCTCAGGACTGAAGGGTCCCAGGTTCAATTCTGATCAAGGGCACATGGCCAGGTTGTGGGCTTGACCCCCAGTGGGGGGCGTGCAGGAGGCAGCCAATCGATGACTCTCTCTCATCTTGATGTTTCACTTCACTCTGCATGTGTCCTAAAGGCCTTGCGCATTGAGCAGATCGATGAATCAAAACCAGGTTCACAACCCTGCTCCAATTTGCAGTTGGCATCCCTGAAATAATCGATGAAATGACCCAAGAGCACAGTAGCTTTTCAAGTATAGTCAGGGACATAGAAAACATTTGAAAAGAAAAGCAAGAAGACAGGGATCACTGTAATTGAAGCGGGTTGGAGCTCGAAATTGTAGAAACAGCGTCTGTGTTGAAGTCGGGGAGAACGAGAACACAGTCTTTACGTTGCACTGACAGCCGTGTTTGAAGCACTCGGTGTGATGGCTTACTCCTCCTGCAACACTGTGGGGTAGGTACTGTTAACAGCCATATTTTATGAATGAGGAAACCAAGGCGCTGAGCAGCTACACAGCCTGCTCACGATCACATAGCTGCCAACCCTCTAGGCTACTGCGCCCAAGTTTCTCAGCCCCTACCAGAGTGCAGCCCTTCACTCTGTCCTAAGAACGCGGCGTGTGGGATCCTCCCGGAGCCACATGCATGACAGCCAAATAACCGAGGCTGAGAAAACATAACGGGCATGCCCGAGTCAGTGTTGAGGAGCAATGGAAGGTGTGGGCTCTGACCTCAGTCCTCCCGGGCTGGAAGCTTTCCTTGCCGTGTGACCTTGGGCAAGTCACACACCTTGTTTGGGCCTCAGTCTTCTGCCTGTAAATGCAAATCAGAGCCGTTTTGAAGGAATGTCTACAAGACATTAGCACACCAGCCTTATTTTATCATGAAGGCTTTTTAACCAGGTCTGATTCTAAACGTTTGTTATCTTTCTGCTACCTCAATATACCCAACTAACTTGAATTGTAATTTTAAAAAAAGAAAGAAGGAAATAGTCTTTCTTACTAAGAGGAAAGGAGAGAGCTGATATTCCGTTTCAATCACTCAATTCCCTAGGTGGGTCTTCCTTGAGCACCGCAGCGGGCTTCCACCTGGCTCTGACCGACGTGAACGACAACCCCCCGCGGCTAGCGAAGGAGTACACAGGCTTGTTCTTCTGCCACCCCCTCGGCGCGCCCGGAAGCCACGTCATCCAGGCGACGGACGATGATCTGCAGTCATTTCGGGGCCCACAGTTTACATTTGCCCTTGGCAGCGAAAGCTTACAAAACGACTGGGAAATCTCCAAAATCAATGGTGAGTTATCAAAAGCACATCGAGGATGTTAACGTAAAAAACCAATGAAACCTGTAAAGAATTTTTTTAAGTTTATTTGAGCCAAACTGTCGACATATGCCGGGAAGCAGAACCTCAACGAATTGAGATAGTGCTCCGGAGAATGGCAGCGTTACATCCGTATTTATACATGAAATTCATTGATGACAGATTTAAGGAGGTGGGATTAAGCGAAGGGGGGGGGGACCTCTGTGATAGGATAAAAAGTAAAATGATGGACACATGCTTAGGTCTGTGCAGGAAAAATTAACATGATAATGAAGGAATCTGCTGCATCTGTCCTGGGCCCAGCACACCTGGCCATGCCCCAGGGGCTCCAGATACAGGGAAATCACAAGTTACCCAGACATTTCAAGGGTATGTTATCCTAGATGCAAAAAGACAGATAGGCTCAGTTACAGTAAAGGTTGACCTTATCAGTGAAGATATCGGCTTAGGACATAACTGCCCACCATAACTGCTTTTAGTTAAGGTTTAATTTCAGACCATCCTTTATGGTTACTTTAGGTCTCCGAGTCTGCAAAACTGCCATGCAGGCCTCTCCTGAGCTTGTCAGGTCAGCATGTGGCCCCTTTCGTCCACAAGGAAAACACTGATGGATGATGACATGGGCTTTTATGTGCCTCGATGGGCCTGCAGCACTCAGCACGGGGCGTTCCCCAGGCTCCAGGGAGGAGCCGCCTGCTTTGGGAACTTGCAGAGGGGAGCTCCCCAGAGGGGAGAGAGCCCCAGGCTTTGGAGGGAGGAAAGATGGCTCACACACCGCCACCCCTGGAGTGTATGGAGATGGATAGTTGGATAATCTGAGCAGCATTTGCAAAATTTCCAATGGCAGCTGAGAAACAGATTTCATAATGATGCTTAAAAACAGCTTTATTGAAATACTAGAGGCCCGATGCACGAAACTCGTGCAAGAGTAGACCTTCCTTCCCCCGGCTGCTGGCACCGGCTTCCCCCTGGCACCCAGGACCCGGCTTCCCTCGCAGCCCCTGCTTCATCCGGAAGGTCATCTGGTCTGATTAGCATATTACACTTTTATTATTATAGATAACTGACATACAATAAGCAGCACACATTTAAAGCATACAATTTTATAAAAATTGACATATGCCCTCACCAGTTTGGCTCAGTGGATAGAGCATCAGCCTGCAGACTGAAGGGTCCCAGGTTCAGTTCCGGCTAAGGGCACATGCCTAGGTTACAGGCTCGATCCCCAGGAGGGGGTGTGCAGGAGGCAGCTGATCAATGATTCTCTCTCATCATTGATGCTTCTATCTCTCTAACCCTTTCCTCTCTGAAATAAAAAAATATATATTGAAAAATAAAATAAATAAATAAATAAAAATGGACATATGTCAACACCATTGAATGCAGTCAGCACAATCAGGATAATTCTATTTCAACCCCCCCTCCCGCCCAAAAAAGTTTTACAGGCTCTCAGAGTCCCCAGTTTCAGCTCACTCTGCTTTTCCCCCGTCACCAGGTGACTACTGATCTTCTTTCTATCTACCATAGATTAGTTTGCATTTTCAAGAATTTTATCAAAATAAAGTAATACAATATGTAATCTTTTTTCACCTGGCTAATTTCACTGAGCATCTTTATTTCGGGTTTTAGCCATGTTGTTGTGTGTATCAATACATCTTTTTTTTTTTTTAATTGCAGAGTAGTATTCCATGGTATGAATCTATCACAATCTGTTATTCACTCACTAATTGGTTGTCATTTAGGCGACTTCCAATTTTTGCTATTACAAATAAAGCTGCTATGAACATTTGTGAAGAAGTATTTTGTTGGAGCATATACTTCCATTTTCTTGATTAAATATCTAGAAGTGCAATGCTGGGTACTATGGTAGCTGTATGGTTAAATTTTTAAGAAACAGTCACATTGCTTTCCAAGTAGTGTATAACATTTTATAGTCCCACCATTGTGTGAGAGTCCTCAACATTCTCCTTAATACTTGCTATGCTCAGTCTCTTGAATTTTAGCCATTCTAGTGGGAGTGTAATGGTATTTCATGATGGTTTTAATTAATATTTCCCTGGTGACTAATGATGGTGAGCATTTTTTCACTTATATACCATTCATATATCTTCATTGGTGAAGCGTCTGGACAAATGCTGTGCCCATTTTTAAAAAATTGGCTGTTCGGCATCTATTGTTGAGTCATCAGCATTCTTTGTATAGTAAAGATACACATGATCTGTCAGGTACCTGTTTGCAAACATTTTCTCCCAGGCTGTGGCTTGCGTTTTCATTTTCAACAGTGCATTTTAATTTCTAACAAATTAAACACACACACACACACACACACACACACACACACACACAAATCAACCATACAATCATCTCAATAGATGCAAAAAAAAGCACTTGAAAACTTTAACACCCATTCCTAATTTTTAAAAAGCAAACAACCCTCTCAGCAAGTTAGGAATAAAAGAGAAAGTCCCCAACCTGACAAAAGGCATCTGTGAAAACCCACAGCTAACTTTAGACGTGACGGCGAAAGAGGAAAGCTTCCTCTCTAAGATCAGGAACAAGCCAAGGTATTTGTCTGGAGTTTTGTCTGTAGAAAGTTTTATCTACAAATACAACTTCTTTAATAGATACAGGGCTATTCAAGTTATAGACTTCTTCTTGGTTGAGTTTGTAGTTTATATCTTTCAAATAATTTGTCTATTTCATTTGATTTATTTAATTTATTGGCACAAGTTATTTGGGTTTTTTGGGGGGTTTTTTGGTGTTTTTTAAAAAATATATATTTTATTGATTTTTTACAGAGAGGAAGGGAGAGAGATAGAGAGCTAGAAACATCGATGAGAGAGAAACATCGATCAGCTGCCTCCTGCACATCTCCCACTGGGGATGTGCCCGCAACCCAGGTACATGCCCTTGACCGGAATCGAACCCGGGACCTTTCAGTCCACAGGCCGACGCTCTATCCACTGAGCCAAACCGGTCTCGGCTATTTGTAATATTATTTTATTATTCTCTTTATATCTTTAGGCTTTGTGGTGGTATGACCTCACTTTGATATTGGAAAATAATGTCTCTTTTTTTTTTTCGCTGATCAATCTGGCTAAAGGCTATTCATTTTATTGATATTCTCAGAGAACCAGCTTTTGATTTCATTGATTTTCTCTATTGTGTTTTTGTTTTGTATTTCATTGCTTGTAGATATATATTATTTTCTTTCTTCTTCTTATGCTATATTTAACTTGTTCTTGTATTATTTTCATTATGGTGGAAGTTGAGGTAATTAACTCTAGAACTTCTTTCTTTGTTAATATAGGCATTTGGTGCCATAAACTTAGCTTTTAGTGTCACTTTAACTGCATTCCACAAAGTTATGTATTGTGTTTTCATTTTCATTCAGTTTAAAATACTAATTTTTTTTTTTAGATTTCTTCTGTGACCCATGAGTTATTTAGAAGTGTGTTATTTAGTTCCCCAATATTCGGGTATTTTCTATATCTTTCTGGTTAGTGATTTCTAATTTAATTCCATAGTGACCAGAGAACATTTGACTGGAATACATTTCAATTTATTGAGCTTTTTTCCCAGTACTTTAAAGATTTCTCCACTGTATTCTGCATTGAATTTTTTTTCTTTTTTGTTCCCTTGAATGTAATGTGTCTTTTTACTCTGGATGCTTTTAAGATTTTCTCTTTATTACTAACTTTAAGCAATTTATTATTATGTGCCTTTTCATAGTTGTGGGGGTTTTTTTCCTTTCCCCTAACATTTGCTGATTTTCTTGGATTGAGAATTTAGTTTTTATTAAATTTGGGGTGTGGGGAAGTCAGCAATAATTTCTTCAAATATTTTTTCTTTATAATTCAGTGTTCATGGCAACTTTATGAACGTAACTGCTGGAGATTATGATAACTGACTGTATTTAGTATTTGTTTCTAAATCATAAACTGAGGACTTGAAATGCATTAACTCCTTTTGACATTATGGAAGGTACATGTGGAGTGGAGATACTTTGGGAGGTTTAACTCATATTTAACCGTTTCCCAGTCACCCTCAGTATGTGATACAAATATGAGCTTGATTCCTGCTGATCTGGGTACTGAAGTTGCCATTCATTTTACCCTTATTCTGACAGGCACTCATGCCAGACTCTCCACCAAACACACCCGCTTCGAGGAGAGAGTTTATAACGTCCTGATCCGCATCAACGATGGAGGTCAGCCACCCTTGGAGGGGACTGTCTCTTTACCAGGTAGGCATTTTGCTGCAGACAACCTGGGATAGCGTCTGTTTCCAAGCGTAGTTTGAAAGACTTGTCACCTTTGATATGAGACTCTGCAATTGTTTACTTAAAAACCTAAACTACCAAATCCTGTTCTGCTTTTCAGTCACTTTCTGCTCGTGTGTGGAAGGGAGGTGTTTCCGGCCAGTAGGTCATATGCCTGGGATACCTACTGTGGGCGCGACAGTTGGCATACTCCTGACTACATTTTTGGTCATTGGTGAGTGTCATCTCTCAGATTCAAGGATTTCTGTTCTGGTCCTTAGAAACATTAGCTCACCTACGGGTCTGTCTTAATGGGTTGCTCTGGTGGCTGCTCAAATGGCAACCTGGGATATAGCCAAGAATATAGGTCACCAGTAAACCATATCAAACCTTCCTGGTTGGAGGTACTGTTTTAGTATCACCCTCTTCCTATCATTGCCTGATTGGTTACTTTGGGAAATATGAGGCTTTAAAGCATAAATGTTGGTGTACAATTATAATTCATAGTAATCTATTGTGATCCTCTGTATTTCTGTGGTTTCAGTTGCACCTTCTCTTTTACATCTGATTTTATTTCTTTGGGCCACTTCTCTTTTTATCTTTGAGTATGGGTAAAGTTTTATCAATTTTGTTTCTTTTCCAAGAACCACCTCTTTTTAAGTTTTTTTCTTTAAATTCCTATTTCATTTATTTCTGCTCTAATCTTAATTATTTTTTCCTTCTCTTTACTCTGGGTTTGTTCTTTCTTTCCTAGTTCATTTGGGTTTAGAGTTAGATTTTTTACTTTTACTTGGGATTTTCTTTTCTTTCTTTCTTTTTTTTTTTTTTTTTGAAGTCAGCCTTTATAGCTGTGAACTCCCCTCTTAGAACTACTTTTGCTGCATCCCATACACTTCAAAGAGTTGTGCTTTCATTTATTTCAAGATAGTTTCTAATTTCCTATTTGATTCCTTGGTAGTTTAGACGCATGTTGGTTAGTCTGTATGTATTTGTGTTTTTTCCAGTTTTATCCCCACTGTAGACTTCTAGTTTATGCCATTGTGGTCAAAAAAGATGCCTGATATGATTTCAGTCTTCTTAAGTTTATTGAGACTTATTTTGTGATCTACATGTGTTCTATCCTGGGGAATGTTTCATATGCACTTAAAAAATATATATGTTAATATGTATCTATTAAGTTAATGTTGTCTAATATGTCCTTTAAGGTCAAATTTTCCTTGTGATTTTCTCTCTGGATGATCTATTCATTGATGAAAGTGGGGTATTAAAGTCCCTACTATAATTGTGTAACTGTCCATCTCTCTTTTTATGTCAGTTAGTATTTTATTTATTTATATATTTGGGTGCTCCTACATTAGGTGCATAGATGTCTACAAGTGTTACACCCTCTTGTTGGATTAATCACTTTATCATTATGTGATGCCCTTCTTTGTCTCATCTCACAATCTTTGTGTTTTTTTTTAATATATTTTATTGATTTTTTACAGAGAGGAAGGGAGAGAGATAGAGAGTTAGAAACATCGATGAGAGAGAAACATCGATCAGCTGCCTCCTGCACATCTCCTACTGGGGATGTGCCCGCAACCCAGGTACATGCCCTTGACTGGAATCGAACCTAGGACCTTTCAGTCCGCAGGCCAACGCTCTATCCACTGAGCCAAACCGGTTTCAGCACAATCTTTGTTTTAAAGTCTATATTGTCTAAGTGTTGCTACCCCCGCTTTCTTTTAATTTCCATTTGCATATGTCTTTTTCCATCCCTTCACTTTGCCTGTGAATATCTAAATATCTGAAGTGGGTCTTTTGTAGACAACATTATGTATAGGTCTTGATATGTTTTCCTTTCAGCCCCACTCTGTCATTTGATTGGAGCATTTAGTCTATATTTAAAGTAATTATTGATAGATATGTGTTTTTTGCCATTTTGTTTGTTGTTTTCTGGTTATATTTGTAGTTCTTCTCTGTTCCTTTCTTTTTCTCTTGCTTTCGTCCCTTGTGATTTGATGAATTTCTTTAGTGTTATATTTAGATTTCTTTCTCTATTTTTGTGTGTATCTATTAAAGGTTTTGGTTTGTGGTTACCATGAGATTATATAATAGTATATAATAGTCTATTTTAAGTTGTTGATTGCTTAAGTTCAAATGCTTTCTAAAAGTACTACATCTCTATCCCTCACCCATGTTATGTTTTTGACATTATATATCTTTCTTTGTGTGTGTATGTTTGTATCTCTTAACTAATTATTGTTGATATAAATGATTTTACAGCTTTTGTTTTTTTAACATTTATATTAGCTTTATAAGTGGTTGATCCACTAGTTTTGCTACATGTTTGCCTCTGCTAGTGAGATTTTTTTTTCCTTTTATATATTTTCTTATATCTAGTTTTGGCCTTTTCTTTTCAGCTCTCAGAAGTTTCTTTAATATTTCTTGCAATGCCAGTGCAGTGGTGATTAACTCTTTTAGCTTTTGCTTGTTTGAGAAACTCATTTTCTCTCCTACAGTTGTGAAGAGTAAGATTATCTGGTGGAGTATTTCTTGGTTATAGGTTTTTCCTTTCCTCACTTTAAATATATTGTGCCACTCCCTTCTGGTCTGCAAAGTTTCTGATGAAAAATCAGCTGATTGTTTTATGGGGATTTCTTTGTATGTAATTTTTTTTCTCTTGCTACTTTTAAGATTTTTCTCTTTGTTTTTAACTTTTGACATTTAAATTATTCATGTGGGTCTCTTTGGGTTCATCATGTTTGGGACTATCTGTGCTTCCTGTTCAGGGGTAGGGAATGTCTGGCCCACAGGTCATATAAGGCTCTCGAAATCATTTGGTCTGGCCCTACCAAGGCATTAGGGGTGAGTTAATTAAATGTTTGACAAACTATAGCAGGCTAATTTATAAGTTGATCATTTTAAATGGCCCACAAATGATGTTATAAATATCCAAATGGCCGTTGGCAGAAAAAAGGTTCCCCACCCCTGCTTGGATATCTGTTTCCATTGCCAGGCTAGGGAAATTTTCCAGCCAATATTTCTTCACATAGGTTTTCTGTCCTTTTTCTTTTACTTATGGAGCCTCTTTAATGCAAATGTTAGTAAACTTGATGTCCTAGAGGTCTCTTATACTCTCCTGATAATTTATTTTATTCTTTTTGATATTTTAATTGGGTGATTTCCATTACTTTGTCTTCCATATCACTTATCTGTTTGTTTGTTTTTCATAAGCTAATCTGGTATTGATTCCCTCTGTGCGTTTTTTCATCTCAGTTTCTTGTATTCTTCAGTTCTTATTGGTTCTCTTTTACATTTTCCATCTTTTTGTTCTTTCTGTGTATATCCATACTTCTGACCTCAGTGAGCATCCTGTGATCATTACTTGGAACTCTATCTGGTAGATTGCTTATCTCCATTCCTTGGAGATAACATTCGCTCCAATTGGGTCCTTTTTCTGGGGTTTTATCTTGTACTTTCGTATGGAGCATATTCCTCGGTCTCCTCTTTTGCCTAAGTCTCTGTGTTTACTGTACATATCAGGTAGATCAGCCATGTCCTACAGCATTGAGAGTGCCCTTATGTAGAGGTGTTCTATGGGGCCCAGTGGCACAATTGTCATGATTACACTGGTATGTGGGAGAGACCCCCGGCTCAGCTGGATGTGGTGTTCAGTTGCGACTGCTGCTGATGCACTGATGTAGCATGTAGGCCTCTGGTGTGGGTGGCAGAGGTGTGTGGGGGTAGTGCCCCCCCAGATTGGGGCGCTTCTTTGGAGGGGCTCCAGAGCCACCAGAGGCCACCTGCCAGGGTCCTTGTTTAAGTTTCTAAATGGGTCTCTGAGCATCCAATCTTTTCTGCCAGGATTCCTCCTGTGAACTTAGCTGCCACATCAATTAAAAAACAACTACTCCCTTTTCCATATCGGTCTCTGATTTAGAGTACACATTTAGTGCTAAAAGGCACAATGTAATTTTAAAGGAGTTCAGAAATGGGAGAAATCTCAGAGGTTAGATAGTCTCAATCTGGAGCCATGAGGAAGGTGACAAAGAAAATGTGCTCTTTGATGTGGACACAGTGAAAGTAGGCTTTAGGCAGGTGAACACGTCTGAGAACAACTTTCTGGTTGTTCTGATTGGACTATTTCTCCTGTGGAAAGGGATGAAAGACTGGAATCAACGTTTATTGACTATATACAAAGTTCAGGAACTCTGTCTGATGCTTACACACTTAATTTTCAGAGTAGTGCAGGCATTAGACTCTATATTCTTTGATAGAGACCAAGCAATAGCTACCAGTTTAGATAGGATTTAGGACTTGGTGCATACTTACTGACAATAAGAAAAGTGATAAGCTTACTTATCCAAGAAGGTAAAGGCCTACAATCCCCTTTTCACCAGGACAAAACAATTTTGTTGAACCACAAGCATAAATGAAGTTGTATGAGTCACTTTTTCCTACCAGGGTACTTACTGCTTTATAAATAAATGGGACAGTACATTTTAAGATTCCATCTATTTGACCCTGAGTTTTCTCTTTCAGGTGTAATTTTAACAGTTGTGTTTATACGAATGAAGAAGAATAAAGGCAAAGATAATGTTGAAAGTGCTCAGGGATCTGAAGCCACACCTCTGAGAAATTGAATTTGAAAAGAAATATTTGTACCAAGTGCTATTTGGATAACACCACCATTTAATCCCATAATTTTTGCTTTTCATCCAACATATGCACTATAATTTTTTACAGATATGCCTTCTTGCCCTTTAATATTTTATTACTTTTAAGTATTTTGTGTGCTATAGACATCAGAGATATTTTCTATTTTCTCATGACACTTTCCCCTCTGCAAAAGCCTTAGCTATTTATCCCAAAACAAAATATATGTGTTTTTCCCCTTTAGGGAAAGATGGGATGATGAAATAGTCTGGGTTTTTCTTTTCTTTATCAAGGAGATTTATCAGTCATCCACCACAGAACTTCCTGGATTCAGTTTATGCTTCTTATCCATCCTTTGTCTCCTTCCTTTCTCCTTTAGTATTTCACTAATTTAAAAACATTTGTTGGAGAAAAAAAAAAACAAAGTGAAGTTTTATTTAAAATTAAAAGATGAACTTTGTTCCTTAGTTTGAACAGAAACTCTTGGGTGGTGTTAGTCTTCTTTAGTTCACTGTGGCTTGTGTTGCTCTTCATTTGCGGTTCTTCTACTTGGGAGCGCCACAAGCCCTCCACAGGCCACAGAGAGGCCCACGGCAGAAACAACCACTGGCTGGGTTCACGTACTACCTACTACACTTGCATGCTGCCCATGTTTTCTTTATGTGTATATTAATAAAGTTTTTGGTTATTGTCTATTTAATGTGTGGAGGAAAATAAGGAAGCATGAAAGAAGTCGTGACAAAAATCAAGAATAAATGTTGGCTGTGGTTGGTTTTGTTGCCCTAATCTCTTTGGTTCTGCTTCCTTGTTCTTTGCATTTGTTGAGAAAAGGGCTGGATAACAACGGTTGCCTATTGTTCATCAAAATTGCCTTCCACGTAGAGTTAGCCCAAGAGGAGGAGTCTACGGTGAAATAAAATTTCACTGCTCTCATGACCATGGAATGGGTTTAAGGCAAATATGCTAGAATTTTTAAATGTAAATGAGAACCTTAGAGATTTGGAAGCATTTCTAGTCCCAGAGCTGTTTGTTTTCTGACTCCTGATTTGAGCCTTGAAAGCATTCAATGTTACACAACCTCTCAGAATTTTCTGAAAAGAACTCAGATCTAAGAAAGGTGCTCCTACAGTCATGGCTGAAGCAGGCCATGGAGTTATAGTTTTCATAAATAATCCTGCTTGTGGGTTTCTAGTCTTAAAGTAAAAAAAGTGAAAACCAAAGAAAATATTCAAACTCTGTTTCTAAGACTTCAGTATTGCTTTCTTGTATCCTGTGCTTCAAACTCTTTACCTGTGTTTCATTTCATTGTTGTTTTCCACATGAGGCCATTGGGAGGCTCATGATGGGTGAGGTTCTCTCCTGTATCACCACACATTAAAAGACAACCCAAAGAGAACAAAATCCAGAAACACCAAAAGCATATTTACTTCACAAATGGTTCCCCCACCTACGGGATAGTCTAACATCCTCAGCAGCTTCTATGGATATTTTTGCTTGTGTGTTATTGACCAAGAGTAACTGTGACCTGACATTTAGGTCACTTAAAAAAACTGCATTATTGCTTGTCCTGCTTATTTTCAAGGAATCATATTATCACTAGAGGCCCAATGAATGAAATTCGTGCATGGGTAGGGTCCCTAGGCCTGGCCGGCGATCAGGGACGATCTTGGGGCTTCCAGTGGAGTGATTGGGGGGGCCCCCACTGGCACCTGCCTTAGGTGGCCTGGGGCCTGTGGCTGGGGCAGCTCCTGCATTGAGTGTCTGCCTTCTGGCAGTCAGTGCACGTCATAGTGAGCAGTTGTTCCGTCATTTGTTGATTTGCATATTAGGCTTTTATTATATAGGATTACTGAAAGACCAAAGCATTCCCAAGGCCTTTGGTTTTGGCAGTGGTTCTCAACCTGTGGGTCGCGACCCTTTTGGGGGTTGAAAGACCCTTTCACAGGGGTCGCCTAAGACCATCGGAAAACACATATGTAATTACATTTTGTTCTTGTGATTAATCACTATGCTTTAATTATGTTCAATTTCTAACAATGAAATTGGGGGTCACCACAACATGAGGAACTGTATTAAAGGGTCGCGGCATTAGGAAGGTTGAGAACCACTGGTCTAGAAGTTCAGTTATTTGCTCTTTTTGGCAGAACAAGTTGCCTCAATTCTGTTGAGTTGAACATTTTGCCTGTTAACCATATAAACCAAAACCAGTGGACACATGTACACATAATGAAGCAAGACTTGATACTCTCTGGAGATACAAGAATAATAAACATCCTTCCAGACCAGTAAGATAAATAAATGCCTATTGAACAGCAGGCAGAACATGTGTAAAGCAGTAACAAGTCTTGACCTTCAAAATATATGGTCTGGAAATCCATGAAATTCTAAGTTGTGCAAGTACTTAAAAAAGTAAGTGAATCAAATCATGTGCTTTATTATACCTGGAGCGGGGGGGAGGGGGGGCAGGAACAGTTGACTGAAGAGACTATAATTGGTGAGATCTATCTCTATTTCTAAAATCCTTGAAGGGATTCTAAAATACGGCCGCCTGAGGCGCTTTCTGAACACTGGGAGTTGCTTTGTGATGCACAGTACAAGCGAGGTCAGCATCCATAACTGTTTCCCCCAAACACCCTAATTCCTGGGCTGAGGAGCCATACGAGAATTCAGCTAGGAATGAAGTCATTTGGGTCCGTGTTTTCTGGAATTCTGCCCTGAATAGTTTTCTTCTTATGTCCAGCTCTTTAATAGAGCTTAACATCAGTAATGCCCATAGCCCTTTTATAAAATCATGTTTAGAACATAAAAGAAGCATAGACAAATTCTGAGAGTGACGGAAAGGAGAGGAAATTAAGGAAAAAAAGCATTTGTTGAGGGTGAGCACGCCTTCGCCCTGATGGTACACGGTGGAGCCTGCTCTGCTATGAGAGCCTTAGCCATAGAGTCATCTTGGTGGGTGACAGGGTATTTGCTCCCTGAATTAGGACACTATCAATTTAGCTAAGGATCAACTTTTCTGGATTCATGAATTATGTATTTAATTCACAATTACTATTAATTACTTTTTATTCCTAATAAGCAGACAGGAAGTCATGGTAACAACCACTACAGCCTTTTCCCATGCAGTTTTCTTCCCATTAATCTTCTCAGCAGAATCCTGTCAGGTCTTCAGAAAGAATTTTAGATGTTCCCAGACTCCAGGTTCAAAAATTCTCCCATCAGATGATTCCAGGAATGTTTACAATCATATTTACCCTCCTTGGACTGTTCTTGTCTCTGGTATTGTGCTGCCATCAGAGCCCGATTATAAGATCAACTGAAAAATATTTTAAAGAAGTTAAAGGTATGAAAACCCCTTTGGCGCTACGGAGAGACTTGGTCAAGGCTTCCCAACAGCTGGGGACAGTCGGAGAGCGATGCAGAATTTCTAAGCCATGTGAAGAGTTTGGACACCCTGGAAAAAGCTCTGAAATGTTTCAATCATTACATTACTCAACTGGAATTACTTTCAGATGAGCAACTTTGGGGCTGACATGAGCAGCTTTTTAAACTACATCATATGTTCCAAAAGCAAGATGCAAAAATAATAAAGCCCCAAAGTACAAGAGTAGCGATGCTGCCCTAACTGTTTTGGCTCAGTGGATAGAGCGTCGGCCTGCGGACTCAAGGGTCCCGGGTTCGATTCCGGTCAAGGGCATGTACCTGGGTTGCGGGCACATCCCCAGTGGGAGATGTGCAGGAGGCAGCTGGTCGATGTTTCTCTCCCATTGATGTTTCTAACTCTCTATCCCTCTCCCTTCCTCTCTGTAAAAAATCGATAAAATATATTTTAAAAAAAAATTAAAAAAAAAAAAAGAGTAGCGATGCTGGCCATTTGGATATGCCAAAGAGAAGCTATAAAGTGCATCTTTAAAGTGAAAAGGTATGTGTGCCTGTGTAGGGTAGTATATTTAGGGGTACTACCTGTGTTTTCAGGCATCCGCTGGGGTCTTGGAACATATCCCCTGTGGATAAAGAAAAACTGCTAGATGTGCCCAGAATGGGACAAAGACCAAATATATATTTCTTTGATCACAGTATCACAGATAGGGAGTGTATGATAAATGATATTCAATAGCATTATTGTTCTCTCTTTTGTTTTTTCCTTCTCACATCAAGGCCTGGATCTAGTTGCCTTAAGACCCAGATGTGTGATCATAGGGACATTCCAAAATGTAGATGTTTCTGGTATTAAACAGGACCATGAGGACAAGACTTTTAAGCAGAGGGGGCCCCCCAAAAAATCCTTTAAATCACAACTATACAGAATTCTTCTTTGGACAACATTGGTCACAGGTTTTTTGTATACATATATATTATTGATTTCAGAGAGTGAGGGAGAGAGAGATAGAAACATCAATGATGAGAGAGAATCACTGATCAGCTGCCTCCTGCACACCCCCCACTGGGGATCAAGTCTGAAATGTGCCCTGACCGGGAATCAAACCATGATCTCCTGGTTCATAGGTCAACATTCAACCACTGAGCCACATGGGCAGTCACAGGTGTTCTTAAAGCATCCCTCTGGGCCTCTCACTAGGTTGCTGTGTTTGGGAATCAAAGAGCCTGGCCATCTGGGGTGCTTTACGTCCTCAGAGATTGTTCTATAGCTGTAAGAGCTTGGCCCAGTGGCTGGCAAGCGCTCTGCCTTCACCGCCACCCCCAAGGCCCTCTCCCCTCTTCATGTGCAACTCTCTCCAGCAAATGACTCCTTCTTGGCAGAGTTATCCCAAGCGAGACTGCAAGTGCAATAGGGATAATATTTTGAAAATATTAATCTGATAAAGATTTCATTCGCTTACAGTGCTTAAGTCATAAGTCTGAACATTTGGCTTATTACTCAGAGAAAGATGGTGGTTGCTTCTAAACATAGCAAAGATAATATTTTTTGTAGCCTATGCTTGGCTATGGGTTTCCACATTAGAACATTCCAAAGCATAGATTGGCTCATTTTTCACAAGGCCATCTGGCTCCAACGCCTGCTCTTCAGAAGACACATTCATCATGCCTCTCAATTGGGGGGCAAGGAAAACAGCATCACATAATACCTCCTTGGTGAGGGTCCTCTTCTTCACCCTCGCCAGCTGGGCCCATTGTCCTCTGTTGTTTTTTTGTTTGTTTTTGTTTTTTAAAAAAATACATTTTATTGATTTTTTACAGAGAGGAAGGGAGAGGGATAGAGAGTTAGAAACATCAATGAGAGAGAAACATCGATCAGCTGCTTCCTGCACACCTCCTACTGGGGATGTGCCCGCAACCCAGGTACATGCCCTTGACCGGCATCAAACCTGGGACCCTTCAGTCCTCAGGCCGATGCTCTATCCACTGAGCCAAACCGGTTAGGGCCCGTTGTCCTCTTTGTAATATTTACTGAGCACTTGCTAAATGCTTAGGCTTGACACTTACTCATATAATTTTCACAGTTGAGATTTAAAGAGATTCATTCATTCAACATTGAGTACCTGTTGTTTCCTGGGTGCTGGGAACACGGGGATGAGTAAGACATCCAGTAGTCCTTGCCTTCAGAGGGGCCACTTGCATAAGACATTGGAAGTAAAGGCAGAGCTGAGATTTACACACAGAACTATTAGGCTCCAGTACGTGTATTCGTCTCACTCTGTCCGACACACCTTCACTGACTTCCTCAGGTGACACGGCGATCGAACAGCTGGGACTTGACCCCAGGCCTCCCATCCCAATCTTCCTCCCACACCACGGCAGCACTGGTGACCCTGAATGCGGGCAAACCCCATGGCAAAGACTGAGTGGAGTTGGGGTATATGGTCTCATCTGGTTCCGAGGCACCACCCCAAAATGGACAACCCTTTCCAGGCCTGCCTGAGTGCCCACTGCCCACACCCCCTCCCCACCGCTGGGAAAAGACACCCACTTCCTCCCTCATTCTTTGCCTGTCCTTCCTGAGATGCCTGCAAGATGGCAGGGACTAGTGTAGGCTGTTATTTATTCTTGTCTCCTTGAGGTTTTGCTTACATATTCTGTTTTCCCAAGTGCTGAGTGATAAATTGTCTTTTTTTTCTTTCTTTCTTTCTGGTCAGCTTATGGCAGAGCTACACACAGAATAACACATTTTACAAGAAATTGCTACAGATGCACGCTGCTCTTTAAGGCTGTCCTTGTCACACGGTCAGAGCCATTAGTCTTGACCTCCAGGATTTGTCTCACCCACCGAAGGCTGCCGCAAATATAATTTCTTGCCTAAATGTTTACAGTTTTAGAAGGAAGTTTGGGGTTGTTTAAATGCGGATTAAATCCAGGTAGCTGAGCAAGCATTTTAAGGTCCGCTGAAGTGTAAGGTCAATCATGGAATCTCCCAGGTTGGAGACTGAGGGGCTGGCGGGGATGAGTGGGCAGTCTGGGACTTGGATTTAATCCGCAGGGAGGTTTTTTAGCGTGGTGCTCAAGAGCAGGGGTTGGCAAACTTTTTCTGAAAAGAGTCAGATATTTTAGGCTCTGTGGGCCACACGGTCTCTGTCACAACTACTCAGCTCTGCCTTTGCAGCATGACAACAGCCAGAGACAATACTAAACCAATGTCTTCGGTTCCAATAAAACTTTATTTACAAAAACAAGCAGTGGGTCAGATATGGCCCACCAGGCAGAGTGTGCTAGCTCCTGTTTAGAGCAAAGTCCGGGCCATCAGACTGCCCATCTTACAGCCTCTGCCTTGAACTGGGGACTTTGGACAATCAACTGAATCCCTCCAATTCTTAGATGTCTTATCTTTACGTCAGGCTGCCTCATGGGATTGTTCTAAGATGGAATGAGACGGGGTTTGCTTAGGGCAGTGGCTGGCTCCTGATAAGAACTCAATAAATGTTAATTATTACCACTAAGCCAGGAGCCCCATCAGCAGCCTCTCTCTGGTGAGGACACACGGCAGTGATGACAGCTAGAGAAGCAGAGTTAGGGGACCCTGAGCCGTAATGCATTGTCAACAAGTTCTTTGTGAAGTGAGAGGCTTACCCAGGGCCCTTCTCCAAAAGGGTGTAAGGACCAGAGAGCCTTCTGAGGCTTCCTCGGAGCTCCCCATGCAAACGTGGCTGGCTTTCGCTCTGAAGTCATGTCTTGTTCAAACCTGTGTTAGGGTAGTTGGAGGTCCCGCCGAGGTCGATGATCAATGCTTGTCCCACTCCATTGGGAGCCCTCCTTCTGGGATCCAGGACCCCGAAAGGGCTGGGCTCGTGTTAGGTGATGAGTGTGTTGTTTTATATATTGTTCAGAGCTTAGGACCCCACACGGGTAAAGAAATAGCTCTGCTGTAAGAGCCCCAAGCTCTACAAAGCCAGTCCAGTGTTGTTTTTTAAGTAGAGCAAAATGGGGTTTATTGAAGGTACATTCCAAATGAGGAGAGGGCCAGGAGAGAGAGAGGGAGAGAGAGAGAGAGAGAGAGAGAGAGAGCCAGTCCAGTTTGGAGGAAGGTTTGGAAGGACCCCAAAATCCTGCTAACATTCGCCCCCTTTCACTGCAGCTCCTCAGCTGGATCTTCTCATTCTCTGAATGTGTTTCCTTTCTTTCCACGGGTCAAGGGCTGACTGATCCCCGTCATTCTTATAGGATGTTCTCAAATAACCAATAGGCCTCTGATTATTATCCATCACGTTTACTTATAGAAACAAAAACCAGTTAAAATGCCAAAGTCAAACGATCCGAACATGGCAATTCTGTGGTGGAGGGAGGCCATGCCACTGTGCAGAGACCCAGATAAACGAAGTGAATGCAAGCCAGGCAGCCCGTTTTCCATCAGCAGGCGATCTCCAGTGCTTTCCTGGCAAGGTCGGGGAGGGAAGTGCCAAATGGGGACATGGCTGACATCCACCTCAATCCTAGCAGACGCAGGCAGATCAATGGGCCCTGGCACCTGGTCCATCTCGTATTTGAATTGCTTTTGAAAGCCCGGCGTAGGGAAGCCAACCAACTCTGCACCACAATGTGCTACTGGCTTTGGCCAAAGGTACTTCAGCTGTCTGCCTCTCCATTATGGTGAGTCATTCTATGGGGAGCCGGGGGGGGGGGGGGGGGCGGTGCAGAGAAACTGGAGCCACCACCTCCCAGTTCTTAGTGTCTAAGCCACAGAGCCAGGGTGTAGCAGAAGGGAAGGATGGGGGCCCGGGAGATGAAGACCCAAGCTAGCAGATACCGGTGCCTGGGCAAGCATAGCACGAGATGCTGAAACACATGAGCACATTAAATTCCCGCAGGAAGCCGGAGTCCTTCATGCCAGAGCACTTCTCTACCTAAGTGTGAAGGCAATTGGCAAATCGTAATCCATCTCCACACCCTCCCAGAGGCTCTGGCACTGCCTCAGGCTACCCCAAGACCAGTCAGCATTTGCTGTTGGCTTTCCTCAAACTCGGCGTTCTCTCATCTCTTCCCCACAGGACCTTTGCACATGCTATTTCCTTTATTGGGAGCTCTCTGCTCCTGACTCCCCTCTCTTTAGCCTTTCATCTAGTTAGCTCAATATCTAGGTCTCAGTTCAAGTTTCCCTTTAATGGGAAAACCTGACCTAAGCCTGCAGTGTATGTCAAGTGTCCTAGTTATAAGTTGCATTTCGTTTTTAAAAAATGTTTTATTGATTTGAGAGAGAGAGGAAGGGAGAGGAAGAGAGAGATAGAAACATTGATCAGCTGCCTCCTGCAACCTGCCCCCCCCCCCCACCGCCCCTACTGGGGATCAAGGCCACAACCCAGGCACATGCCCTGACCAGGAATTATAATTGGCGACCTCTTGATGCATGGGATGACACTCAACCAACTGAGCCACACCGGCCGGGCACAAGTTGCATTTCTTCTCCTCAAACCTCTTAGCTCAGCTTGTAATCACTATGACCTCCTGTTTCATAGGTTGATGCTCAACCACTGAGCCACGCCAGCTGGGCTTAAATAGAGATTTAATAGTACTTGCACAGAGTAGGAGCTTACCAAATACAGATACTGCTATTGACGCTATTATCGTTATTAGTATAGAAGGGCAGTCTGCCTAAGAGGAGCTGATTCCTCCTTTGTGCCACTGACTGCTGTCCCTTGTATATAAACATTTATAGATCTGTACGTATAATTAGAGTTCTAGATTTATATTATTTCCATTTGCACGCTCTCTTTCAAGTCCCAAGGACTCAATAGTGCCTGGAATATAACACGTGATCAGTCTGTTGACTGTCAATGTTTTTGTAAACACACAGCTTCCACACTTAACTGTGAACAGGCAGCCAAGAATCACCAGACTTGAAAACACCCAAGTCATAGAATCCAAGTAGGGAACAAAAAAGCAACTAAGAGAATAACCAGGATGATGATGGAAGTAAGTTCCAAGAATTACCCATAGGCCTAGAAAGAAACCAGAGGAGATGGAGCAAAAGAACAGGGGAAGCCCTAACTGGTCTGGCTCAGTGGATAGAGCGTTGGCCTGAGGACTGAAGGGTCCCAGGTTCGATTCCGGTCAAGGGCATGTACCTTGGTTGTGGGCACATCCCCAGTGGGGGATGTGCAGGAGGCAGCTGATCAATGTTTCTAGCTCTCTATCCCTCTTCCTTCCTCTCTGTAAAAAAAAAAATCAATAAAATATATTTAAAAGAACGGGGGACATCTCCAAGGAAAAGGTGTAATTAAGAGGGTTCCCAATGTGTTGAGGGAACGTCACAGCTTTGTAAGGAAATCTGGTTCTAAATCTGGAGTCCCAAGAGCCAGGCACCCTGAAGCCAAGAGAGAGTGGCTCCTTTGTCTAGAGCAGTGGTTCTCAGCCTTGGCTGCACATTGGAATCACCTGGGAATCTTTTAAAATCCTGATTTCTGGGCCCCATCCTCCGGAAATTCTGTTTCTTTGTTATGGGGTGGGGCCACAACATTAGTAACAAAGAAACAGAATTTCCGGAGGATGAGGCCCAGAAATCAGGATTTTAAAAAGATTCTCAGGTGACTCTAATGTGCAGCCAAGGTTGAGAACCACTGGCCTAGAAGTTTGTGTAGGTATTTAGACTTCACATGCTTGCAGTGGCCATGCCCATCCCGGCCAATTACCTGTTTCCAGGTGTGACTGACAGGCAAGCATTTCCCCACGTCATTCAGACCTTACTGGGCATGTGTCTAAACTGCCTTTGAACAGTCCCTTCCCCCATTAGTCAGCAGGGAATAGACTTGGAGAATGTTACATTCAGCTTTTTGGTAAATGGCATACTTACATTATTTGGTCTTCCCTTTCACTCCTTTCCTGTTAAATAATAACCAGGTTATTACAACGGCATCAGTTTTAAATAATAAAAATAATTATGATGGAGAGATAATACTCATCTGTATCTACACACATGGCAAGATTTTCAACATGTTATCTTAGTGCTCAAAGACACGTTAGTTCAATCCTCTTGTTTAACACCTGAAGAAACTGAGACACAAAAAGGTCAAGTGACTTGCCCAAGGCCACACTGTAAGTAGTGCTGCATTGGAGATGTTGTTCCAGAATGCTTGGTCCTCTCGTACATGAATTGCAGTGTACATGGCGCAATTAAGTCAATGATCAGGTCTGAAAATAGAAAATAAATGGATATGGTTTGAGAATAATTATTCTTGTAAATTTTTCTTATGCAAAGTAAGGACAGATTGTTTTTTCCCTTCCTTGAGAAATGTAGAATGGCAAGGAAATTAGTATAGATTTTAAAGGTTAAGTGATAGTAAAAATAATAATAGTCAGTAAATAGTATATTGATTAAAGGTGAAACCGGACAACGAATGGGTCCAGGCTACGTGCCACTACTTGAGTCAATTAAGCAGAGACAGGGTTGAATCGTATATGAGTGCTTTATTTTCCAATATTGCCAGCAACATGGGAGAGCCACAGGTCATCCACACAAAAATCTGCTCTTCCCCACTCCCCCATAAACTTCTTATATTGGGCAGAAGGACAAGGATTGCATGGGGAAGTATGACAGGAATGGGTATAGTGGTTACAGGTTACAGGCAATGCGGGCTGGGGGGTTGCAAAGGGCAGTGCCTCTAGGTGGTGGCAACCTGGGACTCCATTGTTTCCGCAACAAGGTTGTTAATCTTTCCACAATGAGAGGCCGTTTTCAGATAAGGAGAATGGACGGCATTTCGACCTTAACTCCCAGGTCTCGGGGTGTACACCTCCCAGCCAGGTCAGAATGTGCTTTCTTTAATCAGAACAAAAGAATCACAGTTAACAGAGCATGATTAATATTTCTTATAATAATAGCTAATCCCCACTATTCTATTTCTGCCCCTAACAAAGGCACTGAATTTATTATCTCACTTTATCCTCTTGACAGCCCATTGAGATTGAAACCATTCTTATCACCATTTCAGCAAAGAAAAAAACTAGTTTTGTGAAATTTTTCCAATGAAAGGGCCTATAGTGTGGATGGTTGGGTGGACTCAATTTTGTGGCCTCCCTTTAATGGATACTAGCAGATAGAAGCCTATTACGAGAACAGAAGCCAAAGGATTAAAGCATATCATGGCTGCCTGGCTGGTGGTTCAGTAATTGAGTATCAACCTATGAACCAGGAGATCAGGAGAGTTCGAGTCCCAGTCAGAGCACATGCCTGGGTTCTGGGCTCGATCCTCAGTAGGCAGCATGCAGGAGGCAGCCAATCAATGTTTCTCTCTCATCATTGATGTTTCTCTCTTTCTCTCTCTCCCTCTCCCTTCCTCTCTGAAATCAATAAAAATATATTTAAAAAACAACAACAAAAACATGTCACAGCAGAGGGTAGTGGAAGGACCCCTTTCTGAACGTTCCTTGCTAAGTTACATTTACATATCAACTCATTTAACCCCCTTGGCAACCAGAAGACCTAGTTACTAAGGTTTCATTGGGTCCATCTTAAAGATGTGGCAACTAAGCAAAGAGAAATCCATTAACTTGATGGAGGTGGAGCCAGGATTTAATCCTAGTTCAGTTTACTTCTGAACCCAGACTGCTGCTGACTAGGCTCTATTTCCTCCAGGTTCTCAATTCTTTTATCTGTAAAGCAGGGATTACGTTTGGGAGAAGATTACACTGCACGATGCCTGATGCCTGTAAATGAAGGGGCTTTGCAAACTATTAGGTGCCACAGGCTTGTTACTAGAGGCCTGATGCACGAAATTCGTGCTTTTTGTGGAGAGATGGCAAGGGAAGCTTCCTTTGGAACCACAGAATTTAAAGCTTGAAGTTTTCCTTGGATTGTTTGCTAGTTATTTTTCTAGATCTGAATGCTGTACTTCTAGATGCCTCCTTGCAGTTTCCCGTCTGCATACTTTACTAAAATCTGCATGAAATCCCCAGGTGCGAATTCAGCTTTCTTATGAAAATCATCACCAGTTAAAACACTTTGTCAGGTTGATGAAGAGGATAGTTAAGAATCAAAATAGCAAGCTGGCTACCAAAGGGTTTTTCCTGTTGACCTTGGGATTCTGAAAAAAAAAAGGGGGGGGGGGCCTGTGCAAGGTTCTCACCAAGATTTATGGACAGAAACTTAACTACCTTAGCGACCTCATCTCTGTTTAATTGCTCCATTGTCACAGCAGAAAATCTGAGTCTCAGGGGTGGGGGGAGCTCTGAGGGTTCACAGCCGCTGGGGCAGCACAGCCCAGAGAGTGAGAAACCTCACTCTTGCAGAGGCAGTTGGCCACCACTTGCACGCATCAGAAGTAACCGCTCTTGAATTAAAAGGCCAAGGTGTAAGGGAGGGACTCCTGACTGCCCACAACTATTTTTAATACCTTGTATGTCCCTGTGCTCATCCCTTTGACTAACATAAAGCACATGCTTAACTTTCCAAGATTGAACAGCTTGCCAAAGGAGCACTCTGGGACATGTGTTGTTTAAAACAGCATCCATTTCTTAGAATTAGTCCTAATCAAAGCCAAGGGTGACTCAAGGCCTTAAAACTGCCACAGTGAAGTGTTTCCAAATTTAGTAGACAGGGCATTCACATGGTGGAAGACAGAAAACCTTCTGCTGCAACCCAGATCGTCACAGTACAGGTAGCATGTTGTCATTCAGAGAACTGACCTTAACCTTGGCTAGTATCAAATCCTTTCTATTTTCCCCTCTGCTGTTCTAATTTTCAAAATTTGTTCTAGATAATGCTTACATGGCAGCCAATATAAACAACAAGTCAGCCAGCTGAGCGACTTCCAACAGGAGAATACAAACACGAGGGTACAGAGACACCCTGCGGGCTTGCCCTTTGGAAACGGTTTCATAGATGTCCCTAAATCCAGCACTTGTGATCATATTTATACACATCCATGGGCTCACCACGGCCAAGTTCACCCAGCCCATCTGAGGAAGTTCACAATCTGGCCGAGATCCTTATTGTGAAGGAAAGGGAGGCAAGGGGAGCACGCAGGCCAGTTTCCTTACTCTTCCCAGGAGCCAGCTTCGTTAGCTTTGGCTGAGATGTATTTAGGTGATCATCTCAAATCCTTTCACAGATCTTTAATTTAAAGCGGTTATTGATTTTTTCTCTGGAAGCCACATTAGCAGATAGAGTCACTGAGGCTCAAATTGCAGCATTGGTAAAAGGTGCACATATAACAATGGACGGGTAGCAGCAATTCCCCTCCTAGGGACATACCCAAAGATTTGAACACAGGAACTCAAATACATACTTGTACACAAGTGATCATAGCAGCACTATTCACTATAGCCGAAAGGTGGAAACAACCCAAATGTCCCAATGTTTTTTATCTATATCTATATCTATATCTATATCTATATCTATATCTATATCTATATCTATATCTATATCTATATATCTATATCTATATCTATATCTATATCTATCTATATCTATATATCTACACTAATAAAAGAGAAAAATGGTAATTGGCGTACGGCGATACCCTTTTCATTGGCTAATCAGGGCTATATGTAAATTAACTGCCAACTAAGATTGGCAGTTAACTCCCAACAAGATGGCGGTTAATTTGCATACGTAGGCACAATGCAGGGAGGCGAAAGGGAAAGCAGGAAGAAGCCCCCTGCCACTGACAGTGATCAGAAACCCAGGGGGGAGCTAAGAGCTGGGGGGCAGGGCAAAGGCGGCCCTGGGGCCGCCTTTGCCCTGCCCCCCAGCCATGATCAGAGAATCAGGTGCTTTTGCCTCCCTGGCCAGTGATAGCAGGAAGTAGGGGTGGAGCCAGCGATGGGAGCTGGGCACGGTCGAAGCTGGAAGTCCCAGGAGCTAGGGGTCCCTTGCCTGGGCCTAAAGCGAAGCCCACGATCGCGGGGCCGCTGCAGCTGCGGGTCCCCGCTGCCCGGGCTGGACGCCTAGGCCAGAGGCGTTAGGCCTGGGCAGGGGTGGAGCCTGCAACCGCGGGGAGCTGGGGGTCCCCTGCCCAGGCCTGACACCTCTGCCAGAGGCCTCAGGCCTGGTCAAGGGGCCGATCCGGTGATTGGTGATTGGAGGGTGATGAGGGTCAACTCCTCTGGCCGAGGCGTCAGGCCTGGGCAAGGGGCAGAGCCAGCAATCGGAGGGGTCTGGGGGTCCCCTGCCCAGGCCTGACGCCTGGGCCAGAGGCATCAGGCCTGGGCTTGGAGCAGAACCAGTGATGGGGGGAAATGAGGGTCCCCTGCCCAGGCCTGACGCCTCTGGCCCAGGCGTCAGGCTGGGCAAGGGGCTGATCCTGCGATTGGAAAGTGATGGGGGTCAACGCCTGTGGGCTCCCAGTATGTGAGAGGGGGCAGGTTGGGCTGAGGGACACTCCCCCCGACACACCCAGTGCACGAATTTCGTGCACCGGGCCCCTAGTGTATATATATATATATATATATATATACACTAGAGGCCTGATGCACAAAATTTGTGCAAGGGGCTTGGCCCTGGCAGCCCCGGCTTTGTCTGGAAGGTCGTCTGGAAGGTGTCGTTTGGTGTCTGGTCTACTTAGCATATTACACATTTATTATTATAGAAGATATAATTAATATAATTAATACATGGCATAGTAGGCAGTTAGGCAGACATGAGCAGAGCAGGAACAATAGGCCCAGCAATTGGCAAAACAGGAGGACAAGTATTGCAGCGTGAGAACGCATCCCCAGAGTGACCTTTCTTCCCCTCTCATATCATGGGTGGTGTGGTTTGGGCCCTCCCATGACCTTCCCTCCCGTGGCATGTTGCTAGTCATGTGGTAGACCCCTTAGAGAAGGAACAAGGGTGGGGGGTAGCCTCACAGGACTCCCATAAAAGCCCTTGCGTGACCACTCCTTTAAGCATTAAGATCCTCTGGACAGTGAGGTTCTGACCCACATTCAATAATCTTAGGAACAATTCCTCGGTCTGTTGACCACAGAGACAGAGTTTTGGTCAAATAGAGATGACATCTAGGCCTCAGTTGTGTTTCCACTCCAGGCCCAGAAAAGCAGCAAAATCAAACAAAGCCGTGCCATGGCTGCCTCAGGACCGGATGTAATGACTGATGACCCCCTATCCTATGCCGACCAATCAGTAGCGACTGTGACCCCGAAAGGACACCCCTGGAAAACTGGTGAATATTCTACTGAGATCCTCCCCTGAGCCCTCCAGATACTGAATGCTTTATTAGCCCATTTCACAGATGAGATCGGTTGAGAGAGGCCAGAAACATGTCACAGCAAATCACAGCACGAAGACTCAAATCCAGACCTTCTGCCTCCAAAACCAGCAGCATCTCATTGGCGGTGCTGCCTTTCCAACAGTTAGTCCCCTGTCCAGGAAGCATTCCATCAGAGGTGAGAGGACAGTCTGAGAGGAAAGGTGGATAAGCCTCTTGAAACTACCAGTGTATAATTCTGCCTAATGACTGGGAATATATGATCAAACTGGAGAGAGAGAGAGAGAGAGAGAGAGAGAGAGAGAGAGAGAGAGAGAGAGAGAGAGAGAGAGGTCTATTTTATTAACAACATAACTCATAACCCATCTACTTTTCATTAGCTCCTTATCAAGAAAAGATAGAATGGTGGAGGGATAAAGTGGCCAAGGCGTGGATTCAGCATTCAATAATCCAAAACAAAGATAAATGTGAGAAGAGCGTAGAGCCCCGAGTGATCTTCTTACAGGCAAGAAGTGTGCTGCCAAGTCAGGGTGAGAGCCGTCTCCAGGATGACATCAGCTTGGAAAAGCAATGGAACCATGTGAGGCCGCGCAGAACTACAAAACCCCGGTGTGCCGAGAGTGAACCAGAGAGAACCTGACTTCGGCGGCTTTGCCCCATTTCCTGAGCTTATAAAGCAAAAGTCAAAAGCAAGCCTTTCTTCCACGCTTCTACTTCTGTGAGTCTGTCTGCATGACCCAGACCTCTGGGTGGCAGAGTTCCAGGCCCTCATTCTGCTATTTTGACAGTTGGTCATAGAGCCGTAAACATTTTCAAAGTGATGAGGTATTGACCAGCCGACTGTGCATGCTTCCAGGAATAGCCCTGAGGCTCTGAATAAGGCGTGTTGTGGATTCTGCTGCTCCTGCCTTTGGCTGGGATCACATGGGTTTTTATGAGCCTTCCCGTGAGTCATGAACATGCGACTCTTAAGCAGCCAAATTGGGCTTTTCATCCAGATTGATAAACCCTGTAAAAAGCTCTCCACTATAATTTCAGAAGATATCTTTGTAGAAGGCATTCGGGGACATGTGGTAAAAGTCGTCAGCATTGACATGGTTCCATAAACACACCCTTAGCATTTCCTGTATTACACATGCGTGGTTAACAGCAAAGAGGGTGGAAGTAACTAGAGAACAGAAATGCAGGTGATTAGGTAAAAAGCTGCCCCAGGAACTCCCCAGTCATTTCTCGATCACCTGTTATATGCCAGAAACTCTCGCTGGCTAACGGTATAGAAATGATAAACACACTCCCTTCTTCAAGAAGGCTCACACTTCATGTGAGAAATAAACACGTGCAAATCATTGCGATCCAGTCACTACTATGCAGAAGGGACATTGGGAACTCAGGGAAGCGTGGATTAGCTGGGAAGCGAAGGGTGGGCATCGCATTTGAAGGGGGTCTGGAAAGGCATACAGGAGTGTGTCGAACAGCAAAGTTAAGGTGGGATTTCAGACAGAGGAGTTCCACATACAAAGGCAAGGATCACGGAGAGGGAATCTTATGTGTGAAAATTGACATGTCATTTAACATACTCTAGTACCTAAATTTTGAGCAATTGCAATGAAAAAAATGAAATGCCTTCTGCAAATCACATACATTCTGATGTTAAAATTATCATCCTGAAATAGATCTAATGGAGCAGCATGGATCAGGGAAATAGGACCAGAGGTAGACTAAGACAAAAAAAAAAAAAAAAAAAAGATGATCTGAATTCAAATATTATGGCAAATGGTTCCAGTGATACTGGAATATGGGTTTCCCTTACATTCCGCCGTGAAATGAGTAGATGTTACTGTTAGAATCACAATATGTACTATTTGTAAATAAGTATGCTATTATGCTGCATATATATTTTTTACATTTTTATTTATTGATTTTAGAGAGGGAGCGTGAAAGAGAAACATCAGCCTCTTGCTCCATCCGTTCATGCATTCACTAGTTGCTTCTTTTATGTGCTCTGACCAGGGATCGAACCCACAACTTTGGCGTATCAAGACGATTATGCTGCATATATTAATTCTAAAATGCAAGTTCAGTTATTTTCAGCAAATCCTTTTGTTAAGCTTATAATGACCTCAAGTACACATGTCCTTCAAGTATTACTAAGGGGAGGTACAAGAAATAGGTAGAGTCCACTGATATTTGCCTAGTGGATAGAGTAGAGAGGCCTTACAGAATGGTATCTGCAAAAGATCGGGCACATAATAAGCTCTCAGTAAGTGGTAGCTCAATGGTGACAAAAGGCATCCTATATAATAAAATCTATAATAATAAAAGTGTAATATGCTAATTAGACCTGAAGACCTTCCAGACGACCTTCAGGATGAAGCCAGGGCTGCAAGGGAAGCCTGGGTCCTGGGTGTCTGCCAGCAGCCAGAGGGAAGCCGGGTCCTGGGTGCCAGGGGAAGCTGGTGCCAGCAGCTGGGGGAAGGAAGGCCTACTCTTGCACGAATTTCATGCATCGGGCCTCTAGTATGTCTATAAACAGCAATTAGAAAGGAATTATTTAAAAAGATGATGAACTCCCAATTGTAGGATGATGAGTGAGCAGGAAGTACTTTGTAGGGAGGAAGGAAGGCTATATCTTCTCTTTCCATGTCCAGATCCTTATGCACATGATGCAAAGGCTCCCGGGCCAGTCCTCTTGGTCTGGAATGAAGGGTCCGCTCTGTTACCCACGGGCCTGCACAGGTACGTCATGTTGATGTCAATCAAAGATGATTTAGTCTCTGGCCAGAGGTGATCCTGATACCTTCTTGGCAAATTTTTAATAAGGAAAGATTCTACCTAAAAGTCACATTAGAGACAGATGCAAGATTTTTCACTTAATCTTTACGCTTATTGGCCCTTAACTCGACTGTTTTCTTCTCTTATTCATTTGCCTACTTTCTCTTCTCTCTCCCTCTTTCTAGAGTTCTTTGTTCTCTCGTCATTTACTATAGGTGTTGAAATCTTTTCAAAAGTTACTATTAAATAAAAACAACGAGGAAATGTAAAATTGCTGCCACACTCAGGCTAGGAAATAACTGACAATTCTGACAATATCAAATAAAGATACGTATGTTGTACTATTACTATACATCACACCAGTAAACCACACAGCTGGCTATAAAATCACCCCTACTTGTGAAAGGTAAACATTATGGCCAAAAATGTTCCAAGAAGACATGGAAGTACTTTCATTCTTTAAAATTTCCATCTAGAGGATACACATAGAGTCAGTAGTATTTCACTTGTTCCAGATACTACATTATTCCACAGGTTACACCCTGCATTTAAACAAACCTCTAAGCTCTGTTTATTTCCCACGTGTGAACCATCAAAATAAAGTCTGGCCCGTTTGTGGTAGCTCAGTGGTTGAGCGTCGACCTACGAACCAGGAGGTCACAGTTCAAAACCCGGGCAGGGCACACAAACACTCCATCCATGCTTTTGTTCCGGCCCTCCGGTCCAGTTTAAGAACCCATTGTGGCCCTTGAGTCAAAAAGTTTGCCCACCCCTGGACTAGACAGTGGGTTTGAGTTCTGGGCCCGTGATGGCCATCTGGGCCCTGCAATGAAGGTCAGAGACCCGTACGTAAGTCTGAGCCCCGGATGGAGGTCTCGGTCCTGGGAGGGCTGATCGGGCCCTGGAGGGAAGTCTGGCCCTGGGGAAAGGTCTGGGGCCTGGGATGGACATCTGGGTTATGATATGGAGGTCTGGACTACAGATGGAGATTGGGTCCCCAGATACAAGACTGGATTCTGTGTTTGAGGTCTGGGACTCGGGATGCCATTCTGGGCCCCTCCATGAGGGTCTGGGACCCGGATGTAGGTCTGGGTCCTGGGAGAGAGGTCTGGGCACTAGAGGATTCTCTAGGCCCCGGGCAGAGGTTTTGGTTAGGGGCAAAACCTCTGGATCATGAAATGGTGGTCTGGACTACCCTGGATGTCTGGACTAGACACGGGGTTCCAGGTCTGGGCCCAGGGAGGGCCTTCTGGGCCCCGCCTAGAAGGTCTGGGACCCGGATGTAGGTTTGAGTCCCGGATGGAGGTCTGGGTTATGGGAGGGAGGTCTGGGCACTAGAGAGCTCTCTAGGCCCCGAGTGGAGATTTTGGTTCCAGGCAGCACTTCTGGATCATGAAATGGTGGTCTGGACTACCCTAGATGTCTGGACCCCTATAAAGAACTAGACACTGGGTTCCAGGTCTGGGCCCGGGGAGGGCCTTCTTGGCCCCGCCTAGAAGGTCTCGGACCCAGATGTAGGTCTAGGTCCTGGGAGGGAAGTCTGGGCACTAGAGGGCTGTTTGGGCACTGGGCGGAGGTTTGGGTCAGGGGCAGGAAATCTGGATCATGAAATGGTGGTGTGAACTACTGTGGATGTCTGGACTCCAATAAACAACTCGACACGGGGTTCGAGGTCTGGGCCCCGGAATGGCCTTCTGGGCCCCGCCTAGAAGGTCTGGGACCCGGATGTAAGTCTGAGCCCCAGATGGAGGTCTGGGTCCTGGGAGGGAGGTTTGGGCACTAGAGGGCTCTCTAGGCCCCGGGCGGAGGTTTGGGTCTGGGACTGGACCTCTGGATCATGAGAAGGTGGTCTGGACTACTGTGCATGTCTGGACCCTGATATAGGACTGGACACTGTGTTTGAAGTCTGAGCCCCAGGATGGCCTTCTGGGCCCCTCCATGAGGGTCTGGGACCCGGATGTCGGTCTGAGCCAGGGATGGGGATACGGGTCTTGGGGGGAGGTCTGGTTTGTGCTTGGACCTCTGGATCAAGGAATGGAGGTCTGAATTCCGGTGGAGGTCTGGGCCCCCAGGACTGCACTGGATGCTTTGTTAGAAGCTGGGCCCTGGGATGGCCTTCCTGGCCCTGGTTTGAATGTCTGGGACCCGGATGTCGGTCTGAGCCCCAGATGGAGGCATGGGTCGTGAACGGAGGTCTGGGCACTGGAGGACAGCCTGGGCCCCGGGTGTAGGTCTGGGTCAGGGGCTGGACCTCTCGGTCACGGAATGGCATTGTGAACTAAGGATACAGGTCTGTCCCCCAATACTGGCCTGTATTCTTGGTTCGAGGTCTGGGCCCCAGAATGGCCTTCTGGGAACTGGCATTAAGGTCTGGGACCCGGATGATGCCGTGCAGACATGCTCCCCCGAACAAGCTGGAATTACAGCTAAAATACAGAAAAACTTCTCGAAAAATCAACGGAAAACTCGCAGGAGAGAACCCTGATACCCGAGGACCGAAAGTGGAGACCACAGAGACTGGTAGGAGGGGCGGAACCGCGAAAAGTTTGGCCGGGGCCCACAGACAGCAACTGAAATCCCGGAGAGATCTCAGCCCTGGGGGGTTGCCACTGAGAACTCAGAGATCTAATCCCCGAACTGGGCTCCCCAGCAGCGAGTGCCACAACTGAGAAGGGTACCCACATCACATCTGGCTGTAAAAAACTGGGTGCTGTCTGCCAGGGAGGGACAGCTGAAAATTCAGGCACCCTCTTAAAGGGCCAACGCACAAAATTCCCTGTGCTCTGGCAGAGGGAGGGTGAAGTGGACTGGAGCTCTGAGAGCAGAAGCCAGATCTGGGGACTCGGGGGATAGAGCTCAGAAGGCAGACACCCCAAGTTTCCTGGGCTGAGTCATTTCCTCACAGACATCTTTCCCACGTAGACATTGGCCTTGCCTGCGGGGAAGACAGTTGACACACCCTATTGGAAAACGCTTTGCCTTGAAGCCATTTAAGAGATTAAAAATAACAATTAGGCTCCAGGCAGAAGCAACTGCCCCAACCTGTTGAAAAAACTCTTGCCACACCTGAGAACGATTGCTTGGGGGGCAATTCAAGTTGGAATCTATCAGTCTGCAGAGGCAGTCTCTGGAGCAGTGATGGTGAACCTTTTGAGCTCGGCGTGTCAGCATTTGGAAAAACCCTAACTTAACTCCGGTGCCGTGTCACATACAGAAATTTTTTGATATTTGCAACCATAGTAAAACAAAGATGTATATTTTTGATATGTATTTTATATATTTAAATGCCATTTCACAAAGAAAAATCAACCAAAAAAATGAGTTGTCATAGATTCGCCGTCACTGCTCTGGAGGCTTTGAGTCTTTGCTGATCTCATTAGTCAAAACAGCCTTTAACGTTGTCCTGTAGTAGAGATAGAGAGAGGTATAGAGCAGCCGTGGCCAACCTCTCGGACCTCACGGACCACCCGTTGGCTACTGCTGGTGTAGAGGATCTGGCCTCACCCTGCCAGTGTGGCTCAGTGGATGAGCGTCAACCCATGAACCAGAAGGTCACGGTTTGATTCCTGGTCAAGGGCGCATGCCCAGGATTCAGATTCAATCCCCAATAGGGAGTGTGTAGGAGGCAGCTGATCAATGATTACCTCCCATCATTGATGTTTCTCTCTCTCTCCATCTCCCTTCCTCTCTCTGAAATCAATATGCTATCCCCTCTGTTCATGTCTCTCCAACCTTCTGTCTGCTCCTTGAATGTGCCAAGCCAGGCTCTCAGTTTTGTAATCTGAAACCATCCTCTTTTACCATCCAGAACGCTTGTCACAATTCTTAGGCATGTGACGATTGATTCGTGTTTTTCTCCCCCACTGAACTATAAATTGCAGGAGTGTGGGGAAGGGGCTACAGGTCCCCAAAGAGATAAGAAAGAGAAATGTCAGCTGAAGTCAGATTGTGAAGAGCTGCTGAGGCGCCAGGCTGAGGACGTTGGAATGGTTCTGTATACTCTGGGGAGTCATTAATGGCTTTTGGGCAACAAAGCAAGGGGATCAGAGGTGTACTTTAGGGGTTGAGTCCAGTAGCAATCAGTAAGGTGGGCTGGAGAAAGGCAGACAGGGCCCTGCAGGAGGCTGTTGCTGGAGTTTAAGAAGGAAGTATGAGAGGTTGCCCAAGGGTAATGGGAAGGAGAAGGCGGAGTCAGGAGACTTGGCCAGATCCACAGGTGATCTTTGTTTGGATGTGGGAACCCAGGGACAGGGTGAGTCCAGAAAGATTCCAGGTTTCCCAAGGAGGGTGTCAGAGCTTAAGTGGCTAAATGAATAGAAATAAGAAGGTAAGAGGAGGCGGTCCCCTTGAGGATAAGATGATGGAGTCGGTTCTGGAATTGTTCAGCTGGAGGTCTGACTCGGGGTTGAACATATAGGACTGGAGTGCAGGAGAAAGGTCGTGGCCAGCGAAGAAGTGCGGGTACTGTGTGCCCTGAGACACTCACATATAAGGGGAGGGGAGGAGGAAGAGGAGGAAAAGGAGCTGGAAAGTGAAAGAGCTTCCGGAGAGAGAGAGCGTGGAATTAGGGAAGCCAAGGAGGGGAGAGTACAAGTGGGAGGCCGAGATCAACGATGCAAGAAGCGCCCTGCCCAGAGCTGGAAGAGGGTGAGGCCAGGGAAACGCCAAATGAAACCTGCAGTTACCAGAGGTCGGAGAGAGCCGGTTCAGTGAGCGTTTTGAGAGTAAAAGCCAAGCTGTGGGAATTTTATTCAGACTGCAGAGGTCATCAGGGCTTCTACTGCCCTCTGCTGCTGAACTTCGGTTAATTAACTTGGGCTAACGGCAATAGTTACTGACCGCCTGCCAGGAATCGGATGCTGTGTGCTGTTTTCGTTATTTCACTGCAGTCTGGGGAAGAAGGCATCTTCCCTCATTTTGGTATCTTAGTGTCCATCATTATATCATTTACAATTAAAAACAAAACTCGCCCTGGCCGGTTTGGCTCAGTGGATAGAGCGTCGGCCTGTGGACTGAAGGGTCCCAGGTTCGATTCCGGTCAAGGGCATGTACCTTGGTTGTGGGCACATCCCCAGTAGGGGGTGTGCAGGAGGCAGCTGAATTGATGTTTCTCTCTCATCAATGTTTCTGACTCTCTATCCCTCTCCCTTCCTCTCTGTAAAAAATCAATAAAATACATTTTTAAAAAACCCTCAGGGAAGTACTGTAACTTGTCCTAAGGACACAGTGAGGAAAGCCACATCCCCAGTGGGGGATGTGCAGGAGGCAGCTGGTCGATGTTTCTCTCTCATAGATGTTTCTGACTCTCTATCTCTCTCCCTTCCTCTCTGTAAAAAATCAATAAAATATATATTTTTTAAAAAATTTATTTTAGGAAGAATCCCAAGAATCAATTATGGGCTAAATTGTTTCAAATTATATGAAACAACTTTTTATATAATTTTTAGAGAAAATTCTTTTCCTAAGGTGACATTCCTTCATATATATTTCAGAAGTCACGTTCAGGAAATAGTGGTCACATAATTGAAATTAACTAATAGAATTTGAAAGGAAATAGACTCCAATTTAACTTCTATGGGATAGGAATTTTGACTCCTTTTAATGAAAACATTTGGAAAAGGTATCTCCTCAGAAGGAAGGTTTGAGCCACAGCAATGTATTTGTTTCTGTTACAGGAGCCAGCATCATACGAACTTTCAACTCCTTTCACTTAGTCCAGACTCAGCTGGGAGGCTGGATGGAGCATTAGAAAGCATTGTAGATGGGAAAAAATTTCAGGTCTACCTCTAATTAAATGCAAATCTGGATAATCAATTAGACCATCTAAAGATCAGTTTTTCCATCTGTAAAATGGGATTAAAGGTGGCTCGTGTACCTAATTTACATAGTTGTTTAAAGATAAAAGCAGGTAATGTAGATATAAAATTGATAGGAAATCTCAAAGCACTTCGCAAGCAGTGTCCTCATCATTGTCCCTTTCCTAAAAGATGCTTCTAATCCATCCCCATCCAAACAGAAGAACCGTCTTCAGGTAGTCATGTTGCTGGTGGGTTTTCTCTGTGCCATCATCTTATGGAAACACAGAGCTGAGTGGCTCTTGAAGAATTTCCCAGGCAAGGCTGTCCTTAAGCATCCTGGAAGGAAAATTGTCTCCACTCATCTTACAGAGCTCTAAAGTTTCAGGTGTCTGCCTCCTGGGAGCTTCTAGATGTTCCTGAGGCTTTGAACCCCCATTAAGCTTCTAGAATCGCTTATCTCCTGTAGATTTACGGGTATGATTTCCTCAGTCCTGAGCTGGAAACCTCCATTGGTATGTTTCCCAAAATAAAATTCAAGGAAACCAGTGCCAGGATTCGTTTTGGGAGTATCTTTCCAACCGGAAGTCTTCTGAAATCTGGAGTTTGGTTGGTGGCTCCTTTCAGAGGGTTGAGCTTAGACAGCTGTGGTTTCCCACTGTGCCCCCACCCTGGGTGAAGGGGGTGAAGGAGATGGTTGGAAATAGGTCTAGCTCCCAGCAAGCCAGTTGCCTTTTTTTAAAAATATATATTTTATTGATTTTTTACAGAGAGGAAGGGAGAGGGATAGAGAGTTAGAAACAATGATGAGAGAGAAACATCCATCAGCTGCCTCCTGCACACCTCCTACTGGGGATGTGCCCGCAACCAAGGTACATGCCCTTGACCTGAATCGAACCTTGTACCTTTCAGTCCGCAGGCCGACGCTCTATCCACTGAGCCAAACCAGTTAGGGCCCAGTTGCCTTTTTTAAAAAAATATATTTTTATTGATTTCAGAGAGGAAGGGAGAGGGAGTGAGCAACATCAGTGATGAGAGACAATCATTGATTGGCTGCCTCCTGCACGCCCCACACTGGGAATCAAGCCCACAACCCGGGCATGTGCCCTCACTGGGAATCGAATTGTCATCTCCTGGTTCATAGGTTGATGCTCAACCACTGAGCCACGCCAGCCAGGCAGCCAGTTGCCTTTTTACTGGCTGAACACTGAGGCTGCTGTCTCTCCTGCTGCTAGAAGCCAGGTCTCCAACCTGATGCTGAAGTGATAATGATTTCTGATGGGGGCTTCCCCAATCAGGACACCCCTTGAATGGCTCTGAGTGCAAATAGAGACACTTTGATGGTGAGTAGAGAAGGCAGGCAGACCACAAATAGCCACTGTGACATCCTTGGAGAAGTCCATAGAGTTAGGTCCCAGGTTCACATAGGAGGAGTACAGCGACAGAGGACAGTGGCAATGTTCGCCAACAAAAATAATAGTTACCAGCCCTAGCCTGTTTGGCTCAGTGGATAGAGCGTTGGCCTGTGGATCTAAGGGTCCCCGGTTCGATTCCGGTCAAAGGCATGTTACCTCGGCTACAGGCTCCTCTTTGGCCCAGGCCCTGGCTCATGCAGGAGGCAACCAATCGATGTGTTCCTCTCACATTGATGTTTCTCTCTGTCTTTCCCTCTCTCTTCCACTCTCTCTAAAAATAATAATAATAGTTACCACATATTTATTTATTCAACAATTCTTGTGTTCCAGGAACTTCACATCATCTTGTTTACTAGTAATCTTCATAACAGTTAAACCTACTAGGTAGATATTATGGTACCTCCTTTGCAGATAAGTAAACCGAGGCATACAGTCTCATTTATACAAAAATACTTGTTGCGCACCTATTACTTTTCAGGCACTAAGAATATAGCTCCCCCAGGAGCGATGCCCTACTACTCATTGTAGGCTGGCTCTCCAAGGCCCTACCACGGGGACATTTCTAGCTGATTTTTCTTTTCATTTATGGGCAAAAATATTTTCTCCGTTAGAGAAGATGTCAATTCTGGATAGATGAGATCATTTATAAGGAGACTAATAGAAGTAAGTCAATTCAATTAAAGGGACAGATTTCCTGTGCTTCCCAAAGCCTCTGGTCCCCCATGACACAGATCTTCCTCAAGGACTAAAGGAGGAAAAAGGGCTGGCTCCGTCCTGGGCTACGTCAGAGCCTCTGCAGGATCCACACGCGTCACTGTGCCATCAGCGGCCCACGCGTTACTCAGGCTGCAAGTATATTTTTCTGACCAAGTTACCAGGATTGTGTGTGGCATGTGCGTGTGTCAATTGGATTAGCGTGCAACTGCCGGCACCGATTCCTGCTGCTGGCAGGAAGCCGAGTTCTCTGCTCAAATGTCCTGCTCCCTGCTGACATCAAAGGGGTGACCAGCCCCCCAGCTCCAGCTGTTTACTACGTCAGACAGCTGTCATCTCCTCTCCAAGAGCGTTCTGTAGTGCCCCAGAGGCTCTGCTTCTCTGTATCCCACTTTCCTTTCGCCTTTTGACTCCAGGATTAATTTTAGGATTCAATTACGTGTGACTAACTCTTGCATTGAGACAGGGTAATTTCATATTTGTCCTTAGGAGGCAGGAAGGAAACTGCTGGTGCCATCATTTCCTATTCATAGCAAAGAGGTAGCCAGATGTTTGTGTGGTCAGGCTCCTGGTAGGAAAACGGCAGTCATTATCTTGCCTATTGCTTTTGTCATCTCTTCTGGATGCTTCTTGTTGTTGTCCTTTCTTCAGACTTTATCCACTTTTCTGGGTTCCCAACGAAGCCCAGTCATACCACCCTCAATCCCCAGTGATGGCTGGATATTCCTTGTTTGTCTAGAATTTGTCTGGGGTGTCCTACCACAGCCCTGGAATGTTCTACTTGCTTACCAAGCTCTTTTCTTTAGTTGTCCCAGTTTTTGATGTGCATATTATATCTCAAGTTAATCAAGTATTTTGGTGCATGGATGAATGGATTTACTGAACTCCTACTATCCAAGCATTTTTTAATGATCATTTTAAATTTTATTTATTTAAAAATTAAGACACAATTGACATACCTCTGCTATTCCACAACAAACAGGTGCCAGTGATAAAAAGGATATATGTATTTAACTGCTTTCAGGCCAAATTGAGCCTTGATGGATTGGGTTGCCAGATTTAGGCTTGATAACATAAGGGAAATTTTCTAGCCGATTTCCTGGCACAAAACAAAATTTAATACATTTTTTCCCTTCCTTCCTTGAAAGAAGTCATTCAGCCTGGACCATCTTAGAGAGTCTCCATTCTTAGATACCTGTCAGTCTGGACCCAGGATTGGAGGAATCAGAGCTCTGCTCAAAGACATTTCTACCTTCCCAAAGCAATCTCTGTGATAACAGAACCTGGAGCTAAAATGGCCCTTAGCGATAATCTCTATTGACGCATAGGTGTTTTTTTGTTTTGTTTTTATTGATTTTAGAGAGGAAGGGAGAGGCAATTTGAGAGGCTTTAAATAGATCAGTAAATTTAAAAATAGACAAGATGATGGTCATCGCTGTAAGACTCTAGCTGGGCTTTTCTTAGCACAGTCTCCAGTAAGCTGACTATACTGACCCATTGTGCAACTTCTCCCAAGAAATAATCCACTTTCCCTGAGCGGCCTGTGCCCTGACCTGGATCGAGAAAGGGTCCCGTTCTCCCTCCATCAGGTTTCTCCACTGGACTTCTTTACAAGGTGGTTGGCTCCCAAGAGGGTGAAAGCGGAAATTGGGAAGTCCCTTCTGCTGCCTCCTACTCATCCAAGCAAATCACGAGGCCAGCCCAGACTAAAAGAGGGAGAACGGACTCTGTCTCTTGGAGTGGTAAGTGCTTAGGGAGTTGAAAGGAAAAGCCAGCGGCCTTCTTTGCATCGATCTTCCACTCTCTTCCGAGTAGGTTAGTTCTGACTATTATATAAAGCATCGCCCACCATCTCTACAAAATGAAGTGCACTTGGAAGTACTTATTCAATGTCTGTCTACATTCTCCAATCACCTCCCACAGCAGCCTGTAATATCTATTAGAACAGGAACCTGTTTGTCATGTTCATTGCTAATCTATACTAATAAAAGGGTAATATGCTAATTAGACCAGACATCTTCCGGACATCCTTCTGGACAAAGCCACAGTGGTGGGGGCCGAGGCAGAGGCGGTTAGGGGTAATCAGGCAGGCAGGCAGAGGGGTTAGGGGCGATCAGGCAGGCAGGGGAGCAGTTAGGGGCATCAGGCAGGCAGGCAGGCAAGTAGTTAGAAGCCAGAGGTCCTGGATTGCGAGAGGGTGCAGGCTGGGCTGAGGGACAACCCCTCCCCCATGCACGAATTTCATGCACCGGGCCTCTAGTTATAAATATGGAGTGAATGGATGAATGAATGAATGAATGAGTAGGTGAGCATACTAGTCCAGGCATTCAGTACAAAGCAGTTATCACACCTGTAATAAGTATAGTTTTCCTTTCTTGATGATCAGAAGCATGGCATTTTGTCTGCTCTGGAAATATTGACATGCATCTCATGAAGATTGGAATTTGACAATCTCTAAGAGCACAGAAAAGTTTACAGTCTTTAAGAGTGCCTGACAGTTGTGACTTCTCCAGGAGAAAAAGGCAATGATTAAGTTGTCAGCAACTTTTGTTGAAGTTACTCTAACATTACTTGGTTTTTGGTGCCTGGAAAGCTTCAGCATTAGAACATCTTGCCATGTCCTAGCTGGTTTGGCTCGGAACGTCGGCCTGTGGACTGATGGGTCCTGGATTTGATTCCAGTTAAGGGCACATACCTTGGTTACAGGCTCAAGCCCCAGCCCTGGTTGGGGCATGTGCAGGAGGCATCCAACTGATGTTCCTCTCTCTGTCTCTCTCCCTTCCCTTCCCCTCTCTTTAAAAATCAATGGAAAAATATCCTCAGATAAGGATTAACAAAAATCTCTCTATATAAAAGCCTAAGCAACCGAATGACTGAACAGCTGATTGACCGCTTGCTATGATGCGCACTGACCACGAGGGGGCAGATGCTCAACGCAGGAGCTGCTCCCTGGTGGTCAGTGCGTTTCCACAGTGGGAGTACCGCTCGCTCAGCTGACGGTTGAGAGCCAGATGCTGGGCTCACAGCTAGCAAGCACTGCTGTGGCAGCGTGAGCCTCTCCCGCCTCCGCGGCAGCGTGACCTAGCGGTGGCGGCAGACACCAAGCCCGGGCTCAGGCTCCTCCCCGGCCACCTGCTGCTTCCAGCACTACTACATCCCCGGAGGGGTCCTGGATTGTGAGAGGGCACAGGCCAGGCTGAGGGGCCCCACCGGTACATGAATTCATGCACCAGGCCTCTAGTAATAAAATAATAATAATAATAATAATAATAATAATAATAATAATATCTTGCCTTTCTGATGTCTGTCTAAAAGTGGCTGTTTTGGAAACACATTGGAAAAATCCCTTCCCTCTACCCCCACTTCTCATTTTTGGTTCTGAATATTAACAGAAACCAGAAGGAGATTTTTAAGAGAACAGCAAAACCAAACATGGCTATGCAGGATTCATGAGAGTTCGTTTTAGAAACTCCTATTTCAAATGCTAAATTAACTGCAGATTTATGAGAGTGAAAGAGAAACTCCTTAGAACCAGAAAGAAAAAAAGGGTCAGACAAGGAAATCAATCAACGTGCATCTCTTTGGATGTTCTTTTCCACACAAACAGAACACGATGTGACGCACAGGGAAATGGGGACTTTCAGCAGAGTAGGGCTTGAAAAATCTGGTTTCGACCGATGAGTCATTTGATGCACAGATGCCAAATCTGAAGCCTCGCTGGTCACTGCCCGTGTCCTTGGCCTTCATCGGCATGAGCAGCTGGGCTGGGCCAGGTGATGACAAGCAGACATTGGATTGTCAGCCACCCCTCATTGTGTCTCCCATGCTCTTCCCCATATTAATTATGCTTAGGTGCCAAGAGTATTTGCAAGCATTTCTAAGAGTAAATGAATGGCCCTAACCGGTTTGGCTCAGTGGATAGAGCGTCGGCCTGCAGACTAAAGGGTCCCAGGTTCGATTCTGGTCAAGGGCATGTACCTTGGTTGCGGGCACATCCCCGGTAGGGGGTGTGCAGGAGGCAGCTGATCGATGTTTCTCTCTCATCGATGTTTCTAGCTCTCTATCCCTCTCCCTTCCTCTCTGTAAAAAATCAATAAAATATATTTTTAAAAAAGAGTAAATGAATGCCTGTTGAAAACAATTATTCATGGTGATTTTTACAAAACAGCATAGTGAATAAAAATTCAAGTTGCTTCAAATTTTTATTAAATATATACACGTTCATATGCATATATTATATATATACATATGTATATGTATATATATATATATATAGTGTGTGTGCGCACATAAGTGTGCTTGTATAAAACTTTTCTTTTTAAGCAGATTAAAAGATAGTCTTGAAATGTTAAAGGGCCTTCTTTAAGAAGAACAAAAACAGAGGAACACAGTTAAAAGCATAAATTGGCAATAAATACATAGCTATCAATAATCGCTTTAAATGTAGATGGCTTAATGCTCCAATCAAAAGATGGTATGGTGTACACCTGTTGGGATTTTGTGGTTATCCAGAAGTTGCTGCTTTTGTTGCTTTGACGTCTTCCTCTGGCATTCTTCTTTTCGGTCCAAATGGCATTTACTTTTGAACTAGACCTTAACCCATGTTTATATGCATTCCCTGTGGGCACTCCTAAGCCAAGTGTAGAGTTTTATACATGCACCCAGAACCAGGAATGGGGTTGAGGGGCAAAGAAGCAGCTTGTGCGGCGGGTTTTACACAGATCAACCGCCAGGAGGCGCTCTATGGGATATGCCTTCTGGGAATGGAGAGATTCTCCGCATTAGCAATCCCACGTGAGTCCATGACTGAGGTCTCCATCCAGTATGGTCTAGGGCTACATTTTTGTCATAAAGACCTGCCACTGACTTCCTGCATGTCCAGCTAATATCTTCTCAGCACCCCTTAATTATACAGACCAGATGCTTTATGACTAGAAATAAACACACAAAAAAGAAAAAAGCATTCAAGACAAATTGCCTGTGACGAAAGGAGAGTCATAAATGGAAAGAAACAAACAAATTAAGTCGTCTAGTCACTGTCGCACTTCACTGGCCACCGTCCGTCTTCTCCATTCAATTAGTTTTAGTACTGAGTGTAATGGGAAACATTTTAAAAAACTTAAATTTATGTAAGCCAATGTCCGTCTTTCTTTTGTTTTCTTTTCCTTTTTCTTCCTTTTTGGATAAGCAAGCAAAGGAAGCATCAATGCAAATTCCAAATCTTTGAGTGGAAAAATTAATCAACTAGAGACCATGGTCCAGAAAATCCTTTGGTAGTACTCCTTTTATAAATTTAATTTTTAACCCAGTTTAAAAAATGATAAAGAAATTACAAGGATGGCTCAAGACCCCACTCACTACCTTCCACCTGCCCAGAGATAATTATGTTTTCCTATTCGTGTGTTTTCTTCCAGACTTTTCTCTAATTATTTATGCAGGTGATGATACTCCATCTGAAGGGCATGTTTCCCTTACACCTTTCTGAAAAGCCAGGCTTAAGTCAAGACGTATGAAATACTAGGAAGATTTATTAACCACTGTCATCCCAATAAATTTAATTTGGGGAAAAAGATATTATAAGGTTTTTTAAAAATATATTTTTGTTGATTTCAGAGAGGAAGGGAGAGGGAGTAAGAGATGGAAACATCAATGATGAGAATCATTGATCAGCTGTGTCCTGCACACCCCACACTGGGGACCGAGCCCACAACAGGGGCATGTGCCCTGGCTGGGAATTGAACCATGACCTCCTGGTTCATAGGTCGAGCTCAACCACTGAGCCACGCCAGCCGGACAAGGTATTGTAAGTTTTAAATTAAAAAAAAAAAAGATACTGGAAAAAGCATTGGACTAGGACTTGGCAGGCCTGGATTTGAATCTCAATTCTGTTCCCTGTTTTGTGGCTGACTTTGGACAAGCCACAGAAATGCTCTGCAAATCGGGTTAGCCAAACCTACTTCAGACATTTATTCAACCATTCATTCTATAAATATTGACAGAATTTCTTTTAAGTGCCAGGCACCTGGGCAATGTCTTAGTCTAACGTGGCTGGCAAAAAAGTTAAGAAACATTTGCAATACAGTACGATAAGGAGCCTATCACAGAGGTACCAGGCTCTCTTGGGATCATAGCACCCAGCAGTTAGGGCAGTCTTCCTAAAGGGCAAGTACCTGAGCTGAAATCTGCATAATAAGATGGAATTAGTCAGGCAAAGAGGAGTTTGGCATGTGTGTCAATGTGTGGGGGTTTGGGAGGCAGGAGTAGTTTTCCAGGCAGAGACCATTACGTCCAAAGAGAATAAGATACGTTTTAGGTCATTATGACTTTTAATTTTAATAAGCTAAACTATGGCTGAAACAGAGAAAATGAAGGGGGCAAAACTAGAGATGAGGTGGGATATATGGCAGGAATCAGGAACCCTGAATATTCTATCAGAGCCAAGTTCCCAAAGCACTCCTGGAATTAACCACCTGGTTGGCCTAGTTGGTCCTCTAGGGGGCGGTGTTGCCTAATGCCAAACACCAGTCTGAACATCTCAGATCTGAAAAAGCACACGTGATGGAAGAGGAGGCGGTTAGCTAGACTAAGAGGAAAAGTGTTCCAACCTGAGGAAGTTGCATGTGTAGAGACTAGAAGGCAGAGACAGGGGAAGAGACAGAGAATGAGAGTGAGAGAAAATGAGAATAACTCCTGAAACCAGAAATGAATTCAATACGTCTGGGGCATAGAGACGGATGACGAGATGATAGAGAAGGGATGGGTGAAACCGGTGCATGAAGAACCTTATGAGTCATAGAATGTTGAGGGCTTATTCTCTGGACTATGAAGGAGTTTGTGTGTTTTTAAGCAGGGAAGTGATATGCTTAGATTTACATGTTAGAAGAAACACTGGGTAAAATACAGAGAATTGATTGGAATGGGGATAGTGATAGTTGAGGACAATCAAGGAGCTGTTGCAAGTCATCCAGGTGAGAGCGAAAGGTGACCTGCTTAGGTAAGGATGACTTGCTATTTCTTTTCATGGCATTTAAGAAATCATAATACCACCAGGCTCAGTTGGTTGAGTGGCGCCCCATGCACCAAGAGGTGGCTGACTCAATTCCTGGTCAGGGCACATACCCAGGTTGTGGACTCAATCCCCGGTAGGGGGTGTGCCGAGGCAATCAATGCTTCTCTTTCATCGATGTTCCTATCTCTCTCTGCCTCCCTGTTCCTCTCTCTCTAGAATCAATACAAACATTTTTTTTTAAAAAGAAATCACAAAACCTAATGTTGATAATGGTACAGGAAACAAGTATTCTCTAATGCTGCTTTTCAGATAGTTAATTGATGCAATTTTTTGGAAAGCAATTGGGGAATATGTAACGGGGGTTTAAAAATGAATATAAACTTTGGCTCAGTAATTCCACTTCAAGGATTTATCCTAAATAAACGTGCAGTTCATCTCAATATTAATTACAAGAGGAACATGTTAAAAACAACCAAAATTTCCAACATTGACATCAATCAAATATACATACACACATATTTGTAGGTGCTGTAAAAGAGTAATTTCTTCTTTATCCTTTGACCTTTTAAATATTTCTATAATTAAGATGGATTGCTTTGTAAACATAAACAATGAAACATGTTTAGAATTTATAAAAACATTTATAGCCCTGACCAGTTTGGCTCAGTGGATGGAGCGTCCGCCTGAAGACTGAAGGGTCCCAGGTTCGATTCCGGTCAAGGGCATGTACCTTGGTTGCGCGCACATCCCCAGTGGGGGGTGTTCAGGAGGCAGCTGATCGATGGTTCTCTCTTATCGATGTTTCTAGCTCTCTATCCCTCTCTCTTCCTCTCTGTTAAAGATAAATAAAATAAATTAAAAAAAATAAAATAAAAACATTTACAAAAATTTACAGAGAACACAAGGTGTAAATGTGGCAGGACAGTAAGAAGCTAGCTAGGAGAATTCCTAGGCAAGTGGAATGGGGAAACTGAAACAAGAAAATTAAAGGCCAAACAATTTGAACAACTTGTAGCCAGCTAGTGAATTGCAAGACCTTATCTCCCCAAACTAAGGCAACAAGTCGGAGTGTCTCTCTCACATTGATGTTTCTCTCACTTTCTTTCTACCCCCCTTCTCAACCCCCACCCCCCTCACTTCCACTCTCTCTCTGAAAAGCAATGGAAAAAAATATCCTCTGGTGATGATTCACAAAAAAATAGTAAATAAATAAAATATCACCAAAGCTGTGCTCAGAGGCAAGTAAATAGCCTTAAATACTTTTATTATTAAACAACAAAATAAACTCAAATTAAGTTATTCAATTTAAGAAATTAGTTATTTGACCTAGACAAATCCAAACAAAGGTTAATTAATTTCTAGTCAGAAAAACTGTAAATGGTTCAAGGACTGTTTCTTTGTTGGAGAAAAATAGCAAAGACAACAGTTACAACAAAAACCTCTAATAAGTATAATTATTGAGGGAAAGGAAAGGAAAATAAACACAAAGCATTAAAAGGAAGGAATATAAGAACAGATAAATGTAAAAACTTTGATAGAATGTTTTCTTGTAAATTATCAATATTTATAATGTAAATTATTGATATTTATCTAAGATGTTGAAAGTTGAACACACTGTCGCTTTAAAAATTGGATACTTTTCAAAGAATTATCTTCAAAAAAGGAAGGGTTCATAATCAGATAGGTATTACCAATTCCATGCTATGTGAATTATATCAAAAAACATAAAAGGGTAAACACTTCTCAAGCCATTTTGTAAAGTCAGCATTACCTTAATATCAAGGTCTGACCAAGATAACAACCAAAAATAATTATTTATATATTTATGCCAATTTATACATGAATAAATGTACAAAAATTCCAAATAAAATACTAACTAATCAAACTCAACCACATATTTTAGAAAGCTATTTTAATTTTTTTATAAACCTATGCTATAATACTTTTCAAAAAGGAAAAAAAAAAGAGCAGTTCAATATACATGAAAATGGCATTTAGTAATGTTTAAAACCTAATGCTGGCTTTAAAAATTTCTTGGTAGCCATGGCCTGTGTGGTTGGGTGTGGTCCTGTGCACCAAAAGCTTCCTGGTTCAAGGAGGCTCCATCCCTGGTAGGTGTTCCTCTTTCTCTCTTTCTCCCTTGCTTTCTCTCTAAAAATCAATTAAAAATTTTTCTTTATTATTGACAGTATTACAGATGTCTCCTAACCTACCCCCCCACCTTTTACCCTCCTCCTCCAGGCCCTGCCACACCCCAGGCCTGCACCATTGGTTATGCATATTATGTATGTAAATTCTGTGTCATAGGCTATGCATATCTATAATAATAAAAGCGTGATATGCTAATTAGACAGGATGGCTGAACAGCAGAACGATAGTCTGGATGACCTTCTGGACGAAGCGGGGGCTGCGAGGGCCTAGGCCAGTGGTTGGCAAACTCATTAGTCAACAGAGCCAAATATCAACAGTACAACGATTAAAATTTCTTTTGAGAGCCAAATTTTTTAAACTTAAACTATATAGGTAGGTACATTGTTATTAACTTAATTAGGGTACTCCTAAGGCTTAGGAAGAGCCGCACTCAAGGGGCCAAAGAGCCGCATGTGGCTCGCACGCCCGTTTGCCAACCACGGGCCTAGGCAGTCACCGTGGCTGCCAGGGCCGAGTCCCTTGCACAGATTTAGTGCACCGGGCCTCTAGTATGCATATAAATACTTTGGTTAATCTCTTCCCATCCCAGCCTTCTCCCCTCTGAGATCTGTCAGTCTGTTCCATGCCTCCATACCTCTGGATCTATTTTATTTATCAGTTTATTATGTTCATTAGATTCCACCTCTAAGTGAGATCATCTGATATTTGTCTTTCTCTGGCTGGCTTATTTCACTCAGCATGGTATTCTCCAGGTCCATCAGTGCTGTTGCAAAGAGTAAGACAGCCTTCTTTTTCACAGCTGCATAGTATTCCATTTTGTAATGTACCACTTTTTTATCCACTCATCTACTGATGGGCACTTGGGCTGTTTCCATAGCTATTGTAAATACTGCTGCCATGAACATAGGGGTGCATAAATTATTTCTGATTGGTGTTTCGGGATTCTTAGGATATATTCCTAGAAGTGAGATCGCTAGGTGAAACAGTAGTTTCATTTTCATTGAGTAAATTCCATACTGTTTTCCATAATGGCTGTACCAATGTGCATTCCCATCAACAGTGTACTAATGTTCCCTTTTCTCCACATCCTCACCAGCACTTGTTGACTTATTGATGGTAGCCATTCTGGCAGCTGTGCAGTTTTAATTTGCACCTCATTGATGATTAGTGATGTTGAACATTTTTTCATGTCTATTGGCCAACTGTATGTCCTCTTTGGAGACATACCAATTTAGGTCCTGTGTACGTTTTTTAATTGGGTTATATATCTCCCTTTTGTTGAATTGTATGAATTCTTTATATATTTTGGATATTAACCCCTTTTCAAATGTCATTGGCATATATGCTCTCCCATACTGTGGTGGGTTCTCTTTACATTTTGATAGTTTCGTTTGCTGTGCCGAAGCGTTTCAGTTTGATGTATCTCTGTTTGTTTAGTTTTCGTTTCTCTTGCCCTCGGAGACGTACAGCTGAAAATTTTGCTACGTGAAATGTCTGAGATTTCACTGCCTCTTTTCTTCTAGGATTTTTATGGCTTGCAACTTACATTTAATTCTTTTATCCATTTGGAGTTTATTCTTGTGCATCGTGTAAGTTGGTGATCTAAGCTTCATTTTTTTTTATGTACCTGTCCAATTTTCCCAACACCATTTGTTGAAGAGACTATCTTTACTCCCTTTTATTCTCTTGCCTCCTTTGTACTATATTCACCTTGAAGGCTTATAATTTGAGAGCTATTTAGAAAACAACTGTTAGGATTTGATCCAAGGTATGTATTTTTTTCATGAGGATTGGGCAGACAGGGCTTAACAGAATTAAGCTTGACTTTCAAAATTTGGAAAAGAGCAAAGGTAATGACCTTCATACTGTAACGAGTCAATTCATATACCATCAAGATATCTTCATTTACCCAGCTTGTCCAGGACTAAGCTTTTGAAGATCTGAAACATTCTGTAAGAAACAGCAATTGTCTTATTATTTATGAAAATGGTCAGAATTAAGGTATGTTAACCTACAGACGAAGGGTACAGTTACCTAAACCCTCTTACTATACGAAGAACAAAGCTAACAATAACCTATATTTAGGCATGTTTGACTAGAAAACAGGGAAGCTCATTCTTGGTAGTGTGAGTCTTGTTTAATAAAAGCAGAATTACTCGAGTCAAGTCATGCCATTCCAGTTCTCATTTAACAGTCAGCATCAAGCCACTTCCTTCCTCATCCCTAATCAGAGCTACGGCTAATGGAGTACTAAACCAAGACCATCAAAAAAACAAGGTGTAATTTGCCTTGTTCTTATAGGAAGTCATTAGCGCAATCATTTGATGAATTTAATTAACTCAACAAAATTCTCAGTGGGAAAGGTAGAGGTCCATATCAAAGGACCACTCTCTAACCCTTCCACTCTCTAACTTCTCACCATGAAAAATTTTCATCACTTGTTTGAAGGACATTAAAAAAAAAAGTCCTCCTTTTAAGGTACAGAAGATAAAACTCAACTGTAATTGCATTTGCAAAGTTAAAGCTACAGTTCAACCAAATAATGTTCCTGAGAATTGCTAATCTAAAAGATAACTTTAAAAGGGGAGGAAAGGAGTAACAATGCCTATCAGCAGTGGATAAATCCTATATTCATACTATGAAAGGCTCCTTAATAAGAGACTATGCATATACTCAACAAGTATCAAAAAATTGAATAAGTCAGTCACAAAAGAGTACATACATGATTTTATTTATGTGAACTTAAAGAACAAGCAACACTATCTGTAGTGATACAAATCAGAACAATAGTTATGTGGGGAGGGATTAACTAGAGAGGGCATGAGATAATTTTCTGGAGTACTGGAAGTTTTGTATCTTTATTGGGATTGTGGTCACCAAACCTCAAATGATACATCTAAAATCTGTGCATTTTATTGAATGAAAATTATAACTCAGTTTTTAAAAAGTACTATTTATCTAACAAGATCCTAAAGTTAAGTATAATGTACTACCTTAGAAAGAATCTAATGAATCTTACTATTATTAAAAACCAACACAAACAGACAAAAAATGGTTGCCAGAGGGGAATGGAGGAGGGATGAGGGCAAAGTGGTTAAAGGAGGTCAAATATATGGTAACAGAAGGAAATTAGACTTCCAATGGTGAGCACGCAATAGTACACAGATGTCAAATTATACTCTTGTACACCTGGAAATTATATGATGTTATTAACCAAGGTTATCCCAATAAATTAAAAACAAAAAAAACCAACAGAGGCAATTCAGAAAGCAGATATGAAACTTTAATTCACTGTGGGCATTTCTTTAGCCATTCTCTATATTATATATTTTTCTTATGTCTTCACAAGATACATCTTTTATAAGACAGTTTTTCTACCAAATACTGTGTACCATCACTATTCCATTTAACTAGTTAAGAGTGTATTATAAATATTATGAGCCATTGATTAAATATAAATACAGAAGTCGATACATGTTAGAAAGTTTAAATAATAAAAAAAAAAAGCTTAAGAAAGGCTAAATACAAGGTAAAGTTACATCTTCTATACTCTACATATAACATCACATGACAACCAATTACATAAAATCACAACTGCTTTCAGATGATAGTACATTCAGATTTCTAACATCCAATTATTTTCACTTCAACCATCTGAATTCCACACTGCACTTTTATGCTGGAGTAGACTGGCTTTTGGACTGCAGACAAGATTCGTATGTAATAATATTTATTATGTTGCCTGGCCAGGTGGCTCAGTTGGTTGGAGCGTTGTCCCAAGCACCGAAAGGTTGTGGGCTGGATTCCCAGTCAGGGCATATACCTAGGTTGCGGATTGGATCCCTGGTTGGGGCACGTACGGGAGGCAACTGATCGATGTCGATGTTTCTCTCTCCCTCATTCTCTAAAATCAATAAACATATCCTTGGGTAAGGATTTAAAAAAAAATTACTATGTTGATCATGACCACAGTAAACTAAATTTATATATACTATACTATATAGAAATGTGACTTTAAATTTAAAGTATATAATAATATGGAACTCTTCAAGAGAAATTCAAATAGTAGACTGAGAATGGGTTTTAATTGCTACTGCAGTCTACATATATTTCGTTAAAAGAATAAGTCTCTGTCAAAACATTTAGAAATAAATATATAGTACAGCCTTTTCCTCTTCGAAAATGCTGCCTGGAGAAAAGTTCCAAGCTGAGGAAGGAAAAAAAGAAAACTACAAACAAAAAACAAGGGGAAAAAGACTTCAGAAAACAAACACTATATGATGTCTGGGCTGCAATCTTCCTGAATCTATTTTTCGACTGGAACAAGTTTTGCAGTCAGTTCTACGTTGCTTGAGTGTCCACAGTCCATGCGGAGTCCTTGAACATCTAGTTCACATTTTACAGAAAGCTGAAAGGACGCCTAAACACCCCTCAGCTAACGACACAAGGGAAAGCTGATCATGTTTTGTATTAAAGTCTATATGAATACCAAACACAGTCACAGCCACTCTGAACAGTGCTGCTAGAATAAGAAAATGTATGTACAGCTGTACACAGATCACCAGGAAACACAGGAACAAAATGCCATTTGCTGTGTATCAAACAAGCTCCCCAGAAGCTAATTTGCAATGTTTATTTTCATTTACTTTGATACAGCATTAGAAGGGACTGCATATAAGTACAAGGACTGCTGCAAGTAACACTTGATGCTAAGTGTTCTATTAAGCATCAGGCATGCAAAATAATTACCTTTTAAAATTTCTCATTTATATATCGCAACGCTCCTACTTGTAAGCTACAATATGTTTAAAGCATTTAGTGATTTTTAAACCAAATATTTTAATTGACCTATGCCTAAGTGGGGAAGGACAAAAACTTTCCTCCTGTCTCAACTTACTCCCCAAATTGGTATTTAAACTTATTTTATGTCATCCTTAAAATTCCAAGTGATGAAAATCCTTATCACTATGAAATTAGAAGTGTGATTTACCAGCAGCACTCTATCACCCAGACACTTACAGCATGCCGAGCCTCTGGGAATTACACGATATAAGTGACATGCTGGCTATACGTGACAACCGCTGAACATATTAGTCTCTTCTTTTTTTCCTGGATCTTTTATTTCCAACTAAGTAAAGCTTTTCATTAATACAAACTAAAACAATTATTTTTTCTTTATTTACCATCAATATAAGAGTAGATAAAACTAAAAACCTTTATTGTCTTCAAGTGCGTGGCAAAATAGAATGTTTCAATAACATTAGGTAATTAGGTAGGGAAGTGACTAGTTTGTTTTCCCATTTCAAAAGCATTCCAAATAATCACAAACACAATTTCAGATTGCTCGGTTCTCGGTCATTTATGGCTTAAAATACTGCATTTGGAAACCACCTCAGGATAAAATAAGTTTATACGAATAATGCATAGATTGTATATCTAGGAAATCATGCAATAAATGTTCTCATGTACACTGTAATATGTGACAAAAGGAGCCTGCAGATGTGAACAGTGCGGTTTCTTTTACCAAGAAAATACGCCCAGCAAGATCCTGGCTTTTGACCTGTTCAAGATCCTACTTGCTAGGTCATCCTAATTTTCTGACTGATACAAGAAGCCAATGTCACAAGAAATCTGCAATAAGAAACTGACTTGCCTCAAGTGCAGGAACTGTGAGGTCTGAGCCAGGCAGAACGACACTCGCATTATCCTGCCACCCTACTGCCAAGGCCGTTGGAGTTCTTGACTAGCTAGAGGATCAAATGGGTAAATGCTTAGAATAACCCTCTAGAAATATTTATTACTTTAGTATCTTTTTAAAACCTATTTGTCCTTTACATCTATTTCATTTGAAAATTGCCAGGGTGAGATCTCACTATTCCTGGTTTTGATATGCCCCCACCACATGAGAATTGAACTGAACTACAATGATTGTAATGTCATCTCTGTACATCCGAGCGAGCTCTTCAGGAAGACTCAGCATTTTGGAGAGCCGCTCATGATCCACAGTCCCGAACTCGTTGTTGCCCACCGCATGGCGAATAAGGTGGGTTGCTGCATTCTGATCCTCAAATACCGAGGACATCTTGGCTCTCCTTTCTGTTAACAGGCCATGCATCTGTCCCAGAGTCACCTTGTAGCCACCAACAGCTATGGGCTGTTGGTGGTGCATGCCAGTTAGGTACTCGCCCACAATCCTAACCACATCCTGCCTATGCATGGTCTCCCACAACCCGTCAGTAGCCAGTATCAGAAACTTATCCTGTGGTCTTAATCGGTGGTAGATTACCTCTGGCTCAGCAGTGAGATAAGGAGGTGTGTAATAATTAGGAGGGATGAACTTGGTATATTCGTTGTCATTCAACTGGTCTGGGCCAGATTCTATCACTCTCTTCTGAAGGTCAATGCTCCATTTGAACTTTACATCTCCAAAAGCCCTGAAGGGCATCAGCAAGCCAAGGAGCCGATCCTGTTTCACCACACTCTTGGCCTCATTCTTTGGATGTTCCAATTTTAGCCTCTCCAGTTCACTTTCATTCTGAGCATTGTGGTCATTAGAGAGAGTGACTGCTGACCAAGACCCGTCCTCTTCCTGCACACCCAGCATGGCTCTGCTATCACCAGTATTGGCCACATGAAGGTTGACACCATCTACATGGGCCACACAAGCAGTAGCCCCAGAAAATGCCACTCGAAGCACCAGGTAGTTGAGGAAGGAATTGGGATCACCAACTTGGGCCTCCAAGGAGATGTCATTATCAAGTCTCTTGAAAGCATTAATCAAAGCCTCCTTAACATCAATATCATCTGACTCCCCAGTGTTGAGGTCTATAAGTTCTTGCCAGTAAGTCCTCAAGCTGTTGAAGTACAATTTGGATGCCTCCTTACTGAAGTAATCGTTGGGATGCTTGTGCCATTGGAGAATGGGTAGCAGTGCCCGGCCACTCTCCACTGCATTTTCAATCTCTAGCAAAGTCTCGTGGGGTAACAAAGAGACAGCAATGTAATAAAAGAGTCTTTCACTGACTGCTTGGGAACAAGCACAGCCTGCATGGCCATCAAACACCCCCAAAAGCATCCCTCTGGTCTGCAAGCAGGTTGCTGCACTTCTCCGGTCCTCAATGGGTGCATTTGCAGGTAGCTGATTGCTGTCAAATCCAAGGACAGAGCTGACATTTTTGCCATCAAATTCTGGCACTTTGAAACTGTATTCATTCGCTTTCAGGATGCTGTTGACTTGTGGAGGTGTGAGGTAAAATTTCTGTGGTGTGGAAGCGTACCTCCTTCCTTGGGTGTATTGCCACCAGTTCTCCTTTGACCTGCAAAAGGTAGCATACGCCGGGTGGGGTGTATACCTCAGGTGACTCTGAGGAATGTAAGAAGATGAGCAGCAGAGATGTCTGTGGTGGCAGTAACATGCAGTGCCATAGAGTCTGCTCAGTTCACAGTTACGAATCAGAGGGAAAAACAGTTGAGTTGGTGCTGGCATGGCATCAGAGAACAGTGGCAGGCTGGAACTTCTGACTGGGATTCCTACAACACAAATTACACAGGTACACACAAAGAAAAAGTTATACTTCAGATGACTTAGTCTATCTTTGCTAGGAGACACTGTATTCTATACCTACATCATGTACTATTTCTACAGGGCATATTCTGCTGAGCACAACTCCCAATCATTTATGGAGCCAGGATTGAACGTCCAGCTTTACTTTTCTCTTTTCATCGTATTTCTTTGTGTAGCACAAACTGTGCACAATGTATAATAGCTTTAGCTGGGCAGAGCTGAGGAGATGAGTGTTATATAACATTATGCAGTGGAAGTCTATCTGGCCAATCACCCTTCTCCCTCTCTACCTCTAAAAAAGGCTTTGGATCTTCCATATTGCTTAGGGACTTACCCCATTTATGAACATCCTATTTCTAGAGCTGTGGTTGTCAGCATTTGATTACACGTGGCTATCACCAAAAAAGTATTAGGATGCATCACCAAAATAAGGGTATGCATACACTACTTTTAAGTTACACAAATATACTACTGTATTAATATAATGTTCGTTATAACATATACAAAAACATTTACATAACGAATAAAGAGAAATGCCAATATTCCCTTCCTACACCCGTGAGTGGTCTTGCAAACGATGCTTTCTAGACCACTGCACCAATTTGGTGAGTTTAGGGATACAGGTCTTCCACCAACTTGCCAAATTAATCTTGTAAAAGCTGCCTCACCTCTTTGGGCCTCACTTTCCTAAGATGTAATTGAACACATCGGAACAGAGATTACCTAAGGCCTCTTCTAGGAATCTATGTCTTTATAACTGTTTGCTGAAGTGAGGCTTTGAAAGCAAATGCAGGTCTCATTCATTCATTAATTTTACTCTGTCCTTCATAAAAAAAAGTTCAAGTATTTTAGTAGCTCCAAAACTGTTAGTAACATAAACAGTCTCAGTTCTGGAATTTAATATACTTGGTAGCACTTTCTTCTGTTTATCAGCCATAAGGGAAAGCTATAGAAATTTTATTTTCATCAATTACGGATCCCAAGTAGAATTCACCACTAGAAAAATATTTTCTCTTATGTTAAAAGATAAAAGTATGTATTTGTCTTTGGGAAGCAATAAAGAATAGTAGAATAATACCCAAATAGTCTAAGGTTTAGATTTTTAAAAAGGTACAGAATTATAATCTAAATTATATCACTCAGTATATGACACTGGAAAGATTTTGTTGGGCATTTATCTAGAAAATTTAATGACTGTTCACCAGTAACCCAGATAACTTATGCAAGAAAAAAAATCTTTATTCTTCTTCAATAATATTTCCCCTAGATTCTTAAGGTATTGCCTCAAAGTATTCATTTGGCCTATAAAAAAATAGGCTTTACAAACACTTTATATAAGGAAATAAATACAGTAAACAAAAAGAAATAAGGAAAATAAAATCAACTGAATTTTTTATCAACTACTCCTTCAGAAAGTTAAACCGACTAAGGAACAAAAAATTTACAGATATCAGAGTGTTAGCTATATATTACATTATTGTTGAGTACCTTCTTTTGAAGAGTAATTAGAGAAAAAGTGATAAGTAGGGGAGCAGAGAAACCAAACACTGAATAGCTGATCTTTGTTTGCTTCTGTAATAAACATGGCATCAGCCAGGCGTACAGAACCCCCTTTGCAAGTGATAGGAAGTACCATTATTTTAACTGCACTTATTTAAGAAGGGATTTGTTTCAAAATTGAAGGCAAGATTAAGCAATAAAAGGTAATGATTAGAATTTTTAAAATAAGATCAATAACTAAAAAGCATTCTGAAATGCAGTAATATAAAATAGAAATTCCAGAAGAGGAGCAATCTATCAAGACTAACTACTTAAATAATAGTACTTCAAACTGAATATCTGAAGGCCACATGACACTGGTTTCCAAACATAAACCAAATCTCTTGTTATTTGCACTCAGAAAGCACATAAATTAATTTCATGCTCTGTATAAAGATTTTCTAGTATTAAAAATGTAAACATGGCTCAGTGGTTAAGCCTCGGCCTATGAACCAGGAGGTCACGGTTCAATTCCCAGTCAGGGCACAAGCCCAGGTTATGGGCTTCCCAGTGTGGGACATGCAGGAGGCAGCCCATCAATAATTATCTCTCACTATTTATATTAATGTTGCTCTCTCTCTCCCCCTCCCTTTCTGAAATCAATATATATATATAAAAGTGTAAACAGGTGGCAATTTTAATGAAAAGAAAGTTTCTCCATAACTTTATATGTTTGTATTTGTGCTTACTTTAAAACTTAATCCTACAGAGAAGAAAATACTAGTATGTTTCTGATGAAATGTAGATTGAATCAAAGTAGTGTGTGTGTGTTTGGAAAAAGGGGTTTGATAGATATATAACAGGATTTTTATTATACAGGGTGGGACAAAAGTAGGTCTATAATAGGTTGTATGGGAAATACAATAATTAGTAAATAATAATACAAGAATAAACTTTCGCATATTCACAACTGTAAACCTACTTTTACTCCCACCCTGTATGTCTAATCAAGAAAATAAGTCCAGGAAACCTGCACTCTCTTTGTTTTGAAAAATTTTATGCTTCTGTAGTTGATTGCAAAATGAATGAAATATTGTGGCACAAGAAGTAATGAGTCATGCAGGAAATGCTTGGACTAATACAGTGCATTCAAACAGCAAGCACTGAAATGTCCAAATAATATACTACATTTTTCCTTCAAATCAAAGGTTCTTGAGATTGAAAACAAAAAAGCAGAGCTAATTTTATCAACTGCATTTTTCACTTATCCAGTTTAGCATATTAACTGAAATTGTATCTCAATCCCTCAACTCCCAGCATGCCTTCAAAAGACACATTCTTAGTAAATTCATGCAAACCTGCTCTGTGATTAATTAGTGTCCTGCCATCACCAGTACAAGTGATATAGTCTCCCCAGCAGATGAGAGTCCCTTAGAAGTCAAAGTACTACTTTCAAATGTTTTCAGAAACCTTAAGTGAGCAAACACTGAGCATCTTTCTAAATACTGTATTAGTTGACTCAACAACAAAAAGCCCATGAAAACAACGTTCGTTGAAGAACTAGCTAAATAAATGAAGTAGAAAGCTCTCGATAGGCAAAGAACAGCAACACACGCTCCAATAGTCGGGAAACTGGAGCCATGTCAAATTTTCAAATGATTCCTGACCATGTCTGTACTGAAAAGTTCCTATCCTCGATCCAGACCGAGCCCTGTTGTGTTATATGCACGGTCTTCGTCCTACCTGGATTCTGCCAATGACTAATAAGGAAAGATGCGCTGCAACCCGAAACTGGAAAGAGACCCATCTTTCTGATGTGCTCGGAGGAGTCTGTGCCAAAGAAATGATTCCGCTTCATCAAGAAACCCACAGAACAAATTAATTAGAAAATGCCGTCACTGCACCGACTCCGGAGCTCTTCGGCTTGGCAAAGCTTTGTTGTCAAAGGAGGGAAAGAGGCTAGACTCGTTATTCAATGTGTCAGAACCTCAGTTTACGTAACCCCACGGCACTGGACACCCTGCATAACGACGACGGCGACTTTTCAGCATTTTCTCAAAATGCCTGGCCATTTCGCAGCTCCCGTTATCATGACACGAATGAAGAAGAAACCTTTCGTCTTCAAGTCGCCAAGCTCCGAGCCAGCACTTGTTTGATGAGTTCCCTTTGTCCCTGCCTGAGACCTGCACTCCCCCGGCCATCAGAGCAACCCCGATCCCGGGAGCCTGTGTCCCCTTTGCTCTCTCACCCCCTTAGCTCCACAGCGGACCCTCCTACAGCCGTCCGTCCACACACAGAACCGGGCACCATCCTGCCAGGCCACCCAGCGCAGGTCTCCCCGCGAATACCTACCAATCCGCCTGGGCCCGGGGCACACACACATTCTCCTGTCATCACAACACGGAGCCGACAACATCCACAACCCGCGCGGAGAGCAGCAGCGGCAGCAGCGGCGGCCCATTGGAAGCAAGGCAGAGATGCTCATTAGAGGAGGCGGCGGGGAGGCGGGAGCGCGGGGGAGAGGGGGGGACTGGGAGCGCGGGGGAGGGGGGGGGAGGGGCGAGGTCTCGATCGGGCCGGGTGAATGGGGCCGGGCTGGGAAGGGGGGGAAGAGGACGGAAGGAGAAAGGGGTGGGGAGGAGAGAACCAGACCAACCAACCTAGCCCGCGGGAAAGGCAAAGCCACGGCCCCAGCCGCTGGGGGCCAAGACGCCAGCCGGGGCGCGCCCTAGGACCGGCCCCTCCATCCAGCCCGGGCGCGGAGCCCACGGGTGCGGCACGCAGTGGCCTCCGCCCGCGGCCCGCCCGGGCCCACCCGGCCACGGCTTCAGCTCAGACGCCCCGGGCTTCTCGTGGAGCCACCCGGACCCCTGGGTGTGTAAGGGGGGGGCCCTCAGGCGCAGGCGCCGCACCTCCCAGCAGTTCGCCCTTCCGCGGGCCGCCCGAGCCCGCGCGCCCCCCCCCCCCACGGCCGCGCACACCTGGCGCTCGGGGCCCGTCCCCCACCCCCGCCCCCGCTCCCGCCGCCCGTCCTCCCACGCTCTCAATCGCCGCGCCCCACGCGCCGGCTCCCCCTTCACAGCTCCGCGCGGGTGGAGGACTCCATCGAGGCGATGCGGGGCTGGAGCGGGGAATACGAACCGGGCACGGCAGGCAGGAACCGCTTCTTCCCGATGAGGAGGCGGCGGCCGCGCGGACCGTCCGACGCTCCCTCCACAAAGCCCCGTGCAGCTCCGGGCGCGCGGGTCCTCGCCCACTCCGCGCCCCCGCCCTGCCGGCCGCCACCCGCTGCGCCCCGCCCCGCCCAGCCCGCGCGCTCGGGGGCTCCTCCCGCCTCGTGATTGGCTGCGCCGCGGCGGGAGGAGGAGCGCGGCCGAGGGGGGCGGGGCGGGGGGGGTCGGGGGAGCGGCGCGCGCCCGCCGGCTTGGTGACGTCACGGGGGTCAGACAATCTCTTCCATTTGGCACCGCTGCCCATTGGCTCCGCGGGCCGCCTCACGTGACCGCGCCCAGGGCGGCGCCGCCGGGGGCACCCGCGACCTGCAGGGCTGGGCGACGGGGACCCGGCGGTTGGCGGCGACCAGGTGGGCGGTGGGACCGGGAAGGAGGGAGGACTTGGCGCGGCCCCAGCACCCCGACGCGCGTGGAGCCCGGGCGCTACCGCTCCCTGCCGGGCGCGCTTCCGCGAATCGCTGGCACCTCGGCGGGGGACCTGCCGGGGGTGTGGCCGCCTCGCCTCGCGGGTGGGCTGAGGCCTGGAGAGATGGATGAATTGACGGCTGGGGGCGGCTCCCTGCCTACCCGGAAACAGCTCCGGTCCCGCATCCTCTCGGTCGCCGCGCTCATTTGTTACTTTGCAGATTTGAGGAGCGTTAACTCGGATGATGCCTTGTGGACACGTGTCGGGTCCCAGGGAGAGCCGCGCGTGTAAATGAAGGGGGAGGAAGTTGCGGGCCGGCGTGTGCTCGCGTTTCCTGAAGGCCCAGGGCTTTGGAATGAGTGTCGTGTGGCTGGTCCTGCACGGTTACCAGGGGGAGGGCGGGTCCGGCGCTGCAGGGGGGAGACCCCCGCCCCCGACGTGGAGTCCGAGGACTTCATCCAGGTCATTCCCGCCGTGGGAGGCGAGGTGAGGCCTGGGGCGGCATTGGCGCCCCGGGGTTCAGGGGAAGAGACCTCCAGGGCTCCTGCACTTGCCTCCGTCCACACGCACCCGCTCCTCCGGGGACCGGGCCGTGGCGGTGGGTTCTGAAAGCCCCTTGGGGGGGCGGGGAGATCATCGCACTCACCCTGCCTCGAGTTAGCGCGTAAACGGCGACTGACCAGCGGTTCTCAACCTGTGGGTCACGACCCCTTTGGCGGCCGAACGACCCTTTCACAGGGGTCGCCTAGACCAGTGGTCGGCAAACTCATTAGTCAACAGAGCCAACTGTCAACAGTACAACATTGACATTTCTTTTGAGAGCCAAATTTTTTAAACTTAAACTATATAGGTAGGCACATTGTTATTAACTTCATTAGGGTACTCCTAAGGCTTAGGAAGAGCCACACTCAAGGGGCCAAAGAGCCGCAGTTTGCCGACCACTGGCGACCATCCTGCATATCAGATATTTACCTTACGACTCATAACAGTAGCAACATGACAGTTATGAAGTAGCAACGAAAATAATTTTATGGTCGGGTCACAACATGAGGAACTGTATTTAAAGGGCCAGAAGGTTGAGAACCACTGAGCCTTCCTCTGTTTGGTAGCCAGTAAAGCTCGCAAAGTGATGTACGCTGGATAGAAGCTGCCATATTAACAGCCAGGGAGTTTTATTTATTTTAATTGTTATTGTGTGTGTGTTTTTTCAGAGAGAGAGAAGGGAGAAGGAGAGAGAAACATAGGTGAGAGCGAAACATGAAACTTCAACATCCATCGGCTGCCTCCTGCCCGCCCCCTGCCGGGCGATCTAACACGCGGTGCCCAGAGTAGGAATCCAACCGGTGACCTCATGGTACATGGACCCGGGCTCAGCCACCGAGCCACGCCTGCCAGGCTGGAGTTTTATTTTTGTGAATCTTGCATTATCTGATTTTTATGTAATAAAGGAAGAACTTTATATACAGAGAACAGTGCCAGAAACTGGTTCTTCATAACCCCCAGGTCTTTCCAGCTGCCTCCTCTTTTCTCTGAATAAATAAGGGCAAAGCCATTTTGCCAGTCCCCAGGGTGCCACGGAACTCTGTGGCTGCTCTACGTGGCTTTCATCCTGGTTTACAGGGGTCCATCTGCCTGCCTCACTTCCCCCCACCTTTCTGCTTCTTAAATGAGCTCCCCGTTGTCTTTTATCCTATTTATTTGATTTGTACCAGGTTTTCCCTTGTCTCATAGAGCCACGTTGGGTGGTGTAGCATATTGTCAGAGCATAGATGAAGCCAGACTGCCCCGGTTCCAATCCCAGCTTTGGTCTTAGGCAACATCTTTCTAGTTCAGTTCTTTCATATGGAAGATAGGAATAAAAAAGTAATATAAGTAAAGTAAAAATAGTCAAAATATTGAGTTAATATAAAGCTTAGTGTATCATGCTAAGAAAGTTCAAAGCAGGTAGTAGTAAGGGCTATGTAAATAGGGCTATTATTAGAGGTTGGGAGACCCAGACTCCCAAGGGCAATATGGCCACCCAATAGTCTTGCTTTAAAAGTTACATTACGTATTAGTAGACAATAATAATACAGTTAGATTATGTATTAGTAGACATTATTAATAGATTAGAGCAGGGGTCCTCAAACTTTTTAAACAGGGGGCCAGTTCACTGTCCCTCAGACCGTTGGAGGGCCGGACTATAGTTTAAAAAAAAACTATGAAGAAATTCCTATGCACACTGCACATATCTTATTTTGAAGTAAAAAAACAAAACGGGAACAAATACAATATTTGTATTTGCAAGTGGCCTGCGGGCTGTAGTTTGAGGATTCCTGGGTTAGAGGGTCTTATGTAAGGAGTGTCACTGCTTCTTAGCCCCTACTCTGAAGACATGGAGACCAACCAGTTAACTGAAGTTAAGAATTCATTTTTACTTTAAAAGTTTCTGCCTGAGACTCAGAAATGAGTTTTATAGTAGGTGTGTCTGTTTTCTATAACCTTTTTCCTAACGATTGTGAAAATAGAGTAATGAGACTCCAGAATATCATCCCTCGTTATTGTCAGATTGGTTCCAGAAACCCCCTCCCCACTGATACCAAGACCCACGGGTGCTCAGGTCCCTTATGTAAAATGGCATAGGCTGACGTACACAGTCGGCCCCCTGAACCCACAGATTCCCAACCACACGCGGAAAACACTGTTTTCAATCAGTGGTTGACCGCGAATATGAAACGCGTGGATATGCCGGGCCTACTGTGTATCCAATCAGTGATCTCTTCAGAGTTGTCACCTTGGTAGCATATACCTTATTCGACACCAACATGCCTTTATTCCGAGCACTTTTAAAATTACCTTTCAAATTGTTTTTGGACCTGCCCAGGAAACGCCAACTTGTTTTACTCTAACCAGCACCATGGTTTTTACACCAAAATAGTATTGATTCCCTCATCTTATGAGTCTTAGTTCCGAATGACCTAGCTGTTTCTTAAAAATGACACCCACTTGCAAATAATTGGTATTTGCCACCGCTAAATATAGTCAAAGGAACTTGTCATGTGTATTGAAGGCAAGGCCAAGATATTTCTGGAATCAGAAGAAAGGTTCACCAAAGTAATAGCTTTGTAAGTTTTGTTCTTTAGCTGCAGAGTGGTATGATTTTGTAATCTGTATATTTTTTAAAAAAAGTCCCAGTCCTTCTGCAGAGGCGGTAACTGCTTGTACCACTGGGGTGTGGGGATGTGATTCTTAGGCGTCTCGACCTGGTCTCTCCTCTCTGGCCTGGCTTTCTTCCTGTCTCTAGATGGAGCTCTGTTTGGCCACCAGTAGGCTTGCTTTAAAAGTGCTGTTTGTCATCATCACATGTCCATCTGGCCAGGGCTGTGGCAGGTCCTTGGGTTTGGTGCTGTGACCCCAGACTGTTTTAGCCACTAGAACACCTGTTGACACTTCAGCATTGGAAGGTGCAGGAAAGTAGCCCTGAAACATCCCAGGAGTTTTGTAGAGAAGGGCAGGCAAGGGGAGGGGAAGAGGCTTTAAAAATAGCACGGTCCAAAGAAAGCTCTGTGTACTAGTAAAAGTACCTGTTTTGTCTGCACACATGCTTTCTGTGGTGACAAAGATGCAAAGACAGTTCCAGAATGACCTTAACAGTCATTTTCCTACCCTAGAGTAAACCTGGAAATGAGCAAGTGCTCAACCAGTTAGGCCCCTTGTTCTTGTGGGGGAGTGATGACACCCTTGGGGGTGTTGGAGGTTAGCTGCGACAGCCTGGAGTGGCCCAGCAGAATCTCAGTGGCACCAGCCAGGAGGCTTAAAGAGACCGGCATGAGGGTTTGAGGTGCTGTCGGTCTGCTGGTTAGTGACTTACTGTGGCCTTTGCCGAAATCAGGAAGGGAAGAGAGGCTGGCCTACACACTCCTCTTTAGCACTCCTGCCCTCCAGGTCTTGGGATAGGAAATCAGCACATAATTATGAAGCACATAAGCAATAGGTACCTGTTTTATTACCGTCCCAGGGTTGCGAGTTGCTTATTTGAAACTAAGTTATTTAGAGCTATGCACTGAGAATGGCAAATCGTCTGTAAGAAAGAAACAGCAGGTATTCTGGCTCACCTCTTGTGGGCCAGAGGCTGTTATAAGTGCTTTCACATTTATCTTATTTCATATTTTAAAAGTAATCTGTTCTCATCAGAACTCATAAGACAACAACAGTATGTTAAGGACTGCACCAGGTCTCTGGACCTTGTTACTGGAAAGGGGACCTGGACCTGAGCGGGTCTGCCTAGGGTAGTGTGTGGGTTCTTGACTTTGTGCAGGAAAAATTTCACAACACGAGTCCAGGAGAATTTTAGACCAGCGGTCGCCAACCAGTGGTCCGCGAGGTCCGAAAGGTGGGCGACCGCTGTTTTAGAGGACGTTTGTTAAAGCTGGGAACAGTGAAACAAACAAGGGCTGGGGAAATGAGCCTGGGCTGGGCTGCTTGGCTCACGAAAAAGTCGGAGAAAAGGGGGCCTTGGGGCCAGGCTCAGGGCGGGTTGCCTGGGGTGACCTGCCATTGCCCATTGCTGTCCTGGCTACAAGCCTTGCACAGGTGTGCTCCTGGGAGGGAGAGCGCTGGCTGGGACCTTTGTTTTGAGGGGTTTTAAAGGCTGGACAGAGAGGTCTTAAGGGAGGATCTCAGTAGAATATTCATCACCTTTATGCTGATGGACCAAAATGAGGTTTATTCTCTTAACTTCCTCTGTCCTTGGGTGTGGTTGGCAAATGGCACTAGTTGGATTTCTGTATCTGTCTCCCAGAGTAGGGAGATTTAAACTGTTTACCCTCTGGTTGGGAAAAAGTGCAAACCATTTACTCTGAAGTGTCCCTGGTTAGAGAAGATAGGATTCTGCTATTTACTAGACCAGTGGTCGGCAAACTGCGGCTCTTTGGCCCCTTGAGTGTGGCTCTTCCACAAAATACCACGTGTGGGCGCGCACGTACAGTGCGATTGAAACTTCGTGGCCCATGCGCGTAAGTGCCAGGTCACAGGCGCCTCTAAATCAGGTTATGCCATTCTGCAGCCTTCAGCAAGAACCCCGATGCTCTGATTCAAAAATAGCTGCTGCTTTGAACAAACCTTAAAAACCGAAATGCTTTGCTCCCCTGCACACTTGAACTGCTAGAGCATAGGTTTCTCCAGAGCAGGGACCTTGCTTCTTATGCACTGATAGCAGCCCATGGACTGGTGTAGGGCAGTGGTCGGCAAACTCATTAGTCAACAGAGCCAAATGTCAACAGTACGATTGGAATCTCTTTTGAGAGCCAAATTTTTTAAACTTAAGCTATCTAGGTAGGTACATTGTTATTACCTTAATTAGGGTACGCCTAAGCTGGCCTTTGCTAAAAACGTCCTCAATCCGATTGAGGTACGTTCCCTGAGGTCGACCCCTTCCAACTCTCCCATCCACCCTCGTCTTGTATACTTGTTTCAGATAGACGAGGGTGGATGGGAGAGTTGGAAGGGGTCGACCTCAGCAAATGTACCTCCCCTGCGCCGTGTCTCCCGTCGCCCGACCAACCGACACCCCCCACTTCTTCTAACGCCACTTCTTCAAAATAGACTCGCTCGGCCGAAAACGAAAACCGACTTCTGCGCATGGGCCACGAAGTTTCAATTGCACTGTACGTGCGCGCCCACATGTGGTATTTTGTGGAAGAGCCACACTCAAGGGACCAAAGAGCCGCATGTGGTTCGCGAGCTGCGGTTTGCTGACCACTGGTGTAGGGGAACTCACTTCAGATGCAATATGGCTCCCGCAGCAAAGGCCTCAGGGAAATGTTGGACTCTGTGTAGTTCTGGGTAGCCTCAGGCTTAGTTGACTACCCAGAAAACCAGAATGCCACCCAAAAATCAGCGTCATGCTCCCAGGAAGGAGGTTATTGAATGTGTAGAGGGTGATGAAAGCCTGGCGTTGTCTGTTAACTTAGGAATGCATTGCTCTTTCTGGAGGTCTACGTGACTCCCCTGCATACGGTGGTACTATTAACCCCCTGTAAAAAGGGGTCCTTTCCGGCGAGGGGTGTGGGCTCTTCCTGGCCGGCCACCACTCGAGAGCTGCTTTTGCCTGGTATGTAAGTTTCTCCTATGAGAGCTCTTATGAATTTGAATAAGGCTGCGTGTCTGTCCTTCAGAATCGATCCTGAAGTTAGACTTTTGGGGCTTTCCCCCAACACCTGACATATAATGAAAACTAACAGTGAGAGCTTACTCTCTACCACCCCTGCTCTAAATGCATTGCCATAGTACCCTATATCATAAAAGCCCAGCAACCAAACGGCAGAAGGACCTGTCCACCAGTTGCTATGACGTGCACTGACCACCAGGGGGCGGACGTTCAATGCGGGAGCTGCCCTTTGGTGGTCAGTGCACTACCACAGTGGGAGTGCCCATCAGCTGACTGGGATGAGTGGCTGCTCCCACTGCGAACCCGGGCCAACGCGCAGGAACCCGGGCTGCAATCGTCGCCTCCTCGCCCTGGGTTCCTCTTCCTCACTCCCTGCTGCCTCTTCCAGACGCCCGCAGGCCGCTGCCGCTGGGTTCGTAGAGCTGACCCCAGAGGCTGGGAGGCGAGTTTGTGGCCGCCACTGGACTGAGGCCTACTCCGCCGCCTCTCAGCGCTATTGTCCCTGGGCCTGGCCCTGACTGGGTCCCTGGAGAAGCGAGTGCTCTGGCTCCACGGAAGATGCCGGACCAGGGAGCAGCTGCTCAGAGGGTGGGTCCACAGCCGCTCGGCTGACCAGGATGAGGAATTCTCCCACACCGAGCCGATCCCTGCAGGCCACGCCCCCACCAGTGCACGATTCCGGGCGCTGGACCTCTAGTATCCTCATAATACTCCTGAGGTAGGTGTTATTCTTCTATCCATTTCACAGGAGAGGAAACTGAGTCTCCATTAGGGTAATTTGCCTCGGTCACATAAGTAGGAAGTAGAAGAACCAGTTATCCCAGTACCCTAAGGTACTGTTATAGTGACTGCTATCTCCACCTGTAGCATTCCACCTGTCATGCAGTAGGTGCCCAAGAATGAATGAACAAACTTACTTCAAATGAAAACGGGCAGGTTGCAACAAGTGAATGCTTTGGAATAAAGAACTAAAGAAAGAAAGTTTCACGTTTTCATCATGGATTTGAAACTATACCCTTATAAATACAGAATTTCTACCTATGTTTATTGTGTCTGTGACCAGCAATAAATTTTGCACATCTCAGTGTATCGCCATTGAATGACTACTCTTATTAGAGTGCTGCATGGTTTGGTTGGTTATGTTTTTCAGGAAAACCAGTTGTGACTACAACACGTTATTTTCCTTAAAAGCCAGATATTATGAGTATCAGTAGATGAATACCTAATGTAGTCAGTTTATATCTAGTAATAAACTCTAGTTGATTATATGTGAAACAATTTAAGTGGTTTAAAGCTAAGAGTTATATTCAGTTTAAAATGTCTTATTTTTAAGCAGTATCAGTAGGAGAGAGAAAAGTTCAAGGAGAGAGAAGACAGGGAGATAAAAGGAATTTAATAGCTATTATGTATCCAGTTACTGCTAGGAACAGTGGGAACGGGAAGTCTAATCAGAATATTTAGAGTATTACTCAGGCACAATTTCTGGATTGTGATTTTATCCCTTCTTAAGGCATGGTTTTGTGAAATGAGTATAAATTTGAGTCAGAGAGACCTGAGTTCAGGCCGTCTTTCCAGAATTACCCAATAGCTTCAACTTTTTAACAGTTGTAAGGATTAATGATAATTAAGTGGAAATGCCAAATGATGGCTGGCAAATAGTACCAAGCGTTAGCGTTTAAATGAGTCTCCTATGGCTGCTGTAACAATAACGCAAATTGAGTGGCTTCGAACAGCATACATACCTTATCGTTCCGGAGGTCAGCAGTCTGACATGGTCTCCGTGGGCTGGGTTCTGGCTGTTGGCAGAGGTTTGATCCTCCCATTAGGATGCATGCGTGAGGCAACCAATCGATGTGTCTCTCTTACATTGATGTTTTCCCCTGTTTCTCTCCTCCTTCCCTCCCTTCCACTCTCTCTAAAAATCAATGGAAAAAAATATCTTCCAGTGAGGATTAAAAACAACAACAACAAAAGCGGCTCAAAGCTTTGTGTATGGGTGACCATGAGAATGGCCAGTGTTGGTTCTTATTGAGATGGAAGGAATATAGGAAAATAATTGGAATATCCAGGATTTTCCAAAGCTGTTTCCATTCCATCTGTGGCTGAAAATGGGCTGCTTTTAATACTTGTGATGATGAAAAGTCAAGAGTAGCCTGTGAAGGGCAAATTTTTAGAGGCGAGCTGTAGCACTAGTAAAACTTGCCCTGAATGGGCGTAGAAACCGCAGGCCCTGTTGTGAGAGCCTGTTTCAGGCCTGCGTGATGGGAGACACTGTCTATGTATCTCTGTATGTGAAGGCCTCAACGTGTACTCCTCGTGTGTCTGTGTTAGGGCAGTGCCCAAGGAAATTCTCATCCATGTTAGTCCTCAGGATAATGCTATGTCTTTTAAGTAGTTGGATTTTCTTTTTTTAAATTTTGGACTCTGAACTGAATAAATACCTGACTCTGTCTGTGTGGGGGTCAGGAGGGACGAGATTGGAGGATTTACTAAAAGTTTTAGAGCCAGAATTGTGACCCAGTTATAAGATTGTGTAATATATATTATTTTTTAGCCTTTTTCCCATTTCTTTTTTATACTCCCCACCCTTGTTTTTCTATCTTCTTTTAATGTATGCAGCCCTGTGTTTAATCCATCCCTGAAAGTAGTCATAAACTCATTCTGGAACAAAGGAGAATAGTGTAAATACATTCGTCCCTCCTTTATAGCGGAGGAGGCCGAGGCTCAGTTTCTCAACTTAGCCAGGAGCGCAGTGAGTGTGTTAGTTGTCTATTGCTGGGTAACAAATCGCCCCCCAAATTAGCACGTAAAACAGCAAACATTTACATTCCCACTCAGGTTCTGAGGCTCAGGAACCCGGGAGCAGCTGGCAGACCCTTCAGTTCCTTGTCCGGCGAGCCTCTCTGTGGGGCTTCTCACAGCACAGGAGCTGGTTTCCTCAAAGCCAGGTGACAGAGAGACACTGAGGCAGGAGCTGCAATGCCTTTTATACCTTTTTCTCAGAAGTGACAACAGTCACTTCTGGATTATTCTGTTGGTCACACAAACCAACCCTGAAATTCGGGAGGGAATCCCACCAGGGTGTGAATTCCAGGGGTACGGGTCGTTGGGGAGCACCTTGGAGGCTGCCAGCCACGGCGAGTAAATAATGTAGATGAGCCAGAGTGTCAGGCAGTGGACTGCAGGGTCCCTGGTTCAATTCCTGTCGAGGGTACTTCCCTCCGTTGCAGGTTTGATCCCCTGCCCTGGTTGGGGCGCGTGCAGGAAGCAACCAATCGATGTGTCTCTTCTCATATTGATGTTTCTCTCTGTGTGTGTCTCCCCCTCGCTTTCACCCTCTCTCTCAAAATCAAGGAAAAATATCCTCGGGTGAGGATTAACAAAAATAATAATAATAATTTTAAAAAATAATGTAGATGGGCCTTAATGATGATGCAGTTATAAAACATGCTCAAATTTGGGCCCCAGACTGTTTCTATTTCTTTCATCTTGAAGACTAGGAACATGAACACCAGCAAGCAGTGTCGCTGTGGGCTTCCAGTTTCTTCCTCGATTCTGCCTTTTTTTAAAAAATAAAAAATATGTTTGTATTGATTTTTAGAGATAGAGGAAGGGAGAGAGATAGAAACATTGATGAGAGAGTAACATCGATTGGCTGCCTCCTGCAGGCCCCAGGTACTGGGGATCAAGCCTGAAACTTGGGCATGTGCCTTGGCCAGGAATCGAACCAGTGACCTCATGATGCATGGGACGATGCTCAATCCACTGAGCCATACTGGCCAGGCTGATCCTGCTTTATAATTGCCAATGCTGTCACAATTTCATCCGCAAAGCTTTGTCTAGCTTCATAACTCTAATCACTACTAAAGGTAAATAAAATTTTATCCTTAAGATAAAAAATTATCGTTGGATTATTTAATAAATTTAACTTTCGGATAACTTTTGGATACCACCAAGGAGTTAAAATAATAGCTAACATAACACTATATATGCTTATATTCCCTGAATTTGGTAATGCAGTGCAAGAAACGATTATAATTTTAATTCCTTTCACTTTTTATGTCCTTTGCTTTATGGGAGATGTATGTTTAGAAAGGATAAAAGTTTTTTGTAATTCTGCCCCTCATAATGATTTCATTCATCATTTGTCAATGTAATGAAAAAAATCCATAAAGATATTTCTATGGGACATATTTTTACTGCATTGCCGAACTGTAGCCAAATTTTGTCAGGGAAATAAATTGGGACATGTTGTTTTCCTGGATTCAGGGAACTGCTGGCTCAGTTTTCAAACTTCAAATCACAGATCCATGACTCACCAATAAACCACCTGGATAAATGAACACAGAGGATCTCATTTGCCACTGGCTATTACCCTACCTTTTGATGATTCTCATTTTCATTTAAAGTATGCATAAATCAATGTCACAATATTTAAACACAACCCGGCTAAAAAATAACTTCTTAGCTGAGATTATTTTCCAGAACAATGGTGTTGACTAATTCTTCCAACTTAAGTTTAAATTTGCAAGTCATTGCTGTGTGCCAGTGGTATTAGAATGTTTTTATAACTTTATTTACATCTCTGGATCTCTCTTCAGGGTTTAATGTGTTATGCCAGTTTGCAAATAAGATAATCAATTTTGTCTAGAGAAAGAACTTTCCATTTGACTTCCTTATGTACAAATGAATAAATACATATATATATATTGATTTTTTTTTTACAGAGAGGAAGGGAGAGGGATAGAGAGTTAGAAACATCGATCAGCTGCCTCCTGCACACCCCCTACTGGGGATGTGCCCACAACCAAGGTACATGCCCTTGACCAGAATCGAACCTGGGACCCTTCAGTCCACAGGCCGATGCTCTATCCACTGAGCCAAACCAGAATGCTTACTGTGTTCTAGGCTTTATGCTACATTCTGTCAGTGGGTAAAAGGGTAAGACCATTTTTGTGCCTTTAAGAACTGTGGTCTAGCTGCTAGGTAAACATTAACAGGAATCATAATGAAGCCATGTGATATAACAGAAATATTCACAAAATACTTGAAGAGAAAGGAGAAGGGATTTAGTTTTTGCTGGTGGTGGACAGTGGAGAGATATTCTCGTGGTGTTTTTTCTTTTTCTGTGAATAAACTGAATTCCATAAGCTACCTTTATAATTTAAAACAATTCTCTGGCCTGAAATTAAGTACTTAATAGTGAGCCAGTGCACGGATTCGTGCACATTAAAAGGAAATTAATTAGAAGGTGGCCGGTGGGGCAGGACTGGGCGAGATGGGCCGGACACGCCCTGGAGCCAACCTCCCAAGGTCCCTCCCCAGCATCTGAGGAGTGAGTGCGGTCCCTCCGGCAGGTGGGGTCCCTCAGTCTAGCCTGTGGGGATGGGGCTGAAACTGGCTGTCCAACATCCCCCGAGGGGTCCTGGAGTGCGAGATGGCACTCTGCAAAGTTGCTGTTGTACAGGGTGTGTTACACAAAACACACGTGTGCAGTAAACCAGATTCAGGCCCACAGTGCACCAGCAACAACATAACCCATGGCCAAAGGTGGAATCATGTGGCCTGCGAGGAATCGGGCTTCCTCTCTGGTTTCAGGGTATGTCACCAGAGAACTGCCGCTGCCAAGTCACTGCAGCCTGGCAGCTCCTGCATTGAGTGTCTGCCCTGTGGTGGTCAATGTGCATCATAGCGACCTGTCAGACAGTCGGACACTTCACGTATTAGCCTTTTATATATATAGATGTGTCTTTTTCTGTTACACTGTCCTTTACTTTATAGTCATCATGACAATATGTATTAGTATTTGTTTTCTTTATTTGCAAAATAAAACTTGTCAACCTCAGAGTGGTCTGCATTTTCTTGTATTCATTCATTTATGGATCCTTAAAATCTAAAAGGTTAGGAGCCCTTGTTCTAGATCAGCATTTTTCACCCGGAGTGCTACAAGCATTTTTAAAACATGTAGTACCTGACTATTTAGTCAGGGGCACTGACCTGTTTCCTCTTAGATTTTCAAATAAAAAATGGCAGTAGCCAACACAACAAAGCCGTCCAGTGTGAATGAATCAAAATTATGCCTATTTCGGGGGGGGGGGGTCAGGTCTGCAAAAAATACAATCTCTGGTATGCCGCAGAATTTTAGTGATTTATGTGTGCCGTGAGATGACAAAGGTTGGACATCGCTGTTATAGGTACATTTGAGCTGGGGTTGGGAGAGAAATACTCCTGTGTAAAGGAGTTCCTGCTGTTTGCCTGCCCGCAGTTTAACCACATTGACTTTAAAGGAAATTGCAACCAGTTTGGAATATCTTCCTTGGATGTGTTTGGGGGAGTGTAGACTTGGGAAGGTGGATTTTAGAGAGAAAACCGGTGCCCTCAGTGGTACAGAATTTGAACTGGAGCTTCGGGAAGCTGCTGCTGCTAACATCATGAATACTGGTTTTAGAAGGAATTCCCCCATAAAATCTTACGAAGTTTAGATGTAATTAGGCTTGATGAATATAAACCTTCTACTTCTTTCTAAGAGTTAGGTTAAAACATAAGAACCTTTGTATGTATGGGCCCTTTTCCCCCTAATTTTTTGCAAGGGGATGGAAGGAGCACTGAGCCTTCATGTCTGTGAGCCTGAGCAGGGCAGCGAGAAGAAAATCTTGAAGGTGGCCAAGCTGAAAGCTGGCTGGGCCCAGCGTCTGGACTTCATTTCACTGACGTTAGCAAAGCTTTTTATCTATTTGCAAAGGGATGTCCCTCAAGAATTGAGTTATTTCCAAAAATTGAGGGATGTGTCACCCTTGAAGAGAGAATCAAGGAAAATGACAGGTGATAAAGGAACTGGATAAAACCAGCAGGTGTTCAACGGGAGCATAGGGATTCCTCTGTCTGACCCCTGGGGCAGTGACCTTACAGTGTATCTGTCCTGAGTGTTTCCTAGCATCAGTATTTTAAGAAATGATCAAAGATTTCCTTGAAAACTTGCCAGACAACACTTGCAAACAACAGGTTCTCAATCTACTGTGCATGTGGAAGCTCGCCCTACGTCTAGGAAAGCAAGAGGGCTCTGAGGTCAGCTGTGCTCCCTTCAAATCCTTGCTTGACACCTTGCTGTTGAGTCCACCTTTGCTCATCCCCAGTTTTCTCCTCTTTGCAATGGGAATAATAGTCCTTATTCTGTAGGGCTGTTGTAAACAAAGCAATACATATGCAATAAGCACAACCCACTACTATTCTTATATCTTAATTTTTATTATTGCTGTTTCCTTCTGGGAGGAGAGCCTCTCTCCGGCCCCTTCTCTCCTTCTGTCCTGTGCGCTGTCTACCATCTTTGAGTCTGGAGGGTGTTGATTCAAAGACAAAATGTGTACTAGTTGATTCTTTCAGCTCCCATGACACTAAAGCAACTGTACATGAACAAAAAGAAATACTCTAGCATTTATGGGCAGATCACTTACTTTAGTTAACTGTCACATATTTAAGCAAGTTAATAAAAATATGTCTGGACAGAAATCATGTAGAGAAAAATGTTAAGTATTTAAGCAAATTATATATTCTATTAACAATCCACAGACTTTCTTCTCCCCATGACCTTTAGCAACTCAGCAATGGAACTACTGGAGGGAGATAACACGAGTATTGATGGGACAGTGGAATACTACACATCCTTTCTGCTTCCTGCTTTGCAAAAAACAAACAAAAACAGATACAAGACCTCGACACGTGACCTCAAGGGGTAGGATCATGACATGATCTGGCACACAGGTGTGCCTTGACGCTTGTCTGTCCTGAAATGACTCGCTAAGTTGTTGGAGATTGAGATTGAGAAGCTGTGAAGGCCCCTTTATTCACACAGTCCAGAGCAACACATTTTGTAATTAAATTAAAAGGGGGTCGAGAGGTCACAAGGTTGTATCTCCTCTTTAGAAAAGTTGAAATGACCTAACCTTGAAGAACACTATTTTGAGTCATTAATTCAATCAACCAATAATTTTTTGACAGTCTGGGTGTCAGACGCTGTTCTGAATACTGAAGATCAAACAGGACCAAGTCCCTGTTCTCGTGGAATTTATAAACTAGTGGGGAAAACAGTACAGAAGACACCCACAGGCATTCATAGTTGAGCCATAGGAACATCCTCAGGGTGGGCTTAGCGGCTTATGCCCCTTTATCACCTTGCTTGATACTCAGAGACTTGGGGCTGTGTTTTCACGTCATTATGCTAATTAGAAGCAGTAACTTCCAGTTAAAGCTCTGCGTGTTTTTGACTTCTCAAAGACGATTGACATGGCTTTAGAGATCTATTTTTGTCTTGCTTTCTCAATTTTATGTCCTTTGTGGTAGCCAACAAGGAATATGGCACCCTGTCACGGTGCTATAGTACAAGCTCTGTTATCCACAATACTTGAGCTCTCTGTGATACTGACATGCTGAGAAGCAAACCTTTGATTTAGCTAATGTAATGTTGTGCTTTAAGCGTTGGCCTTAACCTGCCTAGGGTTTTACTCTTTGGTATATTTAGCTTGTTTGGGTATGGCTGCTTATGTTTCGATGTAAATGTTAATGAGCCAGAAAGTCTTGGCTGAGGCCAAAATCTGGGTAACGTTTGTGCTGGAAAAGTCATGAGAATGACCTTCAGATTTCTTCTGTAGGCTGGTGGCTTGTAAAGGAGGAGGGTTAGCTTGGAGCTTAACACACACACCCTCCCCCGCACCCTTGAAAAAACAGGCAGTACGTTAAGCAGGGCACACGAGGTGTTGCATTTCAGCTACGGAGCGATATCTAATACCAGGTCAACATTTGTGTTTAACTCTGGATGCGCTGTATTAAGCAGTTAAGAACACATTTTCTCGAAAATATCCCACGAAGTATTCATTCATTACAACCAGAAAAATAATATCTTTACAATGGAGATATCTGCAGATAGCACCATCACCAATGATGGTGATTTCATGTTCTTATACTAGTTAAAGTGGTAACTTCCAATTATGTTGATTTCATGACATTATCAATGATATTGATTAGTGATGGACATGTCCTCTCTGATGAGATGCAATGGGAAGTACACAGCATGACCTCAGTCATATTCTTACCAAAGAATGTCTCACCGGAATCGAGTCATTCGGAAAACAGCAGAGGAACCCAGACAGTGGGACATTCTGTCAGGCAGTTGGCTTGGACTCTTCAAAAATATTCATGCTGTGAAAGGCAAAAAACAAACAAAATAAACATGTGTGAATTATGGAGATGGGCTGCTGAATGACGAGAGTGCTAAATCCAAAAATGAAGAATAGGAGAGGAGCAAGGAAGAAAGTCTCTGTAAAGGATATTTGGGTGGAAATTGGAATATAATCTTTTTATTAGATAATCTTTTTGTGTTGGTATTAAGTTCCTTGAATCTGGTGATTATGAAGGAGAATGTCTTTATTTATAGGAGACACATGCTGACATTTTTAGGTGCGAAATGTCCTGAGGTCTGCAACTTTCAAATGTTTCCGAACAAAAGTTAACAAATGAAGTGAGAGAAACAAACATGGCAGAATCTTAATTGTTGAATCTAGGTGAAGGGAATGTGTGTGTCGATTGTATTATTCTTTCAACTTATCTGTAGGTTTCAACTTTGTAAAAATAAAAAGGGCGGAGACAGGGAAAGTCTATTTTAAGGTAATTATTACGGAAATCTACAATGAAAATGTGAACCTAAAGATAAAAGGCCTTTCAAACTGAGAAGCAGGAACATCTATTTGAGATCCAAGAATAGCTGTTCAAAATGCAGTGATTCAGGCAGAAACCCAAAAAATGTTCCAGTTAGGAGGCAAAGGCAATGGGTGTTTATGAGAAAGGGAAGGGGGACAGTTCTATCAGAAGGAAGGCATAGATAACATGGCGATGTTCGTTCTAAAGCATGTTCAGTCTGGTAGGCATCAGTATGGTAATCCTCATATCTGCTTTCTTGCTATTCTTGCAAACCTCTTTGGGACATAGTGTTGCCTGGGTTATCTTGCCCTGTTTCAGACATTCCAAGGCTTTGAGGCATCAGATGTGAAAGGCAGTTCCTCTGGCATTGCAGGTCCAGCTCCACTGTTAAGTGGCTCCATTGATTATTTTTTTGCAAAAACAGATGTAAGAAAACACACATGCACACAGTTGAGTTGCCACACCTCCGAGGAGTAAATCCAGGACCACGGATGACACTTTGCAGTGGGACTCACAAGTGTTTCGTTGTGGTGTGTCCTCTGTCATCACAGCCCTGTGATTGTGGGCAATCTGCCTAAACTCTGTATGCATTTCCGAGGGCTCCCGTAACAAACGGTGTGGCTTAGAAAACAGACATGTATCGTCTCACAGTTCTGGATGCCAGAAGTCGAAATCGGGGTGTCATGGGCTGGCCATGCTCCTCCTGAAACCTATAGGGCAGTGGTTCTCAACCTGTGGGTCGCCAACCTGTGGGTCGCAACCCCTTTGGGGGTCGAACGACCCTTTCACAGGGGTCGCCTAAGACCATCAGAAAACACATATATAATTACATATTGTTTTTGTGATGAATCACTATGCTTTAGTTATGTTCAATGTGTAACAATGAAAATACATCCTGCATATCAGATATTTACATGACGATTCATAACAGTAGCAAAATTACAGTGATGAAGTAGCAACGAAAATAATTTTATGGTTGGGGGTCACCACACCATGAGGAACTGTATGAAAGGGTCTCGGCATTAGGAAGGTTGAGAACCACTGCTCTAGGGGGAAAGAATCTTCCTCGCTTCTTCCTTGTTTCTGGTGGTTTGCCAGTTCCTTGGCGATCCCGGTTCACGGCTGCAGCAGCTCAATGCCCTCTGTGGTCACAGTGTTCTCTCTGCCTTGTCTGCCCCCTTCTCTCCTCTCCTCTCGGAAGTCAGCCGTTATGTTGGGTCAGGACTTACCCAACCCCCTCATTTCAAGCTTGCTTACTAGTACATCAGCAAAGACCCTATTAAAATAAGGTTGCCCTTATAAGTGGTAGGGGTTAAGGCTCTGACATATCTTTTCGGGGGTCACAATTTAACCTATAACATGCTCCATCCTTCTTTCTCCAACCCCCAAACAAGATTGGGGAGCTGATGTGCAAGGTGAAGTCTGAGGTCCCTTCTGCCCCGAGAGTCTGAGACTCTGTGTGTCCACCATTTTCAGTCCAGACGTGAGTCAGCGTTGGACGGCTAAGGAACTCAAGAGAGACTTGGCGAGGAGGAAGTCCCAGGTCATGACAGACCGAGAAATTCGGCCTTTGGAAAACAGGGTTCCTCAGACTTCATCTTGGATCATGACTCATGTGTCCATTCTTGGCATAACGGGCTGTTTTGTTTGCTTGTCACAGTTATCCTCTTTGTCCTCGTTTTTATTTGTCTGAATAATTGATGGTCAAAAGTTTTTAATTTTCTGTAATTTACATAAAATAAGATGCATTAAAAAAACAATTGTCATAGGACAGATGATTTCATAATTTGGATAGGCCACCAACTGGAGCAGATTAATGAGGAAAAGCAAAAACTCTCTGTCCTTCAGGCTTATTTAAAAAAAAAAAAAGGCAAGATAAGAAGAGAGGATGTTCTGTAATGAATGAGGGCAGCCGCACCTTCAAACCAGCCGGCCCCTCCTGCTGGGCCAGCTCTGGCCATCTGGAGGAGGAGACCCTTTGAGGCCTGCGCGGTGGGGGGGGGGGGTGTTGCAAGCAGGGGGCAGCATCAGTGGAGATGAGAACCGTCCACATTCTTTCCTCATGTCCCTGTGCTTCAAAGAGAAAACCGTGTCAAAGCCCCGGAAGGGAAAAGCACTGAACAGCGAGTTGAAAGAGGACTTGTTCCCAGGACCCCGGGACCACAGGTCTCAGTGGGACATGTACACAGAGATGCATCTGCCTTCTTCCGCGTCTCCCTCCGTGCGACCCGAGGTGGACACCAGGCCTGTAAACCAGGACAGGGTGGTGGCCCATCTGGGAGATCTCGGACTTATGAGCAGAAAGTAAATACCTCCCCAAAATGAAATCCCCTCCAAAGTTAAATGATGCTGTGTTTTCCCTGGCTTTCGGAAACTATTTAGATAGCCACTTGGTCATTTAATTATGTTGTCATTAGGAAAGCCTGCTCAGTCACTTGCTGCCCACGCTAGATAAAACCACTGGAAATTCACACAATGTCATTATTATGCTGGTCTTTCTCTGCCATTCACCCAGCATTGGGAATGATGGGTTTGTCAACATTTCCATTAATCCATCCTATTTTCAAGGCCTCCATCTTAGTTGCTGAAAATTGCATTGTACTGGATGGACGCCTAGAGGTAATTTCCTTTAGTGTTATAGCAGCTGCATTCTTTCACGGCTGTATGTGACTTTGCAAGTGATTTCATTCTCTTTTTGTTTAAAAACAGTAATTCATACCTAAGTCTCAACTCTTACTCAGGATTACAATGTGAATCATGTGAAGTAAACATTTACAAACAGCACACAATTCAAGTCTCCATCCATCACCATTTATCTCCCTTACAGCCTCCTCTACCTCCCGCCACCCACAGCTAGAAAGTTTCAAACTCGGTAACCATGCTCTTAACCACTGCTCTCCATTGCCTCTTGCCAAATGTAATGGATGTTTGTGTTGGTGACTCGGTGGTTTCTGTTCCTCTTCAGAAGGAGCTACATGCAAAGCAGAATTATCACTAAGGAGATAACTTATAAAGAGCAAGGAGAGACTTGCTCTTTTAGGAGATAAAGTCAGAGCATGGAGAGACGGTGACATATACGGAAAGGCTAATGGCATCAAGACACACAGTACTGCAAAAATATACCCACTGCTGTGACAAAGCTGTTGAATTTAGGGAGTCATGGAACCCCTTCTGGATACTGCCAACTTCTGCCTCTCTGTGTTGGTGTTTTCTTCTTAGAAATGTTTGACTAGTCAAAGCAGCAGCGCTCTGATCGACCACACTCTGTCCTCCCTTCTCTTCCCTTCCCTTCTCGGGTCTTATCTAAGTCCTGGGGGTCTTATGCCACCAGCACCGGCTCTGTCATAGTAACCTATGAACCAGGAGGTCATGGTTCACTTCCCGGTCAGGGCACATGCCCAGGTTGCAGGCTCGATCCCCAGTGTGGGGCGTGCAGGAGGCAGTCGATCAATGATTCTCTCTCATCAGTTTTGTTTCTATCTCTCTCTCCCTTCCCCTTCTTCTCAGAAATCAATCAAGATATATTAAAAAACACAGGAAGAGCTCCTCCGCCTGGCACTGCAGGCTCTTCCTGACCTGGCCCCACCCTCATCATCAGCATCCCTCCACCAGAATCCTCTGGCCATCAGCCTCCTGCAGACATTTGTCCTACCACCTAGAGACCTCTCCTCCCATCTCTCCCTACGCCCCTTCCCCTGAAAGCTGTCTCTGACAGCTGGCTGCTGGTCTCCTGAACTGGCCCCTTTCTCCTCCGGGGGGCCGATGGTGCCGGACAGCGGGACAGTCTAGCCCCATTGTGTTTAGCTCTGTGGTGAAGGAGTCGCCACACAACACAGGGGTCCTGCCACCTGGCTGCCTATTTGAATTCCTTTATCACAGTATTCCATAATTACCCATTCACCCGCCTCTTTCCCCATTTGACTGTAAACCCCCCCCACCCCCAGTCCTGCGTCGGATCACCGTGGTCTTTTCAGCCCTTAGCTGAGTTCATGGCATTCGAAGCACCCAGTAAATGTTTCCTGAAGGAGTCAGAGACGGAACTAATTAATCCCATTTGTTCTTTATCCAAACGGTGTGACCTTGGGAAAGTTATATAACCCGTCTATAACTTTGCTTCCTTGTAAATTGGGTTAGTAACACCTGTTTGTAAAGGTCAGTGAGATAATGTTTCTTTTCATGTAAATGCTGGGTTGGGGAGTGAATATGAGGGGAGACCCATGTTACATGAGGAACAGACCCACAATAATGATAATATTAGTAAAAGCTACAATTTTTCAATTGCTGTCACATACTAAGTGTTTCAGACCATTCTATCATTAAACACTCCCAAGTCTTTGAGGAAGGGATTGTTGTACCCATCATACAGATAACACAGCTGAGTCCGAGGAAGTGAAGTACCAGCCAACTGGCAGAGCTGGGGTTCACAGCGTGCCTTAGAGGCTATAAGCACTGCTATTTGGGTACCATCTCAGGGGCCAGCTGGCCGCAGGCTCCACGGCGGCGTCAGGCAGCAGCCCTGGTCTGGGCTGTCCTCGGGTCACACTTGCCCTGAAGAAGCTGGAAGAGAGCAGGCACAGCAGGTGCTACAAACACCAGAGGAGGAGAGGGGAAGTGCGATTCGGCTTGTGGAAGTACAAGCCCAACTGGCCACCGGGCACCGACCCTCAGTGAGGGCAGAGGGAAGGAGGGAGGACGGCGAGCTGAGAGGCAGAGAGCAGCGCGTGGGCCGCTGGACTAACCGGAGACGCTGTGTGTAAGGTGACGAGGCGCTGCCAGGCCCAGGCTGTGCTGGGCAGCACTCCCTGGAGCACACAGAGGTCCCTCTCTCTCCTTCGTGTTCACAGAGGCGAGTCCATGACATAGGGCCGCTTACATGCGTGCCTGTGTGCACATGTGCACACACACACACACACACACACACTTTGATACTGAACCCCATCACACGCATGACTCTAACTTTCTTTTCCAAGTTTTGTCTCTGTGTTTCCTATGGTCTCTGAGAGCAGCTGTGTTTCTAGACAGTGGGGTGCAGGTCAGATCAGAGAGGAACTGAATAAAGTAGTCCCCCTGATGAGCCAGTTCCTTAGCTAGAAGCTCTGGGCCTTCTAGTCCAGCGATGTTCAACTGGCATGCTGCAAGAATGTTAGTAATTAGTGCATGCATGCCACGAGGTGAAAAGGGTTGAAAAATCGCCCTGTGAGTCCATCCAGAAGAAATGTCACTTAGTGGGTAAAGGTAGGAGCCTGGGTTTACATTTGTCACCACCTTTTAGTGAAATTAATTACCCCGTGATACTGAATCTGTTTCCTCCACTGTGAAGGGGGAATAGTAATAGCACCTACCTCGCGAGGCTGCGGAGAGCGTTAAACAGACAAGGCTGCTTCTGTGTGAAGCCGTTCCGTGGCTAAGTGGACATCATTGTTCTCTCTAAAGCTGCCAGTGGTCAATGGTGGTGCATTCACAACTTGTCTGTAGGCTTTTTATTTGGATGCTTTTGGATTTTGATGAGCCAGGCTTTGCAAAAAAATTGACAGATTGGAAAAAAGAAAAGCCAGTGCCAGGGCTTTAATAAAATGACCCCAACCTTTGGGAAGCTGGTGAAACGGGTTGATAGAGCCTTATCTCTGGGCACCTCTGGGACACTTCTGCACCTGGCCCGGCAAGGGGTCCTCACATGTGGCCACCTTGGCAGGCCAGGCTTGGCGGGATTCTGCCATCCCCAAACCTTGCTGCCTGCGATGCCTCCTACAGCTGGGAAGTGGTACTCAAACCGACATAGCTCTCTCCCAGCAGGCGACTAAGGCTGTGGACCTGCTCATGGCAAGTGAGGAGGAAGTAGGGTGCAGTCCCTGAGGGTTCCTTCTTCTATTCCTCTATCTGGGGGACTAGTACAGTGCCTGCTGAAAGCCCAAGGGCAGAACGGACACTCTCGGTTGGCTGATTCCAGCAGGGGAAAGGGTGGTCTCCCACCTTCCAGCTAGAAGGCCCGTTAGAGTCATCTAGTCCAGCCTCGCAAAGGCTCGACATCCAGCTTTGCTTCTCTGCAATCTCTGGACCTTGAGAAAGAAGATACCTACAGAAAAGGGCTCCTAGTGGCTAACTGGGCTCAAATTTTATTTTCATTTTTGTAAATATTTGTATTGATTTCAGAGCGGAGAGAGAGAGATAGAGAGAGAGAAACATCAATGATGAGAGTCACTGATAAGCTGCCTCCTGCACGTCCCCCACTGGGATTTGAGCCACAACCCGGATGTGTGCCCTGACCATGACCTCCTGGTTCATAGGTCTACGCTCAACCATTGAGCCAGGCCAACTGGGCCAACTGGGCCCAAATTTAAAAGCAGAGCCTAGCGGCCATGTCTAAGCAGGGGCGTCTCCTGCAAACTGCACTTCAGGGAGAAGCCGGCACTGAACTGCCTGCCTCCCCCGTGTTCCTTCCGTCTGAACCAAACCTTACAAAGGAGTTCCTGGAACAGTATTTCAATCAATAGGACTAAGGCTGCCCGTTCATTGGAGCTGCATAGCTATACCCCATCCATCAGCATCTTCACTGACCAACCAGGACAATGCTTTTTGGACCAATCAAACTTCAAGGCTCTGGAGTCCTCATTTGCATGAGGATGAACCAATCAGAGACGAGGGGCGGGGACTTCTGTCAGTATGTCACCTCCCTTCTGGCTCAGAGACTGAGTTTCCCCGCTGGAGCCTCCACACCCGCTATCTCACCAGAGCAGAGCTGTCAAACCAGTGACCTGGCCCCTGGCCACCTGGCCCCAGGGCTGCCTCACAGCCAAGCTGTGCAGCTTCATAATGGAGCTGTCATCCCTGAGCTGTTCCACAGCCACGCTGGATCACAGTTGAAACTGTTTGCACTGAGTAAAGGTTCCCTCTTCACCGCACCCCAAACTGGGCGCTCCTGCTGGCATTGAACTGGGACCAAAGACCACTGGTTGACACATCTCCTGTGTGTGATGGGCAAGCCCACCCAACACCCCCAGGACCTCTTAGCTCACGGTCCTGGATGAAGAGGACATGTGCAGGAATGTGCAAGCGAGAAGCCACCAGGAGCGCCTTTCTCATTCAAGCCCAAACAAGGAGAATCTGAGAAAGGCGCGCCCTTTGCCGTTATCTGCCATCAGAAGAACTGACTAAGCAAAACTATGAGCAGGCCAAGAATGAGCTTCCTCCCGATTTATGAACCCGATTTCGTTCTTGCTGTGTTTAATCGATTCAGCTAATAAAATGCTTTGGTTTTCCTTTATACCAAGCAGAGAAATTTCCCTATAAAAGTGTCCCAAATGACTGTACTTTTGAGTTAAGTGTGACCCTCCTGGGCAATTTTTGTGCATATTGGAATTTATATAGTGTTACAGCCCTTTTCGACGTGTTTATTGACAAGAATGATCAATGAATAGGATCTCCTGATAGAGAATGAGCGTAGAGCCTCCCTCCCCCTCCCCTTCCCCTTCCCCTTACCTGGCAGGCATGCTTAGAAGCTGACCTGGTACATCCTTCTTTGAGAACTTCTCTCCGTTTAATTATCTGATGGAGATCCTGAAATGTTTTGCCAGATCCCCAAAGGAAGCAGTGGGGAAAGACAGAGTTACCTGCTCAGATGTAAGGAGGTTTCTAGGTGCCCCCCCATGCCAGTCAGGCACAGTGCTCTCTGGCCTGGCACATGCCCTCATGAGCCGTGTCGTCTGAGGCAAGTCACACCACCTCCGTGGATATCAGCTTCCTTATTTCGGCAATAGGAATGTGCACGGCTGCCCTGCATGCCTATACATGGTGGTAGGGGTGACATGGCACAAGGTACAACAAAGGGCGTTGTAGAGGCAGCAAGCTATACACATGCAAGGGATAATTATTGTGCTGTTACGGCGGCCTGTGATTAACTGGCATTAGTCTGGAAAATTTTCTTTCCCCAGGTAAAAACGTCTTTGTTTCCAAGTTAAAATGGTTAACTTCCTTCCAAATGGGACTGGGCATTGATCTCCCTGTTCTCACTCACAATGGAACAGTATCTCTTGGAGATCAGTCTAAATGTTACCTTTGTACCCTCTAGCACTAAAAATAGGTTTGGGACATTATGTCCCTGGATTTGAAAATCATTACCCACAAAAGTCTTTTCCTCTTCAGTTCTGCAGAGCTGTTCTGGGCCCACACAGAGCTGGCGGGGAGAGAGAGAGAGAGAGAGAGAGAGAGAGAGAGAGAGAGAGAGAGAGAGAGAGAGAGAGAGAGAGGAAGAGAAGGGGAGGGGAGGGGAGGGGAGGAGAGGAGAGGAGAGGAGAGGAGAAGAGAAGAGAAGAGAAGAGAAGAGAAGAGAAGAGAAGAGAAGAGAAGAGAAGAGAAGAGAAGAGAAGAGAAGAGAAGAGAAGAGAGAGAGAGAAGAGAGACTCTCTCGTGTTTGAGGACTTCAGGGTTGGGACTGAGAGCACTTCCCTCTACTGCTCAGTTTAGTCAGAGCCGTAAATCCTAAAGTTGGAAAGTGATCTGCACCAAACTCCTCATTTTAAGATAGCTCAAAATATATTAAGGAAGTAACATAGGTATGCTGGCAGGTTAAGTTGTTACTTTTTAAACAATTCGATTTTCTGATTTCCAGGCCAATGGTCTTCCCATCACATCATTAATAATATGGTCAACTTCGACCACCACCACAACAGCTACTGTTTACTGAACAATGAGTATGTATTAGACATTGCACTAAGCTATGTATTTATTCATATATTCACTCATTTGTCTCCTGCAGAATCCAGTGTGGCCGATATTGCTCCTATTTTACAGATGAGGACAGTGAAGCTCAGAAATATTAATTACTTGTCCAGAGTCTCGGTGCTGGTATGTATGTACATTGGCTCACAGTGCAGAGCAAGAAGGGGAATGTGTCCGTGGTTGTTGCTGTTGTTAATGTATAACATTGTGTCTGCATCTCTTAAAAAGTTAAAAATGAACCCCAGCCAGTTTGGCTCAGTGGATAGAGCATCGGCCTGCGGACCAAAGGGTCCCAGGTTTGATTCCGGTCAACGGCAAGTACCTCAGTTGCAGGCTCCTCCTCGGCCCAGGCCCTGGTCTGGGCTCGTGCAGGAGACAACCAATCGATGTTTCCTGTCTTCCCTCTCTCTCCCACTCTCCCTTAAAGTCAATGGAAAAATATCTTCAGGTGAGGATTAACAGAAAGTAAAATTAAAACACACACACACACACACACACAACGTTAAAGATGAAAAATCATTCCTTACCCCAAATATCAAGGGCCCTAGAAAATATACTTGGAATTGAACCGTCACACAAAACTCACCCGAAGCGCCCGACTTTGTATGGACAGGGCTTACCTAGAAACGAGGGAGTGGAGTTTCCATGTCCTTCCTCTTGCCAAGCCTCTAGGACTCAGACGCAAGGTGAGTCAGAAGAGAAATGACAGGCCTTTGGCCACAGTGAATAGACGCATTTCCCTAATTGCTCAGCAGCAAAACAGTGAGGCAACTACTTTATGTGCGAGGAAGGTCAAAAGCATTTTTCAATCTCAATGTTGCTTTACGAACAGTTAAACCAACCTCTGCTGCGCCTGCTGGGTTTTTATTCTGAAGATCCTATACTTGGGCTTTTTCTCCTCTCGTCTTATGGGACTGATGATCTGAGGCTCACCAGGCCTACAGGAGTCAGTTGCAAGTTTGCCCCCTCCTTGATCTCATAAGTTTCCAACTTTTCTTAACAAGTATAATTCCTCTCCAAAGCCTCTCCACACTCTGGCACAACTTAGAGAGCTTGAGTTTTAAAACTCTGAAAAGGATTTAATGATAACTCATTTTTCCAGAAATTCTGTCCTTTCTAAAATGCTAGCTTTACATTAAACAATGCTATGAATGAAAGTCTGAAAAGCATCAGAATAAGTTCCTGAAATTTCTCCAGTACAAAATAAAAGCATAATAAGGGAGGGAGAAGAGCCGTCCCAGAAATCAGCCCAGGTTCCTCAAGCCCAAATAGACACTGGGTAAAATTTGACAAGAATTTAAAAAATATAGAAACAATCTCATGGTTGATTATTGACGGTTTTTGGAATGCAGTATATAATGTTCCTGGGAAAGAAAATCATGAAGGTCATTTAACAGGACATTTAAAGGCGGTGTGTGGCTCAGTGGTTGAGCATCGACCTATGAACCAGGAGGTCACGGTGTGGTTGCGGGCTTGATCCCCAGTGGCAGGTGTGCAGGAGGCAGTTGATCAATGCTTCTCTCTCATCACTGATGTTTCTCTCTCTCTCTCTCCCACTCCCGTCCTCTTTAAATCAACAACAACAAAACATTTTTTTAAAGAGCAGAATGAGCTGTCATAAGTGGGGTCAACATCCTCAGTCCTGCCCACTGTGTCTCTTCCATTCATGTATCATGTGTTCACATATCAGTCCATGCCTAGCATTTCAACACTTAGGGACTGGAGTCCCTACTAAACTCTAAGCTCATGGAATCCAAAACTGAAACTTTCATGGTCTGTATCAGTGGTTCTCAACCTTCTGGCCCTTTAAATACAGTTCCTCATGTTGTGACCCAACCATAAAATTATTTTCGTTGCTACTTCATCACTGTAATGTTGCTACTGTTATGAATCATAATGTAAATATCTGATATGCAGGATGGTCTTAGGTGACCCTTGTGAAAGAGTCATTCGACCACCAAAGGGGTCGCGACCCACAGGGTGAGAACTGCTGGTCTATATCCTTGAGAAACACTCTGTGAATTGGTGGAAGTAGACACTACATGAGACACTATGACGAGCTGTAATACCTGCTCAATGGAGACAGGTACGAAATGGAATGAGGCTCAGGTTGTGAACCTTTGGGGAATCAGGGATGGATTTACCAAGGAGGTGACACTTGAGCTGGAGCTCAAATGCTAACTAGCGGTTAGCCAGCCAGGGAGAGAAAGGGGGAGGGACACTCCCGATGATGCCACCGATGCATGAAAGACCACGGTGAGTTTAGGGTGGTGATGGGGAAGAGGCAGGGAGGCTGAACCAGCAGGCAGATTCTGGGGGCAGATTCCGAAGGATGGTCTCCACATCACCCAGCAGCCAGCCAGGCCGTCAACCAGAGCAAAACCCCTGGCCATTCAGCTCGGCCCTATTCTCAGCACATCTGCTGGCCTCTGTCTCAGTCCCACTCACCTCCCAGGAGAGGGGCATGGGGAGGGGGAAGAGTTGTCCTATTCCAGGCCACAAATTAGGAATTATAGATAACTGAGAACTGGAGGAGAATATCAAGGGAGGACCTGGCCTGCTAGATATACACTGAGTGACCAGATTATTATGACCACCCCATCAGTACAATGAAGTGAATTAGTTATGCAAATAGTAGTAATAATAAAACCTTGAGAATATTTGCTTAGCAAGTTTTCAATATTCAGTATTTTTGGAAGTGTCAATGAAGTACTGATGGGGTGGTCATAATAATCTGGCCGGTCATAATAATCTGGCAACTCAGTGTATATTAGAAAGAGAACTTGGCTAGAAATATCAAGGGTAAGTGGAAAGGAGGGAAGCCTGGAAGCAGAGCAGTGAGGACTACAGGGTTATAGGTTATCCCAGTTTATTAGTCAGGTTCTCCAAGGAAACAGAACCAAGAGGGTGTGTGCATATGTATGAACATATTTATTACGAGGAATTGGCTCACGTGCCTGTATAGACTGAGAAGTCAAGACCCAGGAGAGTTGGGGGTTTAGCTCCAGTTCAAGTCCCAAGGCGTAAGCACCAGGAGAGCCAATGACGTAAGTTCCTGTCCCAGTCCCAGTCCAAAGGCAAGAGAAGACCCATGCTCCAGCTCAAAGATGGGCAGAGAGGGAAGTCTCCCAGCCTTTTATTCCAGCCAGGCCTTCCGTGGATTGAAGGCTGCTTTACTCAGCCTACTGACTCCAATGCTCATCTCATTCAGAAACACCCTCACAGACACACACCCAAGATAATGTTTAACCACATATCTGGGCAGACAGGTTGGCACATTAAGTTAACCACCAACACCCCTGGTCACTGATTTTCGGGTCTCTCCACAGCCTTGCCCCCTGCCAGTTTCCAGAGTGATCTTCCCTTCAAGCCATTCTGGGTCTGCCACCGGCCTGTTTGGCGTCTCCTGCCACCTGCAGGGTACGAGGTGAGCCTTCCAGCAGGGGGCAGGCCCTTGCTGGGGAGGGGCCTCCTGGCCAGTCTCCACAGGCCCATCTCTCCCTCACCCTACATCCCCGCCACACTACCCAGCTTCCTAGCGGAGGCTGCACTCGCCTTCCCCGGGATACTTTTAGCCTTGCATTCCTTTCCCTTCCCACCGCCCTGGCTAACTCCTAATTCATCGCCAAGACTCGTTTTAGGCCATTCTTTAGGCCATGTTTCAGAAAGCCTTTCCTGACTTGGCCTACCTCCTCGCTCTGTTGTCACCCCAATAAGTTGAATAAGGAAGGAATAAAAGAAAGAAATTATCGAACAAACAAAAAGAGCGCCCATCCGTTCCAAAGCATCTTTTTTTATGCCCCTGTTTGGCAGTATTACCCTCAGCATCCCAGACTGCATTCTGTACCTGGACAGATCTTCCTAAAGGAGCACCTCTGCTCAGCCACTTCTGTGTCTAGACACCCCCGTGCTCCCCTCTTGTCGAATGCACTGATGAGGACAATCATGATGGTGATGACAGCAACTTACTATTTGCCAGGCTTGGGACAAACATTGTATACACCTTCAGGAAGCCGACTGAAAAGATCATGGAGGATCTTTTCATGGATCTTGTCAGAGCATTGTGATTATCATGGCTCTGTAGTATCATTTGAAGTCAGGTATACACCACATTTTCTAATGCAAATATTTTTCTTTTTTAAAAAATATATTTTTATTGATTTCAGAGAGGAAGAGAGAGGGAGAGAGAGATAGAAGCATCAGTGATGAAAGAGAACCATTGATTGGCTGCCTCCTGCACAACCCACACCGGGGGTCGAGCCCACAACCCGGGCATGTACTCTGACCGGGAATCGAATCGTGGTCCCCGGTTCATAGGTCACTGCTCAACCACTGAGTTACGCCAGCCAGGCAATTTTTATTTCCTGAGGCAAAATTTATCTTAGCAGACATACCTCAGTGGCATGGACCACTCATTGGTATATGACAGCTCATGAGGGACACAAGCCTGAGGTAGATTTCCTCACCAGGAAACGTTTGCTGGAACAATCCTCATACTTCCTAGAGCATGTGCACTTACTGGCACTCGTCAGTAAGGCCATACTCTTTTCTGTGGGTTGAACATGTCTTTGTCTTCTTTGTGCTGCTTAAAAGTTCTCTAATCAAAGTTGGCTTGGTGCTTGGTCCTTCCTGCAAAAAAGCCAGCTGGGGTGGAAGGTTCTACCAGGAGCAAGTTATAACACAGCCACTCGCCTTTCAACACGACCGCTGCAAAGCCTCTCCTGCGAGGAACCCAAGGCTTTAACTTTATGAATCATCAAAGCTTTCTCTGATACATGATGTAGAATAGCCTTTCCTTTGCAGATGTCACCAAGTGACATGCGCATGGCGTGCAAGCAGAACAAAGGAGAGGTCTATCCCAAGCTGAGCCATTGCATAACTCTCTATAGAAACTCTTGACCCATAAAACGCTCACCTGCTTTGTGGAGTTTAACTAAAGCAGAATGGTGCTCTTTTTTGAAAGATTTGCTTTATGGTTATCTTCCTGTCAGAATTCCAATTATTCTGTGGTTCAGTGGGAATGTGTCTAGCTGGTTTAAAATTCTTTTTTTGGGGTAAGAATGTGAAAAAGATTTTTTTTGAAAAGCCTGTAATGGAAACATTTATATAATAACTAGAGGCCCGGTGCATGAAATTTGTGCAGGGGTGGGGGCAGTCCCTGATTGCCCCTAACCACTCTGCCTGCCTGATTGCCCCAACTGCTCACCTGCCTGCCTGATCACCCCTAACCGCCTGCCTCTGCCTCAGCCCCACCACCACAGCTTCGTCTGGAATGATGTTCGGAAAGTCGTTTGGCTATCTGGTCTAATTTGCATATTACACTTTTATTATTATAGATGCTGAGCTGCCTCAAATACATTTTATTTCATTATTTGCAATACAGTGTTTTAAAAATAATGTTTTGAATTGAGCCTTATGATTAAAGTGGTAAACATTTTTTTTGGTGCACTTGAAAACATGGTAATTCACTTCTGCTCAAGAATCAAGAGGACCCTGAGGCCAAGTCATGAGAGGGATGCCCACACACCAGTCATAAACATCCACAGCATTGAACTTGGAGTGAGAAATAAACTTATATTGTGTTAAACCACTGAGACTTTTATTTTTGTTTTTAACAGTAGCCACTAGTATGTCACCGATTGTCCTTTCTCCTCCTCTCTTTTCCTTGATCCTATTGTATTTATGTGAGTAGGTCTTTCCTTCTCTTTTATTTTTCTTTTTAAAAAATTTTATTGATTTCAGAGAGGGAGGGAGGGAGAGATAGAAACATCAATGATGAGAGAGAATCATTGACTGGCTGCCTCCTGCATGCTCTCCACTACCCACCCCCCCCCCCCCAGCCCAGTGGGGATCGAGCCCACAACCCCAGCATGTGCCCTGACCAGGAATCAAACCTTGGACCTCCTGGTTCATAGGTCAACGCTCAGCCACTGAACCACGTGGACCAGGCAGGTCTATCTGATATAATAACCAGACCAAACTGCTTTTATTGGATTTGGGATTAAGGCCTGGACAGTGTTGATATAAATAAGCAGACTCAATGGATTTAATTAGGAGAAAAAGTTCAATTGATTCAATTTTTTTTTAAAGCATACATGTTACATATCTAGGGCAATTTTTATTAAACAGCTGTAGTTTAAAGATCACATGAGAGTCTCATGGTAATTGTGGTAAATGCAGTTACCTCAGTGCTAGGGGTCCAGCAGATGTGCACGCACCCACCCTCAGGGGATGCGAACCAATGTGCATGGACTGGGAAAGAGAGATTAGCCTCAGCTCTCGGCCAGCGATCTTCACGAGAATGGCACCGTGGCTGCCAGTGTGCAAGCGCAGACACTGTAAGTGTCAGGCAGCGGTCAGAGCAGGCCGGGAAAGATATTAGTGCTGCATAGGACTGGGTGAGGCTTCCAAAAGGATTAGAGTTTCAAAACGGCTTTAAAAAAGTCCCCAGTGAAAATGCCAGTCTGATTTTGTGGAAGCTGCTCTCTTGTCGACGGAGTGTGGCAATGAGCCCTCCCCCTTCTCTCCTTGCTCCAAGTTGGCGGCTCTCCAGCTGGGCTCGGTGACTCCCATTCAGGGGCTGTCTCAAGAGGAGGGCTCCAGGCAACTCATTCCAGATCTGACCAGAAGAGCTGACCCTCCAACCCTCGCCCCGTGAGCTACATGAATGTTAACTCCCATCTTTCATGGGACAAGTATGTGAAGGAAGCCATCATGGTTCTGGTTAATCTTTTCTTTTTTTTTTTCAGTTCCTTCTATTATTCCTCCTGGGGCTTCTCTAGATCCTTCCCACCCTAATCACTACTCTCCAAATAAAACCCGATTTAGGAAGGCCCCGTAGAATCAGTACATTCAGAACTAGACATTATACCACTAGAGGCCCGGTGCACGAAATTCATGCAAGGGTGGTGGTGGTGGGGGGGTGTTGCTCAGCCCGGCCTGCACCCTCTCGCAATTCAGGACTGCTGTATCCTAACCGCTCACCTACCTGCCTGCCCAATCGCCCCTAACCACTCTGCCTGCCTAATCACCCCCAACTGCTCACCTGCCTGTCTGATCACCCCTAACCCCTCTGCCTGCCTGCCTGTCTGATCACCCCTAACCCCTCTGCCTGCCTGCCTGCCTGATCTCCCCTAACTGCCTGCCTGCCTGCCTGCCTGATCGCCCTTAACCGCCTCTGCCTCGGCCCCTGCTGCCATGGCTTCCTCAGGAAGGACGTCTAGAATGACGTCTGGAAGGTTGTTTGGCTGTCCAGTCTAGTTAGCATATTATGCTTTTATTATTAAAGATGCCTAGGATGTGAACAGCACATAGTAGAGCCATTTTCTCCTTTATTTTGGACACTCAGTGAATGGGCCTTACATTTCATTAACAGCCTCATCCTGTGTTGTTCCATATTGAGCTTCTTTGTCAGCTGAAGCTTTTACTCTTTCCTGGAGCATTGCTGTTGGGCCAGATCTCCTCTGGTTTGCCATATCTACACTTACCTCGGGTACCACTGAAGCCTTCACATGCAAGCATGTCCCGTTAACTGGCGTTGTGGTTGTCAAAATGATAATTCAGTTACAATGATGTACTATACTTATTGTGCACTTCCTATTTTAGGCACCATGCTCACAACTCTATTCTCTCCTTCAGTTCTTACAATGACCCTCTTGAGGCAGATGTTTATTCAGTTTTACAGACGAAGAACAGGCCTATCGAGGTGGAAGAGTCTGCTTACGATCACACACAAAGGACAGACAAGTGGGGAGTTCAGATCCAAGTCTCTCAGAATTCAAAGCTTTTGCTCTTAGCTACAATTCTACTCTGCCTCTGTATCCTACGCATACAGACAACAAAAAACAAACAAGCAAAAAGGACTAAATGAGGGCTCTTCTTGCAGCTTTAGAAGAACCAAGGAAAGTGGACAGAATAGATGAAATGGGCTTGGCGTCTGGTTTGGCAGGTTAGATACTCTAGTGCCTAAAATCTATCTTATAACTCGTTACCCTCTGGGTTGAGAGTTTCAGTGGCCTAGTAAGTATCATTGAAAACGTCTCCCTGGCAGCTGGCATTGCTGTGCTCTTCGAAAACAAGGCAGCCGAAAAGCATCCATTGTAGCGACACTCACATAATAATTAAAATATTGGGAATCAAAGTGCCACATAAACTCTGGCGATGGTTATTTCCAATCAGAGCTGGCTTGCGAAAATTTCAGTCGTTTTAAAACTATTTCTTAAAATACCCCGTTCTGCTAACAACTGCTTTTTCCTGCTGCGTCGGTTCTGTCCCTCGGCTCCTCGCAACTAGAGTGGATGCAAAAGAAACCGCCAACAGGAAACCCTGATCAGAATAGCGGCTGACCCCCAGCAAGCAGCGGGCCTTTCCCAGCGGGACGAGGGCACCGGCTCCGGCGATGTCTCCTGAGCTTGGTCTCTCCCTTTCTGGGTAATGACCCTTTGAAACTCTGTGTGACGACGGCTCTGAGAAAGGCTCCGGAAAATGAGAAACGTTCAGTGGTAGAAGCACATTTAGCTAAAGCAAAACACAGTCTTCTTTGGTTGCTGCAATGGGGAAGATAAAAAAGACGAAGTCGATGGAATCAAGCACTTAGTTTTTTCTTGCTTTGACACGATAACCCTTTACTTTAAGGAAAGCCTTTCTCTCCTGTCGGTCAGTTCTGTCCCATGGCCAATGTAGAGCCTCTGTAAACAAAATTGCTCCCGCCTCAGGGACTTGGCACACCTGTTCCTGCCATCGGAGCATCGTCACCCTCATTCCCACCTGTCCCTCCCAGCTGGCTAAAATTCCTCTTCCGGAGGCCATTCCAGGCTACCAAACTGTTTTAGGTGTTGGGCTCTGTGCCCTGCAGATTTGCTTATTGGTGCTTGTGGTGGTTAGAATAATGCCCTCCTTCCACCCCTAACCCCCACCCCCACCCCCACCCCTGCCATATCTATATCCGAATCCCCAGAACCTGTGAATATATTACCTGTTAAAAGAGACTTTGCAGGTGTGATCAAGTTAAGGATCTTGAGATGAAGATTGCCTGGTGGGCCCAGTGCAATCACAGGCCTCTTTATAAGCGAAAGAGGGAGACAGGAGAGGCAGAGGCAGAAAGAAATCTGAAGGTGCTGTGCTGCTGGCCTTGAAAAACAGGCAGAGGCCCCGCGCCCAGGAAAGCAGTTGGCTTCTAGAAGCCAGCAAAGGCCAGAAAGGTCTCCCTTGGAGCCGCTGGATGGACACAGCCCTGCTGACAGCGTTGTTTCAGCCCAGTGAGACCCAGACTTCTGATCTCCAGAACTGTAAGCGGATGCATTTGTGTTGTTTTAAGCCACTAAGTTGTGGAAATTTTTAACAGAAGCTGTAAGAAACTAGTACAGTACTTACAATATCTTTTCTATCTTTTCTGTCCAACCATAAGCTCCATCCAATTAGAGGCTTCTGTATCCCTGGCATCTAGTGCCCAGCATTTGTAAGCACCGGATAAATATTTGTAAATTGATTCTGCTCCATCGAAGTAAGCAGTAATGGCATTATGAGATCTCACCCAGGGCCTCCTCGTTATAATAGTCAATAAGCCCAGCCAGAACGCCGGTTCATTAGTTCCTTCATTTGCTGTTATGTTCCTGTTGTAATTGGGATAGAAGAGTGCGCGAAACACACCTGGTTCCCCCCCTTAATGATGAGAATTTATAAGCGGCGCCACCAGCTACCAGGAGCTCTCTTTTCTGTGACATGGTTGTGCCTAAGTGTCCAAAGTAATCCGACGGGGATGAAGGGGATGAAGTAATTCTTTGGTGAAAAACCGTGTTTATCTTTGCCGTCATTGGTCAAAACAAAACAGTAGATTTATAATGGGAAGGTGTGTATTAGAAAAGTTGACTGTAAGTTCAAATGGTTACTAGAAAGTTGTCTGAGTAAGCATCGATGCCAAACAACTTGGACAGCTAGATGTGCACCCCACCATTCTCTCCCAAAGGAAAAGAAACAGGTACAAGGTAAGGGCAACTGACAGACACCAGACCCAGTAACAGGCTTGTCCAGAGCTCTCAGGTCAAGACTTTGTATGATTGTTTTTCTCGTTTTCTGCGTCCATCAAGTAAAAAAATAAGTATAAGAGATGTAGATTAGGAAAGTAATAGCATAATAGCATTTAGAAGTATACAAATATTATATAAACAAAAATAGGAGTAAAAAACACATATTAATATAATCTTATACATGTGAAAAACATCTGGTAGTCTTGCTTAATATGGTAGCCTCATTTAGAATAAAACAAACAGAGAACCGAAGAGAAGAAAGTGCACTTCCTGGTCTTTGAAACCATACTGCCTTTGGCGAGGTTAAAGTGGCCACATTAGAATAAATATGTAACAGCCCTAACCTGTTTGGCTCAGTGGATAGAACATCGGCCTGCGGACCAAGAGGTCCCAGGTTCAATTCCGGTCAAGTGCATGTACCTTGGTTGTGGGCACATCCCCAATAGGAGGTGTGCAGGAGGCAGCTGATCGATGTTTCTCTCTCATCGATGTTTCTAACTCTCTATCCTTCTCCTTCCTCTCTGTAAAAAATAAACTATATTTAAAAATAAATATATATATAACATAATAGGTCATATATGATGTAATGTGTATCACCTGATGTAAGAAAACGGTCACAAAGAGTTCCATTTGAGGAGATTGTATTTGCAAAAGAGGCATTACGTACTCTGGGTAATGGTTCGCTTTCTTAAATAAAAGTTTTCATGTAAATGTATATTGCATTCAAATGAGGGAAGGGGATTCCATAATCATTAATCAGCTCTTTTTGTTTTTCCCTGCGACGTGACTTATTTTGTGACCCTGTCCCTGGGAGATAGGTGAAAGTATATCTTTACTTTGAGCATTCAGTTCCCAAATCTGACCTGGAAAGCCTCCACAGTACATACGGAGCAGTCCGGTTCATCCTCTGAGCGGTGATCGAGGGGAGGGACAGTGTGGGCACGGTGACAGGCAGTGAAGTGAGAGAGGGAGCAGGGCGTTCTCTGGGCTTCGTGGTCCTGGGAGCTCACCGCCCTCCGGAAAACCTGCTGAAGAGCTTAGGGCGCCCTCTACTGCCCTCTGCTGTCACCGCGGCTGCCATAACAGCACGAACTTCATGTCTTGAATTTACAAACTAGCCCTGTTGAAAGTTTACAGACTAAGACTGAACACCTCACTTCACATAATAAATGTACCAGGAAAGTTCATTTGCTCCATCTACATCCTATCAATACTTGGTATTCTAAGTTTTAAAATTTTATCTGTTTTGGTAGTTCTGTAGTGAGTGGTATGTATTTTATTTTGTCTTCTCATATAAAGGCTGTGTTCTCATATTAAGTATTTATATGTACTTATTTGTCACTTGGAACCCTGTATTGAGAGATGTATCTTCAGTTTCTTGCCTATTTTTCTCTTAGTTTTTCATCTTTTCCTGATTTATGAATTATTTATTCTGAATGGAAGAGCTTTGTCAGCTATGTTTTTAAATATTTCTTATATTAAGGTTAATCTTTTTATTCTTATAATGGTATATTTTGATGAACAAAGTTCCTAATTTCAATGTAAATAGAAAAGTTATATTTAATGTGAAATACACATAAGTGTAAATTTAATGTAGGATGTAAACTTCAACTTACTAATGTTTTCCGTTAAGATTGGTCTTTTGGCCCTAGCTGGTTTGGCTCAGTGGATAGAGTGTCAGCCTGCGGACTGACGGGTCCCAGGTTTGATTCCAGTCAAGGGCACATGCCCGGGTTGTGGGCTCGATCCCCAGTAGGGGGCGTGCAGGAGGCAGCCAATCAATGATTCTCATCATTGATATTTCTCTCTCTCTCTCCCTCTCCCTTCCTCTCTGAAATCAATGAAAATATATTTTTTAAAAATTGGTCTTTTGGGGGATCTTAAGAAATCTTGTCCTGCACAACATCATAAATATATTTTGTTATCTTCTTTATCATTTAACCTTTCACATTTTATATCTATGATATACCTGAAGTTGACTTTTGTGTGTGACAGTGGGGTAGAGATTTTTCCATTGTGATATTCAAATGTCCATTGAAAAACCATCCTTTCCTCACTGTACTGCATGTCACCCTTGTCAGACTATGTACCTGTGGATCATTTTTAGACTCAATCCCAGTGTCATCTGTTTATCCTGGAGCTGCAGAATTATTCTAGGGGCCTATGCATTTCTAGGGGTGATACAAAGTGCACAGCAGCTTGTAAAGAACCTCTAGGTCAGCGGTTCTCAACCTGTGGGTCGCGACCCCTTTGGGGGTCAAACGACCCTTTCACAGGGGTCGCCTAAGACCACAGGAAAACACATATATAATTACATATTTTTGTGATTAATCACTATGCTTTAATTATGGTCAATTTGTAACAATGAAATTGGGGGTCACCACAACATGAGGAACTGTATTAAAGGGTCGCGGAATTAGGAAGGTTGAGAACCACTGCTCTAGGTCAGTGGTCAGCAAACTCATTAGTCAACAGAGCCAAATATCAACAGTACAATTGAAATTTCTTTTGAGAGCCAAATTTTTTAAACTTAAACTATATAGGCAGGTACATTGTTATTAACTTAATGAGGGAACTCCTAAGCTGGCCTTTGCTAAAAACGTCCTCAATCTGATTGAGGTACGTTCGCCGAGGTCGACCCCTTCCAACTCTCCCATCCACACTCGTCTTGTAGACTTGTTTCGTCTCTTTTGTCACCCGCGCGCGATTTGTGGACGCGACTAGCACTAACCACTGCACATGAGACTGCTGACTGACTGGCTCACTCACCTCGTGCATGAATCACATGCGCCTCCCCCGCGCTGCGTCTCCCGTCGCCCCACCGACCGACACCCCCCACTTCTTCAAAATAGACTCGGCCAGGCCGAAAACCGACTTCTGCGCATGGGCCACGAAGTTTCCATCGCACTGTACGTGCGCCCGCATGTGGTATTTTGTGGAAGAGCCACACTCAAGGGGCCAAAGAGCCGCATGTGGCTCACGAGCCGTGGTTTGCTGAACACTGGTCTAGGTGAATCTAGAGTTTGTTTTATCATGGGATGACTCGAGGCCCGATGCCTGAAATTCGTGCAGGGGGCTCGGCCCTCACAGCCCCTGCAGCCGCGGCTTCATCTGGACGGTCATCTGGACGGTCATTCTGCTGTTCGGTCTAACTAGCATATTAGCTCTTTATTAATTAGGATAGAGAGAGTTATCGATGGTTCTAGTAATCAGAAAAATTAGGGATACAGATGCAAAGTACAGTGAGTTGGTGCTACAGAAATAGACAGACAAAAGATTACAAATCTAGTGGAAAAGTGGTCATGTGACTATAAAATGTAAATTATGGCAATGTGAACAAAGGAGTCACCAGTGTATGAAAACCTGAACACATTTTTCTGATTCTACCCAAAATGAAAAGTTAATTCTGTTCAAAACTAGTGCAGAATCATTTTTTTTAAGTGTCTTTTCTCTGTTTTAATTTATCAACGAACCCTATTTTTTTGAAATTTCCATTTAAAAACATTCACACTAATATTAACTTTGTATATGTGGAATAAGAGTTAAGTTTCTTTCATATGCTTCTGTGTAGGTGGTCTTTAAAATTCTGTGCTCGTATATTTATTTATCTCTGCAACTTTTATAAAGGGATTCTGGTACTGTCTCCCTTCAGATACTGGAGTTTCAAATACTTGACTTACTAACCCTCCCTCTTTCTCTTCAACAATTCTCAAGATTCAGGGAAATGTGTAAGATTCAACTTTGGCAATGGCTGGGGATCTCTGCCCCTATATGCTGTTTTCGTCCCTAAATGCTATTTCATGAAAGACACATTAATTAAACAGGAAATAGAAACACCAAATGTTTTATTCTATACTTTTAATTAAAAAATATAAACAATATTTGCATAGTATTACATGTAAGTATTTACATAGCATTAACATGGAAGGCAGTAAGAAATGTTGGTCTGGCAATTAATGATCATTATCCTTGAAATATAAGGTACCTTTCAAGTACATAGTATAAATGAAAAAGACTGTTAAAAAGTTTAATGAAAAAAATCATATAATAAAAAATTATTAGCTACATAACTTAGAATTTACATTAAGTATATTTTGAATCCTAATAGTGTTTCCATATTTAAAAATATAACCCTACAAGCCTACTGTCTTATGAAGACTAAGTTTGCTTTCAATAAACCACCTTGTCAACATAACATGATAAATATACAGTTTATTTATTATTTACAATCGTTAAACATATTAGAAAAGCAAAACTTTGGTAGTGCTTTTAAAATGTTAAGTAATCTAAAATGTATTAAAAAACTATATTGGGGAAAATATCACACATTATATCTTAATTAAGATAAATGACATTTCATGAAAAGAGTATATTGACCTAATAATACAGGTACACAATGGAATGAATATGTAATGTACCATGTCTTGAGATTCCTATTAGTCAAATAGTCAATTAGTCCACTGCCAAGAAGGGTGAGCAATTAAGATGAGGCAAATTGAGTCAGCAATATACAATTTAAATTTCCAAGTAAACTTAAAAATGTTTCTCAACATTTATTTAATCATAAAATATGTAAAACAAGAAAATACTAAACTAAAAACTAGGCTTGAACTTGAAATCAAATAATTTTTTCAATGTGAGAAAATGCAGGCAAATCCAAGCTTAAAAATAATCCAGAGACAAATGATGGGCACTGTTTTGAAATCATTAAGAAGTGTTACGCTGAAAGCAACATTTGGATTTTTTTGGCCCCACTGACAGTGCTGTCTAATCTATGAGTTGGTGAGTTAAATACTACATATAATGGTAACACAGTATTTTCCATTATATCCTATTATATACTTCCAGAGCAAATTATGTATCCACAAATTATAAAAATAAATCTTTCTGTAGTTTAAAAACAAATAAAAATATAATAATTTGTATTAAAAAATATGGCAAACTAACCTGATAATCATGACCTTTTTTGGCTATGATTATATTGAGTTTTTTAGTTATCTATTCAATAAATTAAATCAAAAACCTTTGATCCACCAATGTTTTGGATGCCAAATTCTTCTGTCCTACTGTATTACGAATAAATTTAAAAACCTGGGGGGAAAAATAAAACAATTCAGAATTATAAAAATGTATATATAAAGAAAACTAAATATGCAAATCAATTATAATATCTAAATTAAACTGGCCCTGGGCTAGATCTTTAGTGTTTGCCTTTTTATTATGTTAGCATCTGGTTCAGAGGGTGTATGGGACTCTAATTACTGCTCACATCTGGCACCTACGATATGGAAAATATAAGTGTCTTCCTACTGGATTCCTTTCACATCTGCTCAAGTAACTTATGCCCTCCATAAGTCCCCAGTATTTCATTGACTCGACAGAGTATAGAATGACAGTGGTTGAAATGTTATTCATTTTGGGAGTAGGGTTAATCATATTCTAAACCTTTACAAATTCCGATTGAAATCATTTTCTGCTATGAAAATAAACACATCTACTTCCAACACTTTCTTTTTAAAAAGAAACCCAGAAAAAAGATAAAACTTTACCTCTTGTTGTAGATATGTAAGGAAGGCTGCTAAAATAAAGTTTTGGCAAGCCAAGTCCACAACACAGAAGAACAGCAGATCATAAATAAGAAGAGTGGCTTCATTTCCATAATACAGAACACTGCTGAATGAATAACCATCATCTATTTAAAAAAAACAATTTGTAAGATATAAATTAGAAATCAAAAAAGATCAGTCAAGGAACTCTGCTCATAAAATTCAGTTTTAGCCGAAACTGGTTTGGCTCAGTGGATAGAGCGTCGGCCTGCGAACTGAAAGGTCCCAAGTTCGATTCCGGCCAAGGGCATGTACCTGGGTTGCGAGCACATCTCCAGTAGGAGATGTGCAGGAGGCAGCTGATCGATGTTTCTCTCTCATCGATGTTTCTAACTCTCTCCCTTCCTCTCTGTAAAAAATCAATAAAATATTTTTTTTTAAAAAATTCAGTTTTAACATCTTCATCAAGGGTTGGTAATTGCAAGCAGTGTAAGTTTATCATCAATACCTCTCAAAGACCAAGTAATGACTATCCCTTTCTAACAAAGGCTAAAGAATTGTAGAGTTAAAAAAGCAAAACAAGCCCTAACCGGTTTGGCTCAGTGGATAGAGCCTCGGCCTGCGGACTCAAGGGTCCCAGGTTCGATTCCGGTCAAAGGCATGTACCTTGGTTGCGGGCACATCCCCAGTAGGGGATTTGCAGGAGGCAGCTGATCGATGTTTCTAACTCTCTATCCCTCTCCCTTCCTCTCTGTAAAAAATCAATAAAATATATTTTTTTTTTAAAAAAAAAAGCAAAACAAAACCAACAAGGACTATAATTTGTGTCTCAAATAGTCCTCTCAGGTTCTGCTCTGAAACCTCTTCTCACTTCACAAGGAAACGTTTTTCCTTTTGGAGATGTAAACGCCCTTTTAAGATTCTGATGGAAGCTACAGACCTTTCAGCAAAAGGAGAAACCGTTGAGTACACATACGCGAATCCTGCACACAACATCAGGGAGGTTCAGAGACCACTGAACTGCATATGGAACCCAGTTAGGAGCTCTTACACCAGGGACACCTGGCGTGGAGGCAATGTTCTTTGTTCAGGTGCTAGTTACAGGGCTCTATTCAGTTTGTGAAAGTTCCCTGGCCTTTATGTTATATGCCTACAAAGTGTGTGTGTGTGTGTGTGTGTGTGTGTGTACACAATTTACAAATCAGCTCTGCTTAGGACTTTTTGATGACATCCATGTTCACTTCCTTCACAGCAGTTTCCAAATTGTTCTCAACATGTATCTCTATCGGAATACAGTGCTGAGCATGCAGCCCACCGTAGGCATATTTCATTAATCACTACTATATATTATACATTTTAAAAAATATAAATTAAAAATGGAATTGCAAATATACAAATAGACATTTTAATATTTTCTTCTCAAACCTCCAAGGAGCAATCTGCACACCTCCTATGGGACAAAAATTAAAAAAAAAACTATTTTGGAAACTGCAGGCTAGAGGAAGGGTATCAGACAAAGCCTTGGGGTTGGGTCTCTGCCTCTCTCTCCCTCAAGAACTCTCTCACTGTGTCCACTTCATACGAGGCTTCACTCATAAAGCTCTTCACTCATAATGCCCTTCTCCCTCTGCACAAATGTCTTTGCCTCTCTTCCCTTGACCCTCCTGCTTGACAATAGCAACTTATTTTTGAGACCCAGCTCAAACTCCTCTGGCTTCACCCCATGTCTGGTTGGATTTTCTGCTTTCCCTGCTGTATCCAGTGCAAGCGGTGCCTGCGGACGTCTATTCCAGCATCTCTCCACTTCCCCATTCACAGGCTGACCTTTCCTAATCTACTAAGAGGCTGCTCCAGGGAGAGACCACTGTTCTGCGTGGTCCGGGACTGGGACACGTGACACTCAGTGAGACACGGGTGAGTGTAGCTGGGCCAGGACACTGGTTATTCACAGCCCTTCTTACCAAGCCAGACAGGAGTTCACCAGTCACATAAGAAGGGGCACAGACAGTAATTTTTTTAATGTTAAGAAATATGTTTAGTCACTATTCCCATCACAGATTATCTGCAATCTTTAAGCATTTGGATAAAATGAAAATTAAATGTTTAAAACCAGTCACAAATGTTATTCTTCAAGTCTTTCATAAGTTTGCTACTGAATGGACATTCCAATAAAATCTGAATTTTATTTGTTTTACTATCTCTTCTATGTGCGCCACTGCTTTTGAAATTCAGCTTTTTTACTTTCTTATACAATAATTATGTTTTATGTATTTGTTTCTAGCTACATGACATGATAAAATAGAAATGAGAAACTACTATAATTCCATGAAGTTAACTGAAACCGTTTCTTCTTTATATAAATTTATAAAATCAAAAGAAAAATTAATAACTATGACAATTTTTTCTTTCAAACTTTGAAAATAGTAATCAAGTTCTGCAAAGGCAGTTGAACGATACCATTATAAAAGATGCTTTTTTCCATTGGTTCCATGAATTCTATTCCAAGAATTTTTTCAAGAAGCAATTTATCTTTTATAAAGTAGTCCATGTCCTTATGAACCTAATACAAAAAAGCCAGTCATTTAAAAAAATAGCATTGAAATAAACGTTTCCCAATTTTTTTTATCAAAAGAAAACAATGAATAGTACATACAGAAAATCTGTTCTTCAAAAAGACTTAATTTACTCCATTAGGCTTTATAACAAAATTCCTTTTAGGAATAATTTTTTAATGTCATCAGTAGTAATTAGGGCTAGATATACTGACAATTAATTTTTAAGAAGTTTTTCAGGAATACAACCATAGCATAACATATTTCTATAATGAATAATATAGAAGATTTTGGTAGCTGGCTAACAAAATTCCAGTATTGACATATAGACAATATGCTAACAGACATGTAAAATTTCATTTTACTTTTACATAGTCTAAATCTATATCCTTAAGCCACATTATTAATTTTAATAGCAAAAAAAAAGGGCGGGGGAGGGGACTGTCCTAAATCCACCACCTTGCTTAAAGAAATAACTGGTATTCTTGGTTAACTTTTTAAACTGCATTTTGATTCTAGCTTAACTATAAATGCTGACATACATACATGATCGATGAAAGAGCCAAGGAATTTATTCATAGTATTATAGGCCTTTATACTCTGCTCAAAAGTACTTGCTGATGAACTCAGTAGTCTAGCAGGGCCATTTTTCTAATGTGAAAAGAGACAAGAATAAATGCAAATGTCTTACATTCTTGGTATTTAAACATAAAATACTGGCAAAATGTATCTTAATTATATTGTATACAAACCCTTGTTAGCGTCTCATGAATTCTGTCATAGTGCTGTCTCATCTGGCTAGAAATTGCAATCTGGAAGGTCTGACCCTCTGTGTTGGGCACCAAACCTCTCTGGCTACACAAGTTTTCCTGAAAAGTTAAAGGATTTAAATCAAGATCAAGATTATGAAAATTTCTCCTGTTTTAAATAAACACACAACTTTTTTCTTTTAGTTGGTATCACATATTACAAAACTCATGTTGTGACCCAACCATAAAATTATTTTCGTTGCTACTTTTATCAATGTTCAGGGTGTAATGAGTTGGTATCCTAGCAACTTTCAAAGTAACCAATGAGGATTAAAAAAGTATATTATTACAAATCCTAGATTAAGAAAAGTGAACCTATCCTTCAACTTAAAAAGATGTAAAGTACATTCCTACCGCTTCTCTTTTCAGATTCGTATTCATTTCTTCCATGTTAGTATCTGCATGCCCGTGTACTGATCTACCATGAATGTAATATCCAAAACATTTGTGGGATAACAGAAACACTGATATCTATAAAAAAAAAAAAAAAAGAATAAGGAGCAATTAGCAACTCATCTGCAAAGCAGTGAAAAGAAACTTTTCTTAAAATTGCTTCCTTTCAAAATAATGAGGGCAGAATTCTTGGAAAATATATAAAGAAGATAAGAAGGTAATAAAGGATAGTGAGGTTATTTTAAAAAAGTAGATGGAGAAGAGATTGAAGATATTTTCTAAGAAAGGAAGAAATAGGGTTGATATATGAAAACTTTTCTCAGCTGGGTGAACTATTTGGTGGCATAAGGAATTCATAATTAAGAAACTGCAAATAAAAATGAAAAAATGAAGACAGAAAATATTAACTTGTAGCTCATTACAACTATCTCTGGAATTAACAACCAGTGGAAATTAGACTAAAAATCCAATTATACCAAATCACTTTTAAAGCCTCTCTTAATGTATTCATGACCTTTAAAAAGGGAAAAATAACAGTTGCAAGATAAAGTCAGAAAGTACTTACATTGCTCATAGAGCATAAATCCACAAACTGCCGAATTTTATCTTCTATAAATCTCTCATAAAAGACAGCAAAGAACACGATCTGAAACATTAAGCCAAGTTCAGGCTTATTAGCTTTTAGGATTTAATTTTCTTTTATAGTCACAGTGTAGTATCTTAAGACAAAAGAAGTTCCAACCAAGAACACAGTGGCCCTAATGGTTCTTATGGGATAAAATCCTCCTCATTTCTGATTTCTTCTGTCAGATGGGACCTGAGGCTGAGAAGATTTATTTTTAGCTTCAGGTATTTCAATAAATATTTTAAAGGAAAATTCACCAGGAGTATTGGCAATTTGAGCGAGTTTTAATGATATTTAAGTAATTGTTAATAAGAAGTTATATTTCAGAGGAAAAAAGAATATTAAAGGTAAATGAGCCATCCTGTCGTTATGCATAAGCTAAACAAGGAGTCCATCATCTGACTAGAAAGCTGCCGACTTCGGAAGCCTTCAGAGCCCCCTATTGATAAGAATGTGTCTCTGAAATCGGACTGCCTGGGCTCCAGCTGCAGCTCTGCCAAGCTCTGACTGGATCGCTCAGGCAACTCTTCCTTTCTGGGCCTCAGGGGCCTCATCTGTAAAATGAGGTTACTCATAGACCTGTCTCTGAGGGCTGCTATAAAAATTTAAAAAGTTAACCTGCACAATGCAATTAACACAGTGCCTGGGTTATAACCTTACATAAGAATTAGTTATTAGCTATTATTGGTCTTATTGTCAGTTATCAGAATGTGGTCAATATTGAAGGATAATCAGTATGTAAACAGTTATAAATATAGAGAGGCAGTGTTGCTTAAAAGTATAATCTCTGGCCCTGACCGGTTTGGCTCAGTGGATAGAGCGTCGGCCTGTGGGCTGAAGGGTCCCAGGTTCGATTCCAGTCAAGGGCATGTACCTTGGTTGCGGGCACATCCCCAGTTGGGGGTGTGCAGGGAGCAGCTGATCGATGTTTCTCTCTCATCGATGTTTCTAACTATCCCTCTCCCTTCCTCTCTGTAAAAAATAATGATAATAAAAAAAGTATAATCTCTTGTTACCTGTATCATTCCAATCACTAGCCAGAGAGCGGAAGACACTGCATATCTCAAAATGCGACTATAAGGAGCTATGTAGCTGGATGGGTCTCTGGAAAGACTAGAGGATGAATCCATTAATGCTAAGTTCTTAAATCCCACAACCTGTAGTGAAAAGGAAAAATAGTAATTTAAACAGACAAGAATGAAGGAAACTTCTCTAGTTTAAAAACTAAATACCTTACTTACCTTAAAAAATGAAAATATTCAAGTTCATACAAACAGTAGAAAATCTAGATAAAAACAATTACCTGGTATTTTTAATTACAAAACACTTAACATAAAATAGTTCATCTGGTATTTTCTTCAATACAAATAAAGGCCAACTATAACCCTATTATCATTTACACTGAAAAAGCTCAAAAATTTGTCAGAAGAATGAAACTTTCTTCAGTAAACTACCAATGAAAAACCAACATTTCATGAGATTTTAACATATGCCAGACACCATGCAAAATTCTTTTTATGGTAAAGAAATCTACATGACTATTGAATCCAGTGTTTTCTCAACTTGCTTGGATAGAAACTTCTTTCTCATGTAATGCCCTTTAAAGCTTTGAAAAACACTACTATAAATGATGGAGATAGTGTTCGTATGTCCTAGGGACACACATTCTCCTAGCTTTAGAAAAGGAAAGAAAGAAGAAAGGAGGGAAAGAAGGGAAAGGGAAGGAAGGCACATAGACATAAGATTAATGATTCCTGAGGAAATCTGTTACCTGTATAAGTAGTTTCCATATTTCAGTCCCATATTCAGTATTGAATACTTCCTTTAATAATTCCAACCAGACCCATGAAATAGCTATAAAGGGCACTGACCCATTCATTGTGTCTTGTTCAGCTCTTAACACAGAACACACTTCATAGTAGGAGTTCAATAACTTGTTGGAAAATTTCAATCTTATAATAGTGGTTCTAATACAGGAGTAAGAATATGAATCATGGAGCGAAGGGACTTTTTCAAAGTACAGATACCTGGGCCTACCTCAGAGCTACTGAATCAAATATAGTCCCTAGGGGATGAGGCTAGGCGTAGGTATTTGGTTAGTAAAAGCTTTCCCAGGGGATTCTGCTATAAGCCAATGGTTTAAAAGCCACTCCTTACCCAGAGCAATCAAATTCAGAGAGACAGCCGTAACCGGTTTGGCTCAGTGGATAGAGCGTCGGCCTGCGGACTGAAGGATCCCAGGTTTGATTCCGGTCAAGGGCTTGTACCTTGGTTGCAGGCACATCCCCAGTAGGAGGTGTGCAGGAGGCAGCTGATTGATGTTTCTAACTCTCTATCTCTCTCCCTTCCTCTCTGTAAAAAATCAATAAAATATATTTTTAAAAAAATTCAGAGAGACAGAAAACAGAGTGGTGGTTTTCAGGGGCTGGAGAGGATGAATGGGGAGTTACTAGTTAAATGGGCACAGTTTCAGTTCTGCAATATGAAAAGAGTTCTAGAAATTGTTTGCTCAACAATGTGAATGTACTTATTATTGAACTGTATACTTAAAAATGGTTGATGATAAATTTCACATTATGTATATTTTACCAGGATTTTTAAAAAGCCACTCCTGTGTGTTTTGTTTTTTTTGTTTTGTTTGTTTTTTAATTTAATTCTCACCCAAAGAGTGAGGATCCTTTTTCCATTGATTTTTAGGGAGTGGAAGGAAGGGGAAAGAGGACAGACAGAAAAACACTGAGGTGAGGAAGATACATCAACTGGTTGCCTCCCACTCGTGGCCCGACTCCACTGGTGGCCCGACTGGAGATGGGGTTTAAACCTGCAGCCGAGGCATGTGCCCTGCACCACAACCCCTCTGTCCAGGGCCGACACTCTAAACACTGAGCCAAACCGGCCAGGGCAAAGCCACTCCTTTTTTTAATCATTTGAACAATATTTCAATCTTTTTAAAAAATATATATTTTATTGATTTTTTACAGAGAGGAAGGGAGAGGGATAGAGAGCTAGAAACATCCATCAGCTGCCTCATGCACACCCTCTACTGGGGTTGTGCCCACAACCAAGGTACATGCCCTTGACCGGAATCGAACCTGGGACCCTTCAGTCCGCAGGCCGATGCTCTATCCACTGAGCCAAACCAGTCAGGGCAATATTTCAATCTTTAGAAAACTCTTCTGCTCACATGAAAACTTAGCTGGAATTAAATTAAATGAACATTTATGTGGTACCCACAAGTTGCATACAATTATGTCAAATAGTTTATACCTCCAAAAAGAAGAGGACAATAAGTACTTGAAAAAGTGGATTAATTTTTCTCACAGTCTGAATTTCATTCCATTCATTTGCTACAAAATATGTTCTCCATATGCTTACGGGAACGGTAGCACTCCTCACACCACCCTCACCTGGTCAGGGAGATAAAATGAGTGAAAGGGTTACTTCATCTTTGTTCTGCAAGGATAGCAAGAGAATTTTGGCACAAACGGTTACTTGTTACCTTCGACAGCTTTGAGAACCTTCCCTTTAGGTCGCTCCCAATCGATAAAGAATATATCAATGGTAACCTGGGATACGAGCTTATGCAAAAATTGCAGAGCCTGAGAATGACAAACAAAACACCTAAAAGCATCCACATTAAACCTACTTATAAAACCAATACTAATTATTTTCTGTGTGTTTATTTTTTTGTTAATCCTCACCCTCACCCGAGGATATTTTTTCCATTGATTTTTTTTAGAGGGAGAGGGAGATAGAGAGGTGAATGTAAGAGAGACACATCAATCATTTGCTTCCCATACACGCAACCGGGCCAGGGATCCAATCTGCAACCCAGGTACGTGCCCTTGTCCGGGAATCAAACCCACGACCCTTCCATACACGGGTTGACACTCTAACCACTTAGCGACACCAGCCAGGGCACCAATACTAATTCATTAGAAGCAAATATACTGCAATCATAAGAACATATAATTTTCACAAGTGAAAAAGTTGTAATACCATCAGAAGTCACTAGAAGTTCATAAAGTAATATGGAACCACCTAATTCACAGAAATTTTATACACATGTTATTTTGTCTTCCCTTCTTCCATCTTTGTTTGCAATAAGAATATGAAAAAAGGAGATATACTGCCTCTCCTATACATGGGCCTTGCATAATTGTCTCTTTTCCAAGGTTTCCAGAAATAGACTTTGTTTTCTAGATAATCTGACTTCTTTATAAGTGAAGATATTTTCCCACTGTAATTTGCTTGTTCTAATCAAAGTGTTAAGATATTTTCATAGTCCTTTTTTTTTCTATTTCTGGTGTTGAGATTTCTGATTTAAAAAAAAAGTGTGGCTGAGACACATATTTTTCATTTATAGAAAGTAGTATGTTTAAAGTGAGGCATTCTTCCTAGTTGATGCATTATTAATTAAAGGATAAAAATCTAAGTATGGGATGATTCCTCTCCTCAGGGAGGTCACAGTAAGTGGGAAAAGCAGTTACTAATCACCGTACAACGAGATGAGATCTACCACAGAGGCATGCAGAGAGCTTCACATACACTGACAAACAATGACCTGAGGAGAAGGGATGCTATGGGAAGAGGAGGAAAGGACTATGGAGACAGAAAACAAATTCTAAGATTTCAGTACCTTTTACTTTCAATTTACAGAAACAAAATTCATGCCTGAAGGCATTTTGTCCCTGTTGTGAGTGCATCATCAGACTTTAAAGAAGAAAGTCATAAAATGAAATATTATTTTTATCAAATTAGCTACAACTCATTTAATTCAAACATATTTATGGCTTCCTAGAAAGTTATTTAAACCAGATTTTCAAAATGAGCTATTATCCATAAAAGTAGTATAGCCCTAGCCAGTTTGGCTGAGTGGATAGAGCGTCGGCCTACAGACTAAAGGGTCCCAGGCTCTATTCTGGCCAAGGGCACATGCCTGGGTTGCAAGCTCAATCCCCAGTAGAGGGCGTGCAGGAGGCAGCCAATCAATGATTCTCTCTCATCATTGATGTTCCTATCTCTCTCCCTCTCCCTTCCTCTCTGAAATCAGTAAAAATACATTTTTTTTTAAAAAGTAGACTTCCTGTGTAAAACAGTAACTCATACTTTCTTTCAAAATCAAACTAAATTCCAAAGATTTTGAAAGTACAGTCAAACCTCGGTTCTCGGAGTAAATATTCATCTTGAACAATTGGTTCTCGACCAAGTTGTTTCAAAAAAAGAGTCTCAGTTGTTGAACAAAACTTCTGTTCTCTACCCGACAACCCTTGCATGTTGATACCTGTATGATCAGTCACATGTCTCCCAGGTGACAAAGGAGAGAATGTGCGATATGAGTCCGTTTACCACTAAACCTTTCCTTGTTAACATCTCAGGAAATTGTGCTGTGAATATTTCAGTCGGGTGTTTCTGGGTTTTTTTTTTTGCTTTTGTTGCTGCTTATTATTATTAAATACATACAGTAAGTCATCATGGGTCCTAAGAAGGTTAGTGACAGCAGCAAAGTGAAAAGAAAAGCTGTGAGAATAATGACAGAACTTAAAAAGAAATAATTGCAAAGTATGATAGAACTGTTTGCATGTCTGATCTGGCTGCCGACTGGCATGGTGAAATTGATGATTAGCACAATTTTAAAACATAAAGAGGCCATTAAGAATGCTGATGTTTCTAAGGGTGTGAAAGTGCTCACAAAACAAAGATCACAGGCAATTGAAAAAGGTTAAAATGTGGAATTATTTGGGAAACTAGAATGGATTAATTTAATCTATATTCTTTCTAATGGAAAAAAATGATCCCGTTTTCAATCAAATCGCTCCTTGAACAGCCTTCTGAAATGAATTAAGCTTGAGAACCACAGCTCCACTGTACTTTAACTTTAAAGACTTACAAGTGTATTAGCAGGCCTTTTACATTTTTTACCCTGTCCTTTGAAACATACCTTCAGAGCAAAAGCACATCCCACAAAAGTAACAAAACGTTCTTCCTGAGTCGGCGTTGGCAGAAACACAGAGACAGCCTTCTGTGCCTGTGACAAAAATTACACCAGTAAAGGTAAGCACAGACGGCTTTTACTCAGCGTACTTCCAAAGAAAGCGTAAGGAGGAAGGCGGTAATGCTCGCAATAAACACGGCAGACTCAGTGCTTGTCATCAGAAATCCTCCCAAATAAAAACAGCTCCTTTGGAACGAGCACTTACCAGTTAGTCATTGGCATTCAGGTTAAATTCAGCAACTCACTTACTTTGAAGAAAATAAGCCAATAAAGACCCGTTGCCACAGTGATGATAACAAATACATTGGTCAGATCACCAGCATAGTACACCATGAACTTCATAACTGTCTGCAATTTAAAAAGAATGGCAGCTGTTATAGACTCAGTGCAGTTATACTACCACTTTGAGCAACATACTCTGTACCAGTTTCTCAAGCTTGCAGCCTTGCCGCATGTATGCATGGATCAGTTAGCAAGACCAGCTGCGGCCACTCCTAGATACCCTCGGGTCCTTACCGTTGGTCCCAGTCCCGACAGCCTGTTTTATTCCACCCTCCTCCTCTTTCACCACCTGAGGCAGAAATGCTTCCTAATTTTCTCCGTTTGGAGCCCTCCTCCTCGTCTATCCTCCACACGACCGCCAGAGTCAGCTTCCTCAAGTGTAAATTGGACGGATTGTCACTCTTCACCAGTGACTCTTCACTGAAATATAAATTCCTAACCTATAAGGTCCTTCACAACCTAGACCAAAACGAACTTTTTTTTAGCTTCATCTGCCAGTGCTGGCCGTTTAATGATTGGCCACCCCACACTTTCATCTCAAATATTTTGTGGAATGAAATGGGTACTGTTTCATCACAAATTCTTCCCTTATTCTCTCTGGTAAACTCTGCGAGCTCTGAGGGCAGAGGCCACGTCTGTCCTTGCTCACTGCCACTTGCCCTCGCACCTGGTAGAGGGCCAGGCACCAGCAGTGGCCCCGGCGACGGCTTGTGGAAATCACAGATGAAAATACACCAGCTTACACCCCACCTCTCTGGGAAGCCTTTCCTGTCCATCCCAAATGTAAGTCAAAGCCCCCTCCCCTGAATCCCTCGGCCTGTTCGCTTTGGAGTCGCAAAGATATTCCAGCACAAACAAGTTACTACGTTGCTTTTTCATGTTCTTAATCAGCTAGATGGAAGTACCACCTATCACTGAGTTGCTATAAAATTAAAGGAGTATAAAATTTACTTAATGTCTGCCAAAGTTTCCTCTGTGGAAAATGGGAATAATCATACCCAACTTCATACAGCTATTGTGAGGATTAAATGAATTATACAAGTAAAGTTTTAAAAAGTGCCTGGCACATGGTAAATATTCAATAAATGATAGATAAAAATTAAAATCTATTTTAAAAAAGAAGCAAAACTGCAAAGTTAAAAGAATAAAACATGGGAGAAAAATATTTTTGAACTTGAGATGGGAAAGGCTTTCTTAAGCAAGATCTTAAAAGCAAAATATATTGTAATATGAAAAACTATTCAGATGTGACAGTATCAAAATTAAGAGTTTCTGTTAAACACAGGAACACACAGATAACAGATGGGTCACACTTGGAGAAGAAATTTCAACATAAAAAAAAGGGGGATTCATATTTAGAAAATACAAGAAACAAACAACCACCTTTAAATAAATAAGAACAATAAACTGGCAACAGATATAAACAAAAGGGAAAACCCAAATGATGCATGAAGCATGTGAAGAGCAATCAGACAAATAAAAATTGAATCAACAATGACATACTCCTTACACCCCCAGGCTGGCAAGGAATGGAAAGGCTGGAAAAATACAAGTGCTGGCGAGGACGTGAGGAGGCAACAGCAGCACTGAGCGGGGAGGCAGACTGGAGGGCAGCCACGTGGGAGGGGAAGGAGGTATGTTTCTACCCAGAGAAACTCCAGGCAGACTTTTTACTCACCCACTAGCTGTGTCTTATCAGAAGAACATGCAATGGTCAAAGATAAAAAAGTACCTAAGACCTCCTGAGACCATACCTGTAGGTCAATCATAGGACTCCCAATGCGCCTCTTCCACCCCGCCGTCTTCAAAAGAGATGTTAAAACAGCGAGCCCACCCAACACACCCAAAGCAATCTAAGGACAGAAAAGACAGTTTAGGGATTTATGTAATTTCCCTCATCAGTGCTCAAAAAGAACACTATAAAGTCTAAAAGTACTAAAAAAATGGTGGTGGCCACATCTGGAACAATTTAAGCAAGAAAATAGTAATGGACTATAATCACAAGAATAAATAGGTATCCAGTAGTCCTTACTGGTTTAAGTAAGTAAACAAATAAATGTGGGCAAAAAACCAGCTTGTCTTTATAGGATTTCAATCGACAAATATAGAAGAAATGATGGAAACAGAAAATCACCATCACACAAGTATCACAGTAATACTTTTTACAGGCAAGAATTGTCAATAGATGCTAAAATTAGAGGTCAAAAGAATAACTGTGATATCTGCATAATCTCAAAGTATCTCTCCCTAAGATATTTATTATTTACAAATGGTAAAATACAGTGGAGAACTCTGCAGATAATCACCTTAGTCATACGATCAAAGTCAATATCAATAATAAGACATATGGACATCAAATATTTTCTAACATGATTCACTGAGAAGGGCATTGCATCATTTCTGTTATATCTGTTCTAAAACTACATTTAATCATGGGAAGATATCAGATAAGCCCAATTAAGAGCCATAATAATTCAAAAATGGTAGGGTCAGGCATTAAAGACAAAGAACAACTACAGAACTGTCACAGATCAAGGGAGAAGACGGATAAAACAATGTGCAACCCTGGCCTGCATCCTAAACAAAAAAAGAATAGTAAAAAAACATGTGAAATTCAAAGATTAGTTCATAGGCTCATATCAATATTAATTTCCTGGTTATGATCGCTGTACTAGAGTTATGTAAGATGTTAATATTAAGGGGAGGCTGGGTGAAGGATATAATTCTAATCTATTTTGACAACTTTCCTATCCATCTAAATTTTTTTATTTAAAAAATATACTGTAAATATTTCAACAGGTTAAAATAAACTCACATCTGTCTGGATACGTGCTTCTTCTTGATTCATTTCATATTTGACAGAGAAAGAAACCTGATATTTAAAATAAAGCAAATTAGCCATACTGAAATTATGTAACACAAATCTACTTTTACTATAAAAATACTTTATAGCTGGATTTTTACCATAAATGCCATATTTTTGAACTATCAATACTACTAGAGTTGACCCTAACTTATACATAAATGGATATACTTTGGGGAATTATTCATGCTGCTTAAATATTCCTTTTGGACACACATTCAGAAAAGGGGGTTTCATTAGAAGCTAGGTTAGTTCATTAACAGCAGTCAATCCAAACTAATATTTCATTTTCTGATAGGTTTCTGTCACTGAGGAATGTGACAGAACTTATAGTATCAAGCATTTAGCAACTGGCTAAACAGTCACATCCTAAGAAGGCAGATGAAACAAAGGGTTGAACAAGAATCTTAGGGATACCTCCGCATTAAGGGACAGGAAGAGAAAGAAGAACCGGTAAAATATAAGAAAACAGTATTGTGAGAGGTAGGAGAGGCAAGATACGTAAGTCTTACCATGGTCAGGGAGTTTCAGGAACAAGAGTTCAGTGTCAAATGTATAAGTGTCAAGTTAAAGAAATAAAGCCATTGTATGTGAAATTCATTGCAGACCTTCATGGAAAGAGTTTTTTCAAAGGATCAAAATGGCCCATTTGTTTATTTTTTCCTTTGTTTCTCTTGCCATAGGCAATGTATCGGGTGAAAATTCTGCTATGTGAGATGTCTGATATTTTTCTGCCTATATTTTCTTCTAGAATTTTTATGGTTGCTGGACTTACATTTAAGTCTTTAATCCATTTTGAGTTTATTCTTGTGTATGGTGTAAGTTGGTGGTCTAGTTTCATTTTTTTTGCAAGTATCTGTCCAATGTATTGAAGAGACAGTCTCTATTGTATGCTCTTGCCTCTATTGTCAAGTATGAATTGAGCATAATGGTTTGGGCTGATTTCTGGGTTCTCTGATCTACATGCCTGTTTTTATGTTGTTTTTATTATAGTGGCTTGCAAATGATGAAAGAGTAAATGGTTGGAAAAATCAAGGAAAGGTATACAATAGCAAGCTGAAAAGCTAACAAAATTAAGGAAGCATTTTATTGTTTTGTGTATTTTAGTTCGCTTTTAAGATGGGGTAACCTGAAAGGTGTTATAAGCAAAAGAAAGGGACTAACAGAAGCTGATTGAATAAGGGGTTGGGGTGAAACAGAACACTGGAGAAAGTCTGAAAACAAATGCAAGTACATTAGCTGAAGAAAGGAGGAAGGATCTTTTCTTTTTCCCTTAGAAATAGGAAGAAGAGACAGGAAGGATAATGAAACACAGGAATATTAAAGAGGAAATTCATACTGAATAGTCTCAATCCTCATAAAATATGAGGGAAGGTTATTTGCTATGTGAGATGTAGCTGAATGCTTAAAACTAATGTAGAATTTTTTAACAGCTGTCATAAGAAATTAAGAAATGATGAAAGAACTGCATATTCTACAATTAGAATGAATTTGAGGTGGACTTTTTCAGTACAGTTTTATGATTCTCTCAACTCTTATTTCCCAATTTGGCAAGACTTAGTTTGGGATATTTTGGACAAGAAGAGTATGTAAAGAAAAGATCCAAAAATGTTTTATGTTAAAATAAATATACTCATACTCTTGGTTACCCATAATTCTCACTCCAGGAAATTTTAAACCGAGCAGTCTTTTGTTACTAAGCATGCTTCTGGATTTTCTCCCTCTCTTATTACAGTGTATGTAAGCCAAGACAATGAAAACGGATTTTAACGTTGGATTAGGTAATACAAATGAGGAAGTAAACGTTTTAGAGAAAAGCTATGTTATGTGCCTTCTTTTTGCTTAATGAAAGCCTAAATCCAGTAATACCTGAGTACAAGTACCAGCACAACAGGGAGGGCAAAAGCCCTGGCTGAAGGAACTAGAACATTACAATTCAGAAAAGTAAAACAGTGGAAATTACAAGCTACTCGTGAGTCTTGGAGGTAAGAGATGCTTATCCCCCCATTTTTCATGTTTTTAGAGAGGCAAGGGGATGACCACTTAACCTCTCCGAGGAAAAAGCAGAGAGGGATCACCTTTGGCTTGAGTCTCCATCCTCTCGCATCTACCCCTCTTCAAAGCAGAAATGCCTGATCTACTGGAGAGGAGGCACTGCGCATGTATGGCCCCGCCTTTTCCATGCTCATGCTCTTTGGTGTAGCCTGTTGTCAGGGTGTACACGGTCTCTCTCCCATCTGCAGACCCTGCCAAGCAGGGGAGGCCCTTAGTTCTGCGGCGAAATTTAATTGAGTTGGGGAAGTAGTAGGAAGCCAACTTGGCTGCAGGTCCAAACTGCATTCTCTAGTTCATTTTAGCACGAGGGATAAAGTTGATCACTGGCATTTCTTTTGCCTGTTGAAGTGTGTCTTCAAGTGGGCAAGACCACCCACCGTAAAGTCTGAGCTCCTGGCTTAATTGGAAAAGAAGACAAAATCTTTTATTTTATTAATTTTTTGATTTTGAGAGAAACGTCAATTTGTTGTTCCACTTATTTATGCCTCCATTGGCTGGTTTTTGTAGGCCGGGCAAGGAGAAGACAAAATCTTAACAGCAGCAAGGCGGCCAAAGAGAACGAGCAGCTGACTCTGCATCTCAGCATCCTGAATAGGGATGCCCAGCTGGTGGCGACAATGTCTACAAAAACCTTAGTCTTGCCTTTTTAATACTCAGGATCCATAAGAACTCACCTCTGCCCATCATCAGTAAAAACCAATTAACACTTGACTATATAAAGAGCAGTGTTTATGTAAAACCTGAAAAAGGACTAATTGTCCTCTGGCTGTAATGTAAACTGTATCCCATATGAATGCATATAGAGGCACTGATTAGTAAAGAATTCACCTTCACAAACTGGCTGTTGGGATCTTTGACATCAATGTCACTGTAGCCAATGGTTATTAAGGGAGGGTAGATGTTTCCTTTTTTTGTGTTGGGTACAAGGTGGATGCTGTTTAAAAGAAAATACATTTCTCGTTATAAGTACATCTAGGCCCTTAAACATATATTTAACTTATCATTTATTGTTTCTTTTGAACTTAACATGGACAATTTTGGTAATCTCAGAACCAACCAGTTAATAAAGACTAGGGAAAATTAAACATAAACCAGTAGTAATAACACAAGCTATCTTAAGTAGTTAAAACTTCAATATGAAAATAAAACCTCTGTGCCTGGGCAGTGTGGCTAAGTTGGTTGGAGCGTTGTCCTTTACTGGTATACCAGAAGGTCGCGCATTTGATTCCTGGTCAGGGCACATACCTAGGCTGCAGGTTCTATCCCCGGTCAGAGCATTACAGGAGGCAACTGATTGATGTATCTCTCTCACATCGATGTTTCTCTCTCCCTCCCTCTCTTGTTCCCTCTCTAAAATTAAGAAAATAAATAAACCCTCTGAGACAAATTAGAAACTCTTCTTGATATAGGTCCTATGAAATTTACAAATGAAATCACTGAAATATTGTGAACCATTTTTGAGAAATATTCAAATAAGTGGTACATAAGCCCTAGAGAAAGGTGGATAAATCCTAATGTTCAATGAATTCTTAATAAAACAACATATCAGCTCTAGTACTGTTTATGGCACATAATAGGGTACATTTTGCTGAATTCAATGCACTAGTAATATACAGCTTGTAAACTCAAAAAGGAAACTGCCAAGCTCCAGGGGCCAGCATGGTTTTACTAAAATCAAGTCAAGCCTGACTAGCTTTGACTTCATTTTTACTAGGGATACATTAGCAGGGTGAGGGGATACTAAAAACACAGTACATTTAGATTTCAGCGAGATACAAGACAAAGTTTCTGTACTGCCTACCTCATAAGATTGCTATGAAAATCAAAATCAAAATAAAATAGCAGTGAAAAAAATAATATATACTGAAGTGCAGACTAATGTAAGATGATAGTGCTGATTTTCGTCAGCGTATTTAGGAACGCATCATTAAATATTGGAATGGAAAAGGTGTTTAAGATCTTAGAGACAGTAATCTCACACTGGAAAAGAGAGAAATGAGGGCTGCATGGTGAAGTAATTGGGTCATCCTTAAAGTAGCCAAAAAAGGGGGATGAAGATATGCCTACTGCCATCGCCTGGCAGGCTCTTTCTAACATACCCATTTCAGCGCACTAATACCCACCCTACCCGCCACCTCTCCACCCACTCTCATTCAGCAGGTCTAGAGGGAGGCCTCACAGAACGTGAATTCTGATAAAGCCCCACAAGCTCCTGCTGTCATTCTCCTCCTGGCTCCTCGCCTCTGTTGGCCTAGACCAGCGGTCGGCAAACTCATTAGTCAACAGAGCCAAGTATCAACAGTGCAACGATGGAAATTTCTTTTGAGAGCCAAATTTTTTAAACTTAAACTATATAGGTAGGCACATTGTTATTAACTTAATTAGGGTACTCCTAAGGCTTACGAAGAACCACACTCAAGGGGCCAAAGAGCCGCATGTGGCTCGCAAGCCGCAGTTTGCCGACCACAGATCAATCTACGGCACAGATATCTAAAATAACCTTAGGCCGAAACCGGTTTGGCTCAGTGGATGGAGCGTCGGCCTGCGGACTGAGGGGTCCCAGGTTCGATTCAGGTCAAGGGCATGTACCTAGGTTGCGGGCATATCCCCAGTGGGAGGTGTGCAGGAGGTAGCTGATCGATGTTTCTCTCTCATCGATGTTTCTAGCTCTCTCTCTCTCTCCCTTCCTCTCTGTAAAAAATCAATAAAATATATTTTTAAAAAATAAAAATAAATAAATAAATAAAAATAAAATAACCTTAGGTCTTGTTTCAGTTCAGTTGTCCTTATTGTTTTCATTTGATAACTACTGGTAAACATGTGCTTTTATGACATTTTGCTTTATACTTCAAGCCTAATTTAGTGCATTAGACATTTGTTCACCTCAGTGATATCCGCGTAGCAATTCGAATTAATCTCGGCTGATTTCCCAAGTCATTTTCTCGTCCACTTAGTGCATCCACTAAGAAAATGCGCCGAGTCAGAAGCCACTTGCCAGAGTTACTGTCTATTATTATAAAGAGAGAAAAAATGGCATTAAAAAAGTACCTTCAACTGGTTCCAGATCTGCCCCGCTGGTGAGGCACAACGGTTGAGCTTTGACCCAGGAACCAAGAGGTTGCTGGTTTGATTCCCGGTCAGGGCACACACCCAGATTTCGAGCTCAATCCCCACTGGGGGGCGTGCAGGAGGCAGCCGATCAATGATTCTCTCTCATCGTTGATGTTTCTCTCTCTCTCTCTCTCTCTCTCTCTCTCTCTCTCTCTCTCTCTCCCTTCTCTCTGAAATCAATACAAAATGTTTTTAAAAAATTGTTCAAGATGGCTCTCAAGGAGAAGCTTACTGAATAAATTTAACACACAAAGTTAGTACATTTTGTTTTAGATAAAATTGTTGCAAACACACACACAAAACACACCTATTGTAAGAAATTCCTACTAGATTTTTCTACCTCATTTGAATGTTTTCTGATTGTTTGCACTTTTCATCAGTTTGGAAGAACTGTCCCTGCAAATTACCTGAATAAGCAGAATTTTATAATATGGGAAACAATGAAAGAAATGAATTTGTCCCAAAAACAGCTTCAGGACACCTTGAAGAAGCCCAGTTCTATTACCTTTTTCTCAGAACACACTTTTAGCAATAATATAATTTCTTAACAATAAGCCTGACATATTTTGTAAAAATTTCTAAATATACCAGCAATCTAATTGTTTCACTTTTTAGCATGCTATATAAAACCAAACAGTAAGAGAGAACCTATGACCTTTCTTATAATCCATGGTATATTAAGTTATCAGGTTGGCTGACCTATTTATTGAGTTCAGCTCAGAGAAAGAATGGTATAAATGGATGTCTTACCTTGGTTCACAAATATTTTATTGTGTTGAAGATTTAGGTTTAACACAGGCAGAGCCCAAATATATTGGTGTTGATTTTCATCGGTATATTCAAGGTATAAATCAAAAAATATAGGAGTGGGGAAGTCAGTTAAGATCTTAGAGACAGGAATCACACACTGGAAAATAAAAATAAAAGCATCCCGACTGAATATTACAAAACATATTTATTATCTTTAAAAGACTGGCTTTTAAAAATTTTTTTATAAAATAAAGTATCTTTAAATTACCTTGTCTATGTGCATTTCCTTGTGCCTTCCAAAACATGAAGATATAAATATGATTTTTTAAAAATAAGGGCCAAAAACCCCCACAAAACTAACAGTAAAGAACTGCCTGGCTCTTGTCCTACAACCCGGCTTTAGAGGATATGCCTTCATTCTCAACATTAAAGGTACAGCAGTGAAAAGGGATGGGGTCCTGGTTCTTTTTCCTGATGTGCAATGCTGTCTGTGATTTGGCTCCCTTAACAAAGCCAGGCTCATTTCTCACTGCTCCCTACCAGTTTATAGTCCATTCATACTAATCAACTTGCTGTTCCTAAATATGCTAGGCTACTCTATGTCTCTGTCGTTGCAAATATTGCTTCTGCCTGACAGTCCCTTCCCCACTATGTTCTCCTAGACAACTCATATTCATTCTACGAGCCCAGTAGGAAGCCCTTCTCTACTCCCTCAGGAACTGCCAACGATGTACCTTGTCCATACCTATCAACACTTACCATATTCTTTGCAAGTTTCTGTCTATATAGCTGTTTTCTCTACTACTCCGTGAAGTACTTGAGAGGCAGTCAAGTTCAATGGAAAAACCACAACTGTTTAACTTAACACACAATTTACTTGATGCAAGACCTTAAGTAAATTACCTAACCTCACAGAGCACCATTTCCTCTCTGTGAAGCACAGATAATAATTATCTCACATAGGTATTTCATGGCTCAGATAACAATGATAAAATGCTGAACACACAGCAGCAGGCATTTAACAAGTATTGATTCTTCTGGCCGTGGTAGACACATTTATTTTTCTTTTTTGGGGGAAATAATATATGACATTTCTGATAATAAAAGTGAATTCATATACATGATAGAAAATTTGCAAAATATAAAAAAGAAAAGAGCCGAAACCGGTTTGGCTCAGTGGATAGAGCGTCGGCCTGCGGACTGAGAGGTCCCGGGTTCGATTCTGGTCAAGGGCGTGTGCCTGGGTTGCGGGCATATCCCCAGTAGGAGATGTGCAGGAGGCAGCTGATCGATGTTTCTCTCTCATCGATGTTTCTGGCTCTCTGTCTCTCTCCCTTCCTCTCTGTAAAAGATCAATAAAATATATTTAAAAAAAAAAAAAAGAAAAGAAAAGAAAGGCACATGTAATTCTATCATACAGACATAACCACATTAAAAATGTTTATTTTCTCCCAGTGTTTTCTATGATAGATTTCTCATTGTGGCTTTACCAAAACTGGAATCACAGTTTTGTTTTATGGTGTGTGTATATACATTTAATCAAGAAGTATTTTTGTAAACTACTGAATGTTTAATGGTTCATAATATTCCTTTGTACAATACTGTACTTTCAAAATGGATTATGAAAAGATGAAAGGTCAGGGAAGGAAGGAGAAGGAAAAGATTTAAAAAAGCATTTTATTTGTTACTGGGAGGGTGAGAGGGAGGAGTGAGTAACCTTTTTATTAGTCACTAAAAACAAAGTAACAATTTTATTTATTCCCAAACTCTCAGAAGTACATTTTGTTTTGAAGACCTATATGCCTAGAATCAACAACTGATTATTAAAATCTAACATTATATGATGTATAAAACTCTGTGGAGGACAAGGTACTCTCTTCATGCTAATTAAGATTTTCTGTACTCAGTTAATAAAAAAATGTCAATCAGTGAAGTTCTTCATTACTATTAAAAACATTTCCAATTTCAAACATTCAAAGATTATTCAATTATGCTAATGTGAAAATGAAACTAAAATACAGACTGTTTAAAAAAATAAATAAATAAAATAAAATAAAATACAGACTGTTTAACGCAGTTCAAACTTAAACTTACATCTTGTTGATAGGTTGTTCCAAAAGAATACGCTGCATTTAATCTTGTTTCTGTGTCTGGACAAAGCTACAGCACAAGAATACAACTGATGAGTATCTCTCACAAATGTTTTCTTGGATTGTAGTCAAGAATTCTCAAATCCAAGCTGATCTCCATATAAAGTATTATACTTTATATAATACTTACCTAATGTATTAAAGGTATGAAAATTAAGAAGGAAAAAAGTTAAATGAAAGTCCTAACAAGGTGCTTTTGAGAAATTCCAATTTAAAGCACAAGAAAAAATCAACTGTAGCATGCAACTGATACTCCATTATTCAAGCAATAAACTAATCTTTTCCTCAGGCAAAAATAAGGCACTTAAGTAAGAATCATGCTGACCTGTAAAACACCACCTTCTAAAGTTTGCCACTTGAGAAAATTTCCTCTTACATCATAGGAAGCAGCAACAAACTTCATTTGTGTATTCTGATTAAAGAAAAACAAGAATAAAATAATGTCACATACTCTAAGAGCAATATAGTCTTCTCTATATATAAAAGGCTAAGTGACCAGCCATACGTCCATCCGACCATCTGACCGGCCAGCCAGTACATATGACGCACACTGGCAATTTAAAAATAAACGTTGACTCGCACATGTGCGATACATATAAAGCTCTTGCGCCAATCTAGGCAGAGTAGGAATATTCCTACCTGAACCCATTTTTGGACATGGTCAGTTATATGTTGCTTTCTCTCGAGTTTGAAGAGCATGTGGCATTATGTTAAAGTTGTAAATACTTCATCACAAGGGAAATTAGTCAAGCATTCTGAAAGTGTTTTTCCTCTTAATGTGGTATACAGGGAGATATTAGAATAAGTTTAATCACTTTATCAGTCACTGTTTTTATGTCATGTTGTTGTTGTTATTTCTTCTAATTGGTTTCCTTTCAATGTGCACAAACCCGTGCACTGGGCCACTAGTATTCTATAAATAAATTGTTATTGATGACTGACTGATCTTTTCTTTTTCCAGAGATCAAATATTAAATTCAGTTATCTTAATTTTGAAGCAAAATTAATCCCAGTGTCTCTATGACTGAACACACCTAAAATAAATAGACCAGATTTTGTGTTTTTTGGGGGGCACAAAAACTATTGTTTCAGAATTGAGGGGCAGTGCTAGTGACAACCTCCTTTCAAGCCTGTTAAATAGGGTGTAGGGGTAGGGGAGGGAATAATCTGTTACTTCATTCTACAGAGTCAAAAAACTGGAGGTGAGAACTGGGACCGGTGAAGTGCTGGGGAAGTGGCAGAGAGCCCTGGTCTGTGTTTGGAAGTACTTCGTAAATATGTAGAGATATAAAGGGACAGAGACTGTTTTGCATTTGGTGATGAGAACTATCTTTCCCAACCCCACAAGTACTACTTGCTGCCATAATCACATAATCCAGACATATACATATATGTACTCAAATAAGATAGCTAAAATCTATTTTGTTTAGTTACTATGAATAGTTGATACTTAGATTTAGTAATTAAAATTGAAAAACAACCTAAAGAAGCAATACTTATGACTAGTAACATTCTTACTCCCTTTTCAAATTGAAAATAAAAATGTCGTTATGCTTGTACCTGGTTTTGCCCTTTAAAACTGAAATTGGAAGGAAGAGGTGTAGTAGTGAGGATCTGAGGTGCTAATCCAAGCTGATCTCCATAGAACAGCCATGGGAGATTCTGTCTCCTATGAAAAATTACAATTGTTTTAATAATGGGGAAGCACTGTTTATATTAATATTTGTGAAAGTAACTGCACTGAATTTGGCAAAATGACAGTTCATCCATCAGACTATCCTCACCAAAATGAAACAGAATGAACAGTGCGCAGTCCAGCAGTATTTTCAAAGACAAACTGAAATAGTCGACATGCATCAAAAGTGGCAGAGTTATAAGAATTCATGTTCATCACACAAATATTTCCAAGAGCTTGGCAAGATGTTAGATTGGCATATACCTACAAGAGAACAATGACAAAGAAATGTAACATGGATTTTAATATCCTAAAAAAAGTTGGTAGAATAGATTATGCTCGGTTTTAATTTTACCTATTCTACAAATCATTCTTTTGGGTATTCTTTTACTTTTTGATACTTTCCCTCTGTTTGCGTACAGAAGAATTTTCTATATGGCAGAAGAATAATGTGTACATTTTAATTGTAAAGTTAGGCTGAAATTAAAGACAAGCAATTGAAAGAACTAAAACCTTATAGCATGACATTAAAAAAAAACTGTTAAGTAGAATAATTATATTTGAAAGAATAATTTGTTTGCATATTAAATCTTATTTATATATATAAAAGGCTAATATGCAAAGTGTCCCCTCGGGAGTTCAACCAGGAGACCGGGAGTTCAATTGCTCGCTACGTCGTACACTGACCACTGGGGAGGGGGTTGCAGAATGAAGGAAGGCCCCGACCAGCAGCCAGCAGCTGGGGAAGGGAGGCCCTGGCTGGCAGCCAGGCCTAGGGACCCTACCTGTGCACGAATTTCGTGCACTGGGCCTCAAAAAATATATATATATATATATACATACACATACATATATGTATATATACGTGTGTGTGTATATATATATATACATATATATATATATATATATAGCCATTAAGTAATTTGTTTTATAAATAATAAAATAAGATCATTTGTTGAGCCCCTCAAACTCCTTTCTCAGTTTTCCTCATCGGAAAAAGGAAACCCCATTTTTACAGTTATTCAAGTCAAAACACTAGAGTGATCTTTTCTCCCTTCCCATATCCAACTCATTAGTAAATCATGCCAGCTCAATCTCCAAAATATAAGCAGAAGTATATCATTTCCACAGTACCATCCTTGTCCCTTACTCAGATTACCCTAATACGCTCCTAACTGGTCTCTCAGCTTCTGCCCTTGTCCCAACAAAATCTGCTCTCCATGCTATAGCGGTCCTTTTAAAACCTGATGTTCAATCATGTCTTCCTTTGCAGGAAATCCTTACCTCCCTTACAGTAAACCCCAGATCCTTGCCACAGCCACTCCTATCATCCCTGAACTCACTTCTCCACTTCCCCTGCTCTCTCTGCTCCTGCCACTCCAGCCTCTTTCCTGTATCTTAAGCATGAACAAGCCAGGTAACTCCTGCTTTGGGACCTCGGTATCTGCATGATCTTTGCTTAGAACATTCTTCACTTTATGTGGTTCACTCTCACTTCCTTCAGATTTCCACTCAAATATCACCTGTCCTGGTCACCCTATATAAAATAGCACCCTCTTCCATTCTCAACATGCTTTATCCTGATTTATTTGTCTTCATAGCACTTAGCATCACCTGACATTTTAAAATGTCTTTTTCTGAAATACATAACCTGATTTCAGAACAGGGCTGGGAACAGAGTAGGTCATCAATAAACATTTACTAAATGACTGTATGAATCAATTTCAGATGAATAAGCTTAGAGACATTCATTCAATCTTATATAACAAGATATAAAATTAATAACATTTTCTTTATATATTCTCATTCAATCCACTAGAAAGGGTTTATTCTTCTAATAGTCAAAGAGATAAATCTACTTAGAAAACTTTTGTGATCTGATGGGGAAAAAAAAGTGTAATTCTTCAAAATTATATACAAATATACAACTGAGGCCTGGTGCACAAAATTCGTGCACTTGGGTGGGGGGGGGAAGGGGGTCCCTTAGCCTGGCCTGCGCCCTCTCGCAATCTGGGATCTCTCACTCCTTATACTCAGCTTGCTGCTCCTTAGCGGCAGGCTACTTACCACTCGGCTCACTGCGCCTTAGCCCTGCATCGGAGGTGGGAGAGACTCCCGCCACTGCCGCTGTGCTTGCCAGCCATGAGCCTGGCTTCTGGCTGAGAGGCTGCTCCCCCTGGTGGTCAGTGCGCATCATAGTGACCAGTCGTTCTGTTGTAACGGCAGCTTAAGCTTTTATTATATAGACTAGAGGCCTGGTGCACACAAATTTGTGCACTGGGGGGGGGGGGGGTCCCTCAACCCGGCCTGTGCCCTCTCACAGTCTGGGACCCCTTGGGAGATAACGACCTGCTGGATTAGGCCTGCTCCCAGGTGGCAGAGGGCAGGCCCAATCCCTAGGTGCAGCCCCTGGTCGGGCTCAGAGCAGGGCTGATGGGGAGTTGGGGCACCGCCCCTTGCCATGCACAGAGCAGGGCGGATTGGGAGGTTGTGATGCCACCCTCAGTCACGCTCAGGGTAGGGCCGATTGAGGTTTGGGGCACCGCCCCCTGTCACACTCAAGGCAGGGTTGATGGGGAGGTTGCGGCACCACCCCCTGTCATGCACAGAGCAGGGCCAATCAGGGGGTTGGGGCGCTGCCCCCTGTCACTCACAGAGAAGGGCCCATCAGGGGGTTGGGGAGCTCCCCCCTGTCATGTACAGAGCAAGGCCCATCAGGGGGTGGGGGAGCTCCCCCCTGTCATGCACAGAGTAGGGCTGATCAGGGGGTTGAGGAGCTCCCCCGTCACTCACAGAGTAGGGCCGATAGGGGAGTTGGGGCACCGCCCCCTGTCACACACAGAGCAGGGCGGATCAGGGGGTTGGGGCGCCGCCACTGTCACACTCAGGGCAGGGCCGATGGGGAGGTTATGGCTCTACCCCGTCACATACAGAGCAGGGCCCGTGGGGGGCGGTTGTGGCGCCGCCCTCTATCACCCACAGAGCAGGGCCAATGAGGGGGTTGGGGCGCTGCCACTGTCACACTCAGGGCAGGGCCGATGGGGAGGTTATGGCTCTACCCCGTCACACACAGAGCAGGGCCCGTGGGGGGGGGGGGTGGGCTTGGGGCACCGCACCCTGTCACACACAGAGCAGGCCGATCAGGGTGTTGGGGCGCTGCACCCTGTCACACACAGAGCTGCAGAGCGATCAGGGGGTTGGGGAGCTCCCCCCTATCAGGCACAGAGCAGGGCTGATCAGGGGTGCCTTCCCCTGTCACGAACAGAGCAGGGCAGATAGGGAGGTTGTGGCTCCGCCCCCTGTCACACACAGAGCCTCAGGGCCATCAGGAGGTTTGGGCGCTGCCCACTGTCACGCTGATCCCGGTGCCGGGAGGTCTCGCAGCTCCACTGATCCCGGTGCTGGGAGGCATATTACCCTTTTACTATATAGGATAGAGGCCTGGTGCATGGGTGGGGCCGGCTGGTTTGCCCTGAAGGGTGTCCTGGATCAGGGTGGGGGTCCCCACTGGGGTGCCTGGCCAGTCTGGGTGAGGGGCTGAGGGCTGTTTTCAGGCTGGCGGGTGACTGAAGCTCCCAACCGCTCCTTTTTATCTTTTTCTTTTTTAATTCTGGGCCAGCTTTAGCTCTGAGGCTTGGCTCCAGCTCTTAGGCCTCGGCTGCTGAAAACAGATATCTGGTTTGTTTGGGTTCTATAATCGAAACACTGTTTCAACTCCAGCTCTGAGATCCCGGCTGGCTGAAAGCAGGTTTCTGGGGTTTTGTTTAGCTTCTATATTTATAACAATGTTTCAAACTGCAAGCTTAGAGGCTGGCAGCGGCAGGCGGGGAACGCTGGAGTCCTCCGTCACTGAAGCAAGCAAGCAAGCCTCATGTTCACTTCAAGCTGCCTGGCTGCTGGCCGCCATCTTGGCTGGCAGTTAATTTGCATATCACCCTGATTAGCCAATGGGAAGGGTAGCGGATGTACGGCTAATTACCATGTTTCTCTTTTATTAGATAGGATTATCTTTTAAAAATTCAAACTTACCCAACAAGCAGCTGCTGATGAATGCAAATACCTTGCAAACCATTCTGAAGTGATGGACATGCCCTGCAAACAAAAACATGAATTTTAGTTTTAAATTCAAATAAAAATTCCTTAATACTACAATGTTAGGAAGATGTTAATATGCATATTGTTGAATGCAAAAAGACTAACATGACTTCCTCAATGTGATTAAAAACATAGATTCTAATGGGAATATAAGAATTAATTCTAGCCCTGGTCGGTGTGGCTCAGTTGGTTAGAGCGTTGTCCTATGCACTGGTCAGGGAACATGCCTAGGTTGCCCACTCCATCCCCAACAGGGGGCGTACCAGAGGCAGACAATTGATGTTTCTCAAGGCAGTATTCCCCACCCCCCTCTCTCTAAATATATATATATATATATATATATATATATATATATATATATATATATATATATATATATACACACACACACACACACACATACATATATATCAATAAAATGTATTTTTTTTAAATAAGGTTTCACTACCTTCAAAATGAGAGATTAAAAAGAGCTCCAAGGTATCCCTTTGGAATTAAACTCCTATTTAATACTAGAGGCCTGATGCATGAAATTCATGCATGGGTAGTGTCCCTAGGCCTGGCCGGCAATCAGGGCCCATCTGTGGGGTGACGGGGGTGGGGGGGGGTGTGGTACAATCGGGAGCCCCTGCTGGCACCCGCCTTGGCCGGCCTGGTGCTGTCTGCTTCTGCTGGCATTCTGGGTATCCTCCATGCTTATAACTAACTCCCAGTCAGTCATCTAACTCCTATTCTCTTGGATTTATGACCTCTTCAGTTCCAATTCATTCATACTTCCCATTTTCCATCCCAGATGCTGGCATCACTAGGATCTGTTGCAAAAGCTCTAACTCTATGCCACCATGCCCTCATCTATAAATAAAGAACCTGGCTGGATATGAATAATCCTCATTTCTCCAATGACTACCATGTATAGGCACTGTGAGGTAGGTGTTATTATTATGCCCAATTTCCAGTCAATGAAACTGAAGTTTAGAAATGTTAACTAAATCCAAAGATATAAAGAAGATGACTGGTAAATCCAGAGTTGAAATCTAGTCTCTGGTGCTCCTAATTAAATTATACTGCATTCTTTACATGACCTATAATGGACCTTTCAGCCTAAACAGTCTGAGATTCACTGAAAAAGGAATGAGCCAAAGTAGAGAAGACAGGAACTGAACTTATAAAGTATAATGCTGAGTTGTTAGTCTGTTTCTTAGACTGATAGTTTCTGTTATAAAGTGATTTACAGTCCTAGCTGCTTTAGCTCAGTGCATAGAGAGTTGGCCTGCGGACTGAAGGGTCCCAGGTTCAGTTCTACCAAGGGCACATGCTCGGGTTGCAGGCTCGATCCCCAGTGGGGAGCGTGCAAAAGGCAGCCAATCAATGATTCTCTCTCATCATTGATGTTTCTATTTCTCTCACCCTCTCCCTTCCTCTCTGAAATCAATAAAAGATATTTTTTAAAAAATAAATAAAGTAATTTACACATATATGTTCCTTATTTTAATCCCCAGTTAATTACCAAAAAAATGCAGAAATATTCTTAATGAAACAAAAAATTTAGCCGAAACCGGTTTGGCTCAGTGTATAGAGCGTCGGCCTGTGGACTGAGGGGTCCCGGGTTCGATTCCGGTCAGGGGCATGTGCCTGGGTTGCAGGCACATCCCCGGTGGGGGATGTGCAGGAGGCGGCTGATCGATGTTTCTCTCTCATCGATGTTTCTGACTCTATCTCTCTCCCTTCCTCTCTGTAAAAAATCAATAAAATCAATAAATAAATAAATAAAAATTTAAACATACTCACAAGCTCTCCATAACGTGCAGGTGAAATCATAGGTGGAGGAAAATTCCCTGTGCTGCTGAAACATAAGCCCCCTGTCTAAAAAATGAACAAATGAATAAATAAATAAAACAGATTTTGGAACAGTATAAGCAATTTAATTTTAAAATGTTATATACTTTATCAATTTGATTAGCCTTACTAAAGTGTTAGGTTCTAAACACGCACAGGACCTGCTGGTATTAATGAATGTTGGCTCACATCGGACACACCTGTTAATATAACAAAAATAATATTTTAAATGTCAATGAATTATGCTAAACCTGAATTTAATCATGAACTTGTCTTCCTAAACACTAGATTAGATTCATTCAGCTAAGCAATTACTTGTAATAAGAAAACAAATTAAAAATATTAACACTGACTTGAATAGTTTAATCCCACTCTTAGTAATGCAAGGCAAGGTATAAATAAATAAAATTAACCAGTAATACAAGTGTATTCTTTTGAAACCGTATGGGATGTAAGGAATAAATAATACTGAATAGCTAAGATGGATAAATCACTCAATTAACAAACGAGCTCAAAAACTCGTATAAATGAAACCCAATCCATTTTTATAAGTACTTATATCAAATATACTTTCCCTATTTTATCTGCCACAAAGCAAAAAAGTAACATGCTGAAAAGAAACATGTATCTACCACTTATCAAACTTAACCAACAATTTTAAAGTCTATTCATCATTGTTTATTTTAGGTAAGTATATTTTTCATTAATGAACACTATAAAGGGACAGAGGACGTTAAACTAGTGGGGACACTGATGGTTTTAGATGGTATTTATTACTTGCAAGGTAGAGCAGGTAGGAGGAGGGGGTCGGGGGTGGTACAGAACTCTAACTAGGCTTAGAGAGGTGTTGGAGGGGAGGATCTGAGGACCCGCCCAGTAGTCCGTATTTGGGAGCTACAATGCAGGGCAGCCTGAAAGAAAAGATGATCCAACACTAAGTATCCCCAGAAGAAGCTGCTCAAGTATTTTCTATCTGGAACTTGACAATTGAACTGAAAACTGTACTTAAAGGGCAGTAACCTCTAAAACTGAAGAAATTGAAATAGGAATAATGTGTTTGAGTTAGAGAGAGGGAGTGGTGTGTGTGCATGCATGCTTGGTGTGTACGTATGCATGCACAAAGGGGGAACAGGAAGTGATAGAGAAGAGGGCTACAAGAGTGTAACTAAATTATATTTATCATTACATTTATTCATATGTTTTCTTACCTGGTTTATAGTAAGTACGATGTAAATATAAGTTACTATTATATATTGTAAAGGGTGTCCCAAAATTCACGCAAGAAGTAATTTTGATAGAAAACACAGATTTATAATTAAAAATTGTAAATTTTTTATTGATTCATAAAGTATACGGTATAGGGTTATGTATGGAATAGCACATCGGGTAAATGGCCTCCACGGCTTTGCTGGCATATACGCAAAGCCGTGGTCTTCATTAGTCTTCATTGTCTCTGCTCCTGGGCCATAATTGGTACTTGGTCATGCTTATCAAATTGAAGGGATTGAAATCAAAGGGCAACAGATATTAGAATCTGATTCAATAAACCAAGTAAAATTAGGCTTTTATTTTTTGTTGTTGTTGTTAATGCTCACGCAAAATTCAAATCTTGCGTGAATTTTGGGACACCCTTTATTACAGATACATACAAATTACATAATAACAAACAAAAGTAGCTAATGTGCACTTACTCTGGAGCACCATGCAAAGAACTTAACATATTTATTTCTAAGCTGTGATAACAGCCTATGAAGTGGGGGGAGGTACCACTCTAAAGCAAGGAGACTGACCTATTGAGCTCTCCAGGGTCTAACAACTGATAAGAGACAACATATGAACCCTATTCTGTCTCATTCTCGAGGCCTCAGCTTCTTTAGCTGTTAATGTCTATTGCTATCCTTCCTTGGGTTATTGTGAGGAGAAAATGATATGGGAAAGTACTTTAAAAAGGTACAGAATCTGCATAAATATAAAATGATGCAGTTAATGCAGTCAGCACGCAGCACACTGCTTACCTGTTTCCTAAGGCATTTGCTACTGTAAAAGAGTTTTCCGTTCCATCACAGAGCTTACAAGTTGCTTGAGACAACAACGCTCCATTTACATCTCTTTCCACTAAAATATAAGAGCAAAATTCAGATGTAACTCATAGCCAATATTCTAAGCTTGTACATACTTACTACATCTCACTTGCAATTCTAATAATTCTCAAAACATTATTTGCATTAAAGTCACGTTAAGCACCTCAATTATATAGAAAAGTGAAATCCTCCCCATTCACATAAAAACATACAAAAATGAATTCTCCAAATCCTCATAACAATAAATTAATATTTTTTCTTGAAAAATTTCCTTACCTCTTTACCTGTATGTTCCTGCTACACTGAGAATGGGGAAACAAGCATTTTTTCAGACTGCTGCTAAGTTTCTGCCACTTAGAGGGCTCTTGATAGTATCGACTAAAATTTTAAATTCACATACCCTACAACACTACAATTTCATTTTTAGAGACCTAACCTACTGAAACATATATACATGCATATAAGGGTATTCATCGAAGCATTGTATTTGTTAGAAAACAATCTAACATGTGGTCTATCTTTATGAAAGAACCATGTACACTTAAGAAGAATGTATATTCTGCAGCTTTGGGGTGAAATGTTCTATAAATGTCAATTAAGTCCATCTGATCCAGTGTGTCCTTTAGAGTCACTGTTTCCTTGTTAATTTTTTTGTCTGGAAGATCTATCCAGTGAAATTAGTGGGTGTTAAAGTCCCCTAGTATGATTATTGTTGTCGATCTCTCCCTTAAAATCCTCTAGAAGTCTTTTTTATATATTTAGGTGCTCCTATATTGGGTACATATATGTTTACCAGCATTATATCCTCTTGTATCATTGATCCTTTTGGTATTATGTGATGATCTTTGTTGTCTCTTGTGATGGCCGTCATTTTGAAGTCTAGTTTGTCAGAGATGAGTATTGCTACCCCAGCTTTTATTTTTTTCTTTTCCATTTGCTGGGTCCTGACATTAAGAGGAATGCTTATTATTTTTCCTTATTAAGCATCATGTTGGCTTTTGAGTTGGAACTTATATTTTATCATATTATATTAAGGAAGTATCCATCTAATCCTACATTATTAAGAATTATTAAAAATCAGATAGGGCTTTTTATCTTCTTCCTAATGCCTGCTGCTGTTTCAAACATCATTAAATTTTGAAAAAGAGTAATAAAGAAATTGTTAAGAAACCACCATGCTATTTCAATTAATGCCCTTATCAAACACAAATAAAGATGTGTTACTATTTCACAAGAAGTCTACTTCTTACCTAGAATATGGCCAGGAGGGCAGTGGCATTTTCCTTCTGCAGTCAAACCACCAGGGCAAGAAATGCAGTTCCAGCCATCTGTGGTAACACCTTTCTAAATTAAAAAAAAAAAAAAAAATTTTTTTTCTCCTTAACTTCTTCCTCCTTTTGAACATGTAAGTCCAAAAGCCACAATACTGTATAATTTGTAGTTTTTATTCACATACATAATATACATATAGGCCTCCTAAAAGTTTTCCTGTGTAGCCAATTTGTGTTTATATTCCAAAATTAAGATAGCCCTAACCGGTTTGGCTCAGTGGATAGAGCATCGGCCTGCGTACTCAAGGGTCCCAGGTTCGATTCCGGTCAAGGGCATATGCCTTGGTACCCAGTAGGGAGTGGGCAGGAGGCAGCTGACCGATGTTCTCTCTCATCGGTGTTTCTAACTCTCTATCCCTCTCCCATCCTCTCTGTAAAAAATCAATAAAATATATTTTTTTAAAAAATTAAGATATACATTTATAGCCGAAACCGGTTTGGCTCAGTGGATGGAGCGTCAGCCTGCGGACTGAAGGGTCCCAGGTTCGATTCCGGTCAAGGGCATGTACCTGGGTTGCGGGCACATCCCCAGTAGGAGATGTGCAGGAGGCGGCTGATCGATGTTTCTCTCATCGATGTTTCTGGCTCTCTATCTCTCTCCCTTCCTCTCTGTAAAAAATCAATAAAATATATTAAAAAAAAAAAAGATATACATTTATAACCATGTATTGGCTACTATTAACTCTGGGCAATAGTTCTTTCTTCTTCATGATTTTCAGTTCAAATGAGTCCTTGCTTTTATAATTAATACTGTCATTCAGTTTTTTCATTTACAAAGATAAAACAACATTCAACAGAATTTAATAAGTAGCCAATTAAGTTTAGTCTTACTTGTCGTAAAATAATTATTCTAATCTCTAATAATCCAAATACATTAGCTTTTAAAAATTAAGTTATGATTCAAAATAGGCTAATGTTATGGTATATAAGTGATACGTAAACAAAGTTGTTAAAATTAAATTATGAGGCTATTTCCTTCCATCCATTAATAGTTGGTATCAGTAAAATATGACATCATTCAAAATTGGGCTTATTACATGATTTACAAAAAAATATGAGACCAAAGTACAGTAATTACATTACAAACATGAATGTAGCCGAAATTAATAGAGAACAATGGCAATAAAAAAAACAATGCCACAAATTATTTTAAATTTGGGTTGAAAAACTGGATATATCAATAAGTGCTCCTATATCTGGCAGCACATTTATATAAGACTACTTAAAAATTATGACTTCTTAGTAATGTCATTGAAAAACAAATCTCCTTTGGCATCATTTCCTAATAGTGGCTATTTATCATAAGGTCAATATTTCCAAAAGTAAAAAATAAATATCAAAATGATCATCAAATCTATAAGTACTAGCCATAAAGTAGGACAACTGGTAACTGTATTATATTCCCAAATTCAAGGTTTTTTTTTTATCACAGATAATGAGAAGATATATTATTAGAAAAGTCAGAACTGGCACACAGAAACTCTTAATTATCCTAAATCAGAGGTCCTCAAACTACGGTCCGCGGACCACATGCGGCCCGCCGAAAACATTATCTGGCCCGCCGGGTGTTTTTGCCGCCACTGCCTGTCCTGCTTAGCAGCCAACTCATCCCGGGCCCACAGTGCACGTGTGGAATGTCTGAGGGACAGTGAACTGGCCCCCTGTTTAAAAAGTTTGAGGACCCCTGACCTAAATGATTGAAAATATATTCCTGTTAAGAATCATCATATATAATAACTGTTAGCTTCCTAATTTCCCCCAAACCCTACATCATAAAAGCATAGTATGCAAATTGTCCGCTTGACCGGGAGTTTGATCAGGGGGTGGGGCCGGCCGGCAGCAGGTGGCCAGGGGAAGAAAGGGAGGCTCCAGCCAGCCACCTTCAGCTGCTAGGGACCCTACCAGTGCACGAATTTCGTGCACTGGGCCTCTAGTTATGATATAATGAAATGACTAAGAGAATAGCACATATATTATTTAACCTATTTAACGATGCAAATTGTCATTTCATGAACTTACCAATGTAATATCATTACAAACACAAATTATTACATAAAAAATTGAAATATAGATCTAAGACACCAAACTCAATTTGTACCAAAGGATACACATACTCCAAATTGCTGCATATATGTATCATTCATTTATTTTTCCCTATAACTGAATTACTCTATGAGGAAAAGTAAAAACACACCATTTTTGTGAGAGTTTATTTCAAATTTTAAAAAAGTAAAGCAATAGATTCCCATGTACTCCAAATTTGCATAATATTTTACCAATCTCCCAAAATTTACTCTAGTAAAATAATAAAAAAAAAAAAGTTAGCTTTATAATGTTAAAGGTTGTGGGGAAATAGTAGTGTACAGTATCAAATGGTAGTTTAAAAAATGCATTTAATTTACTATTTGCACAGTAAAATTATTTAAAGATAAATACTCTATACCTTGTCTTCTGGGCACTTTTTACAAATAATATCAGCTCCTCCATTATTAGAGATCATCTGAAATCCTGGTAGACACACACATGAAGTTCCTAAAAAGAAGAGAACCAATGGTGACCTTGGTAAATAAAAATGTAACTCCAAGACAGGGAAACTTTTAGTAATTCTTAAGATCTAGAGAAGTAGTATAGTAGTTTAGAGCAAGACTCAGGAGCCAGTACTGCCTAGGTTCAAGTCCAGAAACACACTCCTGGGGTTCTAATCTTGAGCAAGCTACTGAACTTTTCTGTGCTCTGACTTGCACTTTGATAAAGTGGAAAAAAACAATAATTCCCTCATAGGGTTAATATGAATATTAAATTAGTTATTATATGTAAAGGTCTTAGAATGTGTGGGGCATACAGTAGGTATGGTGTTTGCTACCATTTTTAGTGCAAGCATAATAAATTATTGAACTATTAAACTAATAATATTGCCTGATATGGAAATTTCACATTTCTATTTCACCCAAACATACACACATATCCAATAAATTTAAATTTACTTTGTCAAAACAAAATCTTACTAGAAAAGTTACAGTCATTCCAATAAATTACCATACTCTTCTGTTTGCACAGATAGTAAACATTATGGGATAATCACTATTCAATTTGCTGGTAAAGGCATCATTCTCTAAGGAAGCCTGAAGTGGAAACGGCACCTATAGGAATCTTTGTACTAGAATGCATATATCCGGGTTCATAATTATGAAACTAACACCAGGCATTCTAGAGTCTGTGAAAGTCTTTCTCATTCATATACTCTCACCAGAGGGGCCTGACCTGTCCTATATAATGACTTAAACGGGGATATGTCAACTTTGAAGATGGCAGAAATTTAATACCATGGGTGATCAAATCGAGATTGAAAGCATCTGAGACTTTTCGATCTTGATTTGGTCACCCCAAATAAATCCAGATAAATAGGAGCATGGAACAGATTGACAAATTTCAGAGGGAAGGTGGGGGTGGGTGGGTGGGGAGAGATTAATAGGGGAACTTATAATGTATATATCCATAGGCCATGGACACATAGTGTGGTGAAGGCCAGGGAGGGGCAGGTGTGGGGTGGAGGGGGTGATAAAAGGGGGAGACATCTGTAATATTCTCAACAATAAACTAAAAAACAAACAACAAAAAAACATCTTAGGCTTTAGAACATAGGAAAAGTCTTATTCTAAGCAGTTTCCGTGAAGAGAACCAAGACCAAATGATGGATGTTTCAAGCAAAAAAAATAAATAGATAAAAATTAGGCTTCACTGAAAGAGACCTTAAGGTCAATTAGTAATATTCAATAACAAAAGGAATAAGTCCTAAGGAAACCTATAATATTATAGACACATGCTCCAGTGGAAATACATAGGTCCAGGCCCAGGGCAGAGAGACACACGCTCTTCCAGTCCTCAATTTCGGTGGCAAAGAGGACATTACAACCTCACCGGGGGTCCATGTCCCCGTCTGAACAGTGAGGGGACGGGACCTGCGGGAGGGTCGGGTCCCTTCCAGCGCTAAGGTTCTGGCTCGGGAAGAGTAAGACAAACGGTGGTGCCAGCCCCAAGGGCTCATTTGCAGTCCCTCCCCACCTGTCCTGTCGCCTGCTCTCTGTGCCTCCGATGGCTTCTCCATGTTTTCTCCCTGCGCTAGGCAGCTTTCTGGGTGCTCCCTAAAGACCCTTCGGCGGGGGAGTGGGGGGGGGACACTGGCGCCGAGGAGCGGACTCGGGGTCCCCCAGACTGCAACCCTCCAAGGAAATCTGGACAGTTAATTGTCCAGAAAGGCTCTTCCCGCCGACGGAAAGGTGTTCCAGCGACGCCGGGGACTGGGCACAGCAGCCAGCCGGGGTGTCCGCGGGGCCAGGCCCGCCGTCTCACCTCGGGCGTCCTGCCGCTGGTGGGCTCCGCACGGGGCGCAGGAGAGCGCGGAGATGTCGAAGTACTGGCCGCGGCCGCAGGTCTCCGGCTGCCGGAAAGGGAAGGAGAACGTCTGGGCCTGTGAGACGCCAGGGAGGACCCACTGGAGGAACACGGTCACGGCCGCGGCCGCCCAGCTGGACCGGAGAGCCATCGCCACCCCAGCCCGCTGCTGGCCCGTCACCATGGAGCCGACGCCGCCCCGTCAGCCTTTGCGGCGACTCTGCAGAGCCGATTGGACAACTCCCGCCTGAGGTTCCGGAAGCGTCTGCAAATGCTGCGTGGTTGCTAGGTTACCAAAGCGGCGCGCGGGTAGCTGGCTGTTTCTAAAAATGGATGGGTTGGTGCACTGTGCGCTAACCCTGAAGCCCGGCAGGGAGACACTCTAACAGGTTTGTTTCAAACTCTGGGGCGCGACCCATAGGCGGGATGTGAAGTCAATGTGGAGGTCGGGAAATAAAATACCACCGGAAAGAAAACAGCAGATTGCATCGCACAAATTACAAGTATTGTTTCAGCCCTAGCCGGTTTGGCTCAGTGGATAGAGCACTGGCCTTCGGACTGAAGGGTCCTTGTACGATTCTGGTCAAGGGCACATGCCCAGGTTGCGGGTTTGATCCCTAATAAGGGGCATGCAGGAGGCAGCCAATCAATGATTCTCTCTCATCATTGATGTTTCTATCTCTCTCTCCCTCTCCCTTCCTCTCTGAAATTATATATATATGTTTAAAAGTATTGTTTCACTAAATTGTTATATGATATTTACATCAGAATTTATCCAGACTAGGTCATTTCGTGTTAAAGGAGACAGTCCAAAAAAGTATTTGGCAAAATACATTTGTCAGAAAAGTGGGCACAATACTGATATGCAATGCTGGAAGACTGGACCAAAGAAAGATATTTGCTGCCAGACCTTTGTTTGCGTTTCTACTTTCCTTGTTTTGAGCATAGGAAATCATGTATGTAAAATGCAATCATATGTATCCAACCTGTGAATAAAGAAGGAAACTCGTATTTTAAAATCAAATTTATATGTACATGAATGTTGTCTTTCAAAGTAGACACCCTTTAAAAAAAACTTTTAAAAAGTTGTTTTTTAAGGCAAAGTAGACACCCTCAGAGGCTATTAGCCCCAAGCAATTCAAAATGACCTTCAGAGCCCGTTTATAGGTCATCAAAGAACATTTTATTCCTTAATATTTAAATCTCACTTGTTGTTATTGTATTTTGTATTTTTGTCCCCCACCCCCAATGGTCTGGCATTATTTTAAACCACCTTATTCAGCAGCAACAACATAAAACGACTTTTGGCTTTCTCAAAAACAAACAAAAAACCCACTCATTTTGTAATAAAAATGATTACTTGTCACTCATAAGGAAAATAACACATAATATTTTCAATGCCCATGAAAAAATGCATCTAAGGATGTTAGATAACTTTATTGGCACAGTTAGGCCTAGTAATTCGCACGTGATCATCCCCAAAAGATCAGCATTCGCTCAGTCACTAATGTCTATGACACAGGAGGTGTATGTTCTGAAAACCCTTCCTTAAAGAGGAATTCTAAAAAATGTTTGAATAATTACTGTGTTGGTAAAGTGTCTAATCTGAAGTAGAAATCACTTACTGAATACAGTTTGGTAAAACCATATGACTGTATAAATGTTAATGGGGACTCAGAAAGGGTCTGGTGAGAATAGTTGAGATTTATATGTAGAAGCTTCCTATGGGTGAATAACTTTAGTCTTCCTTAATGAAATGCATACTATTGTTATATGCTTTATAAAAAAGAGCAGGATAATAAAATGTATGCATTGCCTACTATATAATTAAAGCACTGAAAGATCTCCCACTCATGATGGTCTTCTTTCTGTCCCACACAGTGCACTGTGCTAGGCACTTGAGAGCATGAACCTTAACTCTTCATAATAACTCTTTGAGGCAATCTATTTCTTTGAATTCTTTTACAAAAAAGGAAGCTGAGGATCAAAAAAAGTTACATTAGCCTGGCTGGTGTGGCTCAGTGGTTGAATATCGATCCATGGACCAGGAGGTTATGGTTTGATTTCCCATCAAGCATGTGCCTGCGTTGCTGGCTAGATCCCCAGTAGAGGGCGTGAGAGAGCAGCCCATGTACTAGTATGAGTCCCATCATTGTTTCTATCTCTCTCTCCCTCCCTCTCTCTGAAATCAACAAATACATATATATTTTTTAAAGTTTATCACCCTGGCAATTGTTGCTCAATGGTTAGAGCACCAGCTTGCACACTGACGGGTCGAGGGTTCAGTTCTCAGTCAAAGGCATGTACCTGGGCTGCAGCTTCTATCCCGATCCCCACCCACATGGATCTTTCTCTCTCTTTTTCTCCTCTCTCTCCCTCTCCCTTCCTCCTTCCCACCCTTCCACTATATCTAAAAGTAATAGAAGAGTATCCTTGAGGATTAACCAAAAAGAAAAAAAAGTTACATTATTTAAGAAGTGGTGAAACTCAAATTTACCTCCATTTGTTACCTCTGAAACCTGTTATCTTTTCAATCTATTAAGCATTTTTGTGGAATGTTTTGGCATAGTCTACAATAGTACAAACCTGTTGTTGTTACTTAACAGTGGAACTATGATTGTGTAAGACCTTTGGACACTGCACCTAGCAAAACTGCTCCCAAAGAGCTAGAGAGCTTATTTGTAGGAGAAGGATTAAAAATAGATACAGTTAGTTTCCCTCGTAGGTGATGTCAATCATGTCCAGGACTTCAATGACCACGTGTTGCAGATGACTCACGTAATTACATATCTCTAGGTCAAGTATCTCTTCTGAGCCCTGAACCAGTATTTCCACTGCTTGCTTTAAAACTCCAATTGGGTGGGATGAAGTGTTTATATTTTATTTTACTTTATATTTTTTAATATATTTTTACTGATTTCAGAGAGGAAGGGAGAGGGAGAGAGAGGGAGGTAGAAACATCAATGATGAAAGAGATTCATTGATCGGCTGCCCACTGGGAACTGAGCCTGCAACCTCGGCATTTGCCCTTGACCAGAATCGAACCCGGGACCTTTTAGTCTGCAGGCCCACACTCTATCCACTGAGCCAAAACAGCTAGGGCATGAAGGGTTTTTAATTCAAGGTGTCCGAAACAACTCATGATCTCCATCCTTTATCCAACCCCCAATTTTGTCTTTTTCCCATGTCATATCTGGGGGAATGGTAACATTGTGCAATCAACACTAATAAAAGAGAAAAATGGTAATTGGAGTACGACGATACCCTTTTCATTGGCTAATCAGGGCTATATGCAAATTAACTGCCAACTAAGATTGGCAGTTAACTGCCAACAAGATGGCGGTTAATTTGCATATGTAGGCACAATGCAGGGAGGCGAAAGGGAAAGCAGGAAGAAGCCCCCTGCCACTGACAGTGATCGGAAACCCAGGGCCGCCTTTGCCCTGCCCCCCAGCCATGATCGGAGAATCAGGCGCCTTTGCCGCCCTGGCCAGTGATAGCAGGAAGTAGGGGTGGAGCCAGCAATGGGAGCTGGGCTCGGTCAAAGCTGGCAGTCCCAGGAGTTAGGGGCCCCTTGCCTGGGCCTAAAGCGGAGCCCACGATCGCGGGGCTGCTGCAGCTGTGGGTCCCCGCTGCCCGGGCCGAACGCCTAGGCCAGAGGCATCAGGCCTGGGCTGGGGGCAGAGCCAGTGATGGGGGGAAATGAGGGTCCCCTGCCTAGGCCTGACGCCTCTGTCAGTGGCGTCAGGCCTGGGCAAGGGGCCGATCCTGCGATTGGAGAATGATGGGGGTCAATGCCTGAGGGTTCCCAGTATGTGAGAGGGGGCAGGCTGGGCTGAGGGACACTCCTCCCCCCACACACACACCCAGTGCACGAATTTCGTGCACCGGGCCCCTAGTCTATAATATAGGCCAAAAATCTAGAAGTCACTTTTGACGCTTTCCTTCCCTTCATCTACTCATTTCAGTCCATTAGCAAGACCTCTTGACTTTTATCTTCTAAATATCTCTTGCATTTACTGCACAAAATCCCTTAAATTCTTTTAACCTCTACCATCACTACCACCCTAAAAATGCTATCTTCTCCCATATTCATTACTGCAATGACCTATTTTAAAACTTAGTTTTTTAGTTTTCGGCACTAACAACGGACTGCCCACTATGAAAGATGAAGATTTGCTTTCTACCACATTTTCTGAATCCCTTCATATTTCTAATATATTTATTTTAATATTTAGAGATTGAGTAGTAAGTCCTTTTCCATTATTGTGACTACTTAAGTGCTATTTACAATTGAGTCATGTACCATGCCACACTTTTTATCTTTTTCTAATGTAGGTATCTTTGCTTCTTTACTTATCATGTGCTATCATTAATTCCTAATTTTTCCTCAGAACGATTACTCTTCTTTCAATGTATTTAACACATTTAGTATATGCCAGGTTCTCCTCTAAGTACCTGTAGTCCTCATCATAGCCCTTTAAAGTAGATACTATTATCCCGAATTTATAAATGAGGAATTTAGACACAAAGAAAATCAATAAAAACTTGTATTAGGATCCAAGAATCTATATATTTTTTTTAGGAAAATACTTTATTTAATTACTTTTATTGAGTTACAATTGACATAACATTATATTAATTTCAAGTATACAATATAATGAATTGATATTTATATATACTATGAAATTATCATAATAAGTTTAATATCCATCACCATACAACCATACATAATTACAAAATTTCTTTTTCTTGTGTGGATGGGGGGGAGGGGGGGGCGGAGAAAGGCCACATGATAACCTGACTAGTTCAGGGAAGCCTGCATGGCTGTTTTGCAATCTCAAAGACCTAAAGTAAACACAAACAATCGTCTGAAATTAAAACTTTAACTAAAAGCAGTTTACAGTGGATAGTCATGTCCTAGACCAGTATCTTCCCTGATAAAGGTCAATCTTTACCTTAATTGAGCCTATTGTCGCGCCACCAGGACAGAGACCATAAATTCCTTCATTGTTATTGTTATCATGTTAATTGTTGACTGTTTACTATCCTGCACCCACCTTAGTAAAAGATGTTAGAAAAATAGAAGTATGTGTCCATCATTTTACTTTTTATCCAATCCCAGAGGTTATCCCCCGCCCCTTTTCTTTCTCCACCTCCCTAATCTATCACCAATCTCCTCCTTAGATTGTAATGTATAAAACAAGATAAAAAACTGCCATTCTCCAGAGCATTATCCCAATCCGTTGGGATTCTGCTTCCTGGCAATTGTCAACAGTTTGGCTCAAATAAACTCATAAAATATTTCTTTACAGATTTGAATGTTTTTACATTAATACTTGTGAAGAGCACTTTTAAGATCTATTGTCTTAGCAACCTTCAAATATTCAGGACAGTGTTATTAACTGCTAGAGGCCCAGTGCACTCGGGGGAGGGGAGAGTCCCTCAGCCCAGCCTGCGCCCTCTCACAGTCCAGGAGCCCTTAGGGGAGCCCTCGGGGGAGCGGGCCTAAGTCCTCAGTCGGACATCCTTAGTGCTGCCACAGAGGTGGGAGAGGCTCCCACCACCGCTGCTGTGCTCGCCAGCTGTGAGCCCAGCTTCTGCCTGTGAGAGCGCACTGACCACCAGGGGGCAGCTCCTGCGTTCAGAATCTTCCCCCAGGTGGTCAGTGCATGTCATAGCAACCGATTGTTCCACTGTTTGGTCAATTGGCATATTAGCCTTTTATTATATAGGATAGTCACTATGCTATACATTACATCCCCATGACTTATTTATTTTATGATTGGAAGTTTGTACCTTTTGACACCCTTCACCCATTTTGCCTACCTTCACCCCCTGTCTTTTGCAACCACTAATCTGTTTTATCAATGAGCTTGGGTTTTTTGTTTGGTTGGTTGATTTCTTTTTTTCTTTTTTAAGATTCTACATATAAGTGAGATTGTATGGTATTGGTGTTTCTCTGGCTGACTTATTTCACTTAGTTTATGCCCTCAAGGTCCATCCAGGTTGTTGCAAACGGCAAGATTTCATTTTTTTAATGGCTAAATTATATATATATATATCTCACATCTTTGTCCATTATTCATTGATGGACACTTAAGTTGTTTCCATATCTTGTCTATTGTAAATAATGCTACAAAAAACATGGGAGTGCATAATTCTTTTTAAGTTAGTGTTTCATTTTCTTTGATAAATACTCAGAACTGGAATTGCTGGACCATGTGGTAGTTATGTTATTGGAGAAAAGCGTGGGTGGTCTTTCTCCATTGCTAGTGGGAGTGGGATTCTTTTTTTTTTTTTTAATTAAATCTTTATTGTTCAGATCATTACATTTGTTCCTCTTTTTTTTCCCCCCCATAACTCCCCTCCTCCCAGTTCCCGCCCCACCCTCCGCCCTCACTCCCCACCCACTGTCCTCATCCATAGGTGCACGATTTTTGTCCAGTCTCTTCCCACATCTCCCACACCCCTTTCCCCCCCAAGAATAGTCAGTCCATTCCCTTTCTATGTCCCTGATTCTATTATAATCAACAGTTCATTCTGTTCATCAGATTATTTATTCACTTGATTCTTAGATTCACTTGTTGATAGATGCATATTTGTTGTTCATAATGTGTATCTTTACCCTTTTCTTCCTCTTCCTCTTCTCAAAGGACACCTTTCAGCATTTCATATAATCCTGGTTTGGTGGTGATGAACTCCTTTAGCTTTTCCTTATCTGTGAAGCTCTTTATCTGACCTTCAATTCTGAATGATAGCTTTGCTGGATAAAGTAATCTTGGTTGTAGGTTCTTGGTATTCATCACTTTGAATATTTCTTGCCACTCCCTTCTGGCCTGCAAAGTTTCTGTTGAGAAATCAGCTGACAGTCGTATGGGTATTCCCTTGTAGGTAACTGAGTTTCTTTCTCTTGCTGTTTTTAAGATTCTCTCTTTATCTTTTGCTCTTGGCATTTTAATGATGATGTGTCTTGGTGTGGTCCTCTTTGGATTCCTTTTGTTTGGGGTTCTCCGCGCTTCTTGGACCTGTAAGTCCATTTCTTTCACCAGGTGGGGGAAGTTTTCTGTCATTATTTCTTCAAATAGGTTTTCAATATCTTGCTCTCTCTCATCTTCTGGCACCCCTATAATTCGGATGTTGGTACGCTTGAAGCTGTCCCAGAGGCTCCTTACACTATCCTCGCATTTTTGGATTCTTTTTTCATTTTGCTTTTCCGGTTGGATGTTTTTTGCTTCCTCGCATTTCAAATCATTGACTTGATTCTTGCGCTCCTCTGGTCTGCTGTCGGGCGTCTGTATAATATTCGTTATTTCAGTCCGTGTGCGCTTAATTTCTCGTTGGTTCCCCAATATAAGATCGAGGGTCTTATTAGTTTTCGTGTAGATCTCATTAAGTTTATCGACAGCTTCTAAACAGTTCTTGAGAGACCTTAAAAGTGTGGTTCTGAACTCTATATCTTCCATTGACAATTTTGTCCTGTTTCTTTGTCTCCGCATTTTGTTATGCTTCCTTGGTGTACCCCCTAGTGGTCTTTGTTCAAAGTCTTATAGTTAAATCTTGACTGTTGTAGCTAATTCCAGGGAGGGTTTGACCTCCAGGCCAAGTGGCTATGAGAATCAGCTGTGTCAGCAGTGAGAGAACTTCTGTCCTCTAGGGAGGTGCTAATCTAGCCTTTGCCTGAGGCTATCTGGCAAATGCCTCTGTGCAGGGCTTGGGTAGGGCGGGTCGCACAGGATCAACAGGGTGGGCCGGAGAGAGCAGTTATGGCGGCTCTCAGTCCTGTCCCCAGGGGCTCTGCCTCTCTGAGTCCCAGCACCCGCTGCAAAGCTCAGAGAGAAAGCTGCACTCGCTCTGACCGAAGCCAGACAGTCCCGCTTCTCCCGTTTGAGTCTGGGTCCCTAAAGACTCGCCCGGATCTGGTGCTCAGAGTCTGCGACTCCCTCCCGATTGAAAACAACAACCGCGCCCTCCGCCGCCAGCCCGCTCCGCGCACTCCGCACCTCAGAATTTGACTTCACCACTGCGCCTCCTCTGAGTGTCCGTGTGCGTTTCTCTTTCCTCCTAGTTGTAGGACTTCCACTCAGCCAGCGTTCCTGTGGTTCTGGGTGATGTCCGTTCCGTGTTTTAGTTTCACTTTTGAAGTAGTTGTTCAAAGCAGCAAACTCCGGCGTTAACCTATGCCGCCATCTTGGTTCTCTTGTCGGGAGTGGGATTCTTGGAGTACTGCTGGAATAAGCATTTCTGGAGGCCTCCATGGGAAGATATGATATGGTAGAAAGCATTATTTCCATGGAATTACATCTCTTCAATAAGGCTAGAAACATAGAGTCCAGAGTTTCTGTTCCATGTTGAAGTTGGGTCTGATATACCATCAGGCTACTTGCAGTCCATTAGTCCATTGAGAAATCTCTGTAATATATTCCATAGTAGCTGCACCAATTTACATTGCCACCAACAGTGCACAAAGATTCCCTTTTCTTTACATCTTCTCTAACACTTGTCATTTCTCATCTTTTCTATAATAACCATTCTATCGGGTGTGACATAATATCTCACTCTGGTTTTGATTTGCATTTCCCTGATGATTAGTGATATCGAGCACCTTTTCAGGTACCTGTTGGCCATGTGTATGTTTTTGTTCTTGAGAAATGACTATTTACATCATCTGCCCATTTTTTAATCAGATTGTTTGTGTTTTTGCTATTCATTTGTCTGGGTTGTGTATATATTTTGGATATTAACCCCTGATCAGATACATGATTTGAAAAGATTTTTCTCCCATTCCATAGGTTGCCTTTTTATTTTTGTTAATGGTTTTCTTTGCTGTGCAGCTTTTTAGTTGGATTTAGTCTCACTTGTTTATTTTTGCTTCTGTTGCCTCAGGCATTTATGTTCTTAACCACTATGTTGGTCTCTATAAGAATAGTTGGGATTTCTTGACTGGACTACAATGTGTGCTGTGATTTGCCTGGGCTGGTCATAGGGCATTTCCCATGTATTTTTTTCCTCCTCCTCACCCCACTGTTGTGCTCATCAAATTCCCCAGAAAGAATCCTCTCCCTGGAGGATTTAAGCCTGGCTGCTGCCAGGTTTAGTGGGAAAATAGGGTGTGAGTTTCATCATTCAGTTTCATCATTCACATAATGTCCTTCTTTTATATATAGACCCACTGATCTCATCTGAATCAGTTGTCCCCTAGTCATACTTCCTCTGGAGAATAAGCTTTCAATTGTCTACTCTAGCTGGTTTCCTGGTGGGAAGGAAGTCTTAAATGCATGTCTTTAGTGCTTTATAAATTGATGTTCAATGAACTCTGTTTTCATCTCTTTCCCCAGGAGAAGCTATTGAGGACTCCCACATCTTTAACAACTTATTTGTGCATATCAAGTTGCCTTTTAGCTTCCCCACTGTCAATTTAGGATTCAACCTTTTGGGATTCATGAAAGAAATGATCACCTTCTCATCTGCCTCCTGCTTGCAAAGTTTTTTTTGCTATTCCCTCCCACCCTATTAGCTTCATTCTTATCAAACACTTACTTCCATTGTATTTTGGTATCAGAATTGCCAAATAGTCTATCTATACTAATAAAGGGTAATATGCAAATTGGTCACGACCAGATACGCTAATTAGTCACGACCAGTATGCAAATTGACTGTCGCTCCAACACACAAGATGGCTGCCCCCCATGTGGCCACAAGATGGCCTGCGGGGGAGGGCAGTTGTGGGCAATCAGGCCAGCAGGGGAGGGCAGTTAGAGGCGACTGGGCCAGCAGAGGAGGGCAGTTAGGGGCAACCGGGCCAGCAGGAGAGGGCACTTGGGGGCGATCGGGCCAGCAGGGGAACAGTTAGGCATTGATCAGGCTGGCAGGGGAGTGGTTAGGAGGTGATCAGGATGGCCGGCAGAAGCGGTTAGGGGTAATCAGGCAGGCAGTAAGCAGTTGGGAGCCAGCAGTCCTGGATTGTGAGAGGGATGTCCGACTGCCTGTTTAGGCCCGATCCCACAGGGATTGGGCATGGGATTGGGCCTAAACAGGCAGTCAGACATTCCTCAAGGGGTCCCAGATTGGAGGCGGTGCAGGCTGGGCTGAGTGACACCCCCCCCCCCCCCCCAGTGCACAACCCAATCAGGGCCCCTCCGGCTGGGGGGGGGGGGGGGGTGCCTTTTATGCCCTTTCTTTTCTTGTTAATCCTCACCCGAGGGTATTTTTCCATTCATTTTAGAAAGAGTGGGAGAGGGAAAGACAGAGAGAAATATCAATGTGAGAGGAAACATTGATAGGCTGTCTCCTGCACGCCCCCCATTGGTGGAAATCGAGCCTGACACCTGAGCATGGGCCCTGACTGGGAATGGAACCGGCAACCTTTCTGTGCACAGGATGATGCCAACCAACTGAGCCACACCCACCAGGGTTCGAATGACAAACTTCTTAATGACCTCGTCCCTGGGCGCAGCTGGTGCAGTGAATAAGCTGCACATGGCCACCGCCTTTTTTGGCACAACCATTGTTCCTTCTTTTGTTGGTTATCTTAGAAGTGAGGACCCAGGAGAGCTCCTTTGTATACTTTTTAAAGGGAGTGGGCCTCAGAGGACAGAATCCCCTCCCTTTGTAACAGAGGACAGGCATACCTCATTTTATTGCACTTTGCTTTTTGTGCTTAGCAGGTATTATTTATTTAAGAAATACATTTTGCAAGGCTATATATAGCTGCCATAGGTAGTGATTCCTCTAATGGATCCGGGCAAAGTAAATTGAAAACCTTCTGGAAAGGATTCACCATTCTAGATGCTATTAAGAACATTTATGATTCATGGGAAGAGGTCAAAATATCAACATTATAAGAAGTTTGGGAGAGATTGATTCCAACCCTCATGGATGACTTTGAGGGGTTCAAGAGTTTAGTGGAGGAAGTACCTGCAGATGTGATGGAAACAGGAAGAAAACTAGAATTAGAAGTGGAGCCTGAAGGTGTGACTGAATTGCTGCATCTCATGATAAAACTTTAATGCATAAGGAGATGCTGCTTATGGATGAGCAAAGAAGGGGTTTCCTGTGATGGAATCTACTCCTGGTGAAGATGCTGCGAAGATTGTTGAAATGACAACAAAGGATTTAGAATATGACATACGCTTATTTCATAAAGCAGCAGCCAGGTTTGAGAGGACTGACTCCAATTTGGAAAGAGGGTGCGTAAAATGTTATAAAACAGCATCCCATGCTACAGACAAATCACACATGAAAGGAGGAGTCAATAGATGTGGCCAACTTCATTGTTGTTTTAAGAAATTGCCACCGACACCCCAACCTTCAGCAACCACCACCCTGATCCGCCAGCAGCTATCAACATAGAGGCAAGACCTTTGTTAACATAAAACAAACAAACAAAAAAACCCACATTCACCCTATTGGCTCAGTGAATAGAGCATCAGCCTGAGGATTGAAAGGTCCTGAGTTCCAACAGGGGGATGGGAGCATGAGTGTGCGGGGTGGCGGGGTGGGGGGAGGTTGGGGGTTAATGGGGGAGATGAGGACACATTTGTAATACCTTAACTAATAAAAAAAAAAAAGAAAAAAAAAAGAAAGGTCCTGAGTTCGAATTTGGTCGGGGGCACATGCCAGGGTGCGGGCTCAGTCCCCAGTGGGGGGCGTGCAGGAGGAGGTGGTTCTTTCTCATCATTGATGTTTCTGTCTCTCTCTCCCTCTCCCTTCCTCTCTGAAATCAATAAAAATATATTTAAACAAACAAAAAAACCACATTCAAACCTGTAAAGAATTTTTGTGAGTTTATTTGAGCCAAACTGTCAACAATTGCTGGGAAGCAAAATCTCAACGTATTGGTAGCAGTGGTCAGCAAACTGTGGCTCGGCAAACCGTGGCTCTCGAGCCACATGTGGCTCTTTGGCCCCTTGAGTGTGGCTCTTCCACAAAATACCAACTTCTGTGCATGGGCCACGAAGTTTCAATCGCACTGTATGTGCGTGCCCGCATGTGGTATTTTGTGGAAGAGCCACATGCAAGGGATCAAAGAGCCCCATGTGGCTCTGGAGCCGCAGTTTGCCGACCACAGATAGTGCTCTGGAGAATGGCGGGTTTTTACCTTGTTTTTATAAATTACCATCAAAGGAGGGGCCGTAAATGGGTTACATGAAATCCATTGGTGATAGATTAGGGCAGTGGTTCTCAACCTGTGGGTCGCAACCCCTTTGGCGGTTGGACCCTTTCACAGGGATCGCCTAAGACCATCCTGCATATCAGATATTTACATGACGATTCATAACAGTAGCAACATTACAGTTATGAAGTAGCAACAAAAATAATTTCATGGTTGGGTCACAACATGAAGAACTGTATTTAAAGGGCCAGAAGGCTGAGAACCACTGGATTAGGGAATGGGAGAAGCAAAGTGGGGAAACCTCTGGGATTGGATAAGAAGTGCGATGATGGACACTTGTTTCTTTTACATAGATGGATACAGGAGAGTTAACTGTCAACGATTAACATGATAACAATAACAATGAGGGAATTTGTGGTCTCTGCCCTGGTGCCACTTGTTGTGTCCTGAAAAAGGAAAGTTATAAGTTACCCTGACATTTCACAGGTATGTTATCTTAGATGCAGAAAGACAATAGGCTCAGTAAAGATGGAAGCTGATCTTTGTCCGGGAAAATACTGGCCTAGGAAATGACTACCTACTATAAACCGCTTTTAGTTAAATTTTAAATTTCAGACCATCCTTTGTGGTTACTTTAGGTCTTTGAGTTTGCAAAACTGCCATGCAGGCCTTCCCTGAGCTAGTCAGGTTAGCAGGTGGCCTTTTTTAAAATTCATCCATACCTTCCACTAGCAAAAAAATTATGAGTCCCTGAAGGCTCAGATAATGGTTAGTATTTTTAGCAATACAATATTTTAAATAAAGGTGTGTACTGTTTCTTAAACATAATCCTATTGCACACCTAATAGATGATAGTATCAACTATATATAACTTTTGTATACATTGGGAAACCAAAAGATTCATGGGAATATTTCATTGAGGTGTTACCTTTATTGCAGGAGTCTGGAACAGAACCCACAGTATTTCCGAGGCGTGAGTGGAGTGCCCTCTGAAAGCAAATCACCAGGATTCATTTCTGGGCCGGTGCTATTTACGTAACCTCGGGCAAGCTATGCACGCCTTTCTGCCTCAGTTTCCCTCATTTGTAAAATAGAAAATCTATCCCCACAAGCAGTTGTAAGAATGAAGAGAGAATGGGACATCCGACTCGCGAGCAGGAACTGTATTTCAAGATGGAAGTGTGATTTAAAAAAAGGGTGATGTTGAGAAGGGCCAGAAGATTTTTGTTCAGCAGTGTGCCCAGTGCCATGCTGTGGAAAGAGGGAGGCAAGCACAAGACGGGGCCAAAGCTCCAAAGTCTGTTTGAGTGAAAGACAGGTCAGGCTCCTGGATTTTCTTACATGGATGTCAACAAGAGCAAAGGCATCACCTGGGGAGGGGATACACTGATGGAGTATTTGGAGAATTCCAAGACTTGCATCCCTGGAATAAAAATGATCTTTGCTGGCATCAGGAATAGTGCAGAAAGGGCAGACTTGCTAGCTTACCTCAAAAAAAAAGTTACCAGTGAGTAATAGTTGGCCTCTGCCTTATTTATTACAAAACAGAAATGTCTCATGACTTCTTCTTTGTGTACAAATTTAAATTGACCTCATGCACCAGGATTTAGACCACGAATAGCTGATAGGACATTTCTTTTGGGCAGTCCTGATTTAAGTAAGATTAGTTTTGGGGTTAAATGAATATGATCAGCTTTTTGAACTCTGATGGTAATTTTGGTTCAACAAGTGCTATCATTGTTTACCCCTTCTAAAAATGATTGGACTTGGTTAGTAAAGTTCAACTTTTCACAGAGACAGTATGTCATCTCAAAACCTGTAGGAGATTTGCTAGAGGCTAAAGCAAATAGCAGTTAGCATATTAATGCAAAAAGATTGGAAGACCAATGGACTTTGATATTCAGCAGGGCTGAAAATCAGCAAAATACTGCCCTGCTGTGGGTTCAATGGCTCAAGGCAATTTCCTAACCTGATAATCCTTTTACTGTTTACCAAACTTTACCTTTGATCTGTCTGTATGCATTGCTGAAGGGCAAATGTGTATTCAAGTAAATAAAAAGTGGACCAGGAGAGAAGTTGGTGTATCTCTTCAAGAAAGAGGCTCCACCTGGTCCCCAATGCCTTCTAAATTCATATTTCTTGAAAAGCATTTTAATTTGTGCATCGGCCCCTCATTCAGATCCTGAACCCCGCCGTGAAGGTCGCGGCAGAGATTGGTTTCATATTTAGCTTTATATAACTGGTTATATTAATATGTTTAAATAATGAGGAAATCCCTTTTACTGTCTCTTAGAACAGCAAGACTTGCTTGTGTTTCACATGTGTTCATTAGCCTCTTTAAAGGCAAGGGCTGAAGATAAGCACTAGCAGGGTCCTTTATCTTTTTGGTCCTAACTATGCTAAAAAAAAAAAAAAAAAAAAAAAGGAAAGATAGAAAGGAAGGAAGAAAGAACAGAATGAGATAATACTGCACAGGGCCTGGCATACAATAAACCCTCAAACAATGTTAGCTTTTAAGTTCAGGTTCCTGAGCTTGCCAGGCCAGGACCCAACCCTGGACTGTGGGGAATAATCAATGTCAATGCCACCTAGTCAATGAGCCTAGCTTCCCAAGGGCTTGTCCCTGGATCACCTTGACATCTGAAAAAAGTCACTTATACTTATGTAGTCTCAGATACGTATCTACTTCTATAAGTAATTTGCCCAAGTCAGTAAATGGTGGCTCTCACTCCAGGAACCACCTATTGTCCATTTGTTAAGCTGCCTCTTCTTTCTCACAATTATATCACTAAATTAAAGAATGGGTATTTTGCAGTGAGCTAGGGATTGAAAACTCAATTTTTCTTTCTCATCTGTAAACTTTAAACATAGGATGTTTGCTTTCTTAGTGAGCCTTTTGAATCAACAGATAAATGCATATATAATTATGAACCTGGTGGGCTGCCTTGTGATTTGTAAATAATAAAATAATATCACATGCGAGGTGGTTCACCAGCTATTACAGAACAGGCATTGCAGAACATGCCCGTAACTGCTTTTTACTTCCCAATTTTCATGGTTGGCCTTTCTGTTCTCATGTTTCAAAACACCATAAAATATGATCAACAAATGCAGGCATAAAGTTATTAATGCCTATAAAGTTGAATAGAGTATGCATTTATTAAGCCTCCCTGGGTGTTGGCATTTCACTAGGCGCAGTGGTCGGCAAACTCATTAGTCAACAGAGCCAAATATCAACAGGACAACGATTGAAATTTCTTTTGAGAGCCAAATTTTTTAAACTTAAACTATATAGGTAGGTACATTGTTATTAACTTAATTAGGGTACTCCTAAGGCTTAGGAAGAGCCACACTCAAGGGGCCAAAGGGCCGCATGTGGCTCGGGAGCTGCAGTTTGCCGACCACGGTGACTCAGGGAATATATAAAGGCAGTAAAACTAACATTTTTTGGCCTTTTAAAGAGTTTACAACGATCCTTTTGGAAGTTGTTTACACCACACAAATAACTGTGCAGCGCTGTAAAGAAAAAAAAAAAAGAAACCGCCAACTTTTCTCTGCCTTTACACCCCTTAACTCCTCGAAATCGGGAACGTCTGGGCGCTGTACTCAGGCAGTTCTTTATCCAAGCTTCTGAAGACCACAAATTAACCTCCCAGTTTTGGCTCAGAATCTCTCCTTCCCGTGATTGGCTGGAACCTGGGCATGCGCAGAAGCTCCGCGAAGCCGCGCGGGCTCGGGCTGGCGCCGCCCCCACCCCTTGACAACAGGAAGTGGGTGAGCGTCACGGCGCGTGCGCAAACCTGGTCGGGGCGCCGGGCCGGTGGGTGACGCCGGGAGAGCGCATGGGCAAAGTGTACGTCCGTTTGTCCGGAGTGGAGGGGTGAGTGGGCGCCATCTTCTTCTAGGTTCACTGAGGGGCCCTTCTGGGAAGGCTGCCGCGACGAGGAGTGTCCCTCCTCCTCCTCCTCCCCGTTCCCCCGCCCCACCCCCCCGCCCGTGTGTCCGACTCGGCGGCAGCGGTGTGTGCTTGTTGCCAAGCGCGAAGGCAGTTACCGTGGGGGCGCGTCGGGGGTGGGGAGGGGTCGGCCACGGAGACGGAAGAACCGCGAAAGGCGGGGCCGGCCGCCGCCCCCGCCCGCGTCGGGCACCGCTCTCCCGTTAGGGCACCCTCTTCCCTTGCTCCACACCGGCTCTCCCGTCAGCCTCCACGTGCTGTTGTGTGTGCGCTTCCCAGGTTTCTTTAAAAGTGAAGATTTCGTCGGATTTCCTAGGTATTTTTTTTTTCCCTCCCTTTGCTCTGTCATCGTAGTCGGTGTTGGCCGGAAAGAAGGCCCGGCTCGTTAGGCGCAGGAGAAGGGGCCGGAGCGTTAGACGTGGGAGCGAGCGGTGCGCCCCGCGGCGCGTTCCGGTGGAATGTGTGCCCTTGGCACCCGGTAACGGAAAGGCGCGGAGGTGGGGCGGTCCAGGTTAACGTGAAAGCTGGTTTTGTCCGAAGGTTCCGGCGACGGCAGCGGATCGTGCAGAGCGACGCCGGCCTGGCGCGAAGCAGGAAGCCCTGACCCCCGGCAGCCGGACAAAGGCCGTGGGGCTCCGGAAGCTGCGCCCCCGGCTGCTCCCCGGTTGGGGATGGATGGATGTGTTTGGGAAAAACCCGTGCCACGTGGAGTCGCCTTCATTTTCAGTGCCTGTTGGGGACCCCGGCTCTGTACCTTCATGCCTTTGGTTTCCGTTTTAACCATCTACATTATTAAAGGATAAAAGGCAGGTCATCATAACTAATTGGGCACAAGGGGGTAGATTCTTTTCTGCAGGGGAAACTCACGCCTTCAGAGTTTGAGTGTGCTTTATCGTAACTCTGGGCTTTAAGAAGTCGCATTTTTCTCTCCTTGACCGCGTTTGGAAAATGACTCGTTATTCACTAGTTAAAATCAAATGGATCTGAAATCGTGCCTTTTTAAATTTAGCCCTCCTCCAGTTGTCCCGTTCCCCCCTCCCCCCAGGCTTGATTAGAATATACTCATTTCTTGTTGTTTAGTGATAATGGTATTAGGGGGATGAATTTTGGCTAAAAATAGCAGCATAATAAGTTTATTAATTTCACTGACTTGCCCTTAAATGAGCTCTTAAGGACCCATTTCCTTCTTTTCATAGGTTAGAAGTTCTAACCTATCTCTGTCTTTAGATCAGCAGTTACAAAAAGTACTTGTACTGCATTCAGAAGTAGTAAAACTTTATGTGCTTTAGAGTATTTGTGTTTTGTTTTTTTTGTGTGATGTTCTAAGAATAGAAGTTCTGCAAAATTTACTTAAGGAAATTACATGGCAACTACAGGAAAAGTGCTTATTTTGAGAACTGATCTCTTATAGGTAGTTGGTGGTCTCTTAAGTTATTGTAGAGAGATAAATGGTACATTACCCTAGTACAGTGGTCGGCAAACCGCTGCTCCGGAGCCACATGCTGCTCTGTGGCCCCTTGAGTGTGGCTCTTCCACGAAACACCACGTGCGGGCGCGCGCGTAGAGTACAATTGAAACTTAGTGGCCCATGCGCAGAAGTGGGTTTCGTCCTGGGCCAGTCATTGTCATGATGCAATTTTATGGATATTGTAAGGTAAATTGTAAGGAATTTAATTTTATCAATAAATAATATAGTTATTAAGTATGATATCAAGTTTTATTCAACGTACCTATAGTTTAACTAAGACTTAAAACTTTAAGTAAAGTTTATGAAGTTAATTTTAGGGAACGTTGTGGAGTGAAAGAAGATGCAGTGTCGAGGATTGAGAAAGGTATGTTGAGATGGTTTGGACATATAGAGAGGATGAACGAAAGGAGACAGACGTAACAAGTATACAAGACGAGTGTGGATGGGAGAGTTGGAAGGGGCCGACCTCAGCGAATGTACCTCAATCGGATTGAGGACGTTTTTAGCAAAGGCCAGCTTAGGAGTTCCCTAATTAAGTTAATAACAATGTACCTACCCATATAGTTTAAGTTTAAAAAATTTGGCTCTCAAAAGAAATTTCAATCGTTGTACTGTTGATATTTGGCTCTGTTGACTAATGAGTTTGCCGACCACTGCCCAAGTATCTCAAGGCAAAAAAGTTTAAGCATTTGTTATATTTAATTGTGACAAATTGAAACAATTTTTAGTCTGCTTAAATTGAATTTATAAAATTTGCGCTCATTTTAACTACTTAGTTAAAATAATTGTTTTTAAATTGGGATATATTACTAGAAATCTTTTGAATTTGACATATAATTACTCATTGAAACATCCCTAACTTTTCTTGTAGATTTATTTATGTTCTCAGGATAAATCTTTTAAAAAATAAAATAATAAAAATTTGGCAAGGACAAATGATGTGTACTTACACTGCTTTCTAAAATATTTTAAAAGTAAAAAAGGAGCTAACTCAGTTTGCATAAGAAGGAGTCTCAGAACTTGAATGGAAACAAGTATTCCAGAAGCCATTTATAGTTTTTGTTAAATTGCTGGTGTGGATGTTGGTATATTGAATAAATTAGGCTGTACTTGATTTTTTTTGATACTGTGCAGATTTTTCTTTTAAATACATATTTTTTTAGAGCAGTGTTTTTTAAGTTCACAGCAATATTGAATAGAAGGTACAGAGATTTCCATATACCTACCATGCAAATATTTTAATAGTAAATCACAATATTTTTAATACCAATTTGACATTGATAATTAAGATGTAGACTGCCAAATAATTTCTTGATAACTTTTTTAGTTTAGCTAATAGTTTTTTTAACCAGTGGACCCTTTTCAAAAGAAAATAAACTTTGTAGACCTTAAAGTCATCTTCAGATCCTACTTTGTGGAAGAGTAGTACTTAACTGTAAGTACCGAATTAAAACAACATTTATTTGTCCATTAAGAACAAATTTATAATTATTAGCAGGTCATAAAAACTTATTTGGAAAGACTACTTTGGGTATCTCAAAGTATTAGATGTGAATTTCCTTAAACACTAAGTTGGGATTTTTCAGTAGTTAATACTGATAGTTCCCAAACATTCCAAATTAATGTATTTTTATTATATTTTTACTTTCCTACATTGTCATTTGTGTTTCTTCATTAGAACTCAGGACATAGCTTAAGGAGATTATCTGAACATTTTTCTGTTTGGCTTGAGGTGAATTTTATTTTTTTAAATATATTTTATTGATTTTTTACAGAGAGGAAGGGAGAGGGATAGAGAGTTAGAAACATTGATGAGAGAGAAACATTGATCAGCTGCCTCCTGCACACTCCCCACTGGGGATGTGCCCGCAACCAAGGTGCAACCAAGGCACAAACCCTTGACCGGAACCAAACTCAGAACCCTTTAGTCTGCAGGCTGACGCTCTATCCACTGAGCCAAACCTGTTAGGGCATTGGTTCTCAACCTTACTAATGCCGCAACCCTTTAACACATTGTATGCGGGAAACATATTCATACGTTTTACGTAGACTGGTAGTAGAGCGCGGGACACGTATTTTATAGACGCGGGATACGTTTTTTTATAGATTAGCGGTAGAATGCGGGTAACGTATAAATACGTAAACTAAAGTTATCATAATTTTACTGAACGTTGCCATTTGCGCAAAAAATTAGCAGAAATGGCCCGCACCACCTGTTAGTGCACGATAAAAACTACCCGCAAACAATGTTAATACAGTTCCTCATGTTGTGGTGACCCCCAATTTCATTGTTAAAAATTGAACATAATTAAAGCATATGATTAATCACAAAAACAATTTGTAATTATATATGTGTTTTCCGATGGTCTTAGGCGACCCCTGTGAAAGGGTTGTTCGACCCCCAAAGGGGTCTCGACCCACAAGTTGAGAACCGCTGGGTTATGGCTTGAAGTGAATTAAGAGTAATTCTTTTAGGAGTTTAAGGAGTAGTAGTTGAGTTTAAGATAGGGAGTGGTAGTAGTTGAGATTTTTGATTTTAGGGATATTTTACTATTTGCCTTAATTATATTTTGTTCCATGTTTGGAAGTGTGAGCTGTGTATGTAGAACTTAGCATTGTATCCAAATCATAGCCATTGTTTGGATTTTGCTTTAAAAATTAGTGTTTGAATTTGAAATGTTAGTGTTTCATTAATTTATTTTGTCATATTGAATGGTTTTTTAAAATTTGATTTGGTCTTATGTTTTGAAAGGGAGGAGAATTGCAAGAGAGACATAAGTTAGGTGTTGGGTCTTTTCATGGTTGGAAGAGATTGAAAGTTTTTGGGAATTTGCTGGTGTTTTTAAATTGTCATTTTACTTGTGGAGCAGTTTTCTTTTTCTTTTTTAAGTGAATGTAAAATTTATATACAGTGAAATGCACAGACCTTAATGATAGAATTCATTTAGTCTTAATAAATTTATACACCCATGTAACCTACAGTCCAATTAAAATATATAACATTTTCATCATGCCTTTCCTTGTACCATCTCAAGTTTAGTTTATAAAAGGCTTTTGTTTTTAAGTAACTTGCAGATGTCTATTCTGAACGTGTACCTCCTTTTTGCTAAAAGATGATTCATTTCCTCTTGGAATAAAAAAGGTCATCTTGTAATGTCCATAGTTGTGGTTCCTTCACTTTTTAAGTAGGTCATTCTGAAGTGACTATCCTAATCTGGCGTTGTTTAAGATCAGTTACAGGGTCCTGGGATTAATTATATTTCATTTTCTTTCCACAGTTAAGTTGCTTTTACAGAATTAACAGGTCTCCAAGAAATAATAAAAAAGGTAAGATATTCAGAGCTTAAGGCTTTTTACAGAGGCTTGACAAAAAAAAGTAAAAGTAAAATAATACATCTTAGGTATCCATGCCTTCTGTACTTTATGTCTGGCCAGTACTGCACTAGTGGTAAGCAACTTAAGAGCAAAAATTATATACTGACCATAGATGGCTTTGTAAATATGTAAAATTCCTTGTGGTAAAATTCTTTAAACCACAAAGTTCTTTCTTACGTGTCAATAGAAGATATGTTTCTTAGTGAGTTTGAAAATAGTTTGGTCTTGGTGTGAAGCAGCACTTGGCAGACTTACAAGAAGATTTGATATTTTTATTGTTCATACTATATAGGATAGGTGATATGAAAATGTATCTTTGAAGTAGTTGGTTTATTTAGATGTTTAGATAGGAGGAAGTTTATTCCTTTTTTAAAAATTGGATGCAGTCAATATTTTTGTGAACTTGTATTTTGTTTTCACTTATATATGCTGAAGAAGGTAGGAACCAAGTAATTATTAAGCTTAGTGTGGGATAAGGTACTTCAAAAATAAGACTTGCTATTATGTGTACCTTTTTGTCTGCAGGTCATTATTGCTGTGATTTGAGCTCAGCATGGCTGTAGTCATCCGTTTACTGGGGCTTCCTTTTATTGCTGGGCCTGTGGATGTTCGTCACTTTTTCACGGGATTGACTATTCCTGATGGAGGAGTGCATATAATTGGAGGGGAAAAGGGGGAGGCTTTTATTATTTTTGCAACAGATGAAGATGCAAGACGTGCCGTAAGTCGTTCTGGAGGGTTTATCAAGGATTCATCTGTAGAGCTCTTTCTTAGCAGTAAGGCAGAAATGCAGAAGATTCTAGAAATGAAAAGAACTGATCACACAGGAAGAGAGCGGCCAGGATCTGGGGCATCAAGGGTTGGCTGCTTAAGTAATTTTGTTGAGGATGTTAAAGAAGAAGCAAGTAATTCTGGATATGGCTCTCCGATGAATCAAGATGCTGGGTTTCATGCTAATGGTACAGGACATGGTGATTTAAGGCCAAGAAAGACACGGCCATTGAAGGCTGTGAATCCTTACTTGTTTCTGCGAGGTTTGCCTTACGTAGTAAATGAAGATGATGTACGTGTCTTTTTTTCTGGTTTGTGTGTGGATGGAGTAATTTTCTTAAAACATGATGATGGCCGAAATAATGGTCATGCCATGGTAAAATTTGCTTCATGTATTGATGCTTCAGGAGGTCTTAAATGTCATAGAAGTTATATGGGTTCCAGATTTATAGAAGTAATGCAAGGCTCAGAACAACAGTGGATTGATTTTGGTGGTAGTTCAGTTAAGGAGGGTGACATTCCTGTGAGAACTGAAGAACATTCTCCACCAAGAGAAATCAATGATAGACATTTTCGAAAACGATCTCATTCAAAATCTCCCAGAAGAACTCGTTCTCGTTCCCCTCTCGGGTTTTATGTTCACCTAAAAAACCTGTCCCTAAGTATTAACAAAAGAGATTTAAGGAATTTCTTTAAAGATACTGATCTGACTAATGAACAGATTAGGTTTTTATATAAAGATGAAAGAAGAACAAGATATGCCTTTGTGATGTTCAAGACTCTGAAAGACTATAACAGTGCTCTGGGTTTACATAAGACTGTTTTACAATATCGTCCAGTTCTTGTTGATCCAATTTCTAGAAAACAAATGTTGAAGTTCATTGAATGTTACGAAAAGAAAAGACCAGCATCAATAGAGAAAGAGAAGCTTGGACGTGTTTCACAAAAATACTCTCAAGAAGGCTACTCTGGCCAGAAACTGTGCATATATATAAGAAATTTTCCATTTGATGTTACAAAAGCTGAAGTGCAAAAGTTCTTTGCAGACTTCTCTCTTGCTGAGGATGACATTTACTTGCTTTATGATGACAAAGGAGTTGGTCTGGGAGAAGCATTGGTGAAATTCAAATCAGAAGAACAGGCCATGAAAGCCGAACGTCTAAATCGTCGAAGATTCTTGGGGACGGAGGTATTGTTAAGACTCATATCTGAAGCACAAATGCAGGAGTTTGGTGTAAATTTTTCCAGTAAGAGAAGGCAAGACCATTCACAGTCACGTGATAGAGAAGACCCTGCCCATTCATTTGACTCAAATGACCCACCAGGATACACAAGGGGCCATTCTGTAAACTTTAGGCATCAGCAGGAAGATGTGAGGCAGCCGGACAATTTCAAGCATGCCCAGGGGGATTTCCAGTGGCCTGAGCGGTGCCCTCCAGAAGACCTCAGGCGCTCCCCAGAGGACCTCAGGCACCGGCGAGAGGGACATTTCCGGAGGCCTCCCGAGGAGGACTTGAGACGCCGCTGGGAGGATTTCAGGTACCATCGGGAAGAGGGCTTACGTCACCCCAGGGAGGAGGACTGGAGGCGGCCACCAGAGGACGATTTCAGTCCTCCCAGGAGGGACTTGAGACGATCCCCCGAGGACTGGAGGTGGCCCTCGGAGGAAGACCGGAGGCGACCTCCCCAGGGCGAGTTCAGGCGGCCACTGGAGAAGGATTGGAGGGGCCCCCCGGAGGAGGATTGGAGACGACCCCCCGAGGCTGACTTCAGGCGGCTTCCCCAGGGGGAGTGGAGGCGCCGACCCAGGGAGGACCTCAGGCGGCCCCCGGAGGAGGATTTCAGGCGGCTCAGGGAGGAAGACTTCAGGCGGACTCCCGAGGAGGACTTCCGGTGTTCTCCTGAGGAGGACTTGCGGCGGCTGCCGCCCCTGGAACACCGGCGGCCCCAGGAGCACTTCCGGAGGCCGCCCCAGGAGCACTTCCGAAGGCAGGAGCCTTTCCGGAGGCCGCCCCCGGATCACTTCAGGCACCCCCCGGAGGAGGATTTCAGGCGCCCCCGGGATGAAGACTTCCGGCGCCCACGGGATGAAGACTTCCGGCGTCCTCGGGATGAAGACTTGCGGCGCCTTCCGGATGAAGACCTTAGGCACTCCCGTGAGGAGCACTTCCGGAGCCCCCAGGAGGAAGATTTCAGACGCCCTGCTGATGAGGACTTCCGGCGGCTCCCAGAGGAAGAGCGCGGGGAGGCTCCGGAGGAGGACTTGAGACTTCTGGACCATTTCAGGCCGCCCGGGGAGGAGTTCCGGAGCCCACCCGATGATTTTAGAAGTCATCGCCCTTTTGTGAATTTTGGTCGCCCAGAAGGTGGCAAATTTGATTTTGGAAAGCGTAACGTGGGAAGTTTTCCTGAGGGGAGATTTATGCCTGATCCAAAGTTAAATTGTAGTTCCGGTAGAATAACACCTATTAAGATAATGAATCTTCCATTTAAAGCTAATGTTAATGAAATTCTAGACTTTTTCCATGGTTACAGAATTATACCTGATTCAGTTAGGATACAGTATACTGAGCAAGGATTACCTACAGGGGAAGCCATTATTGCTATGATAAACTATAATGAAGCCATGGCTGCTATTAAAGATTTAAATGATAGGCCAGTTGGCCCGCGCAAGGTTCGGTTAATTTTGCTCTAGAGAGCACTTTCGAAGTCGGAGTTACCTCTTCCCAGTATTGATGCAGTAAAATGCTTTCATGTTTTTTAAAAAAGTGTTTATTTTAATTATCTAATGAAACTTTTTAAAATTGACCTGTGACTAGAACAAATGTAAGTAGTAGAATGTAAGTCGTTTTCTTTTGCTTGCAAATTGTCGTTTTTTTTCCTAATTAAAATTATATGGTTTTCTTTTGTTTTTTTTGGTTGTTGTTGATTGGCAGTAGGGAAGAGGACTAATTCCTTGAGTGCATTAGTTTTTTTGTTGATATCCTGGGTAAACCTCAAGACCTGTATGAAGTAGAGCTGTATTTGAATAAGATACATTTTATATTCACTTTTGTTTGCATTCTGTAGTCTGCATCTTTTACTAAAAATGTATAAGGAAATGGTCAGTAACTGGTTGTTCAGGTTTAACATTTTCATGGGGACTGCCTGCAGAATTAATGCCCTCTTTCTTGTCTGAGATATTACTGTTAAGCTTCCCATTATCAGTACTTCAAAATGAACATACTGTGAACTTGAAATTTACTTATGTAAAAAAGTTAGGAGATTCTTAGTTTCTATGTTCATAACTTGAAAAGTTTTATAAAAATAAAAAAAATTAAAACTGGAGAGACCAACTAATTAACTTGTATTTGTATAAAAGGTGAAAAGAATTACAACTTCTTTTGTGAAGTTTTTCAGCAGCTACATTAAATATTTATGTTAGTGCAGAGTGTTATGTATAGTTCTATGATTTCTTCAACATCTCATCAAACAAACTGATAATTTAACTCAAAATACTTAAAAGACAAAAAGTAATTGTAGATTCAAGGAGACTTTCAGGCTTATGCTGGGAACAACTGATAAATGGATATAGTTTGTGTTTCTAGGAAGAATTTTCTGATGATCCATATAACTTCTATTTACTCTTAGGTTCTCATTTTTTAAAATTCAAAACTTTGTATCAAAAGACTTACTAAATATAATGAGACTTGTGAGATTGAATTTTGACTTTGATATTCAATATTTAGTGTAGACATTTTTGCAAATACTGGATTTGATTTTTCTATACCCATAATAATAATAATGGCTAAAAAATACTGGGCACTTACTGTGTGCTAGGAAACATAAGTGCTTTACATGCACGATTTCGGTATGATAAGAATCATGAGTATTATTTACCCCTGCTTCACAAATGAGATAATGAAGTTTGGAGAGGTTAAATAATACTTTAAATCATAGCTAGTAAATCATGGAGCCAGTTACAACAGACTCACTGCTGACTTCAGTTCATGTTCTTAACACTTTTGCCTGCTAACTTTGTTAAATGGTACTTTAAATTTTAGTAAGACGATGCTAAAAATATTTTCAAGCATGAGCCCTATTTTCTTCCATTGTTTTAAAAATAGCGTTAAAAATTAGTATTCTCAAACATTGTTAATAAACAAAGTAACTTTGAAAGTTTTTATATATCGAGGGTTTCTCTTGTACACTAACATTACATATTGGCTTATTTAAAATTGTTCATTTTACCAAACTAAATTTGATTGTGGGCTTTTATAGTTACATAAAAGGAAGTTAATTTTTTCAATTCTGTGATCTAGAGATTATCCACATTGAGCAAATAAGTATAAAATTTGAGTTTATATACTGTAGTTATCATTTAGTAATAGGGTATTGCAGAAGTAGAATATATTTAGTCAATTAGTACTCTAAGTATTTTGGATTCATCTTCAGTGATTTAAAGTCAAAGGAAGCCAACTTTGTTTTTTGTTTTTTTAATAGTGAATATCCTGCTTGCCGCTAGAATGAGTAAACTGGTAAATTTGTTTTTTAAAAAAAGCACATCAGTATGACTCCTTAAATTAGTAAGCTTTTAAGTAGCTAGGAAAATGATAAATTAATACCCAAACCAAGCACAATGAACAAAATAGATATTTTTAAGTGCTAAAAGATTATATAGATGGTTCATTTGACCAGCATTCTTAAGGAATGTATGAGAGACAAAAACATACTAAATACATATCAAAAGCTAAAATGAAGCTTAAAAAGTGAAATATCACAATGTGGAACTGCTGAAAGTAGGCTGGGGTGGTGTGATAGTGGTAGCTGAGGCCAACAATAGTAAACATAAGCTTTAAAAAAAAATCCTTACCGGAGGGTATGTTTATTAATTTTAGTGGGGGGAGAGAGAGGGAGAAACACGGTGTGAGAGAGATCAGTTGCCTCCCATAAGTGTCCCTACCCGGGATCAAACCCATAACCATTTTGGTGTTCAGGATGCTCCAAACAACTGAGTCACCTGGCGAGATGTAAACATAAGCTTTGTATTTAGATTATAAATGTAAGATTAATGAATTGATATGAATAATTTTATTCCATAATCTATCAGTTTAATATATTTAAATTTTTTTTTAAAAAGTTTATTATGCAAAGCTGTCTTCTATTGGTTGGGAGCCATTTTTTCCCATCTTTTCCCAGCTCTGCCTCCAGTGATATGTTAATGAATGAAATTAGCCATGGAGTTTTACAACATGGAAATTGGCAAATGAAACAAATCGGGGTGCTTTCTATTCTAGAGAGCCAGCTTACCAGCAAACCACCAAATTTCAAACACATAAAAGAATAATATGCTAAATCCTCATATCCCCATAATCCAGCTTCAGTAATTATCATCTCATAGCCAGTTTTGTTTACTTTCTCTTAATGTGAAAAATATCAGTTATATATAGGAAGTAACCAATCCCATAACCAGTAGTTGGGTAATCTTTTTAGGAGTCTACTTTTATCAATTACTGAGAACATGGTCAAGAGCAGTGGTTCTTAGTCCATATATCATCTATTAAGGAGTGACTCTGTCACCTCCATATTTGTATTAAATGTTAGCTATCATTTATTGAGCTGCATTAGGTAATATATATGTATGATCTGTAGTTATATATGAGTTAACTATATCATTTAATCCCAATAACCTAAGAACCTAAAACCTGTTTTGGAGATAAGAAGTAGGCTATGTAACTGGTTGAGGTGGTTGTTTCTTTTTTACAAGAAGGCTAAAAGAAGTTTTAACATTTTTAAAGATTGTTACATTTTAAATGGTTGATTTTTGTCTCTCGGCCCACGAATATAAAAAAATATTTACCATCTAGCCTTTAAAGAAAAAGTTTGCCAATCTCTATTTGGTCTAAAAGAAACTTAATTTTACATTGATGAAAGGTATTATCATCTATAGTATCCTTTTGTCCTCAGAATATTTCTTTGAGGTAAGCAAAGCATACATTTTATATCAGAATCATTTGCTAATTGCTTTATATATCAGACAGTTTTGACTTTACAGAAAGGGCAACCGATGCTCAAGAGAAAGTGATTTGCTATTGTAAGCAGCAAGATAAATACTACAACACTGTTTTTTTCCTCAAGTGCAACACCAAGATTAAATACTGGGACATAAAAATGCAATAATATCCTCAATTTCTTAATATCAATTTAGGATTTTAAAATGTGTTGAATATTTTAAAGTTCTTAAATAACTTTACCACATAGGACTATTCTCAGGAAGCAGTGCTTTGTTAAGAACAGAACCATGAATAACAGTCAAAAAAGCTTTCTAGAAAGTCTTTATTTTTCTGTAGTTTTCCCAAATGACTATAAATTTCATAGTTTTTATATGTCGGACTGGGACCCATGAAATAAAGTACAATGTCCTATCCAAAGAAACAAAAGCAGCATCATACTGAAAGGCTCTGATTAAACTGTTTTAATTTTTCAGGAATAAGTGAAATTTTAAAACAATTTTATTAGATGGTAATTTGGTAGCATTTTTCATAGAATGTTTAATGACTTATGGTTTTCCATGATGCTTTCATAGGCAACATTTCACCAAATTACAGGTTCCTAGAAGTTGTAGTACCACAACTTTAGTATGATAGTTTTGCTTTAAAACCAGAATCAGGCTGAATGTGGCTTACTTTATAAAGCTGAAATATATACTGTGTGTATAGTTGTAAAACACTGATACCCTAGACTTCCATTACTTTTAATCAAGAGTGACTATACTCTTGTTGAAAAGTAAATTTATGTATTAAATGAAGGAATTTCAGGTTTTAGTAAAAGTGAAAAAAAGATGTCTTTTTGATTAAAGCTTAATGGAATGGAATTTGTGTCTTAACCTAAGAGAAGCCAGTGGAATTGTTTTTCTTTTTTGTCACCTATTTACTATTGCAACCTCAACTAGGTATATATAGTGCATTAATATGAAATACTTTTAAAATACATACTCTTAAAAAAAAAAAAACGGAACCTATACAAAATGTTCACATACCACTTGACAGGATGTTGAAATGACTGGTGTGTAATGTTTTTTAAAGCCTCCATTTTTTGTCAACATAAATTTATTTTACATTACTAGAAGGATTTCATTTTGAAGTTTGATTGTATCAAGCCAGTATAAAGTTTTACAATTTAGTAATTCTGGATTCCAAGGCATTTACGATAAAAATGGAAATGTGAAGTTTAAGAAAATTAATTTTCTTCTTCTGTTACATCTATGTCTTCATCCTCTTCCTCATCATCGTCTGCTTGTTGATCCTTTCTTAGTCGACAAGTGGGTACCTGTTAAAAAGCACATTTTAAAGAATTCTAACTTAAAAATATTTTTACATGCTTGGTATCTTAAATGTGCCCTTACAGAGAATGGTACATAGGACAAGTATTTCAGAAAAATGTAAGTAATAATTTTTAGTAATGAAAATTCCCTATGAATTACTGTATTTTAAGGTAAAGAACAGTCAGAAGATTTTTTGCTTGTTATTTTTTGAATAAAAATGTGAAATTAATCATTCCAGTAGGATACCAGTACTTCAATAACATAAAATACTTTCAGAAAAAAGTATAGTCTCAGTATATTATGAATGTCAAAATAAGTTTAGGTTAAACAATTCTTGGTTTCAAAACAGGTATTTGAATGAGAATGATCAAAGGGATAGCAAAAACAAGGATATTTCAACAAGGCAACTGAAATATTAAACTTTAAAAATAGTGTGTTTTAAATGGAATGAGTTGATAAACAGAATTCATCACTTAGCATCAAGTCCTTACTATTATCACTTGGGTCATCTTGTTTCAAACCTTTCTGAGAGTGATTCTACCTCCTAGGGGACATTTGGCAATGTCTGGTGACACTGTTAACTGTCAGAACTGGGTGTGTGTGTGTTACTAGTCTCTTGTTAGTAATGACTAGTGATGCTGCTCAACATCTTTACAAGCACAGGCCACTACTACCCCCTCCACCACCAAGCTGTCTGGCCCCAAGTCTGTATAGTGTTAAGGTTGAGAAACCCTGGGATATCTAAAGTGCTACACAGATGTTAGCTAACTTGGGTAGCATCATTAACTGTACGTCACACAAAACTTTATATGTACTGTAATACTAAATTTATTTAGTTTGTTTATAGCACTTAATGCTGGAATCATAAAAATGTAAGTTGTTTAAGGGGAGAGATGCATGAATATAAAGTAGTAAGCAAATGCTTAGAGGAGAGTCAGATGAAAACAAAAGTACTGGGTCGAATTTACCTAAAAAAGGTAAAAAGTTGTATTTTGAAAATATTTTGCTCAATTTTAAATTCTGAAGGCAGATATGAAAACACAGCTCTCTCAATTAGGAATGGGCAAGCTATGGCCCAGTTTGCCTGTTCTTTAAAAAATAAAGTTTTATTACAGCACAGCCATTTTTATTTTTCAAATTATTTTAAAAAATATTTTTATTGATTTCAGAGGAAGGGAGAGAGAGAACCATCAATGAGGTGCCCTTGAGTGGAATTGAACCTGGAACCCTTCAGTCTGCAGGCTAATGCTCTACCCACTGAGCAAAACTGGTCAGGACCATTTTGATTTTTTTAAAAAAATACATATTTTATTGATTTTTTTCAGAGAGGAAGGGAGAGGGATACAGAGTTAGAAACATCGATGAGAGAGAAACATCGATCAGCTGCCTTCTGCACACTCCCCACTGGGGATGCGCCCGCAACCAAGGTACATGCCCTTGACCGGAATCGAACCTGGGACCCTTTAGTCCGCAGGCCGACGCTCTATCCACTGAGCAAAAGCAGTTAGGGCTTGATTTTTTAAAATGTATTGTTTATGGCTGCTCTTAGTTGGGATAGAGGAACATAGACCATGTAGCCCACAAAATCTATTATTATTTTCTGTGGTCCTTTAGAGAGAAAGGTGGTTGACCTCTTCATGCTCTATATACCAGGTAATTTAGACTTTCTGGATATGGAAGAAATGGGAAAACTGGCTCTCTAAAGATCTGTGCTGGATCTATAATAATGTTCAGGAAAAGCCCTTTTTAAGTATAATTACTAATGGTGACAGTGGGGCTTAAACCTTAAGCAGTTTGACTTCAGAATTTGCTCTTCTTACTATACCAGAGAACAAATTCAGATTAGCATTCTCCTGTCCTTTCCACCTTTGCTCTGAAGTGTTCTGCTTTAGAGAATATTATGTGTTATAATATACACAATAATATAAGAAATAACAGAGCTGCACTTAGTGCAATCTGACATCATTTTACCTAAGAGACAAGAAAGGGTAGTTATAGGAGGTCATATGACTTAAGGGAAGTATTTTTAGTACTGAACAATCCCAAAGGTAGCGGCTCAAATTCTTCTTAAATTATGGTTTCTAGCTTACCTGTCCTGTTCCAGATACACACTTAGTTGACAGTGATCTCTGAAGTGGTGACTTAGAATTTGCTCTTACAATATCTAAACGAGATGAATAATCTGGTGGATACAGAGAATTTCGGAAAACCTGTTGCAATGAAAGGAGATATTAAACAACGGAAATCTAGAAAGCCATGTTAAATTCTTCTTACATGTTATTTTTTAAAAGCACCCACCCCAATTCCCTGGTACAAAATTTCTATTACTTATTGTACATTTAAAACAAAAATACCAAAAATATTTTAAGTTGTAAAGATGAAGGCTAAAAAAATTTATTTGAACCATATGTGATGATTAGCCCTGAAACAATCGAGTGATTTTCCTGGGAAAATGTGCAAGTTCCTACCCTCAAAGAATATGCAATCCAATAGGAAGGCTGCAAGTCCCCCCTTTGATTCTCTCTGTTCTGCTGGTCCTCAACTCAACTCATCAATTTAACTTCACTGTAGTACAGCACATCAGAGTAAACTGGAACCACTATAATTTATGGATTCGTCTCACTAGGATCTGGATTGCCATTACTTTCAGTCCTTTTTCCTTAACTTCCATAATTTCCTTAACTTCTGTGGTTCCAAATCTTACCACTTCATTAAGCCTCCTTTTACCGGTATCTTTTCTCTTCCCCCGTTTCTCTAACATGCAGACTGATGGGTAAGGTTATCAGATGTGTATTTCTTCAACTTCCCTCCCTTCTTCCTTAACTTCACCCCATCTTTTTTTAAAAGTAAATATTCTGATTCTTTCAAAGGTACATTTTTCCTTTGTCCAAAATTTCAAACCAAACCAACAAAAAGCTTTATTTCTCCACAGATTGTCTCCCCAGCAAACAAGTTCAAGATCAATCTTCTCCCGTCTCCTGCTTTAAGTCACTTCAAGATATAACTTTACTCCTTAAGAAACTTCTCAAATATTCTACTTCTCCATTCTTTTGTCAATAAACTACAATTAAGCTTTCACCTTCCGCTGAAATTGCTCTTGCCAACAAAATCACTAGTTATCTTTTTGACCTTGTACTGAAACTTACCTTCCATGCATGTGCCATTGCTACACCCTTCATGTGCCAGCTACCCTATTCCTTCACATCTCACACTGTAAATATTTTTAAAGAGTTTCCCTTAGGCCATTTTCCCCTTTTTTTGAAATATATTTTTATTGACCTCAGAGAGGAAGGGAGAGGGAGAGAGAGAAACATCAACAATGAGAGAGAATCATTGCTTGGCTGCCTCCTGCACGCCCCCAACTGGGGATTGAGCCTGCAACCCAGGCATGTGCCCTTGACCGGAATCGAACCCAGGACCCTTCAGTCTGCAGGCTGATGCTCTATCCACTGAGCCAATCTAGTCAGGGCGACTTTTCCTTTTTTGACACCTTTCTCTGAAAGATCTTATTTGCAGTGTTTAATGGCTCCCCTTCCACCATTCTCTATGGACTCTCTTCTGACAGTTGTATCTGTACACCCAATGCCTTCTGTTCTCCTAGACCAGCACTGTCGACTAGAACTTCCTGCAATGATGGAAATACTTACTGTTTCAGAATGTCCAAAAAGGCTGCATGTGGCTCTGAGCCTTTAATTTTAATTTAAGCTTAAATAGCCACACATGCCTAATCTACTGGACAGTATATCTCTAGATTTATCTTTATAATGAAAGACAGTACCACAAATTTAGTAGACTGAGCTAGAAGGTGGGCATCATTCTACCTAAATTTGTCACCTGAGCTATTTCTGTTTTAATTTTTAACTATACATTTTTCTTTATGGTTTACTTAGAATTATCTTATTAAAGACCAAAATATGATTCTTATATAAAAAAATTTTGTGGCTCCTGACTACCCAGAGTCCAAATGTCTTAGGTGACATCCAAGGCTTCAGATCACCCAAACCTACCCATCACTCTTCACGCTAGCCTATATACCTGCATGCAGAACATGCTGTACTCTGACTTTGCAATGCTGATTTCTCATCCTGGAATTCCAGAAAACGTACTCATCTTTCTAAAGCCAAGTCAAATTCCATCTCTGCTTTCCCCTATTCTCTAGCCAGTAGCTCCCACTGTTCATATACTCAGTACAGCTTTCATCACACCGTTTTGTAATTATGTATGTCTCCACAACTAGTTTTAAGTTCCTCTAAAGCAGGGGTGGGGACCGTCTGGTCTACGGGCTATATAAGGCCCTCGAGATCATTTGGTCTGGTCCTGCCAAGGCATTAGGGGTGAGTTAATGAAATGCCTGACCAAATATAGCAGGCTAGTTTTTGAGTTGATAATTTTAAATGGCCTGTGAATGATGTTATCAATATCCAACTGGCCCTTGGCAGAAAAAAGGGTTCCCACCCCTGAAGGAGCCCTGTTTTATCTGCGAATTTTCCTAGCGGAAGACAGCGACCTGGTAAATTAATGATGTTAACATAAACTTAATTCTGAACTTTTTTGGGAAAAGGAGAACACAACTAGAGGATATCTATTCATTTCTTTAACCAGAAATACAGAACACAAAAGGAATCAAGGAATGAAACTTAAGAGGCAAGACTTGTGTTTTAGGGAAATTCAGGCATGCTAATTAGGTTATTTAGCAGGTTACCAAGGACCCAATTGTATTTTGGTGCCAGACATGGAACATTGGCATCCCGGTGTGATATAAAAACTGGATGACTTATCAACTAATATTTGGAAGGGATATATTTTTGTTAGAACATTATTTTTTAAACTTTTCTAGTGAAATGAAGTACAATGTAGGAAGTAGAAGACAATATAAACCCCTGGGATAAAATTTTAAGCCGGTTAAATATTAATCTTACTGAAAAACTACAGATTTACTGGCAATAATGCATTTTCCAATATGGTCCAAGAACTCTTCTTGGAATGAGTCTCAAGATCTGAATATGCTCTGAAGTGACTGCACAGAGAAAATGGGCCTGTCAGTACTTTTTATGTGAAGTACAAATAAGGCAAGATGGTTTGATATAGATAGATGCCTAACTGCGAAAAATTAGGTGCTGCCAGAATAAGTCGTGGTGGTTCTCATAAAGCATGGACTACCTAAGAAAATCAAGTAATTTCTCTGTTCCTCTCTGCATATTTTCTCTACTTGTTTCCAAGAAACCTTGCATTTAAAGGATACTTCCTCTTCTCAGTATCCGTTTGATACAATTTTACTTCCCCTGGTCCTATAACTCTCCCAGGCTACTGTCCCCTCTTCTCCACAATTTCTGTATGGCATAATAGTAATAGTTTATATCTATAATTCATCATGCCTCAGAACCTTTGTATATCCTCCCTGTGCCTAGAAGTTGTTGCCAGTCATTCTACTCATCCTCAAGCTTCTAATTAAATCATTCTTTTGATGCTTCAGACTGTTTAGAATCCTCCATCACATTTCACTCACAGCACACTATATTTTCTCTATGAGACTGACCACATTATAAAATTTAGTTACACAGTATATTTTTTTTATTGTCTGAACTCCATGGTAGATTTTTAAGTTTCTAGTCAGACCATTTCCAACTTACAAGGCTAAATCCTCAGCAATTAGAATGGAGCCTGGCTTATAATAGGTGCTCAGTAAACAGCTGTTGAATAAGCATTTTATGAGGTAAGTGCCCTAAGAATCTGTTTTAGAGATGAGGATGCTGAAGTGTGGAAAAATTAACTTGCTCAACATTTTCCCATTAGAAAGTGGGAAAATGATATTAAAAAATGCACCTACCATGATGCATCTACCACACAGCTCTGAGAACTTTAGTTTTTTTATGATTCTCTTCCTCCCACAAGCTACCAATCTAGTTGATTAAAAACAGTGGTAAGAGACGTTGTAAAGGAAGTGGTGGGACAAAAATGTATCTTAGGACCTCTGGAATGAGGAAAATCCTGGGGTCCAAAGGTCTTTAAAGAACTTTAGTGCCAGTTAAATGGCATGTTAAGGGTATTGGAAAAAGGAGAATGAAAATATTTGTAAAGGGGGCTCCAGTCTTACAGGAAGAGTGGGGGATCAATTCTGAACCTGCTACTCAATGCAGCATTTTAATATCACTTTCCTACTTTCTAATTTCCCACTTTCTAATTGTTCCTGCAGGAAATGGTTCATGTCACTCAGGAAGAACCATGCTTCTGGCATTATAATGTAGAGAGGATAAGAAGTGTCTATTATGAGGGTACTGGATTTGGATCCTAGCTATGGGAACCTCTGGGAAGTTTCTTAACCTCACTGTGCCTTGGTTTTCTCATCCATAGAAAGGACAAAGTTTATCAAAGTTGATGTAAGGATTAAAATAAAGTGCATAGATCAGTAGCTGGTCCAAAGTAAACACTTGCTATTTTATTCCACAAATGACAGGTAAAAGCTTGATAACCTAGTTTTAAAAACATAGGACATGAAGTGAAAATTAAGAAAGAGCTTTAGTATTTGGAAGAAATGGACACTTAGGAAGCCATCTGTTGACAAACAGTAAATATAAATATGGTCATGTATAACAAAACAGATTTTGGCATTGGAAAACTACACGAACTAAACCCCATGTACATTTTTCATATACTCTGGCTTTACTCTATTAAATTTCCTGGAACCAGTGGAGTAGTATAAAGCCTGTAAAAGTTTAAGTTAGTAAAAAAGAAATTGGGGGAATCTTCAAAATTGTCAAATGGCAGACCCTCCCAAATTTCACCACTTAATATAGAATTCTAGTTATATCTCGAGAATGCATGGCCTTTTTCACTTCTACTGTAGATATAATATGTACAAAGTATGTCTCAAATATTTTATCTATTTTAGCAAAAATACTTTTGTGCCTCCCCTCCCACCCCCCTTGTAAGGTAAGAGGTTAGGACATACATAAATTCTTCAGATATGCTTATTGTAGCCAGGCTTTGATATTTAACTGCTCTAACGTTAGTTGGCCAATCAGATTTATTTGCATTTAACTATTGGTACAAAGGAAGCTATATTTATTATATATATCTATGTTTATTTCATGGCTTACTGATGAAGTCCTAGAAAACTGGTTAGCATCCTGATTCTGCTGTTTACTAGCTAAGTGGCCACAGACAAGTTATTTAAAGCCTCTGAAACCTGTTTCTGTAGCTCTAAAATGAGAACAACAGCCCTACCTCACAGGATTAAGGAGTGAATGAGAAAATGCACGTAAAGCGTTGGGTACTGTGCGTGGTGTAAACACTCAGATGTTAGTTATAATGAGTGCTTTTAGCACACTTAACTGACTTACGTTACCATATTAAAATGATGCATTATTTCATGTAATGGCTTTATTTAGGTTATATTTTACTGGTATTAATAAGTTGTCTCTTAGAACTTCACTGTGGTTAATTTGAAAAATCAAAAATAAAGAGAAAAATCATACGAGTTCAGCTATTTGGAACTGCTATGTATTCAGTACAATAACAAAATTAACACATTAACCATTGTAGAATTCTGATTTAAGATGTTTTTACCCAAATAAACTAATGCTCTTTTTAAAAAATGTCGATAATAATAGAAGTACTAAGCTTAATAGACAAAATCCTACCTCTAAATCTTCTTCTTCATCAATCTTTTGTATATTTTGGTAGGCAGCAGTGTAGACCTCCAAAGCTTTTCCATGAAACAGCATTTCAATAGTGATAAATTCTGAAAATATAGTCTAAAAAAAACACAAAGATTTGAATTTAAACAATCATAAGAATTGCATTGTGAATGTTCTGAAATTTTTCCTTTCTAGATAGTCTTGCCATTTTATGGAATACAGAGGTATCTTTTTTTTTACTACAGGTTAAAGAAAAACAGTTACAAGACCTTTTGCAGCAAAACCTTCAAATTATGCAAAATATTTCCTACCTTACCATTTACTTACCTTTTATTTTTTTAGTCAGTTCTACTTATGCCTTATAATTGACATGTGTAATAAAAAATATTCTGAGTTAAATGTATGCCATTATGTACTGTTGCCACATGCCTATAATTATTAGGTACAGCAGCTCAGTTCTGAAGCTGGTATTTTAGCAACTACAACTGATGTTTACACAAGAGAATGTTTTTTGGACAGGAATTACATCCCACCATATTTTTTTTACTATATGTTATTTACATTCTCTAACAACAAAGGAATTACGTGGTAATAATGATATTTCTACTACTGATAATAATTATACATTTGCATAAAGCTTTTTAGCTTAGAAATATATGACTTGCCCAGTGTTGCTCAATTGGAATGTTGAGGTTTGAATCTGAGTCTTCAGAAGTTATATAGTTCTTGCTCACTGTACTAGTTGTTCTTGCTGGAAACAATATTTCCTTTACAAATAAACTGTGCAGGTAATCTCTATGAACATGTTGACAACTTATGACAAGGAATATTATAAGCAAAGAGAGTGAAGATGTACATGTTGACCTAAACAGGTGAGATAACCCATAGGCAGAGAAAACTACAAACATTGTTAAATTAAGGAAAATTCACATAATTGGAAAACATCTCATGTTCATGGATTAAAATGGTAGTATTCCCCCAACTGATCTACAGATTTGATGCAATCCCTATCAGATCCCAGCTGACTTCCTATAGAAACTGACAAACTGATTCTAAAATTCATACTGAATTGCAACAGGTCCAGAGTAGGCAAAACTATCTTTAAAAATACCAAAGCGGGCCCTTACTGGTTTGGCTCAGTGGATAGAGCGTTGGCCTATGGACTGAAGGGTCCCAGGTTTGATTCCAGTCAAGAGCATGTACCTTGGTTGTGGGGTGTGCAGGAGGCAGCTGATCGATGTTTCTTTCTCACTGATGTTTCTAACTCCATCCCTCTCCCTTCCTCTCTGTAAAAAAAATCAATAAAATATATTTAAAAAAATACCAAAGAGGAAGAACTCACATACCCTGATTTTAAAACTTAACACAAAGTAATGCTAATTAATCAAGATAGTATGGTATTGGCATAAGGATAGACCTATAGATCAAAGAAAGAGAACAAGAGTCCAGAAACAAAACCGTATCAACTGATTTAAATATTTAAAAGATCAACAAGGGTGCCAAAACTATTCACTGGAGGAAGAATCGTCTCTTCAACAAATGGTATCAGGACAACCGGACAGTTACATACAAGAAAATGAAGTTTTAACCCTTAGCTCATGCCATATACAAAAATGGATCAAAGATATGAAATAATAAAAACTAAAAACGGTTAGGAAAACAGGGATAAATCTTCATGATCTCAGATCTGGCAATGGATTCTTAGGTATGACACTAAAAGCATGAGCAACAAAAGAAAAACAAACATTGGACTGTCAAATGTATGTAAAACTCAAAACACTCCGAGAAGTCTGTTCTCAGTTAACTTTTGCTTGTAGAATTCTGTTTAGAGATACTACTCTCAACTCACATTAAGTTAAAGCACTAGCATATAAATCCTATTGCAATGAAACAGACTAATTAAAAATAAATTATGCTTTAAGGAACACCATTAAGATAGTGAAAAGAAGCCACAGAATGGGAGAAAATAATGCAAATCATACATCTGAAACATCTGATAAGGGACTTGTATCAGATTATACAGAGTACTCTTATAACTCAATACTAGAGGCCTGGAGCACAAAATTCGTTCATGGGTATGATCCCTAGGACTAGCCTGCGATCAGGGCCATCTTCCCTGGCAGCCATCCCTGCCCCCCTGCCACTCCCCACCCCTGGCTCCCCATTTGCCATTGGGCAATTGGAACCTGCCGGCCAGGGGGAAGGAACTGAGAGGTTGGTCCCCTGTGGGCGGGAGGCAGCTTCTGCATTGAGCATCTGCCCCCTGGTGGTCAGTGCGCATCATAGTGACCAATTTGCATATTACCCTTTTATTATATAAGAATATAAAGACAACCCAATTAAAATATGGGTGAGGAATTTGAATAGACATTTCTTCAAGGAAGATAAACTAAATGGCTAATAAACATCAGCAGGGAAATGTAAATCGAAACCACAGTGAAATACTATTTCACACTCACTAGGATGACTTATAACCATAATAGCCAAAAGGTATGAACAACCGAGGTGTCCATACCAGAGGAGTGGATAAGTAAAGTGTGGCAATATCCATACAATGGAATATTCAGCTGTAAAAAGGAATGAAGTACCGACACATGCTACAAATATGGATGAACCTTGAAAGCATTATACTAAGTGAAGGAAACCAGTTACAAAAATCATATATTTTAGGATTCCATTCATATGAAATGTCCAGAATCGCCAAATTCAGAGACATAAGAGTAGAGGTGGTTGTTTAGGACTGAGATAGGACTATGGGGGGAGCAGGGCGGTAGGAGCTAAAGGGTACTAGATTTCACTTCAAAGATGATGAAAATGTGAAAATGGTCTAACATTGAGTGGTGATGGTTGCACAGAACTGAAAACATAAAACACTATAAATGGGTGAATTGCATGGTGTATGAACTTTTTAAAAAGGGGTTTCTTCATGTCCTTTTTTGAGTGTGTGACCACCAGCCTTCCCTCTTCCAGGGGCATGATACAGCAGGCAAAGAAAAATTTGGAAGCCCTTTTCTTCCCTGTGCACCCTCACTGTGCAGTCCCTTGCTCCATGTCCTATTTCTTTAGGAAATCCCAGGTATTAGAAATTGCAGTTGGAATAATGCACTCACTCTTGCCTTGTTTATGATTGGTGGTGCTCAGGGAATTAAAAACACCTGCAGAGGTCATCAGCATGCAGGTGGAACACTCAAGTGAGCCCAAAGATCAGAGACACAGATGGCCATGTGTGAAGGAAAAGTCTGCAGGCCCGAGGAGCACTGGTGAGAGAAAGGAATTAGATTCCCATCACCGAGGAAGCCGGTAAGTGGCAGCGGAATCAGGCACACCTCACAAGTCTCCGTTCTCACTTTTTAGGTTAAAGCCAAAATACACTATCCTGCTCCTGCTCTCCCATCTCAGGAAAGACATTTGTCTCAGGGCAGCTTCCTGAGATGCTTGTCATGCGTAGCAATCTACCATTACACAGCAGAACGAAGACTGAATTGAGGCTTAATAAAGATTTTTGGTCCTTAGGACCAAACCGAGACCTCAGAACCTGGCTATCAGTGAAACTGAAATTCTGAAATCTTTTGACACTGGCAGGGAATTAAAGAAATTAAAGGTGCAAATGGATTTTGTTTCACAGATTGTAGAGAAGAATGATATAATTAAGTGGCAAAAAATGCTTATTGATAAGAACATAACTTTTTGAGAGCAGGATGTTTCTTTGTTAATAGTTGTAAAATGACAAAAATACTTGTTCCAGGAAAATCCACAGTAAATCAAATGACTTGTATTAAAGGACATAATATGGTCAATAAGCAATCCTCAAATCTTTCCAAGATGCCTGGACTCTATGATCCTCAAAGTTTCAAACTGACTGATGTGTTACAATAAAATAAGGCAATTCTTGTGACACCTTATCATGATGGATGCAAGTTTACATGGTTGGTTATCCTTGCCCTATTTATTTATTTGAAAATGTGTAGTAATTAGAAAGCTTTATGCTATAAAGACTTTAATAATAGTGTATTTTTATTATAATGGGAAGCACAGATTTTTAAAATACGTAATTGATTTATAGTTCAAATTTTGTCTATACTCTGGATAAGTTACTTTATACTTCTAATTTTTTTATAAAATATGGATAATGCCACCTCATTCTCATGGGGTTGCTGTAAGGATTAAAAGATAATTTATATAAAGTGCCTGGAACAGTGCCTGAAACATAAAAAATTGAATATCTGGTCTCTGGTTGGATGTGTAGCCCCTTTATACCATTTTTTTTTCCATAAGAAAGTAACATCTGATATAAGATTTCTTAAGTATCTTTTTTCACACAGACTCGGCTAAAAAAATCAGAGTAAGTTATTCTCTAAGTCTGTTACTGTTTTGTTTATTTTGTTTTTTACATTCCACATATAAGTGTAATCATGATATTTGATTTTTTGCTGTCTTATTTCACTTAGCATAATACCTTCTAGATCTATCCAAGTTGTCACAAATGGCAAGACTTCATTCTTTTTTATGGATTGTATTATTGCATTGTATATATTTTCCACCTCTTTATCCATTCATCTATCAATGGACACTTAAGCTGCTTCTATACTTGGCTATTGTAAATAATGCTGCAGTGAACATAGGGGTGCATATATCATTTTGAATTAGTGTTTTGGATCTCTTCAGATAAATACCCAAAAGTAGAATTGCTGGGTCATAAGGTAGTTTTATTTTTAATTTTTTAAAGAACCACTATCATGTTTTCCATAGTGGCCGCACCAGTTTGCAATCCCACAAGGTGAGGACTGGGTAAAAAAGTGGAGGTTTTAAGAAGTACAAATTGGCAGTTACAAAATAGTCATGGGGATTTAAAGTACAGCTTAGGGAATGTAGTCAATAATACTGTAATAACTATACATGGTATCTGACGGGTTGCAAGACTTATGGGGGGGAATCACTTTATAAGTTATATAAATGTCTAATCACTATGCTGTATACCCAAAACTAATATAAAATACCACTGAATGGCAACTGTAATTCAAAAATAAATCAGTAATTTAAGTTTTTCATAAATTTAAATAAAACATAAGTTAGAAAACATGTTTTGAACCTTAACAGTTACTTTATTACCTTTATATCCTTTATTTTCTGCTTTTCAAAATTGTCAATAGTTTCCTCCAGCTGACGAGTTGTTCGAGTTGCATCCATTGTAGCTCTCTGCAATTCGGTTTCTGCCTACAAAAATATTGCCCAACAAAAGATATGAAAAAAAAAATCAAGTCAGAATCCATTAATTTGAGTTAATTTGTAAATACTAACATTGCAGTATTGGCTTTTTGGCCTAACAGTGTAAATGTATGATAATATTTTTTGCTACATAAAATAAAATGATCTACATAAAAAGCACATGCAGAATAAAGTTAAATCTATGAAGTTACATGATTCATGATCTTAAACAAAAGAAACCAAAACTCTCTTTCTACTAAATCGTTTTCCCTCCTATATCACCTGGGATGATTTACTATATTTCTAATTCTGTGATCTTCTAATCGGGTGGAGTAAAATATATACTATATTGGGTTTCTATTTATATATTCTTATAAGCTGACAATATTACACTGTTACTATTAGTTAATGCTTATTACATGAAATACTATATATACACCAGTAACTAATAAATTAGATGACAAGTCTAATGCTTTACTTCATATACTCTAATAAGTACTCATACTATCTAGATCTGTGTTGTACAATCAATGGTGGCACTAGCCACATGTGACTCTTTACACTTAAATTGATTAAAATTAAATGAAAATTTAAAATCTGGTTTCTCAATTACTCTAGTCACATTTCAAGAGCTCAATAGCAATATATAGCTGTGGCTGCAGTTCTGTAAAGCGCAGAACATTTCCAATCTTATCATGTATTTCTTTTAAAAAAGCATCTCTTCCAAAGACAACAATTAACCAAAAATATTTAAGAGGTTTTTGTTAAACAGTAACAGATATTTTAAAAGACAGACCAATTTTCTTATTCAGTTCTTTTTAATAAAGTTTTATTTCCTGTGCTAGTAATATAATTGCTCAAAAGTGTCACATATAATCATTTAGTAGTTAATCCATGGGGAAAATTTGCGTCTGCCACCATTTTTGACACATAATATTGACATTTAGCCCTTGCTTTCTTTTTCCAGAAAATGTATAAATTGAAATAAGTAAAATGGTTTACTCTAAGGATCCATCTCGACACACCACTTTATTACCCACCTGTGACTGAAATTTGTCATAAAGGAAAAAATACATTTCAAAGAGAACAGTTTTTTTTCAATAAATTAAAATCATATACTCTTAAAGAATTATATATTCTTACAATTATACATGAATTATAACTCTTGATTATATACTCTTACAATTAGGTTAATTTAAAAACAATTCCAAGATAATAAGCATTTAAAAATATATTCATTTATACCTATGTGGTTGTGTGTAAAATTTTTAAAAAATACACAAACTTTTAACTTTAATCATAACTAGTAACCAAAAACAATTCTCTATGTTACTGGGCTCAGGATTTTAAAAAATATAACTTCATCACAGGAAATTCAAAAGTAAAATAGAGCTCCCCAGAAGATTCATTAGAATGAAAAAACTTCTTACAGTCATTTGATGTATGTTAAACTTTTACTAATGGGAGTTTCAAGCGGACTAACTTCTTAGTATTATTTGTGATTAGGCAATTCTTTACTTGTAAGTACTTTCTTTGGATTCACGTCTTTCCCCTTCCCACTTATTGATAGTTTCATTTTAGATTTGGGAAAGGCAGGTAGATTTGGCAAAAGGAGGAACGAATGGGGAAGCAGAAGCTATTGGGAATCGGTATCTTAATCTACCACCCCCCAACAACTACTTTTCATTTCTTAAAGTCTCAAATCCTTTTATTCCAGCGTAACATCTTGCCCAAAGTTACACAGCTATTTTTAACAAAGAGGATATAGATCTGTTTCTTCTTTTTGTTGAAAATTCTTCAAAATCTATACTGATTTGAGTAGGAAATGGTTTTAATTAAAATACTATATGACTTTATGAATATCAGTATATCTCATGAGTGCAGAACAGCATATAAAGGGGTGAGTCAGATTGGTGTTTTTCAAACTGTGATCCAGGCAGCTTGTTTAGAAGCCTCCTGGGTCTTAGGGAGTAAGGAGGCAGAGCCCTAGGATTCTCCTTTACCTTACCCTCTTGTACCAGAGCTACACTGTTTTATTTTACACTACAGGCCCAGTGCACGAGCACAGGGAGGAGCTGCTACTGCCTTGAGCATCTGTCCCCTGGTGGTCAGTGCACGTCATAGCAACCGGTCAAACGGTAGTTCGGTCACTTAGGCTTTTATATATATAAATATTGAACTTTAATGTGCTTCTTTAGAATAGTCTGATATATTTTAAGGGCCTATCCTGATTAATATTCTATGATGCTATGATTGAATATATTTACATATATATTTACATCAAATGCATTTATATGTAGATTGTCCTTTATTTTCTTGTCTGGGGTTGTCAAAATCCATTGGATTCACAGATCTTTCCCAGTGAGCATAGCAATTCACGTATAGCAATAAGCTATTCAGTTGTTGCATTTTTCTCCCCATGTGAATCTGCAGACCTGCTTTATCTATGGTACAAGATTATTTCCTCCACAGCAGTGTTTAAAGAACAGCATCTAAACCAGTAACATCTGTGTTTTAGGAATAGATTCATTTCTGTGTTGAGAGTGTCAATATTAATGTCCCTCACTCAATCTTGCCAACCACTCAGGATTTCAGATGTGACATTTTTTTCTGCCTTTATGTACTCTTCTACAAACAACAAAATTTTGACCTCCGACTTCTTAAAAACTAGTGACATCCCCTGGCCTCTGCCTTAGTCCCCATTTGTCAGTGATAAATTTTCTAGCATTCTTTGTCTGACTTACTTAAAACACAGCCTCTATTATCTCTGGTTCGCTGATCTTAAGCCTCAAGTACTGTCTAGATCAGTGATGGCGAACCTATGACACGCGTGTCAAAGGTGACACGTGAACTCATTTTTTTGGTTGATTTTTCTTTGTTAAATGGCATTTAAATATATAAAAGTAAATATCAAAAATATACATCTTTGTTTTACTATGGTTGCAAATATCAAAAAATTTCTATATGTGACATGGCACCATAGTTAAGTTAGGGTTTTTCAAAATGCTGACACGCCGAGCTCAAAAGGTTCGCCATCACTGGTCTAGATGTTCCTGTCCTAGCCGCCAATGGGTAGTCCCAGTCCTGTGGCTGCCCATTTTTGTTTATTACAAGGTTGGGCATATGTACCTTTGGTCCAAAGGAAGGAGGACCAGGCAATTGGCGTAGCCCCAAATCACTGCTCAAGGGATTCCCCTCAGGAATGGAGGTGTTCTGGAACCTCAAGTGACCCCAAAGAGCCACTCCTCAGGTGGTTTCTGGCTGAGCTGGGCAGTAAAAACCTTAAGGAGGTAGGAAGGAGACATAAGAAATGGGAAAAAGAGGCAGTGGGATAAATTAGTACTTTCTATACAATTGCACCTATCCCAGTTGCTGGCAATTTTCTATTCTTTTGTTTAGTCATGAACAAGGCACAATCCAGTTTAAGAAACAGTCATTCTAACAGAAGAACTTTGTTACAGTAGACACTCCCATCTAGATCACTTTGTGCCCAGCTGTGGCCATCAATTAGACTCTTTAAATCTCCTCAGGATTTTGACTGGCAGTCATAACTATGGTTTCATACAGTGTTTTTGTTTTGTTTTTTAAGATAAAGGGTATTATTTGGCAAAAAAAGAGATTTTTCCTTTCCTTTTTTAAAAACAGGGCAGATGGCATTGCTAAATTATAATCAAAGATCTTTAATTTTATAATTAATACTTAGTCATTATCATTCAAAAATAATCTCAGAATCTTGTACTCTTTATAAAAACACCTACATTTATGAGTGTTTTATTTTTTGACTACCTATTGTGAAAAACAATATAAGGGGAATTAGGTAGAGTATTCTCTTTAAAGTAATCTAATTTTTATTGTGGAAATTCATGAATGCGTATTTCTTTTCGACCATTATATTCAAACTAGAGGCCTGGTGCACGAAATTCGTGCAAGAGTAGGCTTTCGCAGCCTTGGCCCCCGCAGCTACGGCTTCGTCATTCTGCTGTTTGGCCGGTGGGTCGATTTGCATATTATGGTTTTATTTTTTAGATTCTCTGCACATTTAAAAGTAGAAATGCGTAATTTCCATATACATTTACTTTTGTACTGCATACCTTACAAAATGTTTTTTTAAAGATCAAAATTCAAAGGATACAATAACATGTCGGTCAGATGGGTTTCGCTGGCGTGTTCTTTCTAACTGAGTTAACTGTTTGGCTTCTCGATTCCTTGCTGTTAATGTTGCTTTGAGGTCATCCTGCAAATAGGCATTTTTTTTTGTTAATAATAATCTGTGATTTTAGAAATAAAATACACACACTCTGATTTAAGAATGGGAGAATGGTCTTATTTGATCCAGGCATCATTACCGCAGGAATTACTGCTGCAGAATTAGTGTGTACCTCTGTATGTGACAATGTACACATATGTATTTCTTTAATATCATCTCAAAATTACAATGACCAGATAATTTCAATGCAAAATTATAACCATGTAAACAGATACATATACGTATATATACACACATATATTTACATATATATAATTTTGATAGTGGCTACATATACACATTAGTCAAAATTCAATTTAGACTTAAAACGGGAGAATTTTATTACATGTAAATTATACCTCGATAAAGTTTATTTAAAAAATAGAACTCTGAGGATGTAATGTACAGCATGGTGACTATAGTTAATAGCACTGTATTGCATATTTGAAAATTGCTAAGAGAGTAGACCTTAAAACCCTATTCACACACACACAAAAATTGTAATTATGGTGACAGATGTTAACTACACTTACTGTGGTGATTATTTCACAATATATACAATTATCAAATCATTACGTTGTGTACGTGAAACTAATGTTATGTCAACTATACCTCAATTAAAAAATACAATTTTACTATACCCATTTTTAGTCTACATTTTATTACCTGTTCTAAAACAAAAGTATAAACTCATATGTATTTAGTAAAATAATCTCTGCTCATATAGTCTTCATGACTATAAATATTAAAAGTATCCACAATAAACAAAATATTTCTTTATGTTGCTACAGTGGTATATTTAGTAAGCTCACTAAAAACATCTTTTCATTCTCAAAGTTCTAAGAAATAGCTCTTCAGAGTGTATAAAAAATGATTAAACACTACTTTATACTTTTTATTAAAAGAACAAATTGGGAATCTTATACTTTTTGCTAGGATACCTAGTAATAGTAGAAAAAGAATGAATTTACTTACTCGTTTCAATTTTACAATGGTTCCATAAGCTTTCAGTGGCTCAACTACTTTGGCTTCAAGTCTCTCAACCTATTAAAATTATAAAACATAACTGAAAAGAAACATAGATCAAAATTTCAATTCTGAAATAAAAGCTGTGCTGTTTATCCTAAAAATAATTACTATACAGACTAATTTAAAAAAATTTTCAAATTAAAATGTCACAGTTTAACTTATTTTCAGTAATCACCAGAACTGATAAGACTCAGAATCTAAACTTAAACACATTAAAAAACTGGTAAGCTGTATAGTAATAATTAAAGCCGAAAATCACCTGGTGCACGATATGACAAGAAAATCCCTCAGGTTTCCAAGGAGCGCATCCTTGCCATACCATCTCTGTATTGCTTTCGTACCTTATAGTAAGTAGCTTTTGGGTAAGTTTTAAGGCATCTAAAATTTTTTTTAAAAATGTTTTTTTATTGATTTCAGAGAGGAAGGGAGAGGCAGAGAAAGATAGAAACATCAATCAATGATGAGAGAGAATCATTGATTGCTACCTCCTACCTGCCCCCGGACTGGGGACTGAGCATGTGCCCTGACTCGGAATTGAACTGTGACCTCCTGGTTTATAGGTCAAGGCTCAACTACTGAGCCACACCAGCGGCAAGACATCTCAAATTTAATACAGTTAGCAGTTTGAGTGTTTAGCACAGTGCTGGGTATTTTAAATATATATTCTCCAAAATGCAATAGCCTAATCTTCCAGATAAGAAAAGCAAAGCAAAGCTGAAAGATACAGCATATTGGAAACTTTTAAAGCAACACAAACCTCAAAATCAAGAAAGCTTAGAGACCACTGTATTAGCTGCAATTTTTTCTGGGAAGCCATTCATCAATCATCAAAGCTTAGGGAATAAGATAAATGGTCTCAGGTGTTCCTGAGCTGTCAACTGTACGGTTGATCTTTTTTATTTAGAAGTAAACACTTATGAAACATTATAGTTTTTATCACATATTGGGCAATTCTTTTACTAACAGTTTTTTAAAGAAATGGATTTTTTAAAAAAGCAAGTATATAGCGTAAGAAAAATAACTTCTGGACATTAAAATTTCCTTTTCCAGGATAGGTAATACCAGCTGACATGTATTTAACTGTTAAGAACAAATTTTACTTTTGTAGCAGGAAAAGGGCTTTTACTGATAATACATGTTTAGATAGATAATCAGTGAGTACATTTCATATTGATTTTTCTTCAGCTTTTATAAATAAAATGTATCAGAATGTTTCATTTTAAAAGATTTTAGGAAAAACAAAGGAAATCAAGTTCTCATTGAGCATTTCAGTGTTAGGAATCCTAAAGTCAAAACCATGAATATTCAGGATAGTTTCTATACCAGTGGTTGGCAAACTGCGGCTCGGGAGCCACATGCGGTCTTTGGCCCCTTGAGTGTGGCTCTTCCTCAGCCTTAGGAGTACCCTAATTAAGGTAATAACAATGTACCTACCTACATAGTTTAAGTTTAAAAAATTTGGCTCTCAAAAGAAATTTCAATCATTGTACTGTTGATATTTGGCTCTGTTGACTAAATGAGTTTGCCGACCACTGGTTTATACCATTTTGAATAATCCATACACTGATTACTCAGTGGAAGGGTTAGCCAAGGCTTTTTTCTGTTCTCCTTTTTGTTGCCTACCTTTTGTTCATTAGCACCTCCACCATTTGGTAAGCAAGGGAAATAAAAAGGAGAACAAATGTGAATCAATTCACTTTGCTATTTGACAAATAGCATAAAGGGTTCCTAGAAAAGGACATGGAAATGACTGGTTAACAAGGGATTTTAGGGTGATCTGTCAGTATAAATTATTTCTGAAACAGTAAGTCACCAGTTAGTTATGTGTAACTGTGCGAGTTGCTTGTTTATTACAGAAGTATATGACAAAACTCAACAGCTCTCCAAAAAAGTACACCCAAACGTAACTACTCAAATTTCTGTATGAATAGCAATTATAGGTTCAAAAATCATTATACTCATTTTGTTTTTACATTTTTTGTTTTATAATTGAAATTTCTGTGTTAGGCTTTAGAAAAAAAGACCAAAAGCACTAAGGAGAAAAGGGCCAAAGAAACAATGCAGCTCTAATTGGACAACTTCTGACAAGTCAACCTGTGTCTTGAAACCTAAATAAATATAAGTGAAAGTGCTTGTGAGGTATTAAAGGGAAAAATGGGCTTTTGGGAGGAAAACAATTTCACCACCACAAAGTCTCACGACTGGTTTGCATTCAAGATACGAAGCAGTGCCCCTCCCTCCCCCTCAGTGGAACACGGGTCAACTTCCCTGAGCAAAGGAACAGCGGAGATCTCTGGCCCGTTTACTCACTCACATGGCCATCCCCACATCGTCCATCTCCAGACATACTTTACACTTACTTGACCACAAGCCACAAGTCCTGCTCCTCTTCTTCCCCAGGGACACTATGTTTAAGACCCTCCTCCTTGGCCAAAAGTTGGAACATGAAATGGGGAAAGTCTAGATTTCAAGACACCCTAACGTTGAGTTTGAAACTGGTAAAATAACAGGAAGCTTCCCTTCAATAGACTCACACAGTGGCACAGACAGGACAAGGTAGGTCTGTCATCAGGTGAGCGCTCCCGGTTCCTTCATCCACCTACTTCGGGGCTCATTCCTGACCATGACGCTGTGCCCGCGCTCCATACCTCTGCTTGGCGATAATCCTGAAGTTTGGCAAACTCGTCAGCAAAGTTTTTCAGGCCCTGCTTTAAATTCGGGGTCTCTGTGGCGGCGTACACGTTCACTTCATTCACCAGGAGGTCTGCTTTGTCTCGCAGCCTGGCAGTTTTGCGCACGTAAGCAGCAAATATTTGGCACAGCTCTCCAAAATGCTTCTCCACGTTGGTGACGGCATTTTGCAGTTGTCTGGTCTGAGCATCCCTAGAGGAAAAGGTGACACACAAAGCAAGTCATTCTCAATAGGGACAAGATGGCTTCATCTCCACGTTAATTTGACAGGCAAACATTCCCGGGGTGGTTTTGCAGCTTCTCCGAGGCGGATCCCCCTCTTCTAGGTCCCCCGTCCCCCTTCGGGCCCGGCCTCAAAGCCCCGCCGGAGTGGGCGCACGAACGGGCCGGGCTCCCGCCGCCGCATCGCAGCGGGCGGCGGCTGCATGGGCAGCTCAGCCCGGACGCCCGGCGGCCACCGGGTCTCCCGCGATCGGGGGAGGTAGGCCCCACGGCGCCGCGTGCAGGACCCCGCCGCCGGCCGAGGCTCGAATTCGGCGGGGAGGCCCCACGGGGAGAGGGTCCGTTTCCCGCACCGAGCCTTCGCGGGCGGGACCCCCCTGGGCAGCGGGGGCTCGGGCGGTTACCGGTGTTCCAAGTTGCGCCTCAGCATCTTGCCTCGCACACCACCTAGACCCTGGACCGGGGCCCAACGACCGGATCCGAAGGGCCCGGGCATGCGCGGGGCGCGAGCTGCGGCAGCGGGAGCCCGAGAGCCCGCCCCGCGCGCCGCCGCGTCCCGCCGGCGTTTCCACGGCAACGCGGCGCGCGTCCCGGAAGCCAAGGCTGGAGTCGGCGGGAGCCCGGGGTGAGGTTCCGAAGGAAGGGCGGCGCGCCGTGGGCCAGTGTGAGCCAAGGAGGAAAATGCCAGGCCAGCCCACCAGAAACGCGAAACAAGGCCTGTGGGGGCCCGTCTGCTTCTGCGGCATTTACTCTTCACACATTTGCTCAACCTGTCCGATGCTCCGTGTTCCCTCTGAAAATGAGCCTTTGCCGTTGGAAGGAGCAGTGCTTTCCACCACATCTTTAACTTTTCACTTATTAGGTAAGTATTTATTGAGTTCCTATTTTGTGGAAAAAAAATTGTGTTGGACACTGAGAATAATTCAAAGATCATAAGAAGACCCCCCCCCCCTCCCCCCAGGAGACAGATATTTAAACCGGGACAGTACTTTGAGGTAAATAACAAACTGGAGACTTTTCCTTACCTTTAAACACCCGTGTCTTTTGGGCTCTCTTGGCCTCATCTGTGCTGCTCTTACAAGTAACACCTTTTCAACCTTTCTCTCTCTCAAGAAATCTCCCCTGACAACTTGCAATTTTAATTTTATATTGCTCAGAACCATGTACTGATAAAAGTTTGTTTTGGACAAATGTATGTCCTGAGTCCTTTGTTACCTCTCTTCTAGAACTTTTATTCTCTCATGTTACAATAAATACCTGTTTTCTCCCCTTCTACTCATTCATCCAGTTACCTATGGAATGCCTGGTGTATTCCAGATATTATGCCTGGCCCTGAGCATGGCGAGTAATCCAACATTAGAAGAGTCTTTGCTTTTACAGAACCCACAATCTCCTGCACGAATAGGCAGTTATCAAACAAATACATAATACTAGAGGCCCGGTGCACGAAATCTGTGCAAGAGCAGGCCTTCTTTCCCCTGGCTGCCGGCACCGGCTTCCCTCTGGCACCGGGACCTGGGCTTCCCTCACCGCCCCAGCTTCGTCTGGAAGGTCGCCCAGAAGGACATCTGGTCTAATTAGCATATTATGCTTTTATTATTATAGATTGCAAACGAGATATGTGCTACTGTATCAACTTTTGCTGCTTAACAGACCAACACAAAGCCTTGTGGCATGCAACAATCCCTTAGCGAACTCCGGATTCTGTCAGTCTGCTCAGCTGGGCCGTTTTAGTCAGCTGGCAGGTCTGCTGGTGGCTGGATGAGCTCGGATGGCCTCACGGAGGCAACAGAGGCAACATGTTAATGGGCACTTTTGCAGCAACATAGCACAAGTAACTAGGAAAAAGTACACAGCACCAAGAGCATGTACTGAATAAAGGGTGTCCCAAATTCACGCACGATTTGAATTTTCCGTGAGCGTTAACAACAACAGCAGCAAAAAAATAAAAGCCTCATTTTACTTGGTTTATTGAATCAGATTCTAATATCTGTTGCCCTTTGATTTCAATCCCTTCAATTTGATAAGCATTACCAAGTACCAATTATGGCCCAGGAGCAGGGACAATGAAGACCAATGAAGACCACGGCTTTGCGTATGTGCCAGCAAAGCCGTGGAGGCCATTTACCCTATGTGCTATTCCATACAGAACCCTATACTGTATACTTTACGAATCAATAAAAAATTAACAATTTTTAATTATAAATCTGTGTTTTCTATCAAAATTACTTCTTGCGTGAATTTTGGGACACCCTTTACAAAAGTTTGGTTTGAACTGTGTTGTCGGGAAAAGGACTTCATTGAGAAAGTGACATTTGAGCTGAGATCCCAAGACTGGGAGGGGGCTAACTAGTTGACGAAAGAGGGAAAAACAGTTCAAAGAGTGGGACAGTGTAGGCAAATTGCCCTTCCCAACCCCATTCTTAGCTCTACCTAATTTACACTTATCAGAAAATCGTACCACCCTCCAGCTGATTGTTCCAGTCAAAAAACCAGTAGTCATTTTTTTCTTTTCCCCAGGCACACTGGCAATTCCTGTGAGTTGCTCTTCCGAAACATATATTCTGAGTCATTCCTTCTTCTCTTCTTCTCCATCACTGTAATCCAGGCTACTACCATCATTCACCTTTATTACAAACCTTTTTACGGGTCTCTCCATGTCCACAGTTACACACGGCAATGCAAACTAAAAAATGTAGATCAGCCGAAACCGGTTTGGCTCAGTGGATAGAGTGTCCGTCTGTGGACTAAAAGGTCCCGGGTTCGATTCCGGTCAAGGGCATGTATCTGGGTTGCGGGCACATCCCCAGTAGGAGATGTGCGGGAGGCAGCTGATCGATGTTTCTCTCTCATCGATGTTTCTAACTATCTCTCTCCGTTCCGCTCTGTAAATAATCAATAAAATATATTTAAGAAAAAAATGTAGATCAGATCATGCCAACCTTTCAAAGCCTCTGCTGACTGATCTGAATGTTTGTGTCTCCCGCAAATTCACGTTAGAATCCTAACCCCTAAGATAATGAATGGTATTAGGAGGTGGGCCTTTGGGACGTACTTAAATCATGAGAGTGTAGCCCTCTGTACTATGCCAAGAAAAAGAATACAAAAGGTGGAAAAATTCATCCATCAACCAATTCATCATTTTGTGTTCAGAGTAACTGGTTTGAAGGTTGTTTTTCTCTCTTTCTCTCCCTCAACCCACTATAACACTGCCTCGCCGAGGGGCAACTTGGCCGAGTAGTGAAAGTTACCAGCGGGCAGTGTGACTAACATCAAAGGTCTCAGAGCGGGAAGACTGGGCATGATGATTGTTGACACTCAGTGCTGGACTAACACTCTATTCTTCAGGAAGCTCGGGCCTTCTTGTATATGATGCCAGCGTGCTTGCCTGCTGGGTGCGTTGCCCGGCCTTCGAAGAGGTGGCACAGCCAGGCAGGGATAGTCCGTTTGGACAGCATTCTGTGGCTGGCTTGCCTTCGCTGGGCATCAGGGTGGTGGCTGCAATGGCAGTTAAGGGGCGTTTAGTTCAGGTTCCCCTTCTTCATACCAGGAGAGACGGCTCCACTTGAGATTTCAGAGACATCAAAAGGCTTTCTTGAGTAGGTTGTGCTGAGGCAACCAGGGAATTTAAATATTTAAATCGAATAAAACAAATGTGTAACAATAGGATCATCTCAGCCAATAATGGATTCATGTTAACCCTCCTCATTCAGGTTGTTCGCGAGAGGCCACTAGCTAGTTCTATTTTGGCTCAAGGCTGAGGACTTTTCTCATTTGCTGTCCCAGTTCTTGCCAGCCCACCTCTGGTTGGTGCTCCCTGTTGGTTGTTCTGATACACGGATCCATAAAACATTTTAAAAAATCGAATAAAACACGTTCATAATACGTCGGACCTCCACACAGAGTAGAGCCGTAGTTATTTCCTCTCCATGTTCTCCATGACTTCCTCTTACCCTCCTCCCTTTGTATTTCTTGGTTCTTCCTTGATCTGTTCTGGGATTATCTACCTGTAACAACCTGGTGTATCTGCTCGCCTGTTCCCTGCCTCTCATTGGTACCTTTCCTCTCAGCTTGTAGTCTTGCCTCATTCAAACCCAACCCAACCCAACCCAACCCAACCCAACCTAACCCTAAAACTGGTAACACCCATAATCACCAACATGGCCCTTGTATGCCTGAGAGCTTCACAGCCAATAATTATAGGAATACATTTCCTTTTCCCACCATAAGCACCCTATGCTCCTGTAGTCCCTCAGACACAGTGTCCTCTTTGGTGGTTCTATTTCAAAGTGTTCCTGTACTGGAACATGTGTGCTGCCCAGAGAGCCCCCCCTCCCCCCCTAATAGAGCTCAGTCGCCTCTGCTGCAGAGGTTTACACTCTCTCGTTTCCAATCCTCAGCGTTTGTTCTTAATTCCATCGCTGTGCTGATTGCTTTGTTTTTGTGATGGCTTGTTCCTCGATCCCAAATGGTGCCGTTGCCATTTTGTATACCATGCCCCTTGAATAGCCCCTGTCACAGAGTAAGCCCACAAAAGGTTGAAGAATGCATGTGCTGCTCTTGAAATGTTTTTGCAACTTTAACAGTCCAGGATTATATAAATGTTGATAAAATAATGGCAGCAAATTCATGGAATAGCAACTATTTAAGTGTGCCTACTGTGTGCCAGCCTCTGCCCTGGTGCTTGGCATGCATCAGAGAACAAACACAGATCCCTGTGGCCTTGAGCAGCGGTTCTCAACCTTTCTAATGCCGCGACCCTTTCATCCAGTTCCTCATGTGGTGGTGACCCCCAACCATGAAATTATTTGCGTTGCTCCTTCATCACTGCAATGTTGCTGCTGTTATGAATCGTCATGTAAATATCTGATATGCAGGGTGTATTTTCATGGTTACACATTGAACATCATTAAAGCATCGTGATGAATCACAAAAACAATATGTAATTATAGATGTGTTTTCCGATGGTCTTAGGCGACCCCTGTGAAAGGGTCGTTCGGCCCCCCAAGGGGTCGCGACCCACAGGTTGAGAACCGCTGCCCTTGAGTTTACTTAGTGATGCGATGCAGGCAAAGAATACTAGATGGCGTAAATAATCCAATTCTGAAGTATGTTAGAAGGCAATGACTGCTACAACAAGAGACAAAAAGTAGAGCCGGCCAGAAAGATTAGCTGTGCTGGTGCCACGGTGGACAATTTCCAGTTCCTCCCTGTTGTTTTTAAGTATGGCATCTACTGATAACCAACACTCGAGCTAAACAGCTGCAGCACTTTATGAACTCCTTTAATTCTCATCCTACCCACATAAGGTAGGCATTATTATTCTGTTATCTTTATTAATATAATTAGGAAGTGAAAACAGAGATTCAGGAACTTGACTAAGGTTACACAGCTAGTACACAGCAGAGCTGGAATTTGAACCCAGGCAGTCTGATCTAAAAGTTCATGTTTGTTTGTTTTTTTAAAAAATATATTTTTATTGATTTTTTTTTAGAGAGAGGAAAAGAGAGGGAGAGATAGAAACATCAATCGGCTGCCTCCTGCATGCCCCCTACTGGGGATCAAGCCTGCAACCTGGGCATGTGCCCTGATTGGGAATCGAACCAGTGACCTCTTGGTTCATATAGGTCAACACTCCACCACCGAGCCACACCAACTGGGCTAAAAGTTCATGTTTTTAATCAGTATTAATTAGTACTCTGATATCTATAGAAGGTAATGCATTTCCTAACTTCTCCACTTTTTCAATATACAGTGATTCTTTTAAAAACAGTAGTTTTATTGAAAGATAAGAAATCTCTGTACATCCAGGGGGCAGCAAGCTATTGCTTTTTAAACTGTTTAATTGTAGTTAATAAGCCCTCAAATAAGAAAATGAAAGTCTTTTCTGGGCTTTTCTTTATTCTTTTAGAGTAAAATTAATTACTGTTATGCTCTAAGTAACATTTAAAATATTACTTTGAAGTCATAAATTTACAGGAAGAGTATCATCATTTTGATCTGAATTGATTGAAATATCAGCATCACAAATATTTTTCCACTTTGATTTTATATTTTAAGATGCCAGAATGTGTTTATTCTTTACATATGTTGTATTTGCTGTTTTCAAAAGCAGAGGATGGAATAAAATGGGTATTTATCCTTATGTATTCTTAATTAGAAATGAAATTTAAAATATATGTATATAAAATATTTTTTAAAGTTTTAGAAAGGAAGAAAGTGGTGTGGAAAATGACCACCAACTCCAACTTAAATATTAATTTAGGTTTTCTGAGTTGTGAAAGAGTATATTTGCTAGATACTGTACATGAAGATTTGGGGTTGCATCTTTTTAAAAAATTAATTCTCAACTGAGGATATTTTTCCATTGATTTTTAGAGAGAGTGTAAGGAAGAGGGAGAGACACATAGAGAGAAACATCCATGTGAGAGAGACATATCAATTGGTTCCTCCCACATGCACCCCTACCAGGGCTGGGATTGAGCCTGCAACCGAGGTATGTGCCCTTGACTTGAATTGCACATGGGACCCTTTAGTCAGTGGGCTGATGCTCCATCCACTGAGCCAAACCGGCAAGGGCAATTTGGGGTTACTTTTAATCCTCACCCAAGGATAAGTAGGGCTGGGGCTAAGGAGGAAGAGAGTTGTTCACAGCAAGGACCCCTGATGAGGGAGCCAACACATAAATTCCTGACGTAAGAAGGGGTGAGTATGGTCATGTCAAAGGCCTACATTTGGAGGGTAGGGACCGTGAAAAAAATATACATTTCATGATATTTGCTAAATGGTTGTCTTTTGCTAAGGTGAGAGAAAGTAATTATCTGGACTCTTCTGGGTTCTAAATTAACAGTTGGATGCCATTTCCTACCCCTCCTCTCATCTCCATTGATAGGACTTGATATTTGACAAAGAACTTTCCACTTCCCTTTCTCAAATAACAAATATAAGGAGGGCCCCTTTCATAGATACATTTGAGGAAAGTTCTATGCCCAGGGAAATGTGATATATTTAGTATCTGTGCAAACATCTACACTAATAAAAGAGAAAAATGGTAATTGGCGTACGACGATACCCTTTTCATTGGCTAATCAGGGCTATATGCAAATTAACTGCCAACTATGATTGGCAGTTAACTGCCAATAAGATGGCGGTTAATTTGCATATGTAGGCACAATGCAGGGAGGCAAAAGGGAAAGCAGGAAGAAGCCCCCTGCCACTGACAGTGATCGGAAACCCAGGGGGAAGCTAAGAGCTGGGGGGCAGGGCAAAGGCGGCCCTGGGGCCGCCTTTGCCCTGCCCCCCAGCCATGATCGGAGAATCAGGCGCCTTTGCCACCCTGGCCAGTGATAGCAGGAAGTAGGGGTGGAGCCAGCGATGGGAGCTGGACACGGTAGAAGCTGGCAGTCCTGGGAGCTAGGGGTCCCTTGCCTGGGCCTAAAGCGGAGCCCACGATCGTGGGGCCGCTGCAGCTGCGGGTCCCCGCTGCCCGAGCCGGACGCCTCAGCCAGAGGCGTTAGGCCTGGGCAGGGGCGGAGCCTGCAACCGCGGGGAGCTGGAGGTCCCCTGCCCAGGCCTGACACCTCTGTCAGAGGCGTCAGGCCTGGGCAAGGGGCCGATCCTGCGATTGGAGGGTGATGGGGGTCAACGCCTGAGGGCTCCCAGTATGTGAGAGGGGGCAGGCTGGGCTGAGGGACACTCCCCCCCCCCCCCACACACACCCAGTGCACGAATTTCGTGCACCGGGCCCCTAGTAATTTATATATAAGGGAAATATTATACAACTAGAGTCCTGGTGCATGAAATTTGTGCACTCGGAGAGGTCCCCCCCAGCCTGGTCTGTGCCCTCTCACAGTGCGGGAGCCCTGCGATCGATCGCCCCAAAGAGGTAGGCCCCACCCACCCATCTGGAGCTTCTCGATGGATTGCTCTAAAGAGGTAGGACGGAGCCAGGGGTCCCACCTCTGTGGCTGGCGTGGGGCCGTGGGGACCCTGGTGGAAGCTGCACAGAGCGGCCGCCAGAACCTGCCTCCACTGTGCGAGCAGCCATATTGTGACGGCATGAGGGCATCACGATGTGACAGTGTGAGGACCACCTAGGCTTTTATTAGTAAGATACTTATTTTTATAAATTTACATAATATATATACATAACATTTCATATTTATATTTTGGTCCTAACTCTAGTTGGCACCGTGGGTGCTGCTTTATGGGCCTACATGCTTTGTACAGACCCCTCTCAGATTTGAGCTTCTCCTTGGACCCCCCTCCCCCATCCCCTGCCACACACACACACACACACACACACACACACACACACATACACACAATTCAACCCCACCTTGCCCTGCCTGTTGACATTTTTCAACTATGTTATTGCTATGGAATCTGAACTGCTATGGAATCATGTTTGTATCTCTCATCCAACTCTTAAAAGAGTCTAGTTGTTACCAGTTTTAGTACATTGTGTTCAAGGCTTCCTTACCAGATTTCAAGCTCTTTAAGCTTATTTATCTTTATACTAGAGGCTCAGTGCACGAAATTTGGGTTCCTAGTGGCTGCTGGCTGGGGCTTCCCTTCCCCTGGCTGCCCGCCACCGCCGGCCCCTGGTCGAACTCCTGGTCGAACTCCTGGTCAAGGGGACAGTTTGCATGTTAGGCTTTTATTATATAGGATGCTCTGCAGTGCTCAGCACTGACGAAGCAGTGTTCCTCCCTTGCACCTTTGCACGTGCAGTTGCCTTTGACCAGGGGTCCTTAAACTATGGCCCGCAGGCCACATGCAAATACAAATATTGTATTTGTTCCCGTTTTGTTTTTTTACTTCAAAATAAGATATGTGCAGTGTGCATAGGAATTTGTTCATAGTTTTTTTTTAAACGATAGTCCGGCCCTCCAACGGTCTGAGGGACAGTGAACTGGCCCCCTGTTTAAAAAGTTTGAGGACCCCTGCCTTTGACAGTGTCCTTCCCCCAGATATCTGCATGACTAGCTCCTTTGCTTCTTTAAGATCTTGACTCAAAAGCCACTTATCAGGCCCTAGCTGGTTTGGCTCAGTGGGTAGAGTGTCGGCTTGTGGACTGAAAGGTCCCAGGTTTGATTCCAGTCAAGGGTACATGCCCAGGTTGCAGGAGGCAGCCAATCAATGATTTTCTCTCGTCATTGGTGTTTCTATATCTCTCTCCCTTCCTCTATGAAATCAATAAAAACTATATTAAAACAAAAATCACTTGTCGGTTCCTGAAATCTCTCTGTCCCACAGCATGCTGCAGTTTCCTCTGCTGCTTCATCTTCTTCTTCTCAGTGCACTTAGCGTTCTATATATTTTACTTATTTACCCGTTTCCTTTTCTGTCTGAGTTACAAATTTTACAGCATTCTATATATTTTACTTATTTACCCGTTTCCTTTTCTGTCTGAGTTACAAATTCTACAGCATTCTATATATTTTATTCATTTATCTGGTTCATTTTCTGTTTGAGTCACAAATTCTACAGCATTTATATATTTTACGTATCTGTTTTTTTTTTTTTTTTAGTTATAAATTCTACAGCATTCTATATATTTTACTTATTTACCTGTTTCCTTCTCTGTCTGATTTACAAATTCTACAGCATTCTATATATTTTACTTATTTACCTGTTTCCTTCTCTGTCTGAGTTATAAATTCTACAGCATTCTATATATTTTATTCATTTATCTGGTTCATTTTGGGTCTAAATTACAAGTTCCACGAGGAGTTGAGATTTTTATCTATTTTGTCCAGAACTGTAGCTTAAGTACTTAGCACAAGTACTTAGCACACAGTTAAATATTTAACAAATAAAGGAAAAAAAAAATAACAGCATTAAATAACTATAGTAGAAATGAATCAGAGTATATAGACATTGGATCTGAGCCCAGAAACGAATTCAAGGGAAATGAATGGTTCTTTCCAACATGTGTAAAAGGGCACCAGCTAAATTAATTCACTTTTACCTGGTTCTGCTAAGTTTATGAAAAGCTAACTAATTGTTTCATTAATGTTTGCTATACATATAAATACTTTTAATAAAGAGTGGGTTTATAAAGATTCCCAACCTATTTACACAGACAAAGGGAAACAGAGGCCTTTGCCTTATGGATTGTCAGAGTAATGATTATGCTCCTAAGACATCTGTTCAGCTGATCGTATTTGTTCCCCTGTGGTTTATACAGTTGAGCCCATTGGTACATGTTTGTTTACATGATAATGGCATATGGTACCGGTCAGTTCTGACCATAGAAACGTCCTGAAGATTTGTGGCAGCACTGGGCCTTATGATGTGTGGTTTTGTAATTGAAAAATTAGATAACATTTCTATTTTGGTAAACAAGTGAGTACTGAGCATATTGATGGGCATTTCAAATAAAGGTATTTTGATTTCTCACCCCACTGTACGAGAGTGAGCTGCAAGAAGATTATTTAGTGAGCTAACAGTAAATAAGTAGTTTTTTTCCACTCATTGAAGGAAAGCTTGGATCTGGGCAAATTTGGGGAACTTGAAACTCCAGGATGACATTTGGAAAATACTGGCACTTTTAGTAGAAATTGTAAAAAAAAAAATCAAAAAAAAAATCACTATTCATTTGAATGCAAGTTTTTTCTAGAAAGCATGGCCCTCGAACAGTTTTGAAATGTTATCTTGGGTGGAGAGTATACAGGCGTTGTATGATTTTGCTTCTAGAGCAAGAAGACTTTATCTTGTAACCCTGATGTTTTATTTAGTCCATTTGCTTCAGCTTTAATCAGAATTTTGGTTTTGTCAAACAAAAAGCAAATCCAGACTGGGTATGGAGAGACTTTATTTGAAGGGATTACTGCAAGGCGGGAAGGGACTGCAGCAATGCTGCAAGGGGCTACTGCATTAGGGAGAACACTGTGACAGGGGATGTACACGTATGTCCGGAGTTAGGCAAAAAGGGCATTTCTTTTACAGGAGAAGTGAACAAGGCTAGCAAGACCTGGGTGTTGGAAAATGGGAAGAAAGAAAGGATGGCTTAGTCCTATGAGGTTTGGATCAGTGGATAGAGTGTTGGCCTGTGAACCAAAGGGTCCCCAGTTCGATTCCAGCCAAGGGCACATACCTTGGTTGCAGGCTCCTCCCTGGCCCCAGATGTGCTTGGGGCGCGTGCAGGAGGCAACTAATCGAAGTGTTTCTCGATGTTTCTCTCCGTCTTTCCCTCTCTCTTCCATTCTCTTAAAAAAATCAAGGGGAAAAATATCCTGAGGTGAGGATTAACAAAACAAAACAACAAAAAGAGAAAGGATGCCTTACAGAACAGTAGATCAGAGGCTCAAGTTCAGGGACCTAAAGGACGGAGATAGGTCAACCAAAGTTTGGTTAACAAGCATTTTGTTCTGATCAATGGGACATGGGGTTCAGCTAATCATTTGTGAGGCAAAGGCTAGCTTTGTCATAGGTAAGAAGATAAGCATTGATGAGTTTTACCTAAGTCATAGGAGAAGGGTGGCTCTTTGTAGTACGCCATTTTCCAGACACAAAAGGGTGAGAAAATTCCATTAACCTTCACTGTTTTCTCAGGTAAAATTCAACATGGCCAGCTTCTATACTTAGAATCAATTTGGAAAATACTCGTCTTTATAGAAGGATTACAATGAAAACAATCTTAATAGTTGCTAATTCTTTTTTTTTTTTTTAACATTGGAAATTTCCTCTCCAGGGAGTTCCTGAAAAAAAGAAAAGATGAATATATAAAGCATCTCATGAAAGGAAAGGTATCTTTGGTGCTTTATTCTGGCAGATAAAGTGCATATTAAAAGGTGTGACTTTTGTGGTTTATATGGTAACTGACTGGCAGAGGCATTACATATTTAATTATAGGACAAAATAAATCTTTAAAACGTTGATTAGCCAAATTTAATATTTAGAAACTTCACCATAAAGGCAAATACCCAGGTCACCCAAAGCTACTTGGTTTACAATAAAAATAAAGATTATATCCTGACACTCTAGGAAGTTTCATTTCATAATAAATGGCATCGTTATGGCAGAGAGCTGCATAAAGATAGAAGGAATTAAAGATAAAAAGCTAGGTGTTTCATTTGTTGTATTGTGTTAGAAAAGACCATAAAATCACAAAATTCAGAGTTAAATCAGTGTAGTCTTTTCAGAAATGTATTGGATACATCAACTTCGAGAAAACTGCCAGTTTTATTTTCTCTTGTAGCTATGTATTTACATTAAATTCTGATTTTCTTCAAAATAGCTCTCAGAAAACATATGAGAGAAATGTATAATTTTTATTTAGCCTCTGAAATTCCAAAGATATGCAAAACAAATAAAAACAGGCTGGAGGTGGTGAAACTTTTGAGGAACATTTTGTAGGCGTGGCCACATTGCAGGAACATTTATTTATTTTTATATGTTTTTAAAAATACATGTTATTAATTTTTTACAGAGAGGAAGGGAGAAGGGTAGAGAGTTAGAAACATTGATCAGCAGCCTCCTGCACACTCCCTACTAGGGATGTGCCTGCAGCCAAGGTACATGCCCTTGACTGGAATTGAACCTGGGACCCTTCAGTCCACAGGCCGACGCTCTATCCACTGAGCCAAACCAGTCAGGGCTTCAGGAACATGTATTCTTCCCGGGCTCAGTCTGCGAGGAAAACGTGTGTCCTTGTTTGAGTTCTGTCACTCACCGGCTGGGTGACCCCAAGGTCACCTACATTTTCCTCGCTTCAGTCTCCTGATCTATTCAGTGCAGACTAGATGGTCTGTAAGGACCTGTCTAGTTTTAAAAGGTTATTGTATTGTCTCAAAGCCAGAAATTCCTTAATTTAGGAAGCACTTTAAAAAATCCTTGGATCGTCAACAGGTTTCCAGATCTAAAAGATCCTTAGAAGGTGCCATTAGGGAGGAGGGAGGGAAAGAAGGAAAAAGAAAGAAAGGCATAGAAAGTAATTAGCACAGGAGAGGTTTCTCCGAAAAGAGCCAAGCGCTCAGGGAAACTGGAATTCATGCTGGTGACACTGCCCAGGATGCTGTACGCCTTCCTTACCTCGCACAGAGGCTCATGCTGGCCAGATGTTGCTACAGGGTCACCACATTTGCCAAGGCAACTGCCTCTTCCTGTTTTCCTGTCTCCCTCCTCCTCCTCCTCCTCCTCCTCTGCAGAATACTCAATCCCTTACCAGCCAGGACTCACCCTGGTTTCCTGCACCTGTAACAGCCTTGCCTCCCCCCACCCAGAGCCCTGCACGCGGCGTGAATGCAATGGCTGCAGTTGCAACTTCCAGACAGTAGATGGCGCTGGCCAACTATTAAAAAAGGTGTGTGCGGTTGTCATCTGTGTTCCCAGGTCTCTTCCCCAGCAAGTTCTGTGTTGAACCACCTTAGCGTTAGAAATGTCTGATTTTCATTTGTTTGCAATCATATCTTCTAGGCAGTCATTTCACGCATTTTTGTAAAATACGCAAACAGTGCTTCCCCGCTGCACACATTTCTGTAGGAGAGTTATTTTCTCACGGTGATGCCAGCGGGTGAGGGAAACTGACTCCCTGCCTCAGAGAACGTCGCCACGTCATGTCACACCGGGGAGGTAGGGAGATGGCGCCTTTTGGTAACGATTTAAAAAACACACGAAAACTTGTATAATCGACAATATCGCCCAACTAAATGTTTGAATTTCTAATTTTTTGAAGAAACCTTTCGAATTGTGTCACCCATTTGCTTTTGATGCCTGTGTATATCTCCCTCCCTCTTGAAGCCATAAGATATTCTTCAGTATTAAAGAATGCCACTGGGAATCAGTTTTCTGGAAACAGTTTGCCATTTTCTCCCTAATGCCGATCCAGGAAGAGATATGCGTCTCCACGAGAGAGAAGTACAGTGCCATCGGGAAGGTCTGCCTACCTTTTGTAAGAATTTCTTTAAAAAAAATTTTTTTTTTATTGTTGCTAGTATTACAGATATCTCCCATCCTCCCCCTTCCCTCCCCTCCTTGTAAGAATTTCAAAGATGCTCATGGGAAGTGTGTTAAGAATTTTCATGAAAAACAAAATTATGTAGAATCTGAAGGAATTTTTCTTACCGTTAATAAATTTATAATTTTTGTATCTCCAGTGGCCGATGTTCCCCGTATACAATTCCATCATTTCATTGAATGTGTTTTAAAAGTTCTCTCTTCTTTTTCACCCTCTTATTATTTAACTCAATGCTATATAAAACCCAAAATCTAAATGTATAAATTAAAATAAGAGGGCTTTAAGTGTCCTGAAAAAGTTTTTAAACCTCATAGTTTTCCACAAAACCCTGAGTATATTAGCTTTTCTGGAAAACGTCTTTTTAATTAAAAAATTAATCAATTCTTGGTGTCATGGTTTGAGAGGGTAATCTAAACATATTTTAGGAGATAAGTTAAATCTTTGATAAGCTGTGTGCTTATCATTAAAAAACTTAAAGATCGCCCTAGTCGGTTTGGCTCAGTGGATAGAGCATCGGCCTGCGGACTGAAAGGTCCCAGGTTTGATTCCAGTCAAGGGCACATGCCCGGGTTGTGGTCTCCATCCCCAGTGTGTGTGTGTGGGGGTGTGTGCAGGAGGCAGCCGATCAATGATTCTCTCTCATCATTGATGTTTCTATCTCTCTCCTCCTCTCCCTTCCTCTCTGAAATCAATAAAAATATATATGTATTTTTTTGAGAGTTTTAGAAATTTTATTTTTAATACACACTAATATATCCATTTCAGCAAGCAAGAATAGGGAGGATGGGATATTTATGTCTCTGTGTGGGTCAGATGTAGGTGCAGGAGGTTGTAGGAAGCTGAGTATAGAGCTGCTTTTCTCAGCCTCGCAGTTGTCTCTTGTGACACCTGAAATGGAATAACAGGAAAACAGAAGAAAACAGGAGCCTCAAGCAGGGACAACAAAAACGTACTGAACGCAGGGGAGAAACTCAGGGCAGGAGAAAGGTACAGAACATGCCTAACAGGGTTTGGCTGGCCTGGAACCCAACCTGCGGCTGGACCCGCTGCTGCTGCATGGCTGCGGGTAGCGTCCGTATCCCTGAGGCTGCTGGAACTGGGCGTGTCCTGCCAGGCCTGCAGCCATGCCAGCGCTGCCTTTCTGGTGTTGCTGCAGCTGCTGCTGTTGCTCCGCGGCATCCCTCTTTCCTGTGGTTCGTACTCGCCACGCTGGCGTTGGGCCCCGGGTTCATGATGCTCCAGGCCTGGCCCTGGGGGTTCAGGCCTCCATTGCTTGCTGCTGCGGAGGGACAGCAGGTCGTGGCCCGCTGGCTGGCATGGTGTTCAGGTTCTGCAGGCTGGGCTGGAGGCTGCGCCGGAGCTGAAAGTCAGTGGGCTTCCCCGTAGACACTGTGGTGGCGGGCTAAGTTCTGGCCATGCTGCAGAAGCTGGCTAGTGACATGCCTGCAGGCGAGGGCCGGGACTGAGTCGGAGGCTGCGGTGTCTGGGGTGTGTTAGGCTGCAGGGGTGCATGGGGTGTCCAGGGGGGTGCTGAAGGAGGGGGAGGGCAGACTGCTGAGGCACTTTATGGGTGTTCATGGCGCATGAGCTACCCTTGCTGCAGGTGGTTCCGGATCAGCTGCTGGCGGAGGCGGAGCCACTGCTGGCGGAGCCGCTGCGGGCGGAGCCGAGCTGCTCCTGCGGAGCTTCTGTTTGATGTGGAGGCAGAAGGGAACGGGGCATGGGTTTTCTTGGCATTGTTTGGCATGGTAGCAGCAAAGGGCGATGAGCTGCTTGCACACCGGGCAGCCTCCATTGCTCTTGCGCTGGCAGCCCTGGCTGTGCTGCACAACCCGCTTCATCTTCTGGCAGGCCGCCCACGAGCAGTTGGCGTTGCGGCACTGGCAGGCGTGCACCAGAGCCTGGATGCAGCGCTGGACGCTCTGGCACAGAGACTCCCCGGGGCTCCTGGGCAGCAGCTCACCCTGGTGGCCGCCCTCATCGCCCCCCTTGGCCTCTTCATCCAGGCCCAGCCCCACCTTCACCATCTTGTGGGTGTGGCCCTTCGTGCTGTAGCAGCTGCTGCAAAGGCTGTAGTCGCCGCACCCAGGGCAGTGCCAGTGTGTCTCCAGCCACTGCTTGCACTCACTGCAGGTGCGGACACAGGGGGCCCGGCCCTGGCTGTGCAACTCCACCGACATCGCGAAGGTAACTCACTTCCTGCCTCGTGCTGTTCCTCTTTCGCCCCTTCAGCGACCCTCGCAAATGGAGGTACTGCAGGTTCAGTTCCAGGCCGCCAAGATAAAGCAAACGTCACCACAGCGTGAGCTGTAACCTTTTTGCTGGTGAAGGGTCTCGCCTTCAATTTGTGAAAAACGCAACGTGGTGTTGCTTCGAAGAAAGTGAGCCTCCCGGGACCACTGAAGTCTTCCGAGACTGCAAAACAGCCAAGAGACGAGACCACGCGAGATGAGAGGGCACAAGAAAGGAACAGCTCGCGGGAGGAGGAGAGGATGACGCGAGATCAGGGTCCGGGAGAGGAAAAGAGATCCCGCGAGAGGAGAGGAGTGCCCCGGAAGAGCAGTGATCACGCGAGAAGAGGTGAGCGAGGAGATCACGCGAGAGAAGAGGAGTGCCCCGGAAGAGCAGTGATCACGCGAGAAGAGGTGAGCGAGGAGATCGCGCGAGAAAAGATAATGCGGAAGAGCACAAGAGAGAAGAGCTGATATCAATAAAAATATATTGTAAAAAACCCCCCAAAACTTAAAGATCTTCCATAGACTCTCAAACCCGATGGTTTTGAATTGGTTATAATCTACAAAGCACCTGATTTCTCTCCCAACCTCGGGTCCTGTCACTTTACTGTCGGTTACCGGAATGCCTCCACACGGAACCCCTGTGCCTTGACCGGTGTGTGTCGCTGTCAATTCTAGATTTATCGCTTGGTTCGGGAATGAGCTGTTGCCATGGCATGTGCCCCACCGATCTCTCAGAACGAGCGGAAACTGTTCACCTGAAACAAAATATTAGTCTACACCTCCCATGCCTGCAATGCTGAGATTATGTAGGTGTGTGTCTGTTTTTTTTTTTTTTTTCTGAATAAAACTAGAAATCCGAAATGACAAGAAAAATTTCTTAACTTTATCCTAACTCTGCGATATTGCTGTCTGGCAACCGCCACGGCCAGGCCCACGGTTTAAAATTCCAACGTCGGAGGTGAGAAAGCATCTTCGAGAGCCAGAGTCAACACGGCGGCAGCTGCACCGCTAGCCTCTACAATGCACGCGAGGAAGCACATCACAGGCCCATGGCCCCAATTGTTAATTTTCTAGAAGGAAAACACACGAAGCAGATGTGCTTATAACACGAATACAGTGCGTGCCGTGGAAAATTGCTTTAACTGGCAATAGTATATAGTTGGTGAATTATATTTTCAAGACATCGGAATTCTTGTTAATTCGTACTGTAGCTGTTCCATAACTACATGTACTTGAGGAAACCAAGTGTCTTTCAGAGCTGACGTTCTGAAGACTGGGACGCAGCTGCATTTTTTTTTTTTTTAAACGTAAGAATGAGAGAAGAAAAGGTCGGGAAGAGGTAATCTTTCCTCCTCCTCCCTTCCCCTGCGTGTTTCCCAGGACCGGGCATGATTTGACAAAACCGTTCCCCTCAGATGTTCTGTTTTCAAGTTCAGTATCCCAGGCATAAATCAACCTTTCTCTCTTCCGAGCTGCAGTATTTTGAATCCCCTAATGTATGTTTCTTCCTTCAGGTTAAAAACTAGTGGCTTTTAGAATCTCCTCTCTCGCTTGTCCCTTCCCTAAACCCTTGTGGTCACTGATTCTATCTCCGAAATAATTCCTTTTTTGGGTTATTAAAATACATGTTTTTACTCTCCCCTTCACATCCTACTTGATAGGTTAAAGTTTAAATGAGTCTTTTTACAACATTGTTTTTTAATGTCTCTCTCCCCTTCCGAGCTCTGTTGCTGGTAAGAGCAAATATAGAATTTGCTGTTAGATTTTTTGTTGTTGTTAATTCTCACTGGAGGATATATTCCATTGATTTTTTTTTTTAAAGAGAGAGTAAAAGGGAGGGAGAAAGAGAGAGAGAGAGAGAGAGAGAGAGAGAGAGAGAGAGAGAGAGAGAGAGAAACATCCATGCAAGAGAGACACATCGATTGATAGGTTGCCTCCTGCACCGCCCACAGGTGCCCTGGCCAGGGCTGGGGATTGAGCCAGCAACCGAGGTATGTACCCTTGACGAGAATCGAACCTGGGGCCCTTCAGTCTGCAGGTTGACTCTCTAGTCTAGCCACTGAGCCAAACCAGGGCTGCTGTTAGATTGTTTTTTTCTTGTATATTACTATTTAATTCTTTCAAGTATTTTTTTTTTTATTGTTTAAAGTATTACAAATAGTAGTACATATGTATCCTTTTCCCCCCATCGGCCTCCCCCCAGCCACCTCCCCCTTTCCTCCCAGCACATGCCCTCACCCCCCAGGGTCTGTGTCTGCTGTTATATTTTTAAACAATCTGACCCAGCTGGTGTGATCCTTACTACTTTCCCCACAGTGACAGCGTCCTTTCTGGGACAATACCTCCTTCGTTCCCTCTGTTCCTGCGTCACTGCCCGGCTTCGTTTCACTGACTCAGATTCCACACCGTCTTCATTCAAAGTCACGAAGCCACTCCCAGATGCTGCTTGTTTCTCCAGAGAGCGCCCGCATGGCCCTGTCCCTGCTGGGAGGTGTTTGCTGGGACGGGGAATGTGCACCCTGTGACTTTCCTCGTGTTCGTACCGTGACCATGGCTACATTGCCAAGTGTATCTCAAACGCTCCAGGTTGAGGGTATTGATGATCTCCTTCAAAGCACCCACCATGTTTTATTATTGTTGCTGGCATTTTCTGCCTCACTCAGAGTTCCAGTGACTGCACCGCTGAGCCATCTCCACGCAAGGTTGTTGTTCATGTGTAGGTCCCTCCCTTCTTTGGAGAGAAAGGGGGAGAATTGGTGTGTGATTTGAAGCTGAGCCTCTACCGATGGCTTTAAAAGCGGCTTTATTGAGGTACTAGGCGGCTTGGTGCACGAATTCGTGCACCGGTGGGGTCTTTTATATATATAGATGATTTACATACCATCACATGCACTGTTTTCAGTGTACAAACCAGTGGATTTTAGTAGTATATCTACAGAGTTGTGTAACCTCCACCACAATCTAACCTTAGGATATTTTTCATCACCTCTAAAAGAAACATTATATCCATTTTCAGTCATGTCTTTATTGGTTGGTCTTCAGCACACCAGTATTTTAAAATATTAAGTGTATGAGAACGTCATTCAATAGTGTGGCTGTTGTTGAGGGAAAGCTGTTAACCAGATTTTGATGCATCTTTTAATCTGTTATAAAATTTCCCATCATTCACAGAAATGGGAAAAACATGGGTTTCTTCTAAATGGTATGAACATTGCTTTATAATATTGTTAGTAATTAGAGGTGACAGAGTGCTTTATAATGTTGTTTGAAAACTCTGAACTAAGACATTTAGCTTTAAAATGAACATCATTTGTGAAAGTTAAGTTACTGGCTTCTGGGGTTTTTACAGTAAATCCATTTCTTCTTTCTTTTTGGTACTGAGTTAAAACTTTCTGGTAGGTGACCTTCTTCCCAGTATGAAGGCAGATTTGAATAACAATCTTTTTGAAATTGAAAAAAAATGGCAGGTGTATTGATAAATTGTGTGATTAATGGTTGGGTAGAAATCATTGACATTGCATGGTGAATTACAATTTAAAATAAGGCTTAATTTTCATTATTGTACTCATTCTTGTAAATTAGACTCAATCTCATGCCTTTGCTTTTTCTATCTCTATATAAAAGAGCTTATTTTAAAATGAGACAAAATTTGCCTCAGAGGGAAATTGAGCAATGGGGAGAATGAACTTCCTTTGACTTGGGATAAATGAAAAAGTGATCTCAACCAAAAATAATGTTTCTCCCCGCAGAGCAGGGGGTAATGTATGGAGATAACTTTGCCGCATCCAGACGTGTGATTTCGGGATGCTGCCAGATGTTCCGTGTGCTTGGGATGCCTCGCAGAGTTGGGTGGGAAGTGTGGACTTGGCAGCCTGAGCCGCACACACAGAGGACCATGGGCCAATAGGAAAGCTGCTGTGAGAGGAGGCTGAGGAGCACACAGATGCTTACCTTACCGGAGGCAAGGCCAGTTGGGTGGGGAGGATCAGGTCCAAAACCTCTAATTCTTTTCCTCTTCCTCCTTCCCTTGGCCCTGGGAGGAAAGGGCATGTAAGGAAACAGTTCAAATCAGGCAGAGTTCACTTGAATTTAAATTTCAGGCCCTTATGCTATGACTGCATTGGTTAAGCCTACCGATTACATATGTTCTCCTTTTGGTCATTTATTCCAAGTGGGCGGATTTGTTTGTTATTTCCTCATGTCTTGCTTCCTTTCTTCATTTAGCTGTCGAACGTAAATCACATGATAATTTTGCTAGGAGCCGATGGGAAACTAAGGCAGGAGTGCAGGCCACAATGACCCTGTAAGTGGGTGTTAACGTCCGCCGCTCAGGGAATTCAGCCCGGTTGCGGACACAGTAAATTGAATAAATAGCTGGATTAGAAAGAAATGAACGGGGGGTGGCTGTTGTGGAAGAAATAAATGTGGTGGTGGTGGTTGTGAAAGAAGGAACAGGACACAAGGAGAGAGAGCAACGCCGAGGAGAGAAATATTGAGATAGGTGGTCAGGGACAGTGTTTGAGCAGAGGGCGTGGAGGCTCACAGTGAAGATAAAGTGGAGTCAGCCATGCAGAGAAGTGGGGGGGACTTTCCAAGTGGAGGGAACCGCATAGGCAAAGGCCTTGACCTTTGCATTCCCTGAGGTGCGCAGGAGCTTGCTATTTTCAAGACAGGAACTGAGAAAGCAAGCCACTGCCTCCTCATACGGGTCCGCTGGAACCTGGGAGTCAGGGAGAGGGTGGCACAAACTGGGGAGGATGGGTGGGCGCCTGCCAGGCTTTGCAGAATCTTTGAAGGTGAGGCCAGGAGCTTGGGTTTTCTTTGAAGGGAAGCGCAAAGCCATTCAAAGGGCTTCGGCAGGGGAGAAATATGGGCGAGTGTGTGTGTGTGTGAAAAAGAGCGCTGGGCCCGCTGCGTGCAGGGGGCAGGAGAGGGAGCGGGGAGAGCGGCAAAGAGGCTCCTGCTCTGGCCTGGGTGACAGGATGGGCACTGGGCCTCTGGTTCCCTTCACTGGCGAGTTTACCGACGTTAATCAGGGTGTGGGGGAAGAGAGAAAGGCTGGAGCGGGCAGTGGGCAGCCCTCATGAAAGCATTTCTCCCACCTCCGGACTCCGCGAAGAAAAGTGGGCTAGTCCTAGGGAGAATATGTAAAGGGGGCATTCGTAATAACAGACCGTTTCCCAACTATCTAGTATTTTTTTGGACAAGGAAATCAAATTTTCTCTGTGGCCTCATAACATTTACTTCACGTATTCGTTGGATACTTTCCGTCACTGCGGCCCATGGCGATCTGACTTTTCAAAGGACAAGGACACGTTTTCGGAAGGGAATAGAGCCCAGGTGGGAGCTGTAATTCCCATCCTCGGACACTGGAGTCCTTCAGCCGAGGTGCTGACGACCTAGGTGTGGACCCGGCGAAAACCTCAGCTTGGAACCACAGCTCCAGTCCTTGTCCGTGCCCGGTAGGCCGGTTGCCGAACGTCTCTGCTCCTCAGTTTCTTCACGTGCACAATGTGGATCGTCCCATCATCCTCTCGATGTTGCCGTGAGGATTAAATGAGACAATAATTGTGAAGCCCCTGTCGGCACCTTTTCCCGCCTCCTTCAAAGTTAACCTTGAGTTCTGTCTACTTTGGGAAGGCCCTCCCTGACCACTGGAGCCCACAATGGGTACACAGTTATTATATGTTGCTATATACTACCGGTTACGTATATATCTGATGTTCTTAACTAGTCCAAGTAGTTGCCAAGTCTTTGAGTATATAGCATAGAACTTGCATTTTTTGGTGTAGCTACTATTTTGTTATATATATATATATATATATATATATATATATATATATATATATATAACATACCTGTTTGAGATTCTATCTATCTATCTATCTATCTATCTGTCATTATGTTGTATAGTTAAAACTAATACAATGTTATATGTCAGTTATATCACAATAAGAAAAATCCCTAATACATCTTCTTCCAATTTGTTACATCCTAGATGGATCAAGTCTACCAGACCTTTCAAGTGGTAAAGTAACCTTACAGAAATTTCTAGACTCATAGAGAGTTTCTGTTTTGAGATCTAATGAATATTTCTGTGAATGTGTGTGATGGTTTCATTTCTTTCACAATTGTTTTATAGTGCGTACATGTGTGTTTTCACTTCGGAAAATAGTTAAAAACCTTATTGAAAAACAGAGAGACTACAGGATGGCTTGGTTCATAGCTCACCTCTGACTCATATCTTGCGACTGTGGGCAAGTCACTTCCCTTCTCTGGTCCTCAGTCACTCCAGTTGTGAAGGGAGAGAGCTGAGACAGGACTTTTGGTTTGTATGGATCCTTATAAAATATGTGATGCAGCCTGTGTGTAACTGAGCTTTTAGTGCACATAGACCATTGCTTATCTTTTCCACTCCTCGCTACGCCGTGGGTACTCATGTGGAGGAGTGCAGGGATGTGGAGCAGGAATGAGGAGAAAGATGATACAGAAGATGCCCTGATGACAGCAGTGCCCCGTGAACTGAGGCGTGTTCTTAACCCAGCTCTGCCCCCGTGGCCCCCCACACTGGACCAACTGAGCCGTTCCTAATCTATCTAATTGCATCAAGCAATAATATCTCAAAAACCATGTTCGGGAATTGACAAATCATTAATGTAAAACCATAAGAAGTCTGGTAGGATGCAGCTTACCTTTATTTTTATAAATAAAATGACATTCCAATATGTGAACTCTAGGGAGCTTATATTATCAGAAAAAAAAGATTGTTCTTTAAATGGAACAAATTTATCTTTTGAAAAACTCGTCGCCTTGTCCTTATTTTTTCTCACTTTTCCTTGGACTGGTGAAATAGTCATCTTGTATGTTACAGGTTTCAGGACCGGTATTTGTTTGTTTGTTTATTTCTGTAGCCCTTACCTCTTTATTTTTCAATTTATTTTAATGTGCTTTTTAAACTATTAATATTATTTTGTTTTAGTTTCGGGTGTACAGCATGGTGGTTGGACAATCATATACTTTACCAAGTGTTCCTCCCCTTATTTTAAGTACCCACCTGATACCTTCCATCGATATTCCAATATTATTGACTCTGCGCTCTGTGCCATACTTCACATTCTCGTGACCGTTTTGTAACTTTGAATTGGTATTCTTAATCCTTTCACCTCTTTCACCCAGCCCCCCAGCACCGCTCCCCAGTCTACACTGCCTGTGAGTCTAGGACTGGCATTTAGAAGACAGTGAGTCCTTTCCAGAATTCGCCCTATAATTCTTGTTTGTATTTTCTGGGACGGAACTATGAGGTGAGTGCTCTCCTAGGTGTGTTTAAAATCCCAAGAGCCTAACGTTCAGGGGTGCTAGTCGTGCAGGGACCGGAGGGGCAGGACAGCTCTGCTTGTCTCCATCTTGGGACCGCAGCCGAGCCGGCCGCTCTGTGTGTCTGGAGAGGATGCTTGTGCGAGCACATGTGCCTTTAGAAACAGTGGGGAGCACTGCGGTGATACCGCCATAACCCTGTTGGGATGATCATCTTTAGCTCGAGTCCCACAATTAAAATCGTATAAATAACATAAATATGCTGATGGTGATTTACCTTGTTGTTTTTTTTTTTTTTAATTTCATTTCCTGAAGTTTTATGACTTGCATTTTGTGAAAATCTCCATGATCAGTTGGTGGGTAGTCCACCAATATCAAATTATTTGTTGATTGCCTGAGAAATAATTTTTCCCCCAGGAAGTCCAGCATTGACATAGCACTGCCTTAATTGTTCAACCATTCTTGTTTTCCCTGAGCCTTTCGGCCATGCGGAGCTCTGGGTTCTGGGGGCCCTCCCTCGCAGGGCAGCAGTGCTGTCCGTGGCATCCACACTTGAGTGGGAAAGCCTGCGTTCGGGGGATTCAATTTCCTCTTTGTGTTTGCGAGGATGATAACAACCAGAAAGTCATCGTCTGGAGGCAGAGATAAGAGCATCCCTCTATCCTATCACGACTCCCTAATGTAACTGGGCTCACTACCAATGCATATTTAGAGTGTGAGCTTCCTTCAACCTGAAGTCATGATTTCTTGTTGCAAAGTTGCAGTATGTATAGTGGTAGAATCATTAACACTCCTTCAAAGGACACTAGAAAGCACCCCGGACTATTTCTCTTAGCAAATGCGAGTCTTCTAAGTCTTTTTCTGGTAGGGAAAGGGCTGAAGCTAGTCTTGGCCCAAGGCACACCACAGTGGGGACAGGGCGAGTAAGGGATATGTCTCCTGTTCTTAAAAGTCACACAGGGACCTTAAAAGACGTTTCTCAAATGTTTATACCAAGTTACTCTTTCCCTCAAAGGGGGCTGTTCAGTTCATTGAGTGGAGATTTCATTCTGCTCATTTCCATCTGAATGTTGTATATAATTAAACTTGCTATCTTCTTCTTTTTTTTTTTTTAAAGAAAATTCCTGTCCTGGTAATGAAGTAACTTTAAAAATAGTCTCTTTGTTTTATGAAAACAGGGCCCTTTAAAAAATAGTAAAACTAATGCCTGCCAGAATGGCTAGCATAAAAAAATCAACAAACAGCAAGTTTGTTGGCGAGAATGTGGAGAAAAGGGAACCCTCATGCACTGTTGGTAGGAATGCAGACTGCTGCAGCTACTGTGTTGGAGTTTTCTCAGAAAATTAAGAATAGAACTGCCTTTTGACCCACCGATTCCACTTCTAGGAATGTATCAGAAGAAACTCAAAACATGATTTGGAAGAATATATGCACCTCTATGTTCATTGCAGTGTTATTTACCACAGCCAAGATCTGGAAACAGCCCAAATGCTCATCGGTAGATGAGTGGATAAAATAGCTGTGGTACATTTACACCCTGGAGTACTACACGGCCAAAGAAAGAAGGAACTCTCTCTTTTTTTTTAAAATAATTCTTTATTGTTGGAAGTATTACATATTACATTCCCCCCCATTGACCTCCTCCAGCCAGCCCCCGCCCCCCACTCCAGACCCTCACCGCCCCACTGTCTGTGGCCATGGGCCATGCATATATGCACACAAAGTAGGAAAAGAAGGATCTTTTACCTTTTGCAACAGCATGGATGGACCTGGAGATTATTATGCTAAGTGAAATAGGCCAGTCAGGGAAAGACACATATATGATCTTACTTTTATGTGGAAGCCAATGAGTAAAAATATTTAACAAAATAGAGAAAAGACAGAAAAACAAAGGGAAGCGGTCTGTATAGACTGACAGGTAGCAGCCTGGAAAGTGTGTGAGTTGGTTCTGTTAGACCAGTGGTTCCCAAACTTATTTGGCCTACTGCCCCCTTTCCAGAAAAAATATTACTCAGCGCCCCCTGGAAATTAATTTTTTAAAAATTTTAATAGCAATTAAACAGAAAGATATATGTATTAATGTTTCTACCTTTTTCGTAAAATATAGTAAAGAAAGGTGTAAATTAGAAACATTGAAGTTTGAAATTATGAAACTATTTATTGAACTCAGAATAGAAAGGTAATACAAAAAAAGTTAAAACAAATGCACCTGTGGCCATCACCGCCCCCCTGGATCGCTGCAGCGCCCACCAGGGGGCGGTAGCGCCCACTTTGGGAGTCACTGTTAGATAGTGGTTCTCAACCTTCTGGCCCTTTAAATACAGTTCCTCATGTTGTGACCCAACCATAAAATTATTTTCGTTGCCATTTCATAACTGTAATGTTGCTACTGTTATGAGTCGTCATGTAAATATCTGATATGCAGGATGGTCTTAGGCGACCCCTGTGAAAGGGTCGTTCGACCGCCAAAGGGGTCGCGACCCACAGGTTGAGAACCGCTGCATTAGGACTTCCAGCCTTTACTCTCATCATGCTTCCTCCTCCCTGCACAAGGCTCATTTTCACTCGAAAGCAGAACTCGGCCCCTTACACACCTTCATTCTGCCATGCTCTTGGTCTCAATCAACGAAACCATATAATTTCCACCTTCCACAGTAAACATTTCACACCATTTAATTTTCTTTTTTTTTTTTAAATTAAATCTTTATTGTTCAGATTATTACATTTGTTCCCTTTTTTTCCCCCCCATAACTCCCCTCCTCCCAGTTCCCGCCCCACCCTCCGCCCTCACTCCCCACCCACTGTCCTCATCCATAGGTGCACGATTTTTGTCCAGTCTCTTCCCACATCTCCCACACCCCTTTCCCCCCCAAGAATAGTCAGTCCATTCCCTTTTTATGTCCCTGATTCTATTATAATCAACAGTTCATTCTTTTCATCAGATTATTTATTCACTTGATTCTTAGATTCACTTGTTGATAGATGCATATTTGTTGTTCATAATGTGTGTCTTTACCTTTTTCTTCCTCTTCCTCTTCTTAAAGGATACCTTTCAGCATTTCATATAATCCTGGTTTGGTGGTGATGAACTCCTTTAGCTTTTCCTTATCTGTGAAGCTCTTTATCTGACCTTCAATTCTGAATGATAGCTTTGCTGGATAAAGTAATCTTGGTTGTAGGTTCTTGGTATTCATCACTTTGAATATTTCTTGCCACTCCCTTCTGGCCTGCAAAGTTTCTGTTGAGAAATCAGCTGACAGTCGTATGGGTATTCCCTTGTAGGTAACTGAGTTTCTTTCTCTTGCTGTTTTTAAGATTCTCTCTTTATCTTTTGCTCTTGGCATTTTAATGATGATGTGTCTTGGTGTGGTCCTCTTTGGATTCCTTTTGTTTGGGGTTCTCCGCGCTTCTTGGACCTGTAAGTCCATTTCTTTCACCAGGTGGGGGAAGTTTTCTGTCATTATTTCTTCAAATAGGTTTTCAATATCTTGCTCTCTCTCATCTTCTGGCACCCCTATAATTCGGATGTTGGTACGCTTGAAGCTGTCCCAGAGGCTCCTTACACTATCCTCGCATTTTTGGATTCTTTTTTCATTTTGCTTTTCCGGTTGGATGTTTTTTGCTTCCTCGCATTTCAAATCATTGACTTGATTCTTGCGCTCCTCTGGTCTGCTGTCGGGCGTCTGTATAATATTCGTTATTTCAGTCCGTGTGCGCTTAATTTCTAGTTGGTTCCCCAATATAAGATCGAGGGTCTTATTAGTTTTCGTGTAGATCTCATTAAGTTTATCGGCAGCTTCTAAACAGTTCTTGAGAGACCTTAAAAGTGTGGTTCTGAACTCTATTTCTTCCATTGACAATTTTGTCCTGTTTCTTTGTCTCTGCATTTTGTTATGCTTCCTTGGTGCACCCCCTAGTGGTCTTTGTTCGCAGTCTTATAGATAAATCTTGATTGTTGTAGCTAATTCCAGGGAGGGTTTGACCTCCAGGCCAAGTGGCTATGAGAATCAGCTGTGTCAGCAGTGAGAGAACTTCTGTCCTCTAGGGAGGTGCTAATCTAGCCTTTGCCTGAGGCTATCCGGCAAATGCCTCTGTGCAGGGCGTGGGCAGGGCGGGTCGCACAGGATCAACAGGGTGGGCTGGAGAGAGCAGTTATGGTGGCTCTCAGTCCTGTCCCCAGGGGCTCTGCCTCTCTGGGTCCCAGCACCCGCTGCAAAGCTGGGAGAGAAAGCTGCACTCGCTCTGACCGAAGCCAGACAGTCCCGCTTCTCCCGTTTGAGTCTGGGTCCCTAAAGACTCGCCTGGATCTGGAGCTCAGAGTCTGCGACTCCCTCCCGATTGAAAACGCCAACCGTGCCCTCCGCCGCCAGCCCGCTCCGCGCACTCCGCACCTCAGAATTTGACTTCAGCACTGCGCCTCCTCTGAGTGTCCGTATGCGTTTCTCTTTCCTCCTAGTTGTAGGACTTCCACTCAGCCAGCGTTCCTGTGGTTCTGGGTGATGTCCGTTCCGTGTTTTAGTTTCACTTTTGAAGTAGTTGTTCAAAGCAGCAAACTCCGGCGTTAACCTATGCCGCCATCTTGGTTCTCCCTAATTTTCTTATGATTTTGATTTTTCACATTTAATCCATTGCTAAGTGAAGGAGTCCGTCCCCCCCCCCCCCCGCCCCCCGCCAGTATTCTTTCCATTCTCATCATAATTACTTTCTGCCTGGGATCCAACACATTCCTCCTAACTGACTTCCTCAAACTGCCCCTTAGCTGTTTCCGTCCATTGAGTGGACTTGGTTTAGGACTTCCCTTTTCTCAACCCCATTCACCTCCTCTTCCCTGACCTTAACCAGTCCCCAGGGCGCAAGTCTCAACTCTAGTGTTTGAGCTTCTCCAGATTTATCTGCTCCGCATGCATTTTCTGAGTACCCCTAGTACACCAGGCATGGTGCTAAGGCCTGTGGGTGTAAGAAAAAGAAAAAGCCACCGAAACCCGTTTGGCTTAGTGGATGGAGCGTTGGCCTGCGGACTGAAGGGTCCCAGGTTCGATTCCGGTCAGGGGCATGTGCCTTGGTTGTGGGCACATCCCCAGTGGGAGATGTGCAGGAGGCAGCTGATTGATGTTTCTCTCTCATCGATGTTTCTGGCTCTCTATCTCTCTCCCTTCCTCTCTGTAAAAAATCAATAAAATATATTTAAAAAAAGAAAAAAAAAAAGAAAAAGAAAAAGCCCATGTCTGATGGAACGGGAGGGGTGGAGGTTTAAACCATTTTTAAGTGTGTGATTCTGTGGTATTAAATACTTGCACATTTTTGTGCAAACATCACCACCACCCATCTCCAGAACTTTCTTTAGCTTCCCCAACTGAACCTCTGCACCCCTTAACACTAAACCTCTACCCCTCCAGCTCCTGGGAGCCACCATTCTACTTTCTCTGTCTATGAATTTGACTACCCCGGGCACCTCGTAAAAGGGGAGAAATACAATATTTGTCCTTGTAACTGGCTTTTTTTCCACTTAGTGTAATGTCTTCAAGTTTCATCCATGCTGTAGCATATGTCAGAATTTCTTTTCTTTTTAAGGCTGAACAATATCCCCTTGTATGTATGTACCACCTTTTCTTTACTCATCTATCCATTAATGGACACTTGCGTTGTTTCCACCTTTTGGCTCTTGTGAACAATGCTGCTATGAACATAGACTCAGATACCTGTTTGAGTCCTTGTGTTCACTTAAAAAAATATATATATATTTTCATTGATTTCTGAGAGGAAGTGAGAGGGAGAGAGAGAGATAGACACATGAATGGTGAGAACCATTGATTGGCTGCCTCCTGCACGCCACCTACTGGAGATCGAGCCTGCAACGTGGGCATGTGCCCTTGACTGGAATCGAACCTGGGACCCTTCAATCCACAGGCTGACACTCTATCCACTGAGCCAAAGTGGCGAGGGCTTGTGTTCACTTTAAAAATATATATATATTTTGTTGATTTTTTTTTTTTTTACAGAGAGGGAGAGGGATAGAGAGTTAGAAACATCGATCAGCTGCCTCCTGCACACCCCTTACTGGGGATGTGTCTGCAACCAAGGTACATGCCCTTAACCGGAATCGAACCTGGGACCCTTCTGTCTGCAGGCCGATGCTCAATCCACTGAGCCAAACTGGTTAGGGCATGTGTTCACTTTTTTATGGTGCTTCTTTTAAGATTACTTCACTCTATGTTACACAATTTGATGTGAAATAATTTATCGTCTCATTTATTGCTGATATTATTTTGTGACAATTTTGGTCCCCACTAAAGTGGTATAGAATAGGTGCTTCATGTATAGCAACAACCATAGCCGTGAGCATTTACTGAGCACTGTCCCAAGCCTCTTCTGCATGCTTTGCATGTAGGGACGCATTTAATCCTCAGAATAACCTCAGGAGAAGAACACTTGTATGTAGTTTATAGGTGGGGCAACAGAGGCACTGAATAGTTGTGTAACTTACCCAAGGGCATGTAGCAAGTAAGAGGTATGTATGAACTCTCACAGCAACTCAGAAAGGCAGATATCATCATCTTTCTTTATTCCGATGAAAACAATATTGTTCTCATAAATGAAGTGACACACCGAATACTGCCCGGTTTCGAAGCAGCTGAGTTCAAATGCAACCCTAGCTTTCCTGACGCCGAGTTCCATGCTCTTCCCACTGCGGTGTATTGTATTGCATTTCATCTTTAATTTAATTTATTTTTAACCAGATGGCACATTCTTTTTTTAAAAAAATTTATAATAGATAATATTTAATGAACCTACATCTTTGTGAGACCATTTCTAATTCTTTCAAGTGGTATTTTATTTAATTATTTTGAAAGCCTTATAAGAGGATGTAGTGGTTATAGTCACCATCCCAATTTATGGTGGGAGGAAATGGATGACTATAGAGTTTAAATAGTTGACTCACTGTCATACTGCCACGAAATGGTGGGGTCTGTGTTGACACCCACGGCTGTCTGAACACAGGCCCTGACGATTTAAACATTTAAAAATGCTTCTTCAAAGGTCATTACATGCATTTGCCAGGAAACAGAGGATTAACAAGACTCAGTAACTTCGAGCATAAAAACCCAGGTATTTATTGGAAGAATTGGAATTTAAGTCTAGCTATTTCTCCACACTGTGCCATTGCACTCTTGGGTATTATAACGGACTAAGTACTCGGCACCCAGCTCATGGGATATAGAAAGCTTGAACACAGGAGCCTCTGAATAAAGAGGGACTCTGAACGCTACAAGGGTGCAGATAAACACACGCTGCAACCAGGTTGCACATCCTGGAGAGAAGAAAGCATCCTTCTAATTACTGGCTATTTCCAAGCATGCAGCGTCAGTGATCAATAAATATTTGATTTCCTCTTGTTAGGTCAATATGCAGATGAATGTATGGGACTCAAGGAAAGAAGACAATAGATTTGAGTGGAGACTTGAGAAATTTGAGGACAGGGGCATGGGAAGAAATCATTTACTAAAGCCATACTTTCACCAAGAAATTAGGGCTCAGTAACTATTGTTTTTCTTGTGTATTTCCATGATCTATAATTATGTCATCATACATGGAATGTGGTGCCACATATGCTGCATCCCATGGGGGGAAAAGCCATTGATTATTCACCAGAGTTACGCTATTGTCGTGAATTATTAAAATTTGTTAATGAGATGAGATACAACCCTACACTCCCATCAGGCTGCTGCCATGGGGGGAGGGGGTGCTTTTCTGTGAAGAGGGGAGAGCTTGGTGAGGGAGCCAGGCTGGTAGGGGATGGCTGACAGGGAGAGTCAACATGAGGATGGATGGCCCCTATGGGAGGAGGGCATGTGTGAATTGAGAAGTAGGATCCATCCATTATATAAAAATAAACAATAAGCAACTTTTGAATTCGTGGTGCTGTATTTCCTTCTGGGATTCAAATGACTACACAAACCACTTGAGCTTCATTTTTATGGTTTATGGAACTCAAGGGAATTCTAGGCTTATAATTTATCGTTGCTGGTTCCATGTAGTGTTTATGGCTCCGTATGCTACGTATGATGATATCGTGTGCATGCCTGTACATAGAGTTTAATGAATGGCCTAGAGATGATCCTTGGCCAGACTTTATTGATGTCTGTGTGTTGGAAAATATGTGCTTCGTGCTGAAAACATAAGAGAAGCTCAGGGCCAGAGCAGTAGCCCTGGAGTCTGGAGTGAAATTACGCACTACTCCATGGTCCCGCCGGTGTCAGATTCAGTCTTTGAAATTCTGCATGCGTTGTGCACTTTTCCATCCCATCCTCTAAGCTTTTGCAATAAGTGAAACAATGAAAAGTTCCAATTAGATTCTGGGTCCCTTTGAATCAATTTTCTTCTTATATATTTTTTTGGAAGGTGCAAAAAAGTTAAAGGCTAAAAGTTAAAATTGATTTTTGAGTTATTCTTTCTTTGAGGCATAGTGAGTCTTTTACACTTTCCGTAGTTGGGGGTGAGTCCTGCAAGGATGTCTTTTGGGGATTCAGGGTGCAATTTTGTTAACTTTTTTCTTTAGAGCAGCTCTTGCTAAACTAGATTTTAGAGTGTTAAAGTGACTCAAGTAGATTGATTTCAAACCTTTAAAACCCATAGATCCCCTTTTTAAATAATAAAAAAAACCGCATATGTAGAAGCCAACAGATAAGGTTAAACGAATAGCTGCCATAGTTCCTTTGCCCAGGCGAGAGGCTGTGTGTGCAGTGGTTAAAAATGTGAATTGTGGTGTGAGACTGTTTTAGTTCAGATCCCAAGTTTTCCCATTTGGTTAAGTGGGCAAATTACTTAGCCTCGTTGTGCCTCAGTTTCTCCATCTATAAAATAGGGATGATAAGGATAAAACTTGCCTCACAGGGTTGTGAGGATTAAAGAAAGGACTTGATGTAAATTAAATGCATTGTGGCGCTTTCTGACAGCTACTGCTATTATTTACTACTAACGGCTGAGTGAAGCAGCTTGAAAACCTCCAAATGTGTATTGAATTGCTACATGTGCCAGGCACAGCTCTCAGAGCTGGGGAAATGGTGGTGAACAAAGCAGTCTGCTTTGCTGGTTCTTACATTCTGGTGGGCTAGCCCAGTGGTTGGCAAACTTTTCTGTAAAGGGCCAGATAGTGAATGCTTTAGGCTCTGCAGACAATACTGCCTGTCATCATCGCTCACCTCTGCCATTGTAGCCCTTAGGTAGCCACAGATGATCTGCAAATAAATGGGCATAGTTGTATTCGAATAAAACTTTATTTACGAAAACAAAGTATGCTGGATTTGGACTGAGACAGAGGTTTACCACTCTGGGTCTAACCTAACCTTTCGTTTTTATAAATAAACAGTTGAGGCCCAGGTCAGGTAACAGTGGCAAAATCAAAACTAGAACCCCTCCCTGGCCAGTGTGGCTCAGTTGGTTGGGCAACATCCAGTGCACCAAAGGGTTGCTGGTTCGGTTCCTGGTCAGGGCATATGCCCGGTTGAAAGCTTGATTCCTGGTGTAGGGAGCATGCAGGAGGCAGCTGATCAATGTTTCCCTTTCATGTCTCTCTCTCTCTCTCTCTCTCTCTCTCTCTCTCTCTCTCTCTCTCTCTCTCCACCCCCCTCTCTCTTCCCCTCCATTCCTCTCTCTCTAAAAATTAATTTAAAGACATTTAAAAGAACATAAGAAACCACACACTAGAATCCCGATTCTGACATCCTATGCAGTGTTCTTTCCATCCCACCAGGCTCTCTGGCACACCGGCTTTGTGAGTGCCCACCCTTCTCCTCTGCTATCATCTATCAAACTGCACAGTGGGCTGGGTGCAAGAGGAGGGGCCAGAGGTCTTACCAGTAGATCCTGTGATTCATTTGCTTCTGTGTCTGTCTTTAGAATGACGTATTTGCTCATTCAACAAATATGTATCAGGTGCCTCTATGTACTAGGTTCTGTTTTAAGACACAGTGGCTAATGGTTAGGAAAGCAAAGACTCCTGCCCTTTTGGAACTTACATTCTAGAGGGCAGGAGAGAGACAATAAACAATACACAAATCGAATAAGTAAATTATCAGATAATCAGGGGGCTCGGGAACGTAGGTGTAGGTTGTAGGGTTTCGTCGAGCGGTCAGAGTAGGACTCACCAAGAAGGTAACATTTGAGCAAAGCCTTGAAGGAGATAAGGACACCAATGCAATGGAACCAGGGCAAGAGCCTTTCTGGCAGAGGGATAATCTTGGTCTCATTTCCTCTCTTGCCCCTTCCAATATGCTCTTCATACAGCCATCCTAAAATCTCACTATTGTTTCTTGAGAGTTGTTGTTTTTTTTTTTTCATTGTCTTTCCCTTCAATGTCTTTTTTAAAAAATCTTTTTAATTTAATTTTTTTTCCTCATAGATTCTTTACTTGGATTTGCTTCATATTTTCTACTTTAAGAGTTTCCTTAGAGCCTGTCACATTAAGGGACAAGTCCTTGGACTTTCATTGTAAATGACATTTGTTAAACAGCGACATCTTAGGTAGTAAGACATTAGATATTTTAAATCTCTCTTTACTTTCTTTTGGTTCCTCAACAGGTGTCTTGGGGGGCATACAAGTTCAGAGCGCCCTGGCATTCTGCCGGAGTTGTGGCTCGGTTGCAGCGGTGCGTCTGACACTTGCCTGTGTGCAGTGCAGCCGGCTGAGGCAGGGCTTACCCAGGCTCAGCGTATGAGGCCTCTGTCTACACTTGACCTTCTCTTTCGCCGTTACACTTACTTGAGCACGTGCTACAAAAACCAGCAGGTGTCAACAGTCTAGGCCAGGGGTTGGCAAACTCATTAGTCAACAGAGCCAAATATCAACAGTACAATGACTGAAATTTCTTTTGAGAGCCAAATTTTTTAAACTTAAACTATATAGATAGGTACCCTGTTATTAACTTAATTAGGGAACTCCTAAGCTGGCCTTTGCTAAAAACGTCCTCAATCTGATTGAGGTACGTTCGCTGAGGTCGACCCCTTCCAACTCTCCCATCCACACTCGTCTTGTATACTTGTTACGTCTGTCTCCTTTCGTTCATCCTCTCTATATGTCCAAACCATCTCAACATACCTTTCTCCATCCTCGACACTACATCTTCTTTCACTCCACAACGTTCCCTAAAATTAACTTCATAAACTTTACTTAAAGTTTTAAGTCAACTTTGCACTGTACATGTGCGCCCGCAATTGGTATTTTGTGGAAGAGCCACACTCAAGGGGCCAAAGAGCCGCATGTGGCTCGCGAGCCGCGGTTTGCCGACCACTGGTCTAGGCCAGCGCTCGCCAACCTTTCGGACCTCACGGACCACTAGTGGTGTTGGTGACTGCCCATCTAGGCAACCCGGGCCCGACTGAATCCTCTCGGGCTGAAGGTGCACCAGCAGGACACATCTGCCAGAACTGCTAGCTGCGGAGACTGCAAATTCACTGAACCCTTTGCTTTTAGGTAAATTATTGCTCCAAGTCTTGCAAGCTACAGAAACACAAAATCAGGTTAGAGTACAGAATGGGTGAAGTACCTATTACTTAACGTAAGCTGAAAGATATTTTTATTTTTTTATTCTCTTGCATATTAATTTTTGAGGAATATATTTGTCTCTATTGTCTTAGTAAGGGCTGTGCGCTAGCAGTAGATTATTGGTTGCCAATCATACTCCCATCTTTTTGAATTCAGTGATAAGATAACAGGTGGTATGTATAGCCTGGCGCCTTGCTGAGTATTCTACGTGCACCCTGTAATCCACACAACCACCATAAGGTAGCACAGTGTCATAGAGCCTGTCGATCTGCCATTGCCATTTGGTGATAGGAAGTGTGCCCTGGGCATACAGATACTGTCCTTCCTCATCTGTACAACGGGACCACTGTTTATCCCTGTGTTCTCCCTTCCCAGCCTCTGGTGGGAGGGCCACCACATATCCCTGCGTCCAGGCCTGCTTTCTTGGAGTTTCCCTTGACCCCTGTCTTGCTCCCAGCCCTCAGTAGATCCTGCCATTTCTGCCTGTCTCCGCTCTGGATCTAACCACTTCTCCTCTACCATTTCCAGATTAACCACAGCCACTGTTGCTTCTGGCCTGGATCACGGCAAGGGCCTCCTCCTGGTCTCATTTCTGCTCTTGCCCCTTCCACCAGGCTCTCCACAGCCAGCCAGAGTGATCGCGTCCCTCCTCTGTGCTCACCTCCAATGGGTTTCGGTTACATTCAAAACACAGTCCAGTGTCTACCCATGGCGTGTGAGGTCCCTCCCGATCCGGCCCATAGCCGTCTCGTTCTTTGTTTCCATCATCTCTTTCCGCGGCCTGCTGCTCCCAGGCCCCCGGCACCCCCCGTCCTGCTCCAGGAGCACTGCACGCAGCTCTGTGTTCACTTGCTGTTCCCGAGTGGACACTCTCTTCCCAGATCTGCCCAGAGCTGCTGCTCCTTGTTCTCCGTGTCTCTGTTCAGACTTTCTCTCCTCAGACAGGTCTTTTCTGTCTCACTGCTCTCTCTCTCCTAATCCTGTTTATTTCCTTTCATGGCACCTGACTTCTTTTTTTCTTTTAATTAAATCTATTGGGGTGACATTGGTGAATAAAATTATATAGGTTTCAAGTGTACAATTCTACGATGCTTGGTCTGTATATTGCATTGTGTTTACCACCCAAAGTCAAATCTTCTTCTGACACCATATCTTTGACCTCATCTGCCCTTTACTACCTCCTCCTCCCCTTTCCCTCTGGTAACCTCCATGCTGACTTTTTTTTTTTTTTACCACATATTTATTTGCTTTTTTGTTCTCTCTCTAGGATATACAGGGATTCAGCCCCTGGAAAAACTATCTGGCATATATTAAGAGTTTATTAAATATTTAGAATTCATTAATAAATGGATTATTGAATGATTAAAAAATGAATATGGGCCCTAACCGGTTTTGCTCAGTGGCTAGAGCGTTGGCCTGAAGACTGAAGGGTCCCAGGTTCAATTCCGGTCGGGACATGTACCTTGGTTGCGGGCACATCCCCAGTGGGGAGTGTGCAGAGGGCAGCTGATCGATGTTTCTCTCTCATCGATGTTTCTAGCTCTCTATCCCTCTCCCTTCCTCTCTGGAAAAAATCAATAAAATATATTTAAAAAAATGAATATGGGGGGAGAGGGCGTTGGATATTTCCAAAAAGATTTCTGCTGAGAGCATCACCGGGTCCAGAAGACAGTGTCTCCGAGGGTGAGTCCCGCCCCTTGCTGACAAAGGACACTTTACTGGGGGAACACAGTGAGGCTGAGTGAGGGAGCGCTTCCTGTCCCTCTGCCTTACACACCTGCTGCCTGCCCGGGGGCCCCATCCTGCTGGTTGGAGGCCCAGGGAAGAGCACCCCGTTTCCATCACCGAGCGGAGCAGCCGTGTCCTTCTCTCTTCCCCTGCGGAGGGGTCACCCGGGAGGGGGCCTACAGACGCTCCCCGGATGATTTGTGAGGTGCCAAGAGCTTACTCCCCTGGGGAGCCAGGCCTTTAGGAGGAGCTCAGTGCTTTGGCTGAATAGCAGAGCCTTTCTCGGAGAAAATCTCCAAGGACTGTCTGCTCAGGCTGCCCAGGGCAGAGCAGTGATTTGAGGCAGTTTTAAGCCTCTTTATATTCCATTTCCATCTCTGGACATTGATTTTGCCATTTGCGGCTTCTAATGGAAGCGGCGATCGCTGGTACAGAGGGAGTCGCCGCCGCCCGCCTTTCTCCGTCTGGTGGCTGGGGCGCTCCTGAGGAGTCAGCTACATGGGCATTGGCTCCTTTACCTCCTCCCTGCTCCCCCAAGTTGGGGTCGCCCCGAAGGGGGTCATCAGTTCTGTGGATGGGTTCATGTTGTACAGGGTGAAAGCAGAGGGAAGAAGAAGAAAACCTACGTGTGCAAGTTGTGACGATTTATACTAATTTTAGGAATACGTGTTGCGAAAATGTGTTAAAAAAATACTTTCTGTTCAAACAACTTTCCTCTACCCAGTGCTTAGGGGGCAGTGACATGTTCCTTTCGCTGTAGCTTGCTTATGATGCTGGAGCCAAAGGATAGACTGTTACTTGTTTTGCTTTAAGAAAACTCAAGATATATATGGCGGCAGGTCATGTGTCTAGAGTCCAGTCTGGAGCACAGCTTTGATCTGAAAGAGTCAGTAGAAAAGGCGTGTGAAGATGTGAGGCAGGAGATTCACGTCCCTGCGTGAAAGCCAGGCTCCTTAGCACCTCTCTGCTCGATTCCTATTTAGGATTCTAGTCCTAATATTTTCAGTTGTCTCTCCCCCCCCCTCCCCACCCCCCCAAAGCAGGTAAGAAGCAGCAAACTAGAAGAGGGCAGAGGAGGTTGGAAGTCAAAGTCACGCTGATGACAGTGAAATGACAGGTGACAGCGGAGCTTCGCCAGCAGTGCGGGACTGCGGTAGACTAGCACAGAATGGCCAGGTTTCGTCTGCAAGTCCAGGACTATGTGAACATGACTAGTTACGTGTTCCTACCAGTTTATGGCTCATGCGCTTCTGCTCCACGGAAACAGACCTCGGCTGGAGTAGCCCCTGGGATGTGCCTACGTTTCAGGGAGATGGTTTGCCCTGCTGCTTCAGTTCTATGATGGGCCCAAGAAGAGGAATGGGTGGTCAGCCTGTCCAGCTTTCTCTTCTACAGATGGGAATGATGACTTCCGAGATATTTGCATTTCAGAGCTAAGATGGAAACCCGCCTCACTCCTTGTCCCTCATTGTCCACATCCAAGTCCTATTATTCCATTTCCAAAATAGCTCTTGAAACATCTTCAGCTTTAGTCACGACACTGTGATTTCTTGTCTGGATCATTGTGGCAGTCACCTGACCATTCTTGTCTCTAGGAATGCGTTTGTTCAATAAATCCTGTAGTGCCACCCGAGGACTGTCCTTACTAATGTTTTCTGACAATCCCTCTCCTTTAGTACAGAATACAGTCTCTTCCTGTGGCCCCTGCCCTCTAGGCCCTTGCAATCTAGGAGGATAGACGAAAAGGTCAGGGTCTGGAGACAAGGATGTGGGTGCATTTTACAAGAACTTGGAAATGATTAATTTCTCTTGTTTTCAAAATGATCTCTTTAAATTGGAAATGTTCACAGAAGAAAACAGAGCAAAGAGAAATAAAATTCAGATAGAACACATTTTAATATGTGGTTTATTTATTGATATGTAATGCATGTTTCTTTGTGATGATGCTACCATATTCATGTTCTGTGATTGTATAGAGAAAGGGGCTGGATCAAAAGTCTTTCATTTTGGCCGCAAGTGAATTAAGTTCCGAGGGCTCTGATGTGACATACATTGTGTCAGAACATACATGACACTGGATATGGGTCAGAGGAGGCCCCAGGCATAAGCATTTGACTTATATTCCACCTCAGGCACTTAAAAAAATAGCTTTATTAATTTCAGAGAGGAAAGGAGAAGGAGAGAGAGAGATAGAAACATCAATGATGAGACTCATTGATTGGCCACTTCCTGCATGCCCCCCACTGGAGATTGAGCCCACAACTCAGGCATGTGCCCTGACTGGGATTGAACAGTGACTTCCTGGTTCATAGGTGGACGCTCAACCATTGAGCCACCCCGGCCGGGCTCAGGCACTCTGAATTCACTTCCAAAGACCAAATGAAGTAACTGTAATGCGTCAACAGTATAAAATTTAGCTGGCTCTGGAGACGTTGCATTAGTGTCCTACGGGTGAGGTCTAAATTGGATGGCAGTCAGGTATGTACACAGGAGCGGTCATTACTGCGGGCAGATGTGCACAGCTAATGGCTGGCTGTGGAGATTGCTGCAGGGGGAATTGCTTGGTAAAAATGAGTTAAAATGAGACAATGGATTATCCAGAAGGGTGCTTTTCTACAGACTACACTTTTATTGGTTAAGGCAATCAAAGGGGGGGGGGTTGGAAATCAAGCCATTAAAAATGAAAGCTGCTATCATGTATTTATTTAATATCATAAATCAATTTTATTTAATATCAGCCATGTAGCATACAACTGTATGCATAAATCTGAACTTTCTTCCTGTTAGTCTGAATAAACTAAAGGAAGCACTGATTTTTTTTCCTCCCCCAAATAAATGTAGGTGGGAGGCGGGTATATGAAAGCAATGGAGGAACCGAATGCTCAGCAGCGGAGGGACTCCTTGCAGAAGAGTTAAATCTTTATGCGTGTAAGCCCAACTGCCCGTGAGCCCATTACATCGCATGGAGCTTGCAAGCATTGCTCCCCAATCACAAAGAAAAACCAGCACATAAGTGACCTGTGTATTAGCATCTCTGCAAACCTCAGGCAGGAGCTGAAATTTATATACACTTTACACACCCCTGAGGAAATCCCCATTTTATGCCACTGATAGACCAGATGTATTTTCCTCGGTAAAATGTGATCAGAATGTAATTAGAAGAAAATGCACTGTGTATTCAAAGCAAATAGGCAATCTTCTTTAAAGCTCCATGGTAATTCAAACCAGGTAGCAATATCAAATTAGAGGAGTAGCGTGGAAAGGTTATGATTGTGTGATTGGGCCTGTGCGGTTATGTTTTTGCAGCCGTGCTCCGGTTGAGTTCTATAGCCACTGAGCTGGATTGACATTTCCCAGGCCTAAAACAACTTTGTCTCTGAATATGATTACTAATGGGAGAAGATATCTCATATCAGTGAGAGTTCTTAAATATGTCAATATGAATTGAGTCAATTTTGCATGGAAGGAAGGACAGAAATGAAGATGGCTGCGGGGGAAAATACACACAGGCTGCTGTTATTTTCCTGCATCTGTGCATTTCACTGTAACAAAGTGATTACTGTGCTTAAAATGTGAAATTATGGACCCAACTTTTTTAGTGTCATGTCATCAGAATGCACAAAAATCTGACACATCTAATTTGTATGTAGCTCCAAGTAGTATAAAATGATATGTGCATGTATGGTTAGGCATTTGAATGGATTGTGTGACATAGGTGTGGACAGGAACGTTGCTAAAGCATGTTTTAATGCCTAAACAAGGGAGATAAGAGCCAAAAGGACTGTATATGTGACTCATGAATTAGGATGAACATTCATCCTTAATCTCTTCTAACGTTGTGTCACAATATTGTATTTAAGACCGAATACTTTACAGAAAGTATCCAGTGAAAAAAAGGCATCATTATAATCTGCGTATTATGAAGATTTTAATCCTTATTTTTATGTGAACCAAAAAGATGAGTAAACCATTATTTTTTTAATATTTTATTGATTTTTTACAGAGAGGAAGGGAGAGGGATAGAGAGTTATAAATATCGATGAGAGAGAAACATCGATTAGCTGCCTCCTGCACACTCCCCACCGGGGATGTGCCCACAACCAAGGTACATGCCCTTGACTGGAATCGAACCCGGGACCCCTGAGTCCGCAGGCCGATGCTCTATCCACTGAGCCAAACCGGCCAAGACGGCCTATCTCTTTTTCTAGTGCCACTTCTGAAAAAGCAGTAAACAAGACAAGACACTCTCATTACGTACTAATCAGAGCCCGAGGGTGTGTGTGTGTGTGTGTGTGTGTGTGTGTGTGTGTGTGTGTGGCGGGTAATAAGGTTTGGCATTTGTTGAATAATTGTTTGTTGGATAATAACAAAAAATAATGAGGTAATATTTACAGAACACTTCGTGCTAGACTCTACGCTAGGCACTTTAAATCGATGCTCTTCTTTAGTCCTAACAGCAAAATACAGCATAGAGTAAGATGATGATTCCCGTTTTACAGAAGAAGTGAGAACGAGGCAGGTTTAGGACTGGCCCAAGGTCATGCGGAGTGGAAATGGTGGCGCCTGCTTGCTGACCTGGGCAGTTGGACTTCAGAACTTGACTCTGAATACATCACTGAAGCCATACAGGAGAATGGACAGCCTGTCACTTTCGACCCCTTCATATGCTGCCTCCACCCGGGGCATTCTTCTCACCCTTCCTTGCCCAGCTAATACCTCCGTCTCCTGAATGGTCCTTTCCTCATGGGTGCCCAGGCATGACGGAACCCCAAGCTGTGGTCTCCCATCACCCGCCTTCGGAACCTCCTCTTTTGTCACTTTACACCACAGTTGAAATGACTTAATGTCCGTCCTTTCCTCTAGACATGAGGGAAGGGCTCATGTCTGTCTCATTCCCTCTCCATGGCATCCCCAGAACCCAGCACAGGGCAGCACATGGCAGGCCGCAGCGCATTGTCCTCGATTGATATCCTTTATGTGGCACAATGCCTACTACATACTATGGCGTGGTATACTGTGTACTCTAGTGCGTGTAGTGTTAGGTACTAAGGAATCAGAAATGAAGAAGCCAAACTCTTTATTTTCAGAGAGCCCAGCGGTTAATGGGAGGAGATTGACAATGAAACAAACAAGCGTAACATCTCTGAGTAGTGGCTGAGGTGGAGCAATTGTCAGGATGTGCAGCCAATACAAGGAAATACTTGAGCTGTCCTTGCAGGTGGACGTGGGAGGCAGGATTAGAAGGACATTCTCATCAGAGGGAACAGCATGACTGGACACAGGGACGGGCAAGAACAAGGCACATTTGTGCAGTGGCAGGTGGAGGGGTGATGCTGAAGGATAGGTGGGGCTATCACGAGAAATCAAACTGCTGGTGGTAACAGGACAAGTCATGAAAGACTTGACCAGGTTTAATTTCAAGTTTGAATTTTGTCCTGAAGGAAACGAGGAAGTCTTGGATATAACTCATATCCAATAAAAATTTAGAATAGGTTCTTACGGAGAAGAGTGAGTAGTATGTGAGGATGTTTTGGGAGGTCACATTGACTCGGCAGTACCTCTTAGTGGGGGACAGTAGTGATGCTAAGTGTCCTGCAATGCATGGAACAATATCCTACAGAACGCCAGTAGCGCCTCCATGGAGAAACACTGCATCATAACACGAACTCAAAGCTTGGAAGAAAGCACCTAAATATTTACAGGGCCCAGGTGGTGAACCATTTTATTTTTATTGGTAAGGGAAGGACATATTTTTCTCTTGACCCCTTTGAAGTGCCAAATGAACAAGGAACAGTTTATTAAAAGGCCAATGCCACCAAAAAAATAAAACAGCAGCATTTTAAATTTTGGATTTGAATCTAAGGATATGTTGATCTCCTAGCTCTTAATATAGTTTATTACTTATTCACATGGTCATTCATTTAGTCCATAAATATTTATTGAACACTTTTTATGGGCAAAGCACTGTTCTAGGCGTATGAAATACAGCCTGAACAAGATAGGCAAAGACGGAGATTCCAACTCAGAAATTCCAAGGGGGGATAAAACCTAAGGGATGATTCAATTGCTTCTTCTGCAGCCAAGAATTATTTATGTGAGATCTCTGAAAATATAACGAGGGCCACATTTCTTCCTAACGAGACAAGCTCATAACCCCAAGGGTGTGTATACTGTCTGTGCCTTGCAAGTGAGGTAGATGTAGATTGTGCCATTAAAGCCAATTGCTAACACATACCCAGGGCTGTTCAGAGACTAGGAGAATTGAGAGTTTATTTAAAATTGGGAGAACAGAAGAGGTGGCATCTGTAGGAAATATTGCCAGTGCTGTTATGTTAGCTATTGTAAATAATCAAATAAAATCAGTGGTTAAAGGATATCAACGTTGACCTGATTGGCTGCAAATAAGGCAAGACCCACAGATTGCCAAGCATCTTTTAAAAACACAATTGGTCTTACTTTCAGCTCATTTAGCCAAAACCTCTTTGCTCTATTATAAATGCAGAATAATTACCCAGATGATGTGTGCAGCTCTTTCTAAATTTCTTTTTTTTATTCAGTTCAACATAAGAACTAACATATGGTGCCTTTGGTATGGGTGCATGTGGGTAAGGTCAGTTATGAGGAAAGCAAAAACTGATTCATAATTGGGTGTGGTTTCAAGAATTAGCCCTTGCCGGTTTGGCTCAATGGATAGAGCGTTGGCTTGCGGACCAAAGGGTCCTGGGTTTGATTCCGGTCAAGGGCACATACTTTGGTTGCAGGCTCCTCCCCGGCCCAGGCCCTGGTCAGGGCTTGTGCAGGAGGCAACCAATCGATGTGCTTCTCTCACATCGATGTTTCTCTCTGTCTTTGCCTCTCTCTTTCACTCTCCCTAAAAATCAATGGAAAAATATTTTCGGGTGAGGATTAACAACAACAACAACAACAAAAGAATCAGTCAGTGCATAAGGACATGAGGCCTTTTTCTATGAGTAGGACTAAGAATTGGGGGCACAGGGACACAAAAGTAAGAACCATGGGCATGTGCCCCAAAGGATTTCCAATCCAGCAGGGGAAGGAAAGCTAAGCGATAGGAATCAATTAGGGTGAGAGCATGGGAGTATTTGGAAGTGGGACCCTCCACTGTGGAGTTGCTTGGACACACTCACCACATACTGGAGGAAGGCACGTACAAAGGTAATAGCTCATATCTCTGAGTTGCATCTTCATTTTAGGGTTGAGGGTTCTTTATAAGGATAAAAGGTTCAGTCCAATGTCACGCAGGGGATTGTGGAGGCCATCCTTTGGAGAAACAACATCAAAAGCAGGCGAATCTTTGATTAACTGAGCTTTGATGCCCTTTGAGAAAGAGAGTCAGAATGATAGGTCTAAAATCCATGCTTCCTGTGTTTTACTTTTTTTAAGCTTTTTTTTTTTTTTTTTTTTTTTTCTCCAGAGTGATTATCAGTGTGTTGTGAGGAGGAAAAAATTCATTTCAGGAGATTGGAGCTGGTGGACTGTGAGAAAAAGGAATTGCGATGGTAAGTGTTCAGCTGTTTCCTGTGCTGGTTGTAGCGAAGTTCCTCTGTCCCTCTCAACGCTCTGCCTTATCCCTTTGTACAGTGGCAATCATCTGTGGGAGCAAGAAAAGGAAAAGGCAGACACATCTGACATTGGTGTGGATGTGGGCTGGGGAGAAGAGAGGCTGAGGGGGAAAGGGAACTCACTGAAAGCAGACAACCGAAGCAAGGGGAGACTTGGGAAATAGTAGAATTCTTTTGAGGGGCCCGAGAGAGTGGAGCGTTGCTAATTCATGCTTGAGCATTTTTTAAAACGGATGCTGTCCCACCATCTTTGCCCCCCCTTGCCATAAAATTTTATGGAGACATCCAGGCAGCTGATACTTGGGTTATAAAGGCCCCTGTGTTTTTCTTTGTGGCAACCAGAAGGGGCCAGTCCTGTAGAGAGTGTTTCATCTCCACAGCCCATCCTGATGGGGAGAAAAAACACTCAGGAAGGTGGTGTAGAAGAGCAGGAAGGTGAGCAGACCTTCCACCATTGGGATCTGCAGTAGAGAAGAAAAGGAGGCCTAGGTCATTGTCTTGGACACTCCGGTAGTTTCCACAGAGAGCAATAGCCCTCATGGGCCAGTTCCCCGCAAGGAGGGTATCAATGGCCAGTGCATGTATTATCATTCCAGCTTCTTGAAGGAGATCTGGCTCCGGCAACCTGGGAGTTCCCACAAATGCAGAATCTCAGACCCCACTCCAGACCTCAATAAATCGTAGATAGCATCATGATGGTTCCGTCCTAAGTCTGTGTGTTCTAACCAGCTGATGAGTCTGCATTTTTAGCTTCAGCCTAATTTTTCTTTCCATCAACACAGGCCCGTGTTTGAAAATGTACATGGATGAGCAGTTATTGCTGTTATGACAATGACTGTTATTATTACCTTAATTTTATGGTGTATATTTTCTTCAAGAGCTGAAAAGACCTACCAAATATTGTATCAGTAATCCTTGCAATATCACTCTGAAAAAGGTGGGTGGCAAATATAAACATCTATCAATATTATGCTAAATTATACTTAAGTATATGGTGTGAAACCTGGAGTGATTTCATGAAAGCTATATCCTTTTGCTTCTGGTGAAGCAGTTTATGTTTATATCTCATATTAAATCTCTGAGGGATAGAGAGAAACATCATGGTGAACTATTGTTTTTTCCATCTCTCATTTAGATAATGTTTTTTTTTTGTGTTTGTATGAAAACAAGTTTAGGTATATTTAAAAAAACTCTAGGCCTGAAAGAGATTTTATAAACACAATCTCAGCAATGCTGTATAGGAGGGGAACCAAGAAACTCAGAATTACCAAATGGAATTGAGATCAGCCCTTGCTGGGTGCCTCAGTTGTTTGGAGCCTCGTCCTGTACACCAAAAGGTTGTGGGTTTGATCTGTAGGCTCATGTCCGGGGGGCAACCGATCAATGTTTCTCTTTCACATTGATGTTTTCCTCTGTCTCTCACTCTCTCTTCCTTCCTCTCTCTCTCAAATCAATAAACATATCCTTGAGTGAGGATTAAAAAATGGAATTGAAACCCAAGGCTATAATTTAACCCAGTTAGCTTCTATATGGAGGCATTTCTGGACTGAGTCCAACCCATCTTTCCATCTTGCCAGTTACTATGTCACATTAGTTTTTTCATCACATTCATTCATTCTATTACTTATCTCAAAAAACAAGTAATTTGAAAAAAATCTTAAATAAGTGTTTCTTCCAGGGAAATTTTATGTTACTACCACAAATGGAAGACCAGTGAGTACTACTTGGGATAAAGTAAAGTAACACTAAGAATAAAAAAACCAGGAAAGCAAGCAATGTTATTAAGTTCTAGTTTGTAGACTGAGCCTGAGGCTGGCTCTCTCTCTCTGTTAAAAAGAGGGATTTTGCAATTACTGGAGTGTTGTAAAAGATATATTAGCATCAAACGGAGAGAGACTGTCTTCTTGAGGCAACAGGAGAATAAACAGTTGTAAGGAATTCTTTTTCTGGCTTTATAATTCAATGTTGTTTAATGCCTACATGTATACTACTCAAAATCATTTCCCTTAACTCCCATAATTTTGAGTATTAATTCTCAGATGTCACCATAGAGGTCTACGCATAAGTTTCTCCAGCTCCTCCTCCTTCCTCCCACTAAATACTTCCTGCTCTGGGCCTTTGTAGAGCTTCTCCCATCTTATATGACGTCTTTTCTCTGATATTCTGAATCTTCTCAGCCTTCAAGATTGATCTTAAAATCTCCTTGGAGAGGTCCCTTGATTCCCTGGGCTTGTGGGAATCTCACTGTCTTTTTCATCCTTTTATGGTGCTCAGTTGCATTGATCATCTTCTAACTTCACTGTTGAGACTCTTCTGGTGGGAGAACGTGCCTTCGCTATTAGATTGGTGGAAAGCATTATGAGGCCAGCGCGGCATCTAATCTCAGTCTCAGCACGATGTATCTTGCAAGTAGCAGGTGCTTACTCAGTAACACGCTTTCTCGAGACAAGATTTCTCCGACGGCTCCATTTACCATTTGCGTATCCATTTGCTAAGGGGCTGTATCTACAGCAGATTTATAGCTCTGTGGGTTCCCATTTGACCTCGCTGCTCTGTTCAGTGTCATTAAAGCAGAAATAGGAATGTTTGGCAGCCTGCGAGAACACGAAGTTTCAATTTATTTCTGCTGTGACCTGGAAGTTATGATCTGTGCTACACGTGGCATTCTCAGGGACCTTAGAGAAGCCCCGTCTGACTCGGAGACGGCAAATGAAACCGAATGGAAACGTTGGGTTTGGATTCCATCTAGTAGTCCGATTAGAATTCACAGGAGGCGTCCCTGGGAAGAGGCGAGGAAACCACATTAGCCCGACGCGGCTTTCGCTCCTCAGGCCATCTGATGACACTTCTTTCCTTAGTGTATGAGCTTCTCAGGCTCTCTCTGCCATGATATGATTGCTTTCCAGTCTAGCCCTTCTGAGTGGGTTCTGTTTGCCAGGTTAATTAACTGCAATTGTCTCCTGTCCTAAAAGGTCATTGTTTCTATGATTTGGATGCAATGGTCCCCAACAGATCCCCAAATTTGCAAACAAGTTGTTACCGCTGAAATCTTGATATTTCCGCGGGGGCTCAAATTGACAGGACAGAGATCATGATAGAAATATTGTCCAGCTTTCTCTGAGATCTTTCCATTGCGTATGCTTACATGTCATGTGACTTTTAAGATACTTTGGGTGGCTGGAAGGACTTCAGAAATACACCCTTTGTGCAAGGCCTTGCCTTTCTCTGTGAAATTTTTCAAAAGCAGCTAGTGTGCATTTTAAACCACACCAAAGAGGATTTTTACAGAGTGGGACTCACAGAGGAAGCAGAGATGTCAAATCTCACGAAGCGAATCTGTAGTTCCTTCTCCTTGTGTTTGATTAGAGGTGTTGAGAGCGCATTTTCACGGCCTTTATGAGATTGAGATAGCATGTAGGGACACTAAAGGGTTAATCCTTTTCATTTCCTTCAATATTCCAAACCACGATGAAAACATGTTTGCACCTAAAAGGGAAGATTGTCGGTGAAAAAAAAAACGCGAAGATACATGATTTATCACTCCCCTCACAAATAAAATTTATTCATTGCATCCACCAGCCATCACACAGATGGTCAGAAAATTGGCTTTGTGTAGGGATGTGGATTCAGGCATGAATATTAATACGAGACAGATGTAAACGCATATTAATATGCATTTGCTTTGCATGGACTGACATTACAATATTTTCATTGAAGAAACTGCATTGGAAAAGAAAGTATAGGTCACCTTTTACAAAGCATAAAATTTGATGGTAGAAGATATCTGTTGGCTCTAGAAAACGGCTGCTGATAGGAAATGGAAAACTTAATGTTGAGTCTGTGGTCGGATGTTGACGACATAGCAACAGAGGCTTCCGAAAGACTGCTCCTCTGGGTTACAATTAAACTATCTTTTCCAGCGTTCGTCATACAGGGTCCCGGCTGCTACCCGAGCAGTCTGGGAGGCAAAGTCCTGTTTGGGTATGATACATGGGCACATATAAATGATGAGGAGTCTGAGAGAAGTTAAACTATCTAGAAGGATCCATTCACATCCTCAGGCACAAATTTTCACTGTGTGGTTGCCATAATGGCAGTGATTCATAAAAATGTAAGATTTACGCAGACATGGCACTCTGGGATTCTTTCTCTCCTTCCTTTGTGTGTGTGTGTGTGCGGGACAGCGTTTATGCTCAAATCAGCACCAGCATCTGTGCTGTTAGGATCTGCTTATGGAAGCATTGTGCTCCCTCCCCAAGTGGAAGGAGAGAACGTGACATTGTAAAAGTGATTCACATGCTTGCTGCTTTGTACTCACAGACCGTTCAGAGGGCGTTTTGCCGCTAAAATATTGCTTACTGGCGAGAACAGCAGCTTTCTTCTGTTTGTGAATCCCTTTAAAACTGCTGCGTGGGCTCTCCAGACAAACATGATGACACCCCAGCTCAGACACGTGCCAGTTAATAATGATAAATAATCTGTTATCGATTATTCACTTCAGCGATTTCACTGATCATTACAAAACTTGCATAAAGCTTCTAATTCCCTTCTCCAACCCTTTTCCCACCCTCAGACTTCCCCAGATACCTGTTGAAAATATTTATTGAGCTCAAGCAATGTGTCCAAAAATGAAGCGGACGTCTTCCTCCCCCACCCCCGACACTAGCATGGAATAGTGGGGTGAGCATCAACTGTGGTCAGGGACTTTTGGGTTCAAATCCGGACTCTGCCTCTCACTGGCCATGTGTCCGAGGCACATAATTTAACTCTTCTGAGCCTCAGTTTCTTATAGGCAAATAAAGGAATCATTTTTACCAGTCTCCACAGTTACATTTACCTGGTTGTGTGATGTATTAAATACGAAAGCTTATGGGAAATTGCCTAGCATGTCTGCCATGTAGTAATATCACAGGTCTAATTTTAGTTTCTATTTCTTTTGCTGGTACAGCCATTTTTTTTTTCTTCTAATTGCTCTGTCTCGTTACTCAGGTATGTCCATTTCTGTCTCCTATTCACCTTCCTTGTCACCATTCCGCCTTGGCCTTGATTGTTCTTTTCCTGGCCTTTTCTCAGACTCTGGTTTCATGCCTGGTTTTCCCATCTCCTCATTAAACCATGGGGCAGGTTGCTTTTCCTAAAGTGTAAAACCCAAACCAGGAGTTGGCAGGCGCAGTGTCTCTGTTGCTGAGACTTGGACCTGCCCCCTCCAGGCCGGTCGGTCGCTGTCTGTTGTGTGGCACATCTTCAGGACAGATTTTCCCCACATCAGCTCTCACCTTCCTGCCTTGGCCTTGCCAACGTTCCATCTGGAAGAGCACCCCTTCATATCGTCCTGGGAAGAAGGCGTGGATGGCCTTTCTCCATGGCTAGTGGGAGTGGGGTTCTTGGGGTACCGCTGGGATAAAAACTTCCAGGGGGCCCCACGGGAGGAGGAGATGTGGTAGAAAGCTTGATTTGGGTGGAATGATATCCCTTGGTTTCCAAAGTCCCATTCCCCATAGTCCAGCCCTGGAAGATGTGCCGCTGGGGATTCAATAGAGCTAGAAGCGACAAAGTCAGCGTCCAAAGTGTCCCTTCTCTAGCACAGCCGGGTCTAGTTTAACATTAAACCAGTTGCAGTCCATTAGTCCATTGTGTGCAGGAGCCAAGCTCAGCAAGCAGGAGCACCAAGTGTGAGAACTCTTTTGTTTGGGAGATTAAATATCAAATCTTCCTGTGTTTGCAGTGGCCACGCCTCCTCTGGCCAATGACCTGCTCCCAGATGTGACTGACAAGCAAGTGCCTTCCCTATTTTACCCAGACTTTACTGGGCATGCGCCTAAACTGCAGCTCTCGGCAAAGCTGCACAAATGAATGCCTGTGCTATTTGATCTTCCTTCCTTTTGCTCCATTCCTCTTGTTAATAACCAGGTTAAAGGACAACGGTATCAATATCACCGCCTGGTAGGTTCCTACCTGTTCGAAGAACTCCTCTCCCAGGAATTTTCCCCCCTCTGAACACTCATAGCATTTGGTTTTAGTTCCATGAATGTTTGTGCAAAGTTTATTTGACAAACATGTGTATAGCACTCTGATTCATTCAGTCTTCATTACAGCTCTATCATGCACCCATCCGTTCTGCAGGTAAGGAAATGGGGGCACAGAGAGTAAGCTAACTCCCTTGGTCACAGAGCTATTCGGTGGCAGCTGTGGGATTCCAACCCAGGAGGTCTGGCTACAGGATATGTGTTATTAGTCACGTGCGTTCTATGCCTTGATGCTTCTAAACTTCAAAAATTTTTAATATTTCTCCTCCCCCCCCAGTCCTATTATTGTTAATGTACAATTGCACTTTTCTAAGGAGCCTTCATTTTGTAAAAGAACTCCCCCAAAACCAAGATGTCATTTGTCTGGATTATAGAATTATTTTGCTTTTTCTGCTCTATTTGAGTTGTTTGAGTCAAAAGATAGAAGCCGTTGTTTGTCTAGGGTTCTTGATTAGCATAGCTATTTAATACCCAATGCCCCCCCCCACCTCCTCTCTCTCTGTATGCATATACCAGATATTTCTTCATGTATTTGCTTATTCTATTTCTTTTAGGGACTGATATAAAATATTTTCACTTTGATCCCATAATTCTTCTGTATCCTTTATACATGTTGTTCATATACTGAAGATTTTCAACCAGATGAGATGATTTGCATTAAGCAGGCCAAAGCCATCCCCATGCCTGTAGGCACGTGGTAGTTTCCAGGTAGAAAGCAAGCCTGTTTTTCATACTGCCTGATTTCCAGTGCCTAGCATATTGCCTGGAATATGGCTAGTAAACAAATGCTAAAAGAACCATTCTATTTCCTCATGTTGTTCTAAGTACTCGTAGTAATAAGTTATTTATATGTTAATTTATTCCTTCATGTTTGCTATGCTCATCCTTAGTGCAGTTCCTAAAGTTGCAACCCAGAGTTCCACATCTAGTCACTTCCAAAGAAACAAAGAAATGAATCTTTATTTCCCACTTGAGGATGGCTGGGGTTCATCGCAATTAGAGCCCAGAGTGATTACATAATGTATTTAAATAGGTCCTTAAACCTACTGTTCTCCCCTCGTGCAGGCATGCATTTGTAAAAGCAGGGCACCTAGTCAGGGGGTCACACACCCTTGAAGAGATCCATGGATGGCCTTTGGGTCCATGAGATTGCTAAAATTGCATACATAATAGTATATAAATTTTTGGAGGGGAGAGTATTCACAGATTAAAAAAAATAAGTTATTTTTCCCTGGCTTGTGTGGCTCAGTTGGTTGGGCATCATCACCTGAACCAAAAAGTTGCTGGTTGGATTCCAGGTCGGGGCACATACCTGGGTTATGGCCTTGTTCCCTGGTAGGGGGCATGCAGGAGGCATGTCGGAGGCAGCTGATTGATTTCTCTCTCACATTGATGTTTGGTTTTGTTTGTTTTTTCTCTCTCTCCCCCTCTCCCTTCTTCTCTTTCTAAAAATCAATAAAGTGGTTGAGAGTAGACCCAGGAACCAAGAGGTCACTGGTTCGTGATTTGATTCCTGGTCAGGGCACATGCCCAGGTTGCAGGCTTGATCCCCAGTAGGGGGCATGCAGGAGGCAACCAATCGATGATTCTCTCTCATCACTGATGTTTCTAACTCTCTATCCCTCTCCCTCTAAAACTCAATAAAAATATATTTCAAAAAATAAAAATAATAAAAATCAATAAACTAAATAATAAAGGTAATGTGTTCATACTGTAAAGAAATCAAACTATAAAGAATAGCAAGCAGAAAATTCAACCATCATGGAAGTATTTTAAGTAAAAAGTTAAATTCTTCTTTTTCCCACTTTTAACTTTTTATATTCTCAATCCTTTACCTCATAAGAGGATCATCCTATAATTCTATTTGGCAATAGACTTTAATATTATAATGTCATATTTAAATGTTAATACATACAGATCTAAATTTTTTTGCTAGCAATGTTATCCACAAATTATCTTTATTTAATTATTTTAAAATATATTTTAAAAATTTATCTTTATTGTTGAGAGTATTATAGATGTCCACCAATTTCCCCCCCCCCCATTATCTAATTCTACCAGGCTCCCACCCCAACCCAGGCCTTCATCGCTCTAAAGCTTTGTTTTGAAATAATGATAGGTTCACAGGAAATGTAAAAATGTATAGAGAGGTCCTGTGTTTCCCTTGTGGATCAAAAGGGGCCACATGCTAACCTGACAAGCTCAACGGAGGCATGCATGGGGGTCTTGCAAACAGAGAGACCTGAAGTAACCACAAAGGATGGTCTGAAATGAAACTTTTTAACTAAAAGTAGTTTATGGCAGTTAGTCATATCCTAGGCTAGAATCTTCTTTGACAAAAGTCAATCTTTACCTTAACTAATGCTAAACCTAACCCTAACCCTAGCCATAGCCATAGCCCTAGCCCTAGCCCTAACCCTAACCCTAATCATAACCCTAACCCTAGCCCTAGCCTTAGCCCTAAATCTAACCCTAACCCTAACCATAGCCCTAGCCCTAACTCTCCCCTAACCGTAATCCTAACCCTAACCCTAATCCCAACCCAAATCCTCGCTCTAGCCCTAACCCAAACCCTAACCCTAACCCTAATCCTAAACCTAGCCCTAAGGGTAGCCCTAGTCCTAACACTAACCCTAAACTTGTGCCCTAACTCTAGCCCTAACCTTGAACCTAATCCTAACACAAGCCCCAGACCTAACCCTACCCTAGCTGTAACCCTAGCCATGGCCATAACCCTAACCTCACCCTAAATCTAGTCCTAAACCTAGCCCAAGCCCTAACCCTAACCCTAACCCTAAGGATAGCCTTAGTCGTAATCCTAACCCTAATCCTAACCCTAAGGTTAACCTAAACCTAGCCCTATAACTAACCCTAACCCTAGCCCTAACCCTAAACCTAACCATGTGCCCTAACCTTAGCTATAATCCTAACCTAATCCTAACCTTAGTCCTAATCCTAACCCTAACCCTAACCTTAGCCCTAACCCTAGTCCTAACCCTAACCCTAACCCTAACCCTAACCCTAACCTTTGCCCTAATCCTAGCCCTAACCATGTGTATCCCTTAATTTACTGTTATATTTAATCATGATCTTCATATTTTTGCCTTTTAATCTTTTCACTAGCTTTAGTGTTGGTTAATCCACTGCCTTTGCCAGTGAGACTTTTTTCCTTTGGGGTATTTTCTTATTCATATTTTTTATTTTTCTCCTTTTAAAGAAATCATTTTAACATTTCTTGTACTGGTTTGGTTATGATGAATTCCTCAGCTTTTTCTTGTCTGGGATCATCTACAACCTTTTCAACATCCATTACCTGCAAAATATATCAGCGTCAACTCTTTTTAAAAAATATGTTTTTACTGATTTTAGATTCCTTTTTAATTCTTTAACCCGGCATTCTTTATGTTAGGTATAAGCTGGGAATAGTTTCTGACATAGTTCTGTCTCTTACAACTGGATTAAATATCTCTGCACCCCACAATAGAGTCACTCTTTCAGTAACAGGTATAGTTGTTTCTTAATACAATGTCAATTTCTTGTTGGATAAACGTGGACAAATTCACATTCTTTTCCTTGATTGCACCTCTCTTCTTTATACTTATTCTCACATACAGTTGATTGGGTTATAACTTTCCTTACATTTGAGCCCTTGGCTCTGGACTTGATGTATTCCTGAGTCCATGCAGCAACACGTTTATACACCGACACGTAGGACCACTGAATATGGTAATCCCATGTATGCTGACTCTTACCACTTTTGGTTTGAATGGGCGGTTGTTTCCTGACCTTGTTTCCACATTCGGAGGGTGTGTATTCTTGAGTACAGCCCCCAAATGAGCAGTGACTTCTTTTATGCTACTGAAAGGGAACTTGTGCTTTCATCTAGTTCCATTTTCCTTAGGTGACACAAGACAGGGGAGTTAGAGTTTGCACATTTAATGTTATCTGTCTACAAGGTAATAGCAGGCTTTCTTGTTCTAAACTGCTGTTGAAAGACATGACCACTACTAAACTATTACCTACGTATATTTCTATCACCCACTATTCATTATAATGCCTTCGTGTTATGTCAGTGTTATCAGAGGGAACCAGTATTTATTAGGTACCCAATGGATGTGTGATACTGTGCTAGGTGCTGCCAAGGGCACTTACGTGGAATGAAACATTACAAGGGAGAAGGGTGACGATTTTTTCTCTGCAGTTTACCACTCTTCCTTTCACTGTGAATTGGGACATCAGGTTGGTCAAATTACTCATTATGTCCCAAGGACTCTCTTAGGATTTCCTAAATACATGCGCGTCGTGTGTCATGTGGTTTAGATTGGCTCCCTGCAATGTGGCCTTTGGGTGAATTTGCAAATATAATAAGAAAAAAATAGTCTCTCCCATTGTTTTTACACTTTAACCCACAGTAAAGAGCAAGACATACTAGTACCATGCACCAGTGATTTGGAAAAGAGCAAGGTTTTCTGAGAAAGGAGGAAGTGTGTGTACGTGTGTGTGTGTGTGTGTGTGTGTGTATGTGTATCAAGTGTCATAAGAACTTTCTTTTTCTTAAAAAAAATATATATTTGTATTGATTTCAGAGAGGAAGGGAGAGGGAGAGAGAGATAGAAACATCAACGATGAGAGAGAATCATTGACCAGCTGCCTCCTGCACACCGCACACTGACATGGAGCCCACAACCTGGACACACATCCCAACCTGCTATTGAGCCGTGACCTCCTGGTTCATTGATTGGTGCTCAACCACTGAGCCATGCCAACTGGGTAAGTGACAGAAGGAATTTAACATTAGAAATGGTTAACCTGGTTATGGAGAAACAAAAATAATTAAAAAACAAACACCTCGGTGCCATGGAGGTGATTATGCAGGAAGTAGCTACCACCCCGTGGCTGGGGAAATGAAAGGACGAAGTTGCAGTGATCAGACTTAGAAGATTGGAGGCAAGGCCCTGCGGAGGGTGGATGCGGGTCTCTGAAGTGGGCGTGCTGGCTGGCTGGGCTGGTGTCCCTGAGGGGAAGACCATGAGGCTGGTTCGACAAGTGTTAGAGAAACTGTACACTTGACTCCCTGTTGCTTCTGGAAGGGAAACTACTACTGCAGGATGGGATGAGCGGTGGCTGCCAGGCCTCAGAAGTGTTGCTGGGATGATGCAGACAAAAGCAAAAAAATTAAACTGAAGGATCAAGCCCCTTCTTCCTCCTGCAGCCTTGCAATCTCTCTCTGATGCCCCCTAGTGGCAGGGCCTAAGAGGGAGCGGCTGATAACGTAGAAATGTGGTCTTCAGAGTCCCAGTCCCCGCATCGCATCGCATCGCATTGCATCGCATGGAGAGGTGGTTTGAAATTAAGAAACAATTGCTTAATGACTAGCACAGGGGTGATAGTACCTACCCCATACATTGGTTATCATCTTAACCATTATTATTTTTATTGAAACTTATGTAAAGGATCTAGTATGATGATTGGCCCCTAGTAAGGGTTAAAACCCATCAGTTCTTTTCAATTTTTGCTAGTTTACAAAATCTTCTCCCAGCCTGTTTACTGAAGGTGGCCCTTTATACTCTGATACTCCGATTCTTTGATTTTGACCCCAGTCCCACCCCAGTAGCATTCACATGTACAGATGAGTAGTGTTGGCTCTGGAACCCAGTGGTTATTAGCTGTGAACTCTGGACAAGTTAATTAGGTTCTCTAAGCCTCAGTTTATGTTACAGAAGATGATGCATGGATAGCCCAGCAAATCAGTGTTTAAAAAAGTAGCCGCCATCATTGCTGTCATCAACATCATCATCTTCATCATCATCACTGCCATTTGAGTCTAGAGAAATAATAGCAAACGAACCTCAACTTAAGATACAACATTTGAGAAGCCAGCATCTTCTAAAATCATGAAGGATTAACTGGCTTCTGTGAAAAATAATCATTATTGTGAAAAGTAAACAGCTCACTTTCCACCCTCACTTTTGGTTCTTCAAAGGATTCCCATTTTTATAATATTATATTTGACATTCTGAAAAAGGCCAGTGTTGTCCCTTCTGTTTTGCATTAGGGAACAGTGAGGCCCGGAGTCTCTTTGAGACTTTCCCTGAGTCATACGTGTGTTTGTAAAAGGCCTGGGAAGGATTCAAAAATCCATCATGGCCCTATCAGCGACTCTGGGATTCTGAAGGATTCCTGGCTCCCACTTGCTCAGGGATGTAGAGACTGTCACTAACAATTCAGAACGAGTGTTCTGTATAGTAATGCGGTACATCACGGCCAGGGCCTGAGGCAAGCTGAGAACATCCCGGATCTTATGCATTATGCATGAGAGGGTGTAAGAAATAAAGGATCAATCATCTCCCTCAGCTAACATTGATCATTTGCTACACATTATTTGGCCTGGCTCTGTGCTGATTTATTTTCTCCAATGGGAACAAGAAGTAGATTGCCTGTTTTCTTAATGAGCAATGACGTCAGTCTAGCCAAATCTATCTAATGCATTGAATCAAGCTCGCTCTCTCTCTCTCTCTCTCTCTCTCTCTCTCTCTCTCTCTCCCTTCCTTTCTTCCTCCCTCCCTCTCTCCCCACCCTGCTCTCCTCTCTGTCATAGTAAAAACTGGGACAGCTCCTGAAGAGTGTTCCAGCTTCTGTGAGGGTGGTGACAGAGTGAGAAAATGGGGTCTAATTCAGGGTGATGAAAAGTCTTTTTCTCTTTTCTTACTTTTTTTCTTTTTAATTTAAAGCAGTGTTTCCACTCTCTGTTTTCCCAGCCGGCATATTCTGAGGGGCTGATCTGCAGAAAAGGTCACGTGAAAAGTCACCCAATGAAAGAGGAAGAGGGCATGTAGAATGCATGAACCTGTTGTGATGTTGGGACTCTGAGTGGCGGGAGTGGCATAGTCACTGGGGAAAATAGCAGACACCAATCTGAGAACATTATACAAGTACCACTTAGTCAACACCAATGCCTCTTAATAGCGTGGGGGATCAACATGTGGCACTCAGTGAGAAAATGGAGTTGAAGTTTGTCTTCTGTTGAAACAGTGTTCTCCCCCTGTGGAGGCCAGTAGGCAGCAGAAGGATGTTGCAGGTAATGTGTGATCCAGGAGTTAAGAGGAGAGTGCATGTCTTGCTGGGATACGCTCCCTCCTTCGATCAGACACGTGTCCACTTCGAGAGGCAGGGGGCTTGGGGCACGGATTAGCTGAGGTGGGGTAGCCTGGGTATTGGTGGAACCTTCTGCCGATGGCAGGTCCTGGCTGGCATGCGGTCCTGGCAGAATGGAACCTGTGCAGGCTCAGTTTGCAGAGGCACCATGCCTAAAGGAGAGCAGAGATTGCGGGCCCCTGTTCAAGCTGGACATAGGCCAAGAGGGATCCCACTAGAGGAGGGAAGCGTGGCCACACTTGGAAGTGGCTTAGGCCCTGAAAGGAAGAGTGGCTAGAACAAGGCAGGACACCCATCGTAGGCAAAGGCCAGCTGGTGGGAGTCAAGGCTTGCCATACCATCAAGTTCCTATTTACACTGCCGACCACCCACTCCCAGAGTCTCCAAGGTGCAGGGGGAAAAACATTTTTGAAATTGTTGGAAGCTAATTAATCATGAGACATGATAGCACATGAAATCAGTGTTGTAAATTGTGAAGCGTAAGCCTTGATTTTGTTTTCTCCTGAAGAAACGTAAATACAGGAGAACTGTCACCAAGCTCAAAATGAAGAACAAAGGAGGGCGGGGGAGGGGCCACTTTCACCTTGGCATTGAAGATGCCCGTCTCTCTGCACCTGTTCCACCTGCCGCCTGGCTGGGATCCACTCCTTTACTGTTTGCTGTTTCTGCACTGCCCTGAGGAGCCATTCCTGAGAAGTAGCGCTTAGCTTTGCAGGTGATGTTCATCTTTGTGAATGTTTTGATTCAACCACAGCCAGGTGAATTCTTCCTCTCTTTCCTCCCCACTGCAAAACCCTTTCCTCCCCACCCCGTTAACGCCGATTTCCAGTGGCCAAAAGCCGACACAGACAGAGGTAAAGAGGTGGGAGGGGAAAGTTACTTAATTTTTTGGCAGTAAAAACAACTAACCAAAACCCGACTTTTGCAGATCTTAGTAAAAGCGTTTTTGATTTTGGTTTCTTTCCCTGTCTTTCTCATGAGAGGGTGGCGTGGGAGAGTTGCAGCTTTCTCTTATTAGCTTTGAAAAGAACAGTTTAAATATAATTAACTTATATATTATCATCTTCAAAGTATAGAAAGAAAGAAGCCCTGCTTGGCTCCAAAGGATTGGGTGCAAAGTTGTCTGCAGCCAGGTTAGATTACTATAATTTTCTCAAGTGGCATTTTTGCCAACACTTAAGGTGGATCTTATGGAGGAGGCAGGATTCAGTTGAGAAGAAGATGTCTTACACCCATAAATCAACTACATTAATTCTCAGGTTAAGAGTAAAAATCAACTTTTAATTCCCTTTAATTGAGTTGCTGTTGCATAAGGAGTTTCTTTTTTCACTTGCTGACACTTCAAACTCTTGAATTACAAGGCTCAATCTCATGCCTTTTGGCTTTTCTTGGCAAACCAAATGCCGTCATTAGTTGTGCTTATGTTCTCTAGCAAATGGTCCCTTTGAACATTCCTTTTCAGGCTCACGTCTCATCCACTCACCTCCAAAAGCGTCAGGCCCAAAATTGTGTGTCTAGGAAACTACTGTATTATTCTGTCGTGTGTGATCTGTACATGTAATTGGTATTAATTGTATGGCCATACATTTTCGGTTCCAAAGAGTATTTTATTTCCAGACTGACTTTAATTTCTGCCTCGCAGTCTTCAGCTTGTTTTCAAATTAAACCTGTCCAACGCACTAAGTGCTTGGTCAAGATCTATAAAATGGACATTGGGGAGTTTATAGTTGAATTAGTTCAATGTTCAACGACATCAATACTGTTTTCCCTTATAAAGCTTCTGTCTCTCCCTTTTTCCTGATCTAACATCTAAATTGCACTGAGGGGTGGGGGGGAGTTCCTCTCATGATGTTGAAGGCAGGAAGAAGTCACCCCCATTTTCTGTGCTGCTGATGTTCCTGTAGTCTGTTACCCTGCTATGGCTGACACCTGGAGGAATCACACCGGGTAGCTACCTTCTCCTCCTCCTCCCAGGACGGGTTCCTCTGCATGTAGGCTCTTAGAATTGCTCTTTGGCTCGTCTTCACTTTGGGCCCATGAGGTATTTGCGGATCTCCACGCTTTGCAGCTGATGCTGGTTGGGGGCCGGTAACCTCTCATGTCTGTGTGCACAATGCCATCTCACTCTTGTTTCCTTCAAGTCTGAAGCAGCTGGACAGGTTTTACAAGGGCTGTCACTCTCCAACTGTACCTGGGAAATGTATTAGCAATCTTCTCCGCAGACGTTTCACACATCACAGGAGAATGCCTTGGTATCCCTCAAGTCCTTAGTTTGGCCAGAAGTAGACAAGAGTCAAAAAAATGCCCCCCTGCTCATTCTTTTCCTCTTTCAATTTTAGTTGGATTCTGTTACCTCTCTTCTTCTCACATGCTCAAACCCTTTTGAATGGGAGTGAGGAGTAGGCAGTGGTGTTGAAGGTGAGGAGGTAGGGTGGAGAGCAGCTTCCCTCTGTTGAAAATATGTAGCAGTATATTTTTCCTTACAGTAGGTCTTTTATCTCAAACTTAAGATTTGGGCATTTCTTTTTGCTGCTCCTTATCTCTAATATATTAACTATATATTTTCAGATTTAGAATGAAAAAAATCAATTTTTCATTCCCTCCCTTGGGTTGATGTTGGGTTGATGATAGGGACAACTGTTTCCTCATGGTATTTTGTAACTCATGTCTCCTGGTCTGAATGCAGTGTTGCAGGGTGTATGAGTAATGCATGCTGCTTGATTTCTCAAATTATTACTTTGCCACAAATACTTTCCTGTAATATGTGTGTGCACTTGTGTGTATTCTGGCAACTAACATAACTGAAGTATTCACATAAAGAACAAAATAGTCAAGTAAAAATATTTTTGTAATATTAATGATGCCAAACATGCAGATATTTAGGATGAGTAACTATGATGTCAACTCAAGAATCTATATAAAAAAGGATCAACATAGTGTTCCTAGAAGAAAATATTCATGGCTATCTCCAAACAGAAATATATAATGATTAAGTGTATATAATTTTTAAATTATATTTCTTTTTTTAGAGAATCTGGAAGCAAGGTGGCAATCTTTCTCTAATGCGAGGCCAAGTTATGCTGGAGCTGGGGTGTGTGCACAGGGATTCTGGGGTGGAGGTCTGCTGGTCAGGACTAGGTATAAATGGGCGGATTTTATCCTTACTATATTGAGTTTATGTAACTTTCTCCTTGGCAAATACAAATTCCAAGATGTATTTTGATACTGTGCAGCATAGATTGAGTCTCTTTTTTTTTTTTAGCATCAAAATGAAAAAAATATATATTTAGAAATAAATGTAACAAAAGAAGTGTAAGACTGTACACTGAAAACTATGAAACTGCCGGGAGCCGGTCCATCCTTGCTGTTTCAAGGGACCTGGCATATATGGCATACGGTTCTTAATATGTTTGCTCACCTTCTTGGCGCTGTGTTTTAACCAAGGTCACCTCTCCTCTTTTTAAAAAAAATATATTTTATTAATTTTTACAGAGAGGAAGGGAGAGGGATAGAGAGTTAGAAACATGGATGAGAGAGAAACATCCATCAGCTGCCTTCTGCACGCCCCCTATTGGGATTGAGCCCACAACCAAGGTACATGCCCTTGATCAGAATTGAACCCAGGACCCTTTAGTCTGCAGGCTGACGCTCTATCCACTGAGCCAAACCGGTGAGGGCAGTGACTGGCACATGGCTGGGGCTCAGTGAATGAATGGATGAGTGAATGAATGAATTCAGGTAGGTTCCACTTAAGCTGGATCTTGATGGGAAAAGGTCATTCCAGAAAGAAAGCAATAGGATGAACAATCTGGATAAAGGAATGGGATAAATTGGAATGTTGACCATCAAGTGAGGAGTATTGGGGAGTGCAATTTGACTGCTGATGAGGCTGGGCATGTGTTCTGGGACAGGCTGATATGTCTTGTTGAAAAACTGGTACTTCATCCCAAGCAATGGAATCACTGAAGATTTGGAGAGAAGAATTTGACATAATGAAATAGAAACTCAACTTGAGTGGTAATGTGAGAAAGGAGTGAGTAACTGGGAACCTATTGAAGAGGCAATTGCTTAAAATAATGGGACTTGGCCTAAGGAAGTGGCCGTGGGAATGCAGAGGAGAAAACTAGGAAATGCCTTGGGCTTGGCAATGAGCACAGAGGTGAGGGTCCATAAGGAGCTGCAGTCAAGCAACATGTAAACCAGGACAGCAAGTACACCCTGAGGACTATTTGTACTGGAGAGTGTGGATAATCGGTAACATCCCTTCTTGTACTTTAGCAAAACAGAGCGTTAACTCTGTAAGAATGAGGGAGCAATAAAGAGAATGGGCACAGTGGAGAATGATTGGTGGAAAGATGAAAGGCATGAATACTAACTACGAATGTACAGCTGAATAGATGGGCGAGGGCCCACGGAAGCTGGTCTAAATGGCTTCATTTGTTGCCTAGGTCCAATGCTAACTCTTGTCAAGTCAGAACATTTCTAGTCCAGAGGTCTTTGACTCCAGTGCCTGCATCTGTCTCTCTCCTGTCTGGCTTTCCCTTTGGCTGGCAGTGGGACGTCGCTCTGGCTCTTTGTGGAGGAAAGAAGAGACTGTTTGGTGTCTTCAGTGATGCCTCCTGAGTATTCTGTGTAGCTGATAACTTGAAATGAAGTCATATAATCTTGTGCTTTCTTTGGGAAGCAATTTAGGTGGATTAGTTGCTCATTTTGATGTTATGATTAAAGTCCAGAGGGGACACAATAGAAGGAGACGTATGACAGAATGATATCAATCCAACAGTTCATCTACTCTAGAGTGTTTGAACTGAGGGATAGGCTCTGCCAGTCAGGACTGAAACTAGCGGGGACGGGGGTGGTGGTGGGGTGGTGGTAGTGTAGCACAAAACATACTTTAAGAGTTGTGAAATGTCATCCTAAAGAGACAGATCATGGACTGTAACTCATAAGGAAATGTGTTTTAAACTCACGTATCTGAGCTATGGTATCACCTCATTTATTTCTTTGGTCACAACCTTGTTAGTTTTGACTCACAAAGTTATATTGTTAGTGTAAACTGGAAAATATTAAAGTTTATTCTAGGAATATGGTGTGGAACTCCAGTCAGTGGATCTGTATATAAGAGAACATAAAGAAATTAAATTACTTTTTGTCTTGATTCTATACCAAAAACACAGGATAATAAATTTATATGTTTTAAGTTAAAACAAATAAAAATATATATGCTTCATTTAAAAAATAACTTATTTTTTTAATGGCATTTTGATCAATTTTCCAATGACTGGTCCCAGTTGTACTGGATTTCATTTAGGGCCATACCATATGAAAAAAAAAGTACATTTAACCTTTAAAATTAAACAGTGTAGGAGACGTGTGGGAACCCAATCAACTGAGTCAGTAGCAGATTCTTGTTTTCCTTATTAAATTCCTTTTAGAGCTATGCTCATTGAGTCGAGTAGTTTAAATTATGGCTATATAATTCAAATTATTTTTTCTCTTCTGCTCTTGCTTACTCTTATTCTTCCTCTTTTGCTGAGATCATGGAGTTAAATGCACATAAATTAAGTGCACATGTATACTTTATTGTTAATCTCATTTTCACAGATAAAGAAATAAAGCTTAGAGCAGTTGAAAAACTTCCCAGCTTCTCGAAAACTTCAATAACCAAGGAGAGCATTTGGAAAGCAAGCCTTGGGGAATGTTCAAGCTCACATCTGAGGGTAGGAGAGCTGTCCCCTCCACGTCTCTTACCCATTATCAGTCAGCTGCCTGCTCAGAGTCAAAACATAGTAGTCATTCTTGATCCCCCCATTTTTTCTCACCTTTCACACAGTACATATTTAAAACCTATCCATTTCCTTAGTGTAAGCCATGATCATCTCTCATATGGATATTAAGAAATATGATAACAGCAAGTAGATGTGTGTGTGTGTGTGTGTGTGTGTGTGTGTGTGTGTGTGTGTGAAAGCACTTACTATGTAACAAGCACTGTACCAAGCACCTTACTTATATTAACTTACCTATATTTAGTTCTTACAATTACTCCTGGAGGTAAGGAAATGACTTTGGAAGGAAGTCCGGAACATTCGAGGAGGGCATGACGTCAGGGCTGGATCGGAAGATTAAGATGAAGTTGGCCAACAATTTAAAAAAGAAAAGATGGAGTTGGCCAGGTGAAGAGAAGGAAAGGAGAAAGCAAGATTGGTCCATGTCAGAAATCGAAAAGCCACTAACTGCTTCTGGAGATTGAGGGCTGGGCGGTGAAGGAGCAGGGAGGAGAGCAGTAGGGCGGGGCAGGATACGTTGGAGAATACAAGAAGGGCACAAGGAGAATAAATCTGGGATGTTTATTCCCCCGTTTCCTTTCTGTGAGGTTAGTCTGGGCTAGTTGTGTCCCAGAGCCAATGTTCTACCTAGTGATGTGCTGGTAAAAGGGGTTGGCCCATTTCTATAGTATAAACACTCCTACTCTGCCCAATTTCAAGCTGGGTGATGTCCCTTCGTGTGGACTTGGAAAGAGATGTATACTGTCTGTTCTCTCCAGCTGGCACAAACCAGCTCCAGCCCCTCCTGTTCCATTCTTTCTTTCCAGGTAATTGTATCTGCTTTTCCCCTAGGCCTTCCGTGGGAGGCTTGTGCCACATTTCTTCTTAGCCTTGGGATGCCGCACTATCTCTCGTGGGTTGTCTCACCATGCCTGTACCTTTGAAAATAGTCCTTTTATGAGACCCTCCTTAAATTACCCAGTTTGAGGTACCATCTGTTTCCCGATGAGATCCTAATTGATTTACCAAACTATACTGTGTGAGAATCAGTCACTTAGAAATCCTTTCTCCTGTTGTATTACTTAGAGTGCAGGATTATGGTTTATTAAATTTTGTAACTCCGGTGGAGGAGATATGAAGCGAAAGGGAAAGAAGAAGAAACTAATTTTTGTTGAATATCTATTATGTATCAGGTTACTTTAGAAATGCTATTTCTTTAATCTTAACAAATCAAATGAATTCTAAACATGATCATTTTAGGCATTTACCAATAAGGATATTGAGGCTCAGAGTGGTTAAGTAACTTTTTCCCAGGTTACACAGTTAGGAAGTAGCTGAATTAGGATTTGAACCTGAGTGTTTGGATCTAAAACCTATTCTTTTTGCTTTATTTCCTCAACTTATTTTTAGTGAATACATGGATGTTTTAGTTAACATAGAAGATAGAGCGTGTGCCAGCAGAGATGCTTGATAAAAGGGATCTACAACTGGGAGGGGGATGGAAACCAGCTTTCTTCTTTTCCTAGGAGTGGAATTTCTAGCAGTCTTGCAGCTTACAATAGTGTAAATTGTCCAGGTGTCAGCGTTCCCTTGGAAATGGATATTTTAGATAACATCAGGCGATTCATATGTTAGTCACAAACCTGGCAGATATTTGTATCAGTAGCTTAACAAATTCATATTTTACAGCAGTACCGGGCAGCTTCTCACTCCTAAAGGTTTAAAATTAGCTTAATATTTAGAGATGAAAAAAAATCGTATCTGTTTGGTTTTGCATTAAATGGTAGAGAAAAGTACGAATCTGATCAAAAGAAATCTTATGAAAGAAAATACTTAAATCATCTTACCATCTAAAATTTTGCGATCTAATCTTTCCATCTAGAACAGCGGTCGCCAACCAGTGGTCCGTGGACCACTGGTGGTCCGTGAGGTCTGAAAGGTTGGCAACCGCTGATCTAGAAGATACTGGTGACTCCAGTCAAGACGTGGAAGGATCTGGGAGAGGTCTGTTTAAAGAAACATCTGTAGTATATTTCCACTTGCTCTCTTAAAACTAGTATTTGTTTTAATAATGAAAAACATTTGCTGGAAAAGTTGATGTTTGTTTTCGAAAATCCAGTCTGTTAGGATACCACGAAAGGGAACACAGTAGGTCTAAAGGACCCATAGAAATCTGAGTGAGAAAGCTTGAGTCTCATTCTGGCTTTGTTACTTGCCTAGTTTTATAATTATGGCCCAGCCTCTTAAATGTTCTGCGCTTTAGTCTCCTTATAGGTGAAATGGGTGATTAGGTTAGATGTAAACAAAATTATTTTCCTAGCTCTAACAAGTTTATGAAGTGCTTTAAAATTTTTCTTTCTTTTCAGTAAAATCATTGTAATTTTTCCACATTTAGTAACCACCAAGTCATTTGCTTTCTTTCTTATTTTTCTTTATAGTAATAATTTTATTATTTAGTCATTCACCCCTCGTTGTCTATCATCTATTTACCATCTATCTATAAATCCATTAGTAATAACAAGAAGAGCTATCCAATGTCCAAAATGAAGGCACAAAAATAAAACAATCCCTACATTACATTTCGGTCTAGCCTTCTATTCCCTAAGATATGTGTGTGTGTGTGTGTGTGTGTGTGTGTGTGTGTGTGTGTGTGTGTTCATATGCATACATATACATACACTGTTGTGTTCTGGTAAATGTTTACCAATCAACCATACTAGAACAATAAAAAAAAGCTCTGATGTATAGGATTTGCCAATTTCTGGGGTGCAACTGCTTCCACCATAGCCAGTTTCAAGTTATCCATGGTAAGTAGCTGAATGTGAAGCTGAAAAAAAGATGCATAAAATTGGCTTGTTCAAGCTGGTACAGGTTGGCTCCAGCACACCTCTGAATATAAGCAGTCTAAAGGGTAAATGCTCTCTTTCATGTTAAAACTAGAGGCCCAGTGCATGAAATTCATGCATAGGTAGGGTCCCTAGCAGCTGCCGGCTGCCGGCTGGGACCTCCCTTTCCTGGCTGCCGGCTGCTGGCTGGGGCCTTTCTTTGTTCCACGCCGCCCCCTGGCGGTAAGCGCACATCATAGGGAGCAATTGAACTCCTAGTCGGTCAAACCCCCCAGGGGACACTTTGCATATTAGACTTTTATATGGATTGATACTTATTATATCATGTATGTTGAGAATTGAAAACTGAACCTAAAACTAATCAATACAAAACTTGTGATTTCTATTTGTTATGGCCTTTACCTTGAATTATTTTTAGTAGCTCACTCTCTTACCCTCACCCTGAATGCATGCATACATAAGAGCGTATAAGCACATATACCAAAATTATGTTAAAATTTTTTGTTGATGTCTCTATGCATTATGTAAGCATGTATAGCTAGGTAATATTAAAATATGGTGCAAAATTTTTTCCCACAAGCCATCTATGCTTTCAAATTTAAAGTTCAGAAAGCTACCATAAAATCTGTATTTCTAAAGGAGTCTAAACTTTTAAGCCCTTCCTCTTGAATGTGTCTATATTTGCACTCAAGATTTTCATTGATTAGTTGTTTATCAAAGGAGTTAGAGTTGGGAAAACCTCCAAACTATTAGATCATCAAATTTGGGAATGATATAAATTAGATATACTCAGAAACCCAAAAAGCCACACACAGTAATTTGGTATTTAGTCACAGAAAGGCTACAATGCATTGACTGTTGACTGAGTGATGAGCATCAAATAAAGAGTGTAATTAACACAGACAGAAGCTTACTGCCAACAACAGTTTGAAACAATTTTAGTCCTCTATTTCCTGCCAACTTTGATATAAAAAGAACCCTTCATAGCACGATTGAGAAAATTTGCTCTTGCCTGGGAAAAATTCAGCTTGTAGTACCCCCACAGCCTCCAGAATAGTAGCTTTCAAAGGGTAGAAACTTAATGGATATTTGTTGGATCGAAACAGATCTACATTAAAGAAAAATTGGTCCTCAGATGCCACAATTGTTTTTTTTAACATATATTTTTATTGATTTCAGAAGGGAAGGAAGAGGGGTAGAAACATCAAAGATGAGAGCGAATCATTGATCGGCTGCCTCCTGCATGCCCCCAACCAGGGACTGAGCCTGCAACCTGGGCATGTGCCCTGACTGGGAATTGAACCGTGATGTCCTAGTTCGTAGGTCAAAGTTCAACCACGAGCCACACTGGCCAGGCAGATGCCACAATTCTTGAATTTCATGAATCAGTGGTAACATGTTCTTCATTCCCTTACGTAGTGAACATTTTCCATGGGAGAAAAAGAGAATGATGAATACCTATCTTACTCAAGTCTAACGAAAACTTTCACAGAAATTGTTATTGGGAATTTAAAGTGTGGGCTGATCTAAAAATTAATCTGCTCATCAAATGTGCAAAAAGGAACATCAGTTCTAAGTTATCCATGAACAATTTATGTGCTACAATTTGCCTTGATACCTGTATCAAGAAGTGGTAAAAAGAGAAACACCATTGCAAAGTTTTTTCATGGCTCTCCTGATCTCTCTCTCTCTCACACACACACACACACACACACACACACACACACACACACACACACAAATTCCAAAATATTCCCTTTTGTCAGGCTTAGTTTAGGATACAATCTTTAAGAAAGTTGACATACGCCCTAGGAAATTTCACTGACTTTTCCCCTCCCTGAACTCTCCTTGCTTCTTATAAAGACTTTCAAATGGCTTAGTTTCTAAATTAATCCAGGCATTTGAGGGCAGTTGGGCCCTCTGCGCTTGAATAATTGAGTACTAAAAGGCTACACATTAGTAACTTGGAGGAACCAGAATGGATGAACCACTTCTCAGAACCTGCATGACAATTTTGAAAATTAAACCCAGTTAATAGAAAAAAATGCTAAATCAATGGCCATAAAATTTAATGGGTTTATCGCAGCCTTAACACAGTAGGACTGAATTATCATGTTAATTTAATTTCCATTTCTAAATGAACCAGAAGGCACAATAAAGGTCAATTAACCAGCTACCTTCCCTGTCTCTTCTTTTACTGCTGGTTTTAAATCACATTCAGCCCTAAAGCACTCACACTGCTTCTGGAAACTCATTAGTTTTTTTTTCTTCTCGAAATAAAAACAAAAAAAGAGAAAAGAAGAAGAAGAAATGAAAAGTAACAACTAACCGTGTGCTGAGAGCAACCACTGGGAATGTGCCACAATTATGGGGAGAGATGGATTCAATGAGAAATCTTTCCTCTTGTTGCATTGAGGCTACAAACTTAGTCACACCAAGCCCAGGGAAACACTCAAGTTCAAGGTCTCAATTACAGTGTTTACCAAGTGTTCATCTGCAGGGAAAAAGCTGTGTGCGCTACTCGTAACATTTATGAGGCGAATAAGGACGGGAACTCCATCTGTGTAATGTGGGTCTGTTGTTGGTACAGTGAGAACCGTAAGCTTTGCACAGCCTGCATTTTTTCGCACCGAAATGTGTCACTAGATATTAATAGGTTTTTATTACATTTAAAAAAAAAACTTAATAGAAAGAGGAAAAATGAAGTCAGTTTCCTCTCCCCTCACAAGCAAGAAAATTCCATCCTGTTTTTGGTGTAATTTATCGCTGCAACGGAATTGCCTGTAATCTGATACAATTTGGGTCAAAATCTTTCAATATTCTGGTGTTTTCCAGTGATACAAACAACACCAAGGGCACTAGGTCGGGGAACAAAATATATTCTTATTTTGCAAAATCTAGAGACACTCAAATTGTTTTCTAAATTCCAATGTCTGTCATGATTTGAACAGTGATTTAGAGATACGGCAAAATGATTATAATTTTGATTTCAATAGATGCCTCTTTCAAATACAACACCTAATGGTAGTAAAGTATCTAATGCCAGGTACCATGTAGCTTTCAATGAATGTCAGCCTTCTTTCCCTTTCCTTTCAGCATAAAGTAAAGTAAAGTAATCATTATTAGAAGTGTAGTTGTTTAGAATTACTTCTCAGGATTGTAAAACTTTAAGAGAACAGTGGCTTCAATACCTTTGTTTATCAAGTTCTTATAATAAAGATATTGACTTTAAGTATAATTTAGACCAGATGTCGAAGGCTTTACAATAAGGCTAACAACTATTTTTTTTTGTAAATAAAAACATTTAGTCACCTTTCATTTAATACAGTTCTGTCCCTTTGTCTCCCCTTGTAACCTCAAATTGTCTGTATGTGTGTATTTGGGCATAAATAAATAGAACTTAATGATTTCATGACAATTTCTGGGTTAAAGTGAAACATATTGAATGCAGACAATTAACAGGAGTATATATTCACAAAGTACAGATTTGACAAATAAATATGTGCTCATAGGTGTGATCGGTATTGAGAGGCATCCTTTTTTTCTTTAAAATTTTTTGTAGGCTAATGACAAAATCGAACCTTTCTTTAAATTGCAACCTATTTAACTTACTTTTAAAGTTCTCCTGTCATAATAGAGAAAAATGGCTGAGTAGTATTCCGTTGTGTAAATGTACCACAGCTTTTTTAATCCTAAGTGGAAAACTCTTAACAGTTTGTCTGAAATCAGGTTTTGCTGACACAGACCCTTAGATGAGGGTTTGGATGTGGGGGGGCTTCATTAAGGAAATGTCCCGGGGAGAAAGGGAGAAAGGGGAAGCAGGCCGGGCAAGGTTAAGTTCTCACACAGAGTCCTGTGTAGGTGTGTAACGGTTAATTCTATGTGGCTACTTGACTGGCCAGCGGGGCCCGGATTAAACGTTATTTCTGGGTGGGTCTGTGAGGGTTTCTGGGTAAGATTCGCATTTGCATCATTGGACTCTGTAGAGCAGATTGCCCTTCCCAAGATGCAACTTTGGCATCACTCAGTGCATCGAGGGCCTGAATGGAGCAAAAGAGAGAAGAAGGAGAAATTCACTCCCTTTTCCCTGCCTCACTGTGACAGCTCATTGCATCTTCTTTGCCCTCACACTGGGATTTACAACCGTCAGTTCCCCTGGTTCTCAGGCCTTCAGACTAAGACTGAATTATACTACTGGCTTTCCTAGGTCTCTAGCTTACAGATGGCAGATCGTAGGACTTCTCAGCTTCTGTAAATTGTATGAGCCAATACCTCATAATCAATATCTATCTATCTATCTATCTATCTATCTATCTATCTATCTATCATCTATTCATCTTCTATTATTGATTTTGTTTCTCTGGAGAACTCTGACTAATATGGGTAGCTTTGCCTGATCCACAAAAGAACTTATACTTCAGTGTAACTTATACCTAAGAATTTTCCTACCTGAGGCAGAAGCGTTGGGCTTTTATAACCCTTGCATCAAGTATTCAAATTGACTGACAATGACTGTCTGTGGTGGGAGCTGGGATATAATATTCTAGGCCCTTCTGGTTCTCTGCCCATGTAGGGCAAAGGACTCTAATGCCATGAGGATTGTCCTTTAAAGAACACACACCAGTGCTAACTATTGGGAGTGCAAGCACCCAGGAGCGGGAAGGGGTGCTCAGTAATGGTGGGAAGGTCATAAAGGAATCTGGCTGAGGCCACAAATGGTTCTACCACCAGCATCTTGTCATTCTGGCCTTGGTGCCAGCCTCCAATTTTGAAAGTAGGTCCTGTCAGGAGACTTGAAAACTGGCCTTCTTAGTAGTTTGTCTCCAGCATAGAACTTGTAGGATATTTAATTTTGTGTTGGACTGCATTCCAAAAGAGCCTGTTTGGATGAGTAGCAACATGTGCCATTAAATAATGAAATGAGTTAATCTTTTTATGGGGTTGTTCTGTATCTGCTATCAAAATGCTGGAAAGTGTTTGCCAAAAGCAGTAATCCTGGTTTTGGTCTAATTGATATTGAGCTGTTCCTCACGGTCGTAATTGCCCAATAAGCTTAGTGGCTCCTGGAGGCCACATTCAGAATGATAATAGGATTATGTCATCAGCATGAAAAAGGGTGCTAAGACAGGAGTTGATGTTTTCAGGTTATCAAAAATGTATCAGATGGTTTGGGGTTACAATTAAAGAGCAGGTGGGATAGGACAGTTGTACCATTTGGGGCCGTAACCTGCTCTGTTAAGAGCCCATTTCCCATCCATTTTGAACCCTTTTTGACATTACAGTAAAAGGTGCTGAAGGACCATTAAAAGGCAGGGATCAATACTGAGATCACGTCACTTGCCTCATAAATTGTTTCTGTTTATAAAAATCAAAGGCTGACAAAAGAGTAATAAATGGCACCAGACTCTCATTTTTTGAAACCATTCTTTCTAATAGAAGCAATAGTGTATAGCCATAGTCCACAAGAGAAAAGCTATCGCTAAAGCATTTGTGCTCTTCCTGTAGGATATCACATTAAAACATCGGACATACAGTGTGGAACAGCAAGGTGGTATTGATTTTTGAAAGGATATTCTAGAGATTGTTGTGTAGTAAGGAAAGATAAAAGGCTGCTCCCCTCTCCCCCTCTCTTTATTTTCCCCCAAAAGGGCAGACTATTCTTTCGGTCTGTTTTGTAAAAATTATACTGTGAACGATTAAGTCAATAATATTGCGTGAATTTGCACCCACGATGTAGAATAGGATTTGTGGTGGGGAAACGGCTGCCCAGCTTGACATAAAAATCTATCTCTGTGACTTTGACTACTTCGAGTACCTCATATAAGTAGAATTAAATAATATTTGTCTTCTTGTGACTGGCTTTTATCACTTAGCATAATGTCCCCAAGGTTCATCAGGTGGTAGCATATATCAGATCCCACCCCCCCTTTTTTTTTTAAAAAAAAGGCTGAATAATATTCTACGGTGTATGTATCCTACATTTTGCTTATTCACGCACCCATTGATGAACACTTGGATTGCTTCCATGTTTTAGCTAATGTGAATGATGTTGGTAGAAACATCGGTGTACAAATATCTCTTTGAGACCCTACTTTCAATTATTTTAGGTACATACTCAGAAGTGGAATTGCTGGATTATCTTGTAATTCTTTTTTTTTTTAAAATATATTTTATTGATTTTTTACAGAGAGGAAGGGAGAGAGATAGAGAGTTAGAAACATCAATGAGAGAGAAACATCGATCAGCTGCCTCCTGCACATCTCCCACTGGGGATGTGCCCACAACCCAGGTACATGCCCCTGACCGGAATCGAACCTGGGACCTTTTAGTCCGCAGGCCGACGCTCTATCCACTGAGCCAAACCGGTTTCGGCTATCTTGTAATTCTATGTTTAATTTTTCAAGGAACCAGCATACTATTTCCCGAAGGAGCTGTACCATTTACATTCCAATTTCCCCACATCCTTGCCAATCAGAATCCCAACAAAGGGTTGTGGATGGTATCTTCACCTATGGATATGCTTAGTTTAAGAAACTTGTACGACACCCAGTGGAGATTCAGCAAACACCTCGTTATATGGGAACAGGACTCAGAAAAAAACACCCTTAGGAGCAAGCAGGGTTAAGGTCATAGCCAAGATCTTGTGAGTGATGAGATCAGGAGGGAGAATGAGTGGTGTCATAAGAGAAAATGGGCAAAAAGAAGAGCGAATTTTAAGGGGCAACAGAGGAAGAGATACCAGCAAATAAGACTGAGAAGAAACTGTCAGAGAGATAAGAGGGGAACATTTGCCTCTTAGCTCACACCATTCTTGAAAGTCCTGCTTTGGTGATACATGGGGCGGGGTGGGGGGGGGGCACTTCTTTTATTTCCAGAATCTATTTTGATGTCTGGTATATAGCAGGTTACTACAAAAATGTTGACTTAGTTACATGAAATACTGGATTAGGAATTTAATTCTCTCCGAACAGTGTGATGAAGGAAATAGTGAGACAATATAATTCAAAAATAATTGAACTTGGTATTTACTGAATTTGTGTTCGGCAAAACTTTAGCTCTAGACATTATCACCAATGGCTGGTTGTCCTTCAGTAATGTATTAAGTACTTCAGTGTCCTCCTTAGCAAAATCCGGGGACTGGGCTAAGAGACAATGCCCTTTTTGGTTCTTAAACTCTGAATTTGGAGACATAAGTAGCAGGTCAAGCTGAAGAGATGATGTATTATCCAACGGAGGTATCCTGTCAGCTTTTACTGATATAATATCTTATAAAACATTGGGACATTACATATTTGAGAGTGAAACTCTGGCTATTGCTTCGCCAACCCACCCCCCGGGTTGTAAATGGCCATTGCTTGTGAAGAATGGTAGGCGTTGCAGAATTGTTTATATCAGTAGATTGCATCCCTGCAAAATTTATGTCAAACAGTGCATCTGGGTATTGTCTCGATAAATTACATGACTTGGTGATCACTGACCCACATTTTGTAATATGATTTTATAAAACCAGTGTGACAACACTAATGGAGACAGATGCACTGTAGTTCTTATACAGTAGAGGCCAACAATGTTCCTGGGGAAAAATGAAATAGAAAATGTAATTACAGATTTGCTATTATAAGATTTTAGCTAAGGAAAGAATGTCATGTGGGTGGATGTTCTACACAGGGAAGTTGTTAGGATTTCAAGCAGCTTTTACTCCATGTCAACCAATAACACTGATTTGTCAAAATAACTATTTCTGTTTTTTTTTTTCTCTAAAATCTACACTGGCCTAGCACCAGGTGTGGAGTAATAGGCTTACACATATGCTGAGATGCATGATACTTTGGCATATGCAGTCTTGGTCTGGGATTTCCTTTGTATGACTTCCTTTTTGCGATGGCAGCCTCTATCAGAGGATTCACAGCAGAAAAAAAGATGCTGACCTTATCAGTGAAGATTTTAGCTTCACTCATGAAAGGAAGACTGCTTCTGACAACACATTCACACCTGCATTTACATAAAAAGCATTAGAAGAGGTTTTTTTTTAAAAAATATATTTTTATTGATTTTAGAGGAAGGAAGGGAGAGGGAGAGATTGAAACATCAATCAGCCGCCTCCTGCATGCCTCCTATGGGGGATCAAGCCAGCAATCCAGGCATGTGCCCTGAGTGGAATGGAATGGTGACCTCTTGGTGCATGGGATGACACTCAACCAACTGAGCCACACCAGCCAGGCACCATTAGAGAGTTTTAAAATTTTCTTTTCTTGAAGCACAGCAGTTTATATTGTTTTGTCATGTAAACTGTCAAGACAGGAGGAGGCATTTAGTGAGCTTCAGTGTGCACACTTGCTCACAAAAGTCCCTTTTTTGAAACTAAATATTTGAATTCCCAGAGTTTTGTGTGTCTGTTCTAGTTTGGAGTCAGAGTTTTTACTTGTTGAAAAAAATGCAATTATGCCCTGGCAACTGCATGTGATGAACTACCCTTCTAATTTCATTTCTTTCTTCATGGTAGGGATCTGAAGAAACACTAACTTGGCTTTTGGTCACTTTTTGAGAACACAATTTATAGACTCTATCTGCTAAGTGTTCTTAATAGTTTATTATTTCACATCTTATTCATCCATTGTCAGAATCTAAGTGGTGGCAGAAAGGTGAAACCAAATAAGAAAACCCAACAATTTATGTTTTTAAAAGGACTTTTTGCCTCATTTTTTCTTTTTTGATAGGTTGGGGACAAGGGAAACGATAGAGTTCATTTTGGTCAGCTTGAAGTCATAAGCTTATAGCCTATGCAAGCAGAGATGTGAGTCTGGAGGTCAGATGTCATCTGTACGCGTTAGTTGCAGTTTGTGTATGGATAAGATCACCTAAGGGAGAGTGTGAAGAATGAGATAAGAAAAGCGCTGAAAGTGAAATCGTGGTAAAGGTCAATTTTTAGGTGGCTGTTGGAGAGAGACAGGGAAACTCAAAGAGTCAATCGTCATGAGGAAAACCTTGAAGATTAACGCAGAAGAGAATTTACAAAAGAAGAGAATGGTTAACAATGACAAATGCTGCGGGGAGAATAGAGTAATAACTAAACTAGACTGTGTCCATTGTGTTTGTCAACCAGCAGGCGACTACTGACCTCTGTGACAGCCAGTTTAGTGGAACAGTTGAGGCAGAAATCCAGTTGGCAATAGCTTGCACAGAAATACAATGTGACAGAACATGGCAGCGGGTAGATTAGATGCAGAATTATTCAGTAAACTTTCTTGGAAGAATAGGGAGGGCAAAAAGGAGACAAAAGGAGGAAGGTAAGGGACTGAGTCTTGGACTGAGGTGATGAAGTGATATTTTTAAAAATAGTGGTTAAAGACTGTAGTCTCTATCACAATGGAATTCCCAGGTCATGGGTATGGGGCAGTCATCCTCAGAGCCCAAAGTAAAATTTGTCAGTGGCCTTGAGCACGGAAAATTTTTCAAAGGAAGAGGACTCTGGAGGCAACAGGCGACAGAGGTGGCAAAGGTAGAGTCTGAATAGTGGGGTGGGGCTGTAAGAAACGGTGGCCCTGACCGATGTTCGGAGGACCAGTGTCAGGGCTTGAGCTTGCCACTCATGTGAAAGGTCAGAGGTGGCTGGAGAGCCAATGTTAGATTTGTGTCTCAAAAAGTTTAGAACACAGTAGCATGGGCCTTGTGTGATAGTATTTCCATCTACTCCCCTTCTACTGTCATACTGTATAAGATAGTTTTCACGGAATTATTTTTGGTGACTTCATGCCGGTCTCTCTTGAATCACCTCTTTCCTTACTAAGTGCATACAGCGTATCTAGTGAAGAACACTCTTTGAAATGTTGCTGGGTATGAAAGTCAAACTCATCTCACTTTAGATTACAAAAAAACCCCTTTTGAAATCTGAGGCATTTGCTTAGCTCTGATCTCCTGGCAATTTTCCCATTGCCTCCGACTTTCCCCCCCAGGACACTAGCAGCTGTTTTAACAGCTGCACATTGTTTTAATTGTCTTAGATGTAACGCATCTGGACTTGAACACGTTTTAAAGCTCCTAGACATTCCCTTACTACCTCTTCTACTAAGATTTGTGTTTCATTCATTGCAGCCTGACTATGACTCTCCTTCATGGAGGAAAAAAATGGAAGCAAACCAGAAGGGAATTACTCTGCTTCCTTCCTTTCATCATCTTCATCAAGCAATGAACTTATCCATGTTTTTGTTTTATTATTAAAAACATAGTTTTAACAACAACACTCTTAATTTGGGTCCCACCTAAGTTGATATATGGAGTGTTTTACCAGTCAGGTTGGTGGGGTAGGAGAAACAAGTAGATAGACAGGGTGACGCTATCTTTACATATGGATGCAAGACCTGCTTGGTAGCAGACATTGCAATAGATGGAGAGCTTGCTACAAGATTTACATTCTCAAAAAATTCATGGTCAAGTGGAGAGTTCTAAAGAACATACTGTATATCTCAGTTAGCGGTGTGTCAACCTTGGTAAAAATAAAAGGTGCTGATAATTACTTTGCATAATTTAGTTTCATATCCATCCATCCATCCCTATCTTTTAAGTCATGGTTCTCAATCATAGCTGTATCTAAGAATCACCAGGGGGTTCTGGACTGAGTAGCAATAAACTCGGTTGATATGTAACTGTTTGGAAACGTTAAAACAACAAACCAAACTCAATCAGGATCTGTGAGGATTCAGGCCCAGAGGACAGTATCTAGTAAAAGTTCTGTTGGAGAATCCATATTCAGAGAGTTGAAAATCGCTGCCTTAAGGACTTACTACGGGTTTAGATAGTGCTGTGCCAGGGGCTGGGGAAGATAAATACTATCTCATGTAACATAAAGTTATTGCTCTGCAAGAGATAACACTTTATTTGAGTAGACGAGGCATTCTCACGGAGAAGAGCAAAATAAAAATGCAAGGTAGTATATCATGACTAAGAGCAAAAGTGAGAGGCAGAAACAAAAACAAAAAACCATGAGCGTTATAAGCAAAAGGAGGCACATTGTGGAGTAGGGTTATGAGAGAAGAGTTGTGGCAGGTGGGTTTAAATTGGACTTTGAAGAGCGCACAGGATTAGGTAGGTATTGGATCAGGTACATGTGGCTCGGACAGGGCATACATAAACAAGCAAAGGCTAGATGTCAGGAATGAGTTTGGAGTATTCTGGGTGTTTTAGGAACCAGATCAGCCAAAACTGAACAGAAATTTTATTTTGAGGAGCAGGTAGACTAAGGTTATGGAAGTAAGGCCCCAAAACAGAGACCTCTAAACTATTTTGAAGCATTTTAACTGTAAAATACAGGCAAAACTTCCTTAAAAAGAATATAACTAGAATCCTTAAAACTTTCTCAAACCTCTTTTCAATGAGCAATACTTCATGTTATTGATCAACTTCAGCTTTGCTATTAATTGAATGTAGGATCTGAATGTAAACTTGGAGAAAAAGAGAGGAAGCTGATCTCATCATGGTCAAACGGCTGTATTCTCTTATGCTCAGACTCACCTGTGTCAGTGGTGGGCAGGTGAATGTGTCAACAACCAGCTCTCTGGAGCAGTGGTTCTCAACCTTGGCTGCACATTAGAATCACTTGGGAATCTTTTTATTTATTTTTTATTTTATTTTATTTTTTTAAATTTATTTTTTTATTTATTGCTTAAAGTATTACAAAGGGTATGGGAATCTTTTTAAAATCCTGATATCCAGAGTTTAAAAAGATTCCTAGGTGATTCTAATGTGCAGCCAAGGTTGAGAACCACTGCTCTAGAGCCAAAGAGTCTTGATGATTTCTGTGGTGTGAAGGCTACCACTACAACCAATATCATGCTACCGACAATTTAAGAATCAGTTTGCAAAATTCCTGAAAGTTTGACATTGACTCTTGGGAGCTGGTGTGAACTGGCGTCAGCACACAACTGCTTGTGCTGCTAGAAGTTCTCACTTCGCGTCGTTGATAGGTTCTGCAACTTTAAGTGAAGCCACAGATAATGAAACCAATTTTACCGTAGGCTAAGTGATATATAAACAAGAATTAAGTTCCTGTGGTATCTCATCAACGTTGTAATAAAACGATGTTGAACTAAATGACGTTATTCAGGGACCTGCTGTACATTAATTCTCTCATAATAATGGTTTGTCTCTGGAAAGATGGGCAGGAAGGCATGGAAGATTTGCCTCTGAGAGAGAATATTCCGTTTAATCTAAGTGTATGTAACTCAATTTAAAAAACGAGGGGTGGGGTTGGAGAAAATCCCTAATACTTTCAAAGTAGAAAAAAATGAAAGAACATTTGAACCTCTGTGTCTTGGGAAGTGTAATTCCAGAAGCCTCTTCCGTGGACAGAGGACCCCCGCAGTGCCCAGTAGCTGTGCACAACTCACCTGACCTTAGCCAGCGGTTCTCAACCTGTGGGTCGCGACCCCTTTGGCGGTCGAACCACCCTTTCACAGGGGTCGCCTAAGACCATCCTGCATATCAGACATTTGCATGACGATTCATCACAGTAGCAACATGACAGTTATGAAGTAGCAACGAAAATAATTTTATGGTGGGGTCACAACATGAGGAACTGTATTTAAAGGGCCAGAAGGTTGAGAACCACTGCCTTAGTGTCATGGTGCTCCCAGCAGAGCAGGGAAGGGTTTAGAAAGCCGGGGTGGGGGTGGAGGATGCATATGTTGAATAACTCAGATTTCCCCGCAAGAGTGTGTTGTGTCCCCCCTGGAGGAATCCTGGGTAATCATATTGCCCCGAAGCTCAGCCAGGGCTGTATTGGGCCCTTTCACCTTTGGCTCCCCCCCCCCCCCCCCCTTCCTAGTTCCCTGAAGAAAACAGCCCCGCAGCACCTGCGCTGCCTCTACAAACTCCTTGCAAGACTTCAAGTGCCATCAGACCTGGCCTGATTGCAGCTGCCTCTCCCCGGCCCCTCCCCAGCCCCTCAATCTTCCCGCTGCCAACTGCGCTGCCCTGGGCGCTTCCCAGCGGTGGGAGTGGAGTGAGAGAGAGCGCCCGGCGCCACCTGAGCCCCGCGCCCAGCGCAGGCCGGTCTTCCAAGGGCAAAGCCGCCTCGAAGCGCTGGCGCTCAGCCCGCCCTTCCCTTTTCCTCACCCCTTCAAAGCAACTGATGTGAAGGTAGGAGAGCCATTTAGTCAAAACTAAAGGCTATCATGTCCTTCTCCTTCTGCTAATGTTCCTGGCTGCGTCCCTGGGTTTTGTGCTCCGCGCTGTGCAGCGCGCGGCAGCCCCTGCCTGTGTCATCACTCTGGGTCATCCTCGCTCACGATTGGTTATTTACTCTGGGGCTTTTGAAATGATTGAGTTGACACATCTGTCAGGCAGCAAAAGCAGAAATGCTAAAAGGTCACTTGGCGAGGAACCAGCTGCTCCAGGCCAACCTTTCTGCCTCCAAATAGCACCATCATTGCAGCCTGGCAGATGGGGCCCCTGCTTTGATTTCCGCGGCTCCCCTCGCCTTCAGGTGCTGAGCGGCACCCCCTCCTGGCCAGGTCAGCCAGGCTCCTGTCATTTCCCACACCACGGGCATCTCTCTGCTTAGGAGTAACAAGCCCATTTTCTCTAAATAGGAAACCAGTTTCCGCACGGATAGGAGCCGGGGAATGCTTGCCACAAACTTTCCTGCCAACAGATGCGTTTTGACAGTGGTAAGTAGGTTTCTATGACTTCTGCAGCCTTCATGACACCCCGGAAACATGAGGCTTGGCCTGACTTAACAGCTTGGGGGGCGGGCTTTGGAGGTTCTCTGAGAAGATGGCCTCTAAGGGGGGGGGGGTACCGGTTGCGTTTATTCTCCACCTCACCCGTCCATATCTTCATCTCACTCACCTCTGAGTGCTCCTGAGGGTGTGTTGGAAGGAGGAAAACTAAAGGGATGCCTGTTTGTGCTGCTCCGTCGGGAAATTTCATTTGCAGGCTGCTTGGCTCGTGTGTGTGTGTGTGTGTGTGTGTGTGTGTGTGTGTGTGTGTGTGTGTGGTGCGCCTGTGTTGAGGGCAGTGAGAGATAATGTACAATAAAAAGTTAAAAATAAAAACAAGCTGATGTTGAATATCAACCCATATAGGGAAAGACATTCTTCCAGAAAACAGGTTCTTACAAACTCTGCTTTGGGGGCTAATTACGCCGTCAGCAGCTATAATAACAGCATCTTAACCTTTCGGCATAGTGACAAATAAATTGATGAACATAAGGCGATGTCTCTCTGACTTAGTGGCCTTGGGGGTGGTTTTTAGAAACCCCAGTTTCAACCTGGCTTCCCTGAAGTAGTCATACAGACATAGAGATAATGTGAGTTCATTTCCAGGCCATTGCAAAAAAGGAAATAGTAATCTTTTTGCTGGTTAAGGGTCTTGATTTGTAAAAAATGCGATATCTGCGAAGCACAATAAAATGCGGTATGTTCTAAAATCACATATTGAGTACATCACATGACCTCAATATCCGCTTTCAGCTTGTTGGGGCTTCACACATAAATGGACATGATCCTTGAGACTTCACTTGGGAAATGCTACCAAAGAGTTTCAAAAACAACAACAAAAACTTCAACAAACCAATATAACGGCAACCCACGATTGATGTGCTAAAAGTGGCCCTAGCTGGTTTGGCTCAGTGGATAGAGCATTGGCCTGTGGACTCAAGGGTCCTGGGTTTGGTTCCAGTCAAGGGCCTGCAGGAGGCAGCCAATCAATGGTTCTCTCTCATCATTGATGTTTCTCCCCCTCTCCCTTCCTCTCTGAAATCAATAAAAACATATATATATAAAAGTGGATGATTTCCCTTTAGGTTTCCTCTGATCTGCTACCTTGTCCATTGGTCTTCGATTTCCACTTTTGCATTTTCTTCATTCTGTCTTTTATTTTGGGAGTGAAACCATGACTCTGAAGTTGGCCTCAGGGTCTGTGAGCTCTAAGAATAACTGCCATTAGCAGCGAAAAAAGGGGGCTCTATGCATTGTTCCTCTCTTACCGCACAAGAACTCAAGAACGTTTTGTTATACACCATAGCCTGAGACTAGCTGTGAACCAGGAAGTGGTGAGACGTTTGGAAGTGAGATAACTGGGAGCATGACCTAATTGTTCTAGGACAGTGATGGCGAACCTATGACACGCGTGTCAGAGGTGACACACAAACTCATTTTTTGGTTGATTTTTCTTTGTTAAATGGCATTTAAATATATAAAATAAATATCAAAAATATAAATCTTTGTTTTACTATGGTTGCAAAGATCAAAAAATTTCTGTATGTGACACGGCACCAGAGTTAAGTTAGGGTTTTTCAAAATGCTGACACGCTGAGCTCAAAAGTTTCGCCATCACTGGTCTAGGATATTCTTCCTCGGTCAGATAAAACTGTAAACCAGTGAATTACTCTTTACTTCAGGAAATTCTTGCAAATTAGTTAACTGAACGAAGAGTTTGTTTGCATGGGCCCACAGTTTTACCAGGATGATAGATTGCTCATTTAATCCGTTTATTTATCACTATTTTCTTTAAGACATGTGTTGCTATATTCACCAATCTGGCAGTACTGCGTCATAAACTTTGTCTAATCTCAAGGAACTCTCCACCTTGAAATATCCCCCTTAAACCGGATGACAGAATCCATAAATGCCCTCTTCTGACCTGCCTCTTGTGTTTTCTACATTACAATCAAAGGAGGAGACGGAAGTGGGTTACATGAACTCCTTTGGTGATAGATAAGGGAGATGGGAGAAAGCAAATTGGGGAAACCTCTGGGATTGGATAAAACGTAAAATGATAGATGCATGCTTCTTTTACATAGGTGGGTGCAGGCTAGTGAACAGTCAACAATTAACCCCACACCATGAGGGAATTTGTGGCCTTTGCCCTGGTGCATTGGTTGTAGCCTGAGGGGTCGGGAAAGAGGGAAGTGACCCTGACATTCTAAAGGTATGCTATCGTAGATGCAAAAAGACAGTAGGCTCAGTTAAGATTAAAATTGATCTTTGTCAGGGAGGATACCAGCCTAGGAGACGACTACCCACCATAAACTGCTTTTAGTTAAAGTTTAATTTCAGACCATCCTTTGTGGTTACTCTAGGTCTCTGAGTTTGCAAGGCCTCCATGCAGGCCTTCCCTGAGCTTATCAGGTTACCACATGGCCCCTTTTTGTCCACACCCTTAATCCAAAGCACAGCAAATGAGTTTTAGACACAAATTTAAAACTAGCTCATCATGCTAGTGTCAGTTTATGCCAGTGGTTCTCAACATTCTGGCCCTTTAAATACAGTTCCTCATGTTGTGACCCAACCATAAAATTATTTTCGTTGCTACTTCATAACTGTAATGTTGCTACTGTTATGAATCGTCATGTAAATATCTGATATGCAGGATGGTCTTAGGCGACCCCTGTGAAAGGGTCATTCGACTGCCAAAGGGGTCGCGACCCACAGGTTGAGAACCGCTGGTTTATGCTGTGACCCTCCCGCTGGTCTAACACCTGATCCCAGGAATCATGGGCATGTGAAATGAATGCATTGCAAAGCACTGAGCTAGTGCATCGGACTCTGTCCTGTTCATAATATATTTATATTGCATCAGAAGTAACCATGGGGTTAGTGCCCTTTCACTTACTAGCAGAGTGTGTCGTTTCAGTTTATTTCAGTTCTGTGAATTCTAACATACAATATCTTTTTATCAGATAGGCAGCTAAATTTGAAGCCCTCCCCTTCCTTTTGAATTCATATCAATTTAGAAAGGAATGTATTTTTTGACTCAATTCTTGTGCTTTATCTGTTGGCATTCAAGTTTATTTAATTAGTAGGCTTTAATTTGCACTAAAAAAAAAGCCAGAATTCAGAGCAAGCATGGGGCGACACAATGTTAGCCTAATTGGTTGATCTGTGTTAATTATTAGGTAACTTGGCTAAACAAGAAAGCCATTCACAGACAAGGACAAAGTGATTGTGAAGTCTTTCTTCAACAAAGCCACCCACTCTGAAGAAGAGTCCAGCAGTCTTGGAGCCACTATGTGTTATTTACAATGGCTCTTGTTAGAGGTTCTGTTTTTAGGAGGAGGAGGAGAATTAAGGCTAGGATTTAAGGTCAGGAGATACAAATCAGAATGCTTGGAAGCTACACAATGGAGGGAGATCAGCTTCAAGGATTTAGATGATATTTAGAAAGGAAACAAAGAACATAATTTGTTTTATTCTTAAATAATTAATCGAGCCTTTGAAAAGACTGAGAACAATCTAGATAAATTCCAAACCACCTTAAAATGAATCAACAAAAGGTAACTCTGCTCCCAGGATTGAAATCATACTGTATATATGGTGTGGGTGTCTGACCCTTTTACTTAACATACTGTGAGTATTTTTTTTCCTTCTAGAGTACTGATTATTCCTCAAAAACGCTTGCCTAACTTTACAATAAAACTAGATAAACTGTAGGTCATACTTTAACCTTCTTATGTGAGCAGGAAGATAGTGAACAAGATCAGTGCAGAGAGGATATCTGTTGGGTCCAGATGGTTAAGTGGAAGTGCCCAGTGTAGAGAGGAGGGAGGTTTTGTGTCCCTCTTGTAACTGGACACAAAACGGGTTCAGGCCACCTATCACCACTTGAGCCAAATTAAGCAGAGACAGGGTTGAATCATATGAGCATTTATTTCGATAATGGCGGCAGTGTGGGGAGCGCAGTAGGTCATCCTGTAAATTCTGCTCTACCTCTTCTCTGTTGATTATATATGGACTACAGGCCTGATGCACGAAATTCGTGCAAGAGTAGGCCTTTCTTCACTCGGCTGCCAGCACCAGCTTCCCTCCCGCACCCGGGACCCAGGCTTCCCTCTGGCCGCCAACAGGCACCCGGGACCCAGGCTTCCCTCTGGCCGCCAACAGGCACCCGGGACCCGGGCTTCCCTCGCAGCCCCGGCTTTGTCCGAAGGTCATCTGGAAGGACGTCCGGTCTAATTAGCATATTACATTTTTATTATTATAGATTATTATAGATAAGGAAGAAAGGCTACATTCCAGCGGGGAGGGGGCGCAGGATAACGGCTGCCAAGTCTGTGGTGTCCATCCAGGATCTTGAAATCTGATAACAAGGTAGTTAATTTTCAATGGTGTTAAAAGCCAGCTCCCCCTGGGACTGGAGAATGGTCAGCATTCCTGAGGCGAACTCTTAGTGGCACAACTGAAGAAAATGCTAGAGGTTAGAATTGCGATAGTGGTGATGTGCCTCCATAAGGCTTTGCTGTAAGACCAAAAGTAAGATGTTTTCGTAGTCCATTCACAGCAACTGAGATAGTAGAGTCTTGAGAGAGGTTAGTTACCAGGATCACAACTATGAGACTCCATAGTTGAATTTGGCCAAGGGTAGCTTGAAATATCAAAAAGTATTGGTAAAAAATAGATTTGAATATTTTTAGGCAGGGCATTTACTCTCGTGTTTGCCATTATCTTTTTTTTTTTTAAATTGATTTCAGAGAGGGAGAGAGAGAGAAACATCAATGATGAGAGAGAATCATTGATCAGCTGCCTCCTGCCCGCCCCCCCCCGCTCCCCCCTGCCCTCCCTCTGCACTCCCCCCCCCCCCCCCCCCCCCGCACCAGGGATCGAGGCTGCAACCCAGGCATGTGCCCTTACTGGGAATCGAACTGACGACCTCTTGGTTCCTGAGTTGACACTCAACCCCTGAGCCACACCAGCCATGCAAATTAGTCCATTTTTAGTAAAGGCTCTTCCAAGAACAGAAAATGGACAATAATCTGCTCGCTATTAAGGCAGACAAGAAGGAGCTAGTGGAGTCTTCCAAGAAAGATTAAACATTTTGGTTTAGTTAGTTCAACTCATCTTCGAGGACGGGACCAGTCAATGGTGGAGGCAGTGGGCATTTTCAGAGTCCGAGGCCATCGTGTGCACAGCCAGGGAAGCCAGGAGGCAGTTGACCAGTTGGCCACAGCACAGCCCATCAGGACGGCGAGAGAGACTCTGCCAGAGAAACGGGAGAGGTGGGTGTCCCTGAAGAGGAGGCCCAGAATCTATATTTGATCCAGGAGGAGAAGGACACAGTGCTGGAAGCAGTTCACATAAGCGTTCATTTCCAGGGAAACAGGATACTTAGCAAATTGTTTCTTTGCCCGACTTGACAGGTAGGATAGAAACGGTACTGGTACATCTCCAAGGAAGAGCAGTTTATTCCCAGGGGTCTTTGATTTGCTGAAAAGTAAATCTCGCTGAGAACCTGGCTGGAAAGACCTTTTCATTTACTGTGCTCTCTGCCTGCCTTGCCGTTAAATAGAAAACAAGCCAAGACTGCTCTCAGGTAAACTAAAGACCAGACGGCCACTTGTGAGTTCCAGAGGAGCATTTATAGCAGTGACTGCGGGTGGAAGATGATTCTTTCGGGGATCGTGGCTCCCAGGCTCCCCTCTGACACGGAGCAGAGCAGAACTGTGCAGCCTGGGGCCGGTGCTGCCCATGACGCACAGAGGCGGTCAGTGGGGACTCAGCTAAAGAAAACGTGGACAGATGGATATGATCCAAGAGAGGATTTTTTAAAGGGTAGGAAGCCTTCCAGCAGGTATGCCGAGAAATTCATTAACTTACGAAGAGCTGCAGTTTGCCTCCTCACTTTTTCTTTCCTTTCTTCAGCCCCAAACCCTCTCCCATTTCTCTCTCCCCAACCCAGCAACCCCAGCAGCGATCCTTGGCAGAGATCACCGCCAGAACTGCCTCGAGGAGCACGCGGCAGTTTTGCAAAGCTTGGACCAAGGACCAAGGACCAAGGCAGGGCAGCCATCTATAATAATAAAAGCGTAACATGCTAATTAGACCAGATGTCCTTCTGGACAACCTTCTGGACGACCTTCCGGATGAAGCTGGGACTGTGAGGGAAGCCAGGTCCCGGGTGCCAGAGGGAAGCTGGTGCCGGCAGCTGGGGGAAGGGAGGCCTGCTCTTGTACGAATTTCGTGCATCGGGCATCTAGTCATGAAATAAACACATAAGTAGAGTGGCTGTCTTTCCTTCCGGTGACAGTCTGCATTGACATGTGCTAGGCTTGGTGAAGAATGTAGACTCCCTTTTAAAAAAAAAAAAATTTTGATTTCAGAGCGGAGGGGAGAGAGAGAGAGAAACATCAATGATGAGAATCATTGATCAGCTGCCTCCTGCAAGCCCCCTAATGGGGATCGAGCCTGCAACCTGGGCATGTGCCCTTGACCAGAATGGAACCTGGGGCCTTTCAGTCCACACGCTGACGCTCTGTCCACTGAGTCAAACCAGCCAGGGCAGACTCCTTCCTTTTTTAAAAATGAAAGGCAGAGCTCTCGAGCTACTTGTGGTGGGTTTGAAGCTATCAGGTGGCTCACATGCTGCAAAATAGTCCCTTTCCCAGCTTGTTGCTGGAACCTGAGCGATACTTCCTGTGCCAATAGCATTTCTCCGGAGTAGACGAATGACTATTCCATGACATGAGTGGGGCCAGACCCTTGTGCTTGATATTGTTCGATCTGGGGCAGAACAGGAATTGCTTCCCCCAACCCCCTCCCTGACCCTCTCCTGTCCCCCACAGCATGCTGGCTTGTGCCGGTCCCCGGAACAGGCCGTGTTCCTGCCTGACAGTCACGATAGGTGTTTTCCCCTTACCTGGGGTGGCTCATGCCCCAGTACCCCCACTTGTCCCGCCCAGTCCTACGTAAGCTCCTAGCACCTGCCGCGCAGGGAAAGGGTATCCATGTGTCTCCTTTGTAAGTTCCCTTAGAAACTCTTAATGGAATGATAAGGTCGTCAGCCTCTTCCTGTGGTCTCTCAGCCCCAGGAAATTTCCCCATCACCTTCTCGGCAGCCTGCTAATGACATGCATCTTTGACTGAGCCGAGCCATGGGGCCATGGCTTTATCTGGTGGCAGTAACGCATGTGCCGTGTACGGACAGTGCTGTCAGAATACCACCTCCTCCTCTTGGGCATCGTCTCTGTGAGGAAGCCCTGGGGAATGCGAGCAGAGGTTTTGATGGGTAAGCTGAGGCCTAGGATATGAATGGACTTTGGTCAGGACCTGGTGAGGGTGGTGGAAGGCTCCAGTCAAGCCCCGGGCTGCGTGAAGAGACAATGTGTGTGCGCCTGTGCATGTTGGAAATGCAGGAAGGGATGGAGGGTGACAGGTGAAAAGGGGAGAGTTGGTGAGACAGATGTTTGCTACTTTACAATTTGTAAGTTTCTTACCTGGCAGTATCACTGATTTCTTGACCATGCCACCTTAATTTATGATCTTTATTTCTAGTGGTTCCTCTATGATTTGAGTGTGTGCATGTATTTTTAAAACTCATAAACGTTATTTTTTAGAACATTTTTAAATTCACAGAAAAATCAATCAGGTAGTACAGACATATATTCTCTCTCTCTCTCTCTCTCTCTCTCTCTCTCTCTCTCTCTCTCTCTTTCTCCCCATAAGAAGTTCCCTATTATAAACATCTTGTGTTAGTGATGAATTTATCATAATTAGCACACTGATATTGATGCTTTATTAATAACTGAAGTCCATAGTTTATATTAAGCTTCACTCTTGGTTTCATATAGTTCTATGGATTTTGGCAAATGCATGATGTCAAATATCTAACATTATAGTATCATGCAGAATAGTTTCACTGCCTGAAAAATCCCCATGCTTCACCTATTCCCCCTGCCCCCAAATTTATTCTTTAATTGAATATAATGGCAAATGAAATTGTCAATGAGATGTACATATGAACATGTGGTATAGGAATATGTAAGTGTGTAAGTATACATGCATATATACAAACATGCACACAGACAATCTTGCTTTTAAGTGACACAATTTTCTTTTAGCTGCTTTTAAACTACTTCCAATAAAAGAAGAAACTGGATATATATATAAAATCTTTATGCTTATACCTTGTGTCTAACTAGTGTTCTTTGACAGGATAATACAACAGTGTTATCATTTATCATTAAATCAATGGAAGGTCAAACTTAACACCTTGCCACTATCATCATGATCTTTACGGTGTCCTTGTAACGTCTGGATGTCATGGCAACCAGTTTATATCAAGATCCAGTGCTGCTGAACTTCTTGAATAAATCAGGCATAATTGGCATATTTGCACTATAATGAATTAAAAGTTACTCAAGTTGAATGATTTCATGTCTTGTAAAATTAAATTATTAAATTTGCTCGTCCTGATCTTCCTTCAGTGTTGGTATTCTTCTTTAGCTTTAAAAGAGTTTCATTTTAGTAACAAATGCTTTAAAAAGTACCTATTTTGGATAATATGTTGTTCAGTGGTTCATTGCATTATTATTATTATTGTTTTTGATGCAATAATAATAAATTAAAATTCTGGTAAATTTAGGTCAGAGGAGAATGAGTTATAAAGCGATCTTTCCATTCTGTAGTGGACTGAAGATGCTGACATGGCACCTCTGTGTGGTCAGCCACGGTGCTGCTTAGCCCTGTGAGTAGGTAACTGTATGGGCGTGAGTGCATGTGCCAGACGTGGTTAACCCACCTGCCACACTGTCTTATCTTCTTTGTTGGGCCTGAATCTGAGTTCAAGTCAAGAAGAACTGGTTATTTAATGCCTGAAGCAAGGCAGCATTTAGAAAGAGCATAGAGTGTTGCTACTTAATAATCAAAGAGTAATTAGAGGGTCAACAGATAATCTTTGGGAGCTTCTTAGAAATGCAATATATCAGGCCCCAACCCAGATTGCCTGAATAAGGATCTGATTTTTTTTGGTAATCCTTACTCGAGGATATTTTTCCATTGATTTTTAGAGAGCATGGAAGGGAAGAGGAGAGACAGAGAGAGAAGCATCGATGTGAGAGAGACACATCAATTGGTTGCCTCCTGCACGTGCCCCACCAGGGCCTGGGATAGAGCCTGCAACCAAGGTACGTGCCCTTGACCAGAATCGAACTGGGACCCTTCAGTCCATGGGCCAATGCTCTAACTACTGAGCCAAACTGGCTAGGGCTAGGATCTGCTTTTTTTTTTTTTTTTTTTAGATTAAATTTTATTGGGGTGGCATTAGCATGAACATATAGGTTTCATGTGTGGATTATTAATTTGCAAAATCTGTATGTAGGACCATAAGCATGATCCCCAGGTGATCTGAGCACACGGTGAAGTTTGAGAAGCACTAGTGTGGTGGTTAGGAACACGCACTCTGGAGTAGGCAGGCCATGGGCTACATTTGCAGCCCCACTACGTTTTAGTGGTGGGGATTGGACAAGTTTTTCAGTTTTAGTTTCTTGCTATTTTAATGTGGAAACCACAGTGTACTTACCTTGTAGGAGCATAATGACAGCGGAGGTAAAGTGCCCAGCACAGTGCCACATACAAAGTAGTACTTGTGTCGCTGTGGTTAAAACTGGTGGGAGCATCAATGTGACTGGGACATCAATGTAAGAGAGAGACGCTCCAGCTGGATAATGTGAAACGGAGTCTGAGTCAGAATCAGTCAAAACGATGCACAACCTTAGAATTTAGGAGATGCCAACAGAGAGAGAGGAGACAGCTTACCCAAATTTTCTGGGTGATTTATAGGGCCAGCATCACATGACTAGTACCTTTTAGCTTCCCCAGATTTTCAAGACATCCCTGGTGTTGAGGAATCCAGTGTCACTGCCCCAGGAGGTTCTCTCAAAGTCAGAAGGAGGTAAATGAGCAGATGAGAAAGAAAGCAGCCCACAGTAGAATCACAGGAGGGCATGTTGGGAAGGAACCTGAAAGGTTATCTAGCTGAAAGAATCCACTTTGTGTCTCAGTTCCCACCGCATTGTTGGCCAGCCTGTGGCTGAATATCACGTGTGACTGAAAACGACCACTTGTACTGAATGAATGGAGAGGTGGCTTTGTCTTTGGGCAGAGAACTGTTTTTAGAAGTCAGCTGACTCAGATGTTTAGTGTTCAATACACAGACAAAACAACCAAAAGATTTTCAAACAAGTTATCCACGTTTGCAACCACATTTGTTAAAGCATGTGCTATGTTCTAGGCACCAGGTTAGGTGCTGGGGCTAAAAATCTGAGTAAGACATAGAGACCATACTTTTGCAGAGTTCATGGTCTAGATAAGTGACAGACACATAAACAGTAATTATAACATCCTATATAATAAAGAGCTAATATGCTAATTAGACCGAACAGCAGAATGACCTTCCAGACGAAGCCGGGGCTGCGAGGGCCAAGCCCCTTGCATGAGTTTCGTGCACTGGGCCTCTAGTAATGTAATAAAGGCAATAAAGAAAACTTAACAGGTGAGCAGAATAACAGAGTAAAGGGCATTTATTCTGTTGGAGAATGTTGGGGGATTTGTTGAAAAGATAAATTTTGAATTGGGTCTTGATGATAGGCTGTTAGTGTTTGCTAAATGAGAACATGGGCATCTGAATTGTGTGTGTGTGTGTGTGTGTGTTTCCTTGAAAGTGTGCATGTGTTCCTGAAGGGAACATAGCAGATGTCTAATATCTTGCAGTCCTGAGATTGGCTCTAACTTCATCCCTCCTTTGCTAAGTGATGTTGAAACTATTATTTCTTATCTATGAATATCAAGTCTAAACTAGGACAGATCTTAGTATTTTTAATATGTAATACTGCTTTGCGAGTTCTGCTTTAACACATTCAATGTGTGATATTAGAGATTTATAAAACATAAACGAGGTTGTTATTAGGTACATAAAATTATTCTTCACTTTACAGAAGGATTTATTTCCAGAATGTTGATAATTTCTTGTTAGCACATTTAAAATGTAATTTGACTCAAATTCTTTGTTGGTATTTGCTTTTAAAAGCAATGCATATCTTCATTTAGATGGTATTGATCATAAAACAAATATTTGAAATAATAGGAAAAATGATTTGTGTTTGGAATGTATGGATCATGGAAGCAACTGGAAAATACATTAAAAATTTAAAATCCTAAGGGTATTCCTTCTGTTGAACCATTCATTCATCTGTCCATTCACCCCATAACCCATCCATCTATTCCAAGTCAAGAGTTCTTTTTACCACTAAAATTGTAATGATATTGAGTAAAACCAACTTAAAAATTAATCTTGAGGGTTGAAAAGTCCAAGATATTACCTAGTTGTTTCTATGTTTTTCTTAAAAATAAAGTAGGGATCACTTATACCTTCAGTAAGTCATCAGGTAACATAACAGGTCATTTCTTTTCAGTTAATTTTAGGTAGAAATTTGAATTTCTCTATTTGCCTGAAATAATTGTTTTCCTCTAATATTTCCAGTCTCTATAAATTACCCTTTGATATGCCTTGGACCTCAGATATTTCATAACTTATTTGATACATTTTGCCATATTTACTTAAGAAAAACGTCTAAACATCTGAACACTTATAAGGATGTCTTTGGCTTTTTTGGACATCAACTTGGTACAAAACAGCAGTTTGTTACCAAAGATATGAATACATTAGAAACAGGTAGTTTATATGTCTGTGAATAAAGACAATTAAAGGTTTAAAAGCTTGGAGGATGGCCGAACAAATAGTGAGATAGGTTAGGATTCTCTTCCAAGTCCATCTCAAAGTATTTTTTAGGCTACTCATATCCGTGTATCCACAGTTTGGTCAGTGTTTGTGGCTAACTTAGAACTGTCAGAGTTAGACTACCTGGCACACACATTGAAGTACAGTTGAAGGAACTGTACTTTGAGCTACTTCATCATAGCTTCGACCCACCAGGTATAGTAATTAGTAATGATCATTTCCACTCCCGGTTCTGTGCAAATGCACACTTGTTGTACCTAGCAATTGCTTCCATTGCGTCTTTGGAGTAGGCATTATTGAGTCGGGTCCAGAGCTTGCTCTGTTAGGACCAATAAGCTGAATTCACAAGCAGATCTGATGTTTGATATCCAGAAGAGGGCAGTAGGACACAGAGATTAAATCCCTGTCAACCAGACACTACAACAATGGCTGCTGACAAGTACTCAAGTGTTGGACCAAGCACTTAACCTTCCTTCTGGCATACCATGGGCAGCGTCCTGTAGCTCAGAAAAGAAACTAACTTTGTGCACCTCTGCTATGTGTCAAGCACTAGCTAGATATTTTTCACGTGTTAAGTCATAATAATCCTAAGATATAGGTGCTATATTATTCCCATTGGTTTTAATGAGAAAATCAATGCTCAGAGAGCTTATGCAACTTGTCTGAGGTCACACAGCAAGTTGTAGAACCAAAATTAAAATCCAAATATAACCCCATAGGCTCTGTCCAACCAAATCAGAATTTTATGACTGACCCCACCACTCATAAACTTACTGACCTTGGGCAGATAATTTAACTATTTTATCAACCCCCTTAAAAAAAAATCCTTCAGTTTCATTACCTTTAATGAAAGAGTAACAACATGCTTTTACTCTTTTAGAGTTAGTGTCTGGGTAAATTTTTCCATGATCAGCTTTGTCCAAGTGCCTACGTTTTGCCCAAGGATAATGTTTCAAATTAGAGTAAATATTATAGAAAATTTTCTAGAAGGGAGACAAGAATGTATCCATCTTAGAAATGATGAAAACCAGGCTTGGAGTGTTTAAACGACTTGTATAGTACCAGGAAGCTGAATAGTGAACTAAAACTCAGGGTTGGCTGTGCTTATCCAGTTTTCTTCTCTCAGCTTTCTGCATCATTTGTTGCTAGGGACACAAACATATGGAGATGTTGGTGATGACAATTCTGTTGATGGGGGCAAACATAACAATAAAAGTGCAGGAGAATATTATAGGAGAATGACTTTATTTTAGAAGGAACTTGTTTTATTAGATAGTCTGACGCTAGAAGATTTGTCTAAGGCTGCTGGTTGACAGGAGGATGGGAAAGGCCAGGGTATGCAGACTGAAGACACTTTCAATGAGAAATGCTAAAATTCAGATTCCAGTCAATGCTATTCTTAGGTTTATATGATTCTGTCTCCGTCAATCTTACTGGTTTCACTGGATCTATAATGGAGAGGCTGGCTACTTGGAAACAACATAGGAGATGAATTTAATGTAGCATTGCCTCATTTGAGAGACTTTTAGGTACCAAACTACATTTTATTTTGTTTCTTCTGAACTTGATGTAATCTTTCTAAGTCCTTAAAAATCTTCTAGTATAGAAAATTGGGTAAGCCCAGCCGGCGTGGCTCAGTGGTTGAACGGCGACTTGTGTACCAGGAGGTCACGGTTCGATTCCCAGTTGGGGCACATACCTGGGTTATGGGCTCAATCCCCAGTGGGGGGCGTGCAGGAGGCAGCCAATCAAGGATTCTCTGTCATCACTGGTGTTTCTATCTCTCTCTCCCTCTTGCTTCCTCTCTGAAATCAATAGAAAAATATATTTTAAAAAATTGGGTAAGATCAGGAGGTTGAGAGGCCAAAGGACCTTGTCTGTGTGTTTGAAGAATTCCCCTAGGTCAATGGTCAGCAAACTCATTAGTCAACAGAGCCAAATATCAATAGTACAACAATTGAAATTTCTTTTGAGAGCCAAATTTTTTAAACTTAAACTATATAGGTAGGTACATTGTTATTAACTTAATTAGGGTACTCCTAAGGCTTAGGAAGAGCCACACTCAAGGGGCCAAAGAGCCACATGTGACTTGTGAGCCACAGTTGGCCGACCATGGCCTAGGTTCTGTTGGCCTGCGATGGGACGATAGCTAGGCAAGCTGATAGTCACTTATATGGATGCAGAAAGCTTTCTATTTAAATGTATTTTCAATGAGAATGAAAGTGGGAATAGAAGGATCATACCTCAACATAATAAAGCCCATATATGACAAACCTACAGCCAACATCATGCTCAATGGGCAAAAACTAACAGCATTTCCCTTAAGAACAGGTATAAGACAGGATGTCCACTTTCAACCCTCTTCTTCAACATAGTACTGACAATGTCACGGTGATCAGACAATACAAAAAAATAAAAGGAATCCAAATTGGAAAGGAGGAAGTGAAATTATCATTCTTCAAAGATGACATGATATTGTACATGGAAAACCCTAAAGACTCCATCAAAAACTACTAGATTTAATAAATGAATTCAGCAAAGTGGCAGGATACAAAATTAACACCCAGAAATTGATGGCATTTTTATACACCAATAATAAACTCTCAGAAAGAAAACACCAAAAAAAGAAAAATCCCTTTTACAATAAGCTTAACCAAGAAGGTAAAAGACCTGTAACTCAGAACAGGACTTTGAAAAAAGAAATAGAGGAAGATATCAACAAGTGGAAGCATGTACCGTGTTTATGGATCAGAAGAATTAACATCATTAAAGCAATCTATAGATTCAACACAATCCCTATCAAGGTACCAACAGCGTATTTCACAGATCTAGAGCAAATACTGTAAAAATGTATATGGAACCAAAAAGGACCCTGAGCAGCTGCAGCAATCTTGAAAAAGAAGAACAAAGTAGGAGGGATCAGAATGCCTGGTTTCCCTAATTCCCCCAAAGGCAGCTTTTTTGTATTAAAACATGGTTTGAAAGTTGTTCCCCAGATCCCATGCATTTCTTATTTCATCAGATTCTCAGGACTCTCCCTTTCCCTTGCAGGGCTGAGCAAAAACACTTCTCAGGGGGCAGGAGAAAGGCGGCTTATGTGGTGAACCAGGAGCACATGTTCCAGGAGCCATGGTGGTCCTGAGGGCGGAGGGAAAGAGCAGCTGGAGACCAGTGCTGGTATTGAGTCCAAACTCAGCACTTGAACATCTGCGTTGTTCATTGGCCATTAGTCATGTAATGTCTGTTTCAGTTTCCTGTTATCGTTGGCCAAATCTTATCTTTTATTTATGTTTGATGATTCAATATCTTGTGTCCTTCATGAGTATGCCCAACCTCAACTCACACCTGGCACCTAGAACAATGCCCTAACACACGGTTATGGTAATACTTACAATCCTCTTCAATGATCCTGAGAGTAGGACAAACCTTCTGACTTCTGCACCATCTATATGTGAAATATTAAGAAACAGAAACCAAAAAGACCCCCAGTGGGTTGGCGATGTCATTTGGTATCTTTGAATGTAGAGTTTAGCATATTAACAAAGAACAATGTCGGCAGTGAAGTGCTGAAATAATTCCCGATATGTTGCCTGCTGAATGGTAGCAAATTGTGATAAGCATTGCTGATGGTATAGGATGTGAGAGACGATAGGTCCTTGAGAATGGAGCCTGCCCATTCTACATTGTATAGAGGGCCTATTGTCTCAGGACACTACTGTTTTAGTGTGATAGATGTTTGATGCAAATTACAATAAATTTATCCTCCATAGCATTCCTGGAAGACAGTTGATAGGACACACACACACAGATGTGACAGATACAAAATGTTATGATTTTAGATGGTAGCATGACCATACAAAAGAAGAGATTATTAAATTTTTGAGTGTAATTATCACAATAAGTATTAAATTCTTCTTTGTCTGTGATAATAAATAAGGAGTTGTTGCTCCTTAAAACACAGTCAGTCTTCTAAGAGGTTAACATGGGCAGCAGTGTTTAGTACAGATTAGCGATGTGTTAAATAATGAGAAGAACAAAGGTCTGACTTTGCCATTTGTACAGTAGGTCCAATGATGGATATTCAGAATATCTTGTATCTCATCATTCTGTAACACCACTATCATTTTCATCATAAAAGAATTATGTTACTCCATATATGAAAAATGCATTCTTGAACCACTGTGAATTAGTTTTTAATGTACTGTGACCTTGGATTGCCCTGGGATATTAATGCTAAATGATTACTTCTGAATGCTTTTTGAATAGCTGCATAGTGCAATTAAATGTGCAATATATCATGGATGACATAGCTAAATGCCTCTTCTGGTCAAAAAACCCAAAGAGGTCTTGGGAATAATAGTAATTCTGCATTGCTAAGGATGGGAGAGAAAAGAATCCCTTGTTAGTAGTGAAATAAGTACAGACTGAAGTAGGTGATAACATTTTCCTGGGGTTAGTCAATAGGAAATAAATTTTTGATTAAGAACCATAAAAGAAGATGATTTTTGATCACTGCCAAAGTAGTATCCCATTATATCTGCCAAATGCGCAAAGTGAATAATTGTCATGAGTCTTTCTGAATGACAAGTTACCAAACATTATATGTAGGGCTGTGTGTGTGTGTGTGTGTGTGTGTGTGTGTGTGTGTGTGTAGAGGTATATATAAAGGAATAAAGAGTGTGGTTCATATTCTAGCCCTTTATCTAGAATGGACTTACATTACAATTTTTCTCAAGGTGGAACCTCATAAATCTTATACTTAATCAAATCTCTTTTTATTAAATTATTGGGCCTGGGGAAATTATGACAGATGAAAAGGTGGCATGGAAGAGCCATGCATGATCTTGGGATTTCAGTCTTTGAGCTATCAATAAGGAGGACTTTTAACTAATGCAGAACACAATTTCTCTTTAACTGGTGACATTTTTAAAAGAAAGCTTTAATAAGGATTTGGGTTCCGTTTCACGAAAATAAGCTGTGACTCTGCACATCGACTAACTTTAGAACTCAGCCCTAAGTGCGTCAGCTCCACCGGATCCAGTGTCACCTTGGCCTCCAGACCTACTTGAGGTGCTGAATCAATACTGAAGTCTCCAGAAAGCCTCTTCTGAGATCCTCTGAGCTTTGGGGCCTCAGTAAGCCCAGGGATGGAAAACACATTTTCCTGTGGGCCAGAGTTCCCCATTCCCACTCTCCACTCCCTGCTCTTGTAATTGTAAGTCTTGCTTGCTATTTGGAGATTATGACATTGTATTTTATTTATTTACTAGAGACCCAGTGCACGAAATTTGTGCATGGGTAGGGTCCCTAGGCCTGGCCGGCAATCAGGGCCGATCATGTTCCCCGCCTCCCTGTCTCCCTGCCTCCCCGCTTCCTCGCCTCCTTGCCTCCTCAGCACCCTGCCACCACTGCTGGTCGCCTGCCATGTTCCACGCCACCCCCTGGTGCTCCAGTTTCCCCATATTTCAGAGTAGGATGTGGGCCCTGTCTCATTTCTCACCTGGATGATGGCCAGAGCTTTCTCACCAACTTCCCTGACCCAAGAGCAGCCAGCCCCTCGCAGAACCCTCCTCCTAGAAGCTGGCAGGAAAACCTTTCCAAAATGCAAATCTGATCCTGCCATGTTCCTGTGTAAAAGCTTTCAGTTGCATCTGATTGCCTTTAGGATAAAATTCAAACCTCTGTGTGTGGCTTACAAGGCCTTTCTGGATCTCACCCTTCTCTGTTGTTCCTCCCTCATGTCTTCGTCTCACTCTCTGTCCAAACACAGCACCTCTCTGAAAGCCAGGCTCCCCTCCTGCTCTTGCCTTTTGCAAGTGATAGTCTCTTACTTCTCTGTGTCTGATTAACTTCTTTCTTCCTTCAACGTTTAGTTCAGGGTTCGCTGTGGATGAAAGAAGGGGTTCTATGGAAAATAACCTCACAGGGTAATCTCATGATGAACTCCTAACCGGGCAGGTCATGGGGGATAGTCAAGCTCGAGAAGGCATATCACTTTTTTAGTAAAATGTTTACCTTTGCCTTAAGTAAGCCCTGTCCATTGTTCCTGTGCATCTAGGTTAACACACCTTGGAAATGCCCCCTTTCAGACTCCCCAAGAGAGCACATCATCTTAACTATCCTGTAATCCCATCCCTGCCTGCATGCAATCTTCCTCACAGCCTCTCCTTAATTACAGAGGCATAAAAGAAGCTGTAAGATGATTAATCTCAGGAGCCTTTGAGATCTTGCTCCTCAGCATATGTCGGCAGGTTGGCCCAAATAAATTCTGATCAAAGAACCTCTAATGGTTTGGATGTTTCTTACGTCGACACACTTCATCTAGGAAGTGTTTCCTGATACTACTTCTCCCCCTCCTATGGCCATGTCTCTGTGTAGACGTTTCTTTTTCGTGCTCCAAGTCCCCTCTGGTAGCCAGGTGTACCCAGGCAACTGTCTTGTCACTGAGCAGCTCTGGTCTGAGTTTTTACCAGCTGCTGAGCACCAGGGACTCTTCGTCCACCTCTGAGTCTCTGGAGCTCATGGGACCTGCACGTGGTAGATGCTCAAGGAGTGTGTGTTGAGTGAATGAGTGAGTGACTCACTCACTGTCTAGCAGCACTTCCTCTGGGTCTTGATGACAGACCTTTAAAGTGTGTAGGGTTCAGTGCAAAGGAGAGAATGAGGGAAGAAGAGTTGGTCTGCTGAGGTCGGCTGATTAGTTAGTTGTCAGGTCTTTGTTTTACTCAGTGCTAAATCCAAAGCAAAGCCAAACAAACCAAAACAAAAAGCCACTGAAAAGAAAAAATAATTTTTTTCTTTTTGGTCTGGGCTGCTACTGATGTGATCTAGACACCAACGGTCTCTTCCTCCTTTGAAATCCCACATTTCTCTAACCTACTATGGTGGCTATGTATGCTCTCATCTTCGTGTGTTGTATCAGTCAGCTTACATTGTTGATACTGTAGTAACAACCTCAATATCTTACTGGCTTACAATGACAAAGGCTGACTACTTGCTCATGTCACATTTCCATCATGAGTTGGCCATGACTCTGCTCCTTCTCAGGACCTGGGCTAATGAAGAGCAGCCTCCATTTCTCTCTGATATTGCTGAGCTCATGACAGAAGACAAAGGGAAATCACGACGAAGTACACATCTGATCTCTTTGTTTTCTAAAGATTTCTTATTGATTTTTAGAGAGAGGAAGGGAGGAGAGAGAAAAACATCGATACATCGATTGGCTGCCTCCTCACTCCCTCTACTGGGGACTGAGCCCAAAACCTGGGGCATGTGCCCTGACTAGGAATCGAACCACCAACCTTTTGGTGCCAGGACAGTGTCCAACAAACTGAGCCACACTGGCCAGGGTCACATCTGACTTTTATTGCGATATAGTGAAAATATAACATTATATTCATTTCGGGTGTATAGTACAATGATATAAGTATATATTGCAAAATGATCACCACAATGAGTCTAGTTACCATTCATCACCACACATAGTTACACATTTCTTATTCTTGTGGTGGGAACTTTTGAGATCTACCCTCTTAGTAACTTCTAAAAATACAGTACAGTATTAGTATCTACAGTATTAGTATCAGTCACCATGCTGTACATGACTTCCCTAGGACTTATTGTATACCTGGAAGTTTAGACATTTTGACCATGTTCAACCATTTTACCCACCCCCTACTCCTTACTTCTTGCAACCACCAATCTAATCTCTGTATTTATCCTTTCTTTTTAAAAAAATTCTACATATAAGGGAGACCACATCTGGCTTTAATACTTCTGCCTAGAGACATTGCTGTACTTCCTTAGCCAAAGCAAGTCATAAGTGGGTATGTACTGTGCTCCGTGGAAGGCAGTGGCAGCAAATATCATGAACTATAATGCAGTCTATCACCTTCCCCTAGTGGACTGTACACTCCTGGATGGCAGGAGTTTTTGTATTCTCTGATTCACAAGCCTGGAAATTTGCCAAAGCACATTACTCATTTTCTGAAATGAAGAGCAGAGGTGGTTATGCTGTGGGAACAACGAAGATTTATTTGGAACACCACTCTCCCTTTGTCATCTCTCATGTTTCAGTTTGCGGGATACTAATTATTTAAAGGCCCTTGTTACTTTTTTCAATAAAATATTTAATGCTTGATATTCATTTGATGATTGGCTGCTTGCAACAGAACTCTATGCCATCAACAGAGATATGTTCTATTTCCCCATCTGGTCTTCACACTAGCACTCCATTCCTTCCTCTAGACCAGGGGTTCTCAACCTTCCTAATGCCGCGACCCTTTAATACAGTTCCTCATGTTGTGGTGACCCACAACCATAAAATTATTTTCGTTGCTACTTCATCACTGTAATGTTGCTACTGTTATGAATCGTAATGTAAATATCTGATATGCAGGATGTATTTTCATTGTTACAAATTGAACATAATTAAAGCATAGTGATAAATCACAAAAACAATATGTAATTATATATGTGTTTTCCCGATGGTCTTAGTGACCCCTGTGAAAGGGTCGTTCGACCCCCAAAGGGGTCGCGACCCACAGGTTGAGAACCACTGCTCTAGAGCAAAGTGTATACTTGTACTCCAGGCTTTCTGTGACCTGGCACCAAACAACAGCTCTAGCTTCATTCCTTGCAACTTGTACTACTTCTGTTTCCAGCCACACGAGCCACTCCCTTTTCCTGTTTGCGTCCCATGATTTCCCACCTCAGTGTCTTGGCGCTGGTTCTTCTCTCTGCCGAGAAACATCCATCCATTGTCCCATCAGCATATGCTCAACTCCTTCTCAGTTCTCATAACCTAGGCAAAGTACTACGTCTTTCTCAAAGTCTTTCCCAATTACCGAGGGGATATAATTAATACCCACATTCCCTGTACTTTATATTATTCATATGGCAATTAATTTGTTTTATCTTGTCAATGAGGTTAAAGACCACAGGCTTTATATAGTTAGAACAGAATTTGAACGAAGGGTCTGCTACTGAACTATTTCTCAAAACGTGGATGAATTTCCTATTCCCTACCTCACTTGTAAATAGGAGTTAAGAAACTGTATCATGGGTTCTATTAGATGAATGAGGTAAAGGGATTTGTCATCGTCCCTCACAAAGGAAGTAACTCAACGAATGGTAGTCATTACCGAATATAGTTATGTATTTACTAGGTAGGGTTTCTCTGCTTTACTTTCTATTTCCCTCAGTGACATCGCGCAAGGTGGGTACAATGTAGATCTTGGTTTAGTGAGTGAGTGAATGAATGAATGATTGGAATGATGCTAGAAAGATGACCATAAGGCTAACCTATCAGTAAAATTCATGATACTCAACCAAGTCTTGCTTTTCATCCCTGAGGCTGAGTTTGATTTTTAATAATTTAGGCCGAGTAGTGGCTGTCCTATATCCAGTGGTAAGGTGAGGAGAGCAAAGTACAACAGTTACAAAAACACTAGGAAGGTGTCCCCTGGTGGAGGGTCCAATAAAATGGATGAGATGGTCTCCTAACATATTTGCAAAAGAAAATTACTGTCCAGTGACCTCAGAAAAAATGTGTTATATATTATCCCAATAGTTTATTGAAAGTATCTTATTTCTTCTTTTTCTCATTGTGTCAGACTGAATAAGTAGTTATTTAAAAAACTGGGTCTAAACTTTGCATTGTAATTCCTTAACATACTACAAACATTTATTGAATGCTAAGCGGACATTCCAGAGCAGTCATTTACCAGGTCAAGAGAATACTGTTTGGCAAAATCACAAGCTGTACATTTTGGAAATCTTGTAATACATTAATGTTTTCAAATAAGTGCAATTTCTTTTTTATAAGCCATAAATACGATCACAGCGCATTTCAGAGCACTACGTTCACTTACTCTCCAAAAAGGGACTCTTTTAAATCAAGCTAAACGCTACTCCTTTCTTAAATTGGCAGTGGTGTTGAATTTTGGGATTACTGCTCCTCAAAAAGGACAACTCCAGGAACTGCCTGCATGCCAGCAAAGGAGGAGTCCAGGTCCCGTTGAAGGTGGAAGCCTCAACTCAAAGCCAGAGTGGGGCTTGGCTGCTTGGTTGGTCCTCAGTCTGGAGCTAACTGGATCTTGGAACAAACTTTATAGTGAATCAGATTCTTTCTCTGTGTGTTAACTCCTGTTGCCACTTTAACCAATTACACAAACGCAGTGGCTTGAAAACAACATGAATCTGTTCTCTTGTCATTCTGGAGATCACAGTCTGAAATAAACCTTCGCGGCTAAAACGAAGGCGTCAGTGGGGAGAATCTGTCCCTTGCTGCTGCTTCTTTCAGAGGCTGCCAACATTCCTTGGCTCCTGGCTGCATCACTCCACTCTCCGCTTCTATGGCCACATTGCCTTCTCTTCTACTGGAGTCAAAACTCCCTCTCCCTCTGAAAAAGACCCTGGTGAGTAAATTGAGGACTCACCTGGATAATCCAACATAATCTCCCTTTCTCAAAGCCCTTAAGTAATGCAATTACAGCGGCATAGTCCCTTTGCTACATTCGCAGCTTTTGAGGATTAGGACATGGATATCCTGGGGTGTCATTATTCCGCCGACACCTTGCCTTCCAAAGGCTTTTCCATATCCAGACTATCGTATTGACTTTTTAAAAACAGAGGATAAAACAGTGGCTTTCCCAGAAGGGAAAAGGAAGGCATTTCACAAGGCTATGGATCGGAGATTGAGGGGGAGTTTGGAAAGGTTCTGATTTGGCCGCTGAAGTGTGGCTCGTGTGGTTTGGTTACCGACATACAGTGTGTCCCCACCAGTGTGTGTTGGTGCTTGTTTCTGTATGCAAATCCAGGTGGTACTAATCCATGATTTTGAGGTATGAGAACCATCACAGGACTCACTTCCTCTTTCACCAAAATAGATCTGTAAGCATTTAATGGTCTAACCAAGTATTTGTATGACCCTCCCCCACACTGGACCGCCTTTATCACTATGTGATCCTAGGGGACTTGGTTTATACTACAAACTTAGTAAATTGCTGTTCAGAATGGAATTTATCCTTAATCTTCAAAATTAGAAACAGACAAATTCATCTCAACCTTCTCCAATTATTGGATCTTTCCTTATAACTCTGAGTAGAGAAGAGTTAAAATTCTGATGGGCCTTAATTTTATAAGTTTCATTAAAACCCCTGAGGGTCATTTAATTTTATGAAGTTCGATGCTAATATCCAAATGCATTCCCTCTAATATAGTTTTGTACCCTTTATTCTAGAGATTGAGCTCCCATTTTTAACACATATGTTCTTAGCGCTTATGCTGATTTCACTGCTTATCTTTAAAATTGGCATATCATTGTTGTTGTTATTATTGTTATTATTATTATTGTGTATTGACCGAGTTGAATGCCTCATTTTCAAAGGATTGCTGTCAGAGTTATATAATACAAGAACAATGGGTGAATGTTGCTCATTTTAAATGTAAAATTATAAATCAATTACAGTGGTGGCTAAAACTCCTTCATGACATGTCACAATTTACTTCCAATGACATTTAAACCTATCTCACATGCTGAACAATCTGTAATAAATTATGATTTTTTTTTTTTGCTTCTGAAATGAAGCTATAATTATGACAGTCGAATTCTTGTTCTGGGAAATAAGGTGGCATTTAATTCCTTGAGAACAAATGACACTCACAAAAGAACAGTTAATTATTCTCAGCTGCAAAGGAAGGGAGGAGGGGAGAGAAAAATTATGAAAAAGAACATGGTAGCGCTTTATGCGAAGTGTCTATTAACTAATTCTTAACTAAAGCTGAACTACAATTGAACTTCTGGGGCTGTCCCTGAGCCCAGGTAACACTTTTTATGTATTTTAATTCTCAATAAAAGGGAAACAGAAGTAATTAGCAACCTGCAACTTTCTTTATTCCTTGCACATAATACAAATGTTCTCACCATCAGACTTGGTTCCAAGGATGCAGATCTATACTCTAACCCAGTTAAATCAGTTTGGGGGGGGGGGCAGGGAGAGGGGAGGGGGGAGGGGAGTATGGTTAATTACAGATGTCCTAATTCAGATCTTTAATTGCTAGAGTCATTCAGTCCATATTGCAAATAAAGGAAAAGAAAAGCATTGTAGCCCCAGTATTTTATTTTTGTTGTTGCTTGTTTCTAGTTTAAAGAACAAGTCTGCTGGTATTGGCTTCTCTCCCACGGCCCTTGCCTGTTCATTGTGGCAAGGAGTCTCAAGGCAATCGAATGTGCCAGCAAACAGGAGAGCTCTCTCTCTAGTCCTGACACCATCAGCTGTGATGTTAGCAACCTGCTATTAGGGGCGCCTCTTTCTTTGACTCCTCTTTCTTCTTTGGGAGGAATAGATACTCTAGAGAAGGGCCCTGCTGAGTGGAATTCCCCATTTTGACTGCAATTAGGGGTTGTGACTTGATTGATTTGGAGGCTCTCTGAAATGGAGCAGGATCAACACAGTTGCACACAAAACAAGGCATAATCCATTGGGTTAAATTAACGTTAAATCAGAGATGATTGGATTAATTGCTATTACATTTTATCTTCCGTGCACATGTGCAGTTGGCAGGCTTTCAGAGCCTTTTAAAAATTATCTTGGAACGAGACGGAAATGGTACAGGTGCAAATGATTTGTGCACTGGGTCTTTCAAGTACACAGTGGGCTCATAAGAAGGTGCGGTTTTTTTTCCAAATCATATTTTGGATGTGATTTACGAAAAAAAAAACAAAAAACTGTGCCGAGAATAAACTTGGCATCACTACACAGAAGCTATAGATCTGTTCAATGGCAAAAGGACCCTGTTGGCTAAAAGATAACTTGGAAAAGGAATCTCCTTTGCGTTGTGGCCTTGGCACTGTCCCTCTGTTCCGTTTGGGTCCCTTACATGTTTTTCTGCCCTCGTGGGAGTCTGACGGGGGCTGGAGAGCAATGCAAACAGATTACTTAGTGGTGGCATCTGACGCCTGGAATATAGTCATCAAGAGCTACAGCCCTTCAACAAATTCTTAAAGGTAAAATGTTGACATGTCGGTTGTGAACAGGATGAATCCGTTTTATAGAAGTAGTGTGGGATATGGGACTGAGACCTCAGTGGAATGATCAAATCCGGGCCACAACGCCAAGATAGCCAAAGGCTAGATCTCCTTAGGCCCTCATTTGCCCGTCAGCCAGTGGCTCAGGCTCCCTGCCAAGCTGATGGTTTTATAAAAACCTCGGAGTCACTTGGAGGAAAGATGAGGTTTTTATGCTTTAGGAAACAGGGTGAATCGACGGCTCTTTAAAAACAACCGTGTGGCCCTAGCTGGTTTGGTTCAGTGGTTAGAGCCTCAGCCTATGGACCAAAGGGTGTCGGGTTATCCGGTCAAGGGCACGTACCTTGGTTGCAGTCTCCTCCCCCGCCTGGGCCCTGGTCAGGGCTCATGCAGGAGGCCACCCATCCATGTGTTTCTCTTATATCCATGTTTCTCTCCGTTTTTCCCTCTCTCTTCCAGTCTCCCTAAAAATCAATGGAAATATAGCCTCCAGGGAGGATTAACAAAAAAAAAAATACAATAAATAAAAACCACTGTGTGCACAGGTAATGTGGAGGCGACAAAGACTTTGTTCCTGGGGCTGGCCATCTTTTGGATCCACACAGAGAAATGGGCACACGCACATTTATTGCCCTTGTCTTGTCTTCTTGTCCTTGGTTTGCTCCACTCTGCAGCAGTGCCCTGCTCGTGAGAGCAAGCCGAGACCATCGTCAGCACGCCCCCTCCTGGGCAGTCTCCCTTCTGCAGGGTCTTGGCATTTCATGTGCTCGTTTTTGCCTGGTGTCCCGGAGCTCACTTGCTTGGCTTCTTCTCTGGTCCCATCACCCCCGCGGCTGGCCCTGTGGAGATGGGTGACGCTCTGCACCGGCCCTGGCTGGCTGAGCCTTTTTCTTCTTGCTCCTTGTGAGTCAGCATGCCCTGTTATCCTCATGGACGCTGGTTTCTCAGCCTTCATCACAGGCTCTCGCTGGATTACATAAATATTGTAAACTTGTGTTTTCATTTTCACTTGCCTCCAGGTCGTTTTGTATTTTCTATGTCATTTCCTCTTTGATCCATTGGTGGTTTAACCTCCACATGTTTTGTTCAGTTTTCTTCCTGCAGTGGATTTCTAGTTTCATGTGATCGTGGTCTGAAAATATGCTTGATAGAATGTCAGCCTTTTAAAATTTATCGAGGCTCGTATTGTGGCCCAGCGTGTGATCTAGCCGGGAAAATGTTCCATATGCATTTGAGAAAAATGGGTCTCTACTGTTTTTTGGATAAAATGTTCTAAAATATCTATGAAGCCTAAACCGGTTTGGGTCAGTGGATAGAGCATCGGCTTGTGGACTGAAAGGTCCCAGGTTCGATTCCGGCCAAGGGCATGTACCTGGGTTGCGGGCACATCCCCAGTAGGAGATGTGCAGGAGGTAGCTGATCGATGTTTCTCTCTCATCGATGTTTCTAACTCTCTATCTCTCTCCCTTCCTCTCTGTAAAAAATCAATAAAATATATTTAAAAAAAATAAAATATCTATGAAGCCAAACGGGTCCAATGCGGCACTGAAGGCCATTATTTTCTTTCATTAGTTAGTTTGGTAATTAGAAAAATGAACCTAATCATGACCACTTCGTGGCCACATTGTCGGATCAGAGATAAGGTGTATAAGGTGTCCAACATTTAGTAGGCAGTCAGTGAGTAGTAGTTGTCAAGATTAGGTTGGAAACACTCCCCAAGTCCCTTTAGTGCAGAAGTTTATAAGCACAGCACGTTTTCACCCTTTCTCAGTCTGTATCAAATAGTCAACGTGGCCGCCAACACATTTACTGCTTTGAGAAGAAAAATAATATTCAAGTTGGGGTTATTTTTTTCTTCCCACATGTGGTTTCCCCATAGTTCTACATGTGTGGCTTGGTTCTTGGATTCCACTCGGCTATTATGCAACATCCTGATGTTCCAAAGATGCCGTGTTGAAGAGAGAGAGAGAGAGAGACATGAAAACAGACAGAAGTAACAGAGAGTCAAGCCTGCGGTGGTGGCGGGAGATGAACTCCACCAGATGTTCCCCAGACGCCCACAGGCTGTGACTCACAGGTGGCCCCCGGTGCCATGCGCAGCGGCTGGGGGGTAACCTGTTCTCCCAGCTGAGTTCTCCATCATGGTTGGGCCAGAGCCCGGATGTATGAGCCGCTGGCGAGGTGGAATGCTCATGGAGAATTTGAGCTTTTACGAGAGGATCAGGGGATACTTTTAGGAATCGTCAGTGCCACAACTGCTTAGAAAGTTTATGCTTCTGAGCCCTTCATCCTGCGAAGCTCCCCTCTGCTGCTGCTGTTTCCCATGCTGCCTTGCCACAATATCTGATTATGCCCCTGGATGGAACCCCGCTTCTTGGCATCCTTTGCTCTTCATCTTGGCCAGAAGCTTCTTCTTTTCTCTACCTTTCTGGATGGATATGAAATTCCACAGGCCAAGCGTATTCCCCATTGATGGCAGAAGTCTGAAACCGCATGACTCAGAGAGCTTGCCAGGGGAAGTTGTCTAAGCTTTCTCTCCCTTAGGGCCGTGACCATGGTCTTGTGCTAAGTGGGTTGCCCTTTTGGGTGTGCCTTTGAATGCTGATGAAGTGTTCTGGTATTTCTGTCTTGCATGCATTTCTGTTTTCTTTCTTTCTTTCTTTTTTTTGACATGCATTGGGTCTGGAGGAGAAGGGGGGAGAGGTAAGTAGAATGAAGAAAAGGCTCAAACTGAGAGGTAGGATTCACTTTCCACAAAATTCTGACATATCCTCTAGAAATGCTAGCTTTCTCAGCGCCTGACTCCCCGGCCTCTGTTCCAGCAGCTGGCGATTTTGCGATGAACCTCCCTTTAATTAATCAATTGGCGTCCACGTGGAGAAGGTCCGTATTTACTATGTCAAAATTGGACAAAAGCATGCGTGCAAAGGAATCAAGCATGTACAGAAAATCCAATTTATTTTTTACTGTATCCAGATAACAGAATACTGTATGTAAGACACATTCAATTGCCTTTGTAGAGACAATGAATGTGTCACTTTTTTTTTTTAAAGGGAGGCGTGTTTTGGTTATTAGAATAAACATAACAGCACTTTAAGGTCAAGAATAGAATAATATGTTCAGGGAAGAAGAACAAAGTTCATAAATTCAAGGGAATGGGAATAGCAGAGTTGTTAGAGACCAAGAATAAGCAGAAAATAGGTCTTGTTCCGGAAGTGCTGTTTACGTGGGATGGCTTTGCTGACCGAGAGTGAAAGACGGGGCATGTGGAGTGGAGGAGAATGAGCACACTCGTCTGAAAAGGCCCCAGGGGATGGGAGGGTCTCCTGTGAGAGCCAGATTTCAGTGAAGAGGGGTGTTCAGTGAGGAAGCTCAGGATGGAAGGGTGTTTGCTAACGTGGCTAGGGCTCCCAGAGGAGACAGCTACACCACGGAATGCATTTTCCTTTATTATTTGCCACATGCCATATGCCAATATATATTGCAATATATGTGTGACTGTGTATGTTGCCAATCTGGGTATGTAAAAATACACACACACACACACACCAGATCCTTACTACTTTGTCAGTTTATTAAAGCATAGTTTCCACAACCTCAAAACATTTGCAAAGGCCAGAAAATCTCTTTTACCAAGATACATTTTTGACCGTAAAATAGTTAAATTAAAATGAACAAACTGAAAAAGAAAAATATAACTGAATATGGTACAAGATACTCTCTGGATAAATTATATATATGTGTGTGTGTATATATATATATATATGTGTGTGTGTGTTATATGTGTGTGTATATATATACGTATATGTATATGCACGTATATATATATACACACACATATAAAATTATGTATAAATTATATATTTATGGTGTAATTTATGTCTATGAATTTTCATATGTGTATGATAATTCTGGCCCAAATTTTGAAAAGACAGAAAGTAGCGGGAGCTGTGTAGCATCGATCTAGATTTTCTAGGTCGGACAATCACATGGTTTCTACTTTATCTAACCCTTGGCCTCCAGGGTCCATCGGTGCCAATATCAGGGCCTCTCTGGGACTCTTGCTGCTGGAGGGAGTCAGGAGCGGGGAAGGTGCAGATGGCTGCCAGGATATTTAGGGGCTAGCTAGCCCAACTGGCTGGGTTTTGATTTTTTTGTCTTTTTCTTCTGCTTCGTATATTGTTTTCCCCTCGTGAGAAATGACACTGCTGGCGTTGTTCTTTCTCGGCTGTTTACATGCTACACAACGTGCTGCAGTTGTCTGGAGGCGTCCATGATGAGGGTAATTATCCTCCCAGACACGGGCCTCCTGCACCCGCCCTCCTCCAAGGCGACAGCAGCTCGAGCAGTGCTGGCCCTGCAGCCGGCGGGGCTGTCCGTTGCCTGCGTGCGAATGTGCAAGTGAGGGGCTTGGGAAGAGGGGCTGGAGATGAATCTTTCCTTACTACCCTGATATTGTCGCCTAATCCACTGGCTCCCGGCAGTCCATGAAGGCTTCTTAGATGAAGAGTAATGGGGCTATCTTACCGAGCAAGAGGAAAAACAGCCACTTAGCTCTCTAGCTAGGTAGGGACAGAAACGCGTCATATCCTGGTAGGAAGGATATGGAAGCTAGGTAGGAACCTTTTGTGGGCAGCACTCACTCCTATTTCCTGTGGAATGTCCTCAGAAACATCCCCCAGATTTTATTCCCAATAGGGAATGAGGCTGCCGCTTGGCACAGAGGCAGGCCATTAAACGCAGCGAGTAGTTATTGAGCCAATTGAGTGCTATCTCGTCTCAGACATATATGCCAGGGGAAGGACGAGCTCCTGCTTCCAGAAACTATCCAAAATAAGAGACAGGCACTTCTTTTCTACTGTTACCGAAAATATGTTCTCTAAGAATGAAGAGGAGGGTTCGTTGGCTGAAAGACAGGGGTTGGATGCCAGACCTGGAAGGAAAATCAGGATGTACACAGGTTCAGAGAAGGAAGGATCATGAGACAGTCCTGGATTTAACAATCGCCCAGCCCCTGTTGGATGATGTTGCAGTTAGGAACCGATGCTGAGTCATGAGTGCCTTTCCCCAAAATAGAATGGGCTGGGGCTGGAGCGAGGAACAGAGCAGAGGCTTAGGGAAGCGTTGCTGTATCATACATTTCCACTCCTGTGAAGACAACTCAAATGGTTGGAACAGATATGAAATGAGACAGGAAGAGGGGAGATAATGAGCTAGATGAAGGGGGTAAGGAGAGGGGGCTAATTACTGTGCAAAGGAGAAATTAATTCTTGTGATTCTGTGTTGTTTTTTGAAGGCTTGAGTAAATGTTACTCCAGTGTTTAACAGGTGTCATTTCACCTGCTTGAGCTGGAAAGATTCCTAAAAAGCGGTGCCTGTACTGGAAAGAAGGAAAGAAAAAGAGAAAATGAGGAAATTGCTTTACTGGGAATGGCCTCCCTCTTCGGTTCTGAGGCTTTTAAAAAACCGCTTGTGTATTGCTTTGTATTGGCATTTTTAAAAGTTAATTGAGCATTGCGTTGTTTTGTTGTAGTAAAGAATACCTTTCCCTATTTAAAAAAAGCTAGTGAGTGGGCTGTATGGTCTAAAGCTACTACTGTTCCGTTAAGGAAATGTACATTTCCCGGTCTCTGTTAAGGGGGTGGCAGGTACTGAGCTCACCTGTGGCCGATGGGAAAGCATCCTCCCAGCGCCCTACTCGCCCTGTTTTACTTTTCCCTCTCATTGCCCTGCATCTAGTAGATATTCTTTCTTTTTTTTATTAAATATATTTTATTGATTTTTTTATGGAGAGGAAGAGAGAGGGATAGTTAGAAACATCTATCAGCTGCCTCCTGCACCCCCCCACCCCCCCGGCCACTGGGGTTGTGCCCGCAACCAAGGTACATGCCCTTGATCGGAATCGAACCTGGGACCCAATGCTCTGTCCACCATGCCAAACCGGTTAGGGCCAGATACTCTTTCTGTTGCCTCTCACACCTGCTTCTCTCCACGCCCTGGGCAGTGATGCATCCTGAAGTCCCCCTGCCTTTCACCTGGACGTTGCGTATTCGTTCCAAACACTGTCATTTGAGCATAAAAGTAGGCGTTGGGATGACATGTGCGCGAGACACTCCCTGCTTCGAAGTTGTCCCCAGTTTGGTTACGGAGCAGGACAAGTTGACAGTGTAAGTGGTACTTTAAAGCAAAGAAGCTAGGCATCTCTAGCAGACACAGATGGTTCCCCCCACCCCACCAGGCAGAGGTTCAGGGATGCTTTTCTGGAGAAGGGAGGGACGCCAAAGTAGTCAGAGAAAGCAGGGTGGGGAGGGAGTGACCCATGAAATGGCGTAGAGCCCTGAGTGAGCATGACACACTTAGGGAACTGGAAGGAGTGCACGATGACCTATCCCCAGGAAAAGGGGGATCATGGCCAGGCAGTCGAGAGCAAGTAGACAAGACCAGGCTGTGAGGGGGTCTGTGTTTCATTCATTTGTCATGCAGTCATTCATCTGTTCACGGTTTGAAGTGTTTTTCATGCACTAAGTCAGAGACTACACACTGAATGTTTAAGGAAGATAAAATAATTTTAAAAATTTGTTGATGAAAGAGATCACAGGGGAGGTGCAGCTGGAGCTGGATGCAGAGAGGAGAAAGGGTTGGTACCCGACTAATATCCTCACCAGTGCTGTCCTTATGTCCCTGCTGTTCCCCAGACCCGGCTGCAGAACACAGCCTCTGTATCTATATGTCTGGTTAACTTTGCTCTTCCCTGGACTAAAACTGTAAGTGTCGGAGGATGATGGGGCATTTAGCAGTCAGGATATGAGTCAGAGACTAAGTAGAAGCAAGCTAGTTTGGTTGAGCAATTTTCTTAAATGGTATATGAAAGGAGAACCTTGAATAGAGACAGGGCTGGACTTGACTTTATATATTAAGGACTCAAAAATGCCAGCCAGTGTGCACTCAGCAGAGCGTTAGTGCATTAGGAGTCAGAATCTAGTTGAGTTTCTGCAAAGTAACTCCAACCAAGAGATGAAAAATGAAGGTGTACAATTTCTGCAGCATCAACTTTTGAAAAAAAAAAAAAAAAGTAGTGAGTAACGGGTGCAATAAAATGGACTAACTGAATACTACAACGGGAAGGAATTAGGAGCCAAAAAAGGAAAAGGGAGTGCTCAAAGATAATCTCATCCATGGCAAAGGGTTATAAACTACCATTTTAGCAATAAAGGTACTTTTGGACAAGGGAAAAGAATAAGAAAAATAAAAAGTAATTTAATACGAAAAAGGGGAGAGTGTGAAATATGAAACACTTGGCCTGTGCCATATGGAAAACACAGAGCAAAATTAAAATAATATATAAATTTTGACAGTTTCTACTTTCTAAAAAGCCATGTTGCCACAGCCTGGCTCTCACACTTCCTGGTGGTCCTTGCTCCACGCCTTTAGGCAGCCCACTCACCCTTTCTCTCTTCCCCCACCATGCCAGCCACTCAGTTGGATACGTTCCTGTGACATTTCAGGTGCTGCTCTGCTTTGGGGGCGCCCTGGGATAAAAGAGAGCGCCTGCTCTTAAGAGAGGGAGGCCAGGTTCTAGAGATGAAGCGAAGTGCACTAGTGGAAAATGAGCTCTAGAAAGAGGTGTGACCCTCTTCGTCTGGAACATGTATGTCCTGGTGTCAAAAAAAATCCCCCTGACTCCTTGGCATCTTTTCTCTCAGAGGCTTCCTCTACTCAGAGGTCCTGTACTTCCCAGAGCAGCAGCAGCAGCAGCATAACCTGGGAACCTATTAGCAATGCACATTTTCAAGCCCTATTCCAGACCTGCTAAACCGGAAACGGATTCTGAGTGAGGCCAGACATCTGTGTTTGGAGGATTTTGATGTATATCAAGTGTGAGAGCTTCTGCTCTGTCTTTTGGTCCAGGCAATCCTGATCACACACACCGCCCCCCCCCCCCCGCCCCCCGCCACTGTAGCCCAGGTCAGAGCTAAGCCTCTCACACACATGCTCTTTCTTAATCCTCAACACGACCTTCTAGAGCAGCGGTTCTCAACCTGTGGGTCGCGACCTCTTTGGGGGTGGAAGGACCCTTTCACAGGGGTCGCCTAAACACATCCTGCATATCAGATATTTACATTATGATTCATAACAGTAGCAACATTACAGTTATGAGGTAGCAACGAAAATAATTTTATGGTTAGGGGTCACCACAACATGAGGAACTGTATTAAAGGGTCGGGGCATTAGGAAGGTTGAGGATCACTGTTCTAGAGCATTTCTTTGTTACTGGCCATTTCCACAAAGGAAACACTGAGGCTCAACTCGCTAAAGGTGCTTGGCCAAGGTCTCAGTGATAAGAAGTGTGAGAGTTGGGATTTGAATCCAGGTCTAGTCAGCTCTAAAGCCCATGCTTTCCTTCTCCACAGGCTGTTTTCTCTGAGCATCGCCACCTTTTCTATCCAGCTTTTCATACTTTCGATCAATAGCTTTCCTCTCTTTTAGATCTACTGTATCTTATCCCAAAATATGTCTGTACTTGTCTACTCTTTATTGCCTCCTGCTTCCAAGAGCAGGAGGCTTACTTCCAAGTGTGACTCTTCCAATCCCTGCTCTTTCTCCTCCTCCTCCTCCTCCTCCTCCTCCTCCTCCTCCTCCTCCTCCTCCCCCTCATGTTTTTTTTATCTTTTCCTCTCCTTCATTTTCTTCTCATGAGCTCTTCTGATCCTGTTTATTTCTCCCCCAAATTGTTTAGTCTCTTCTTTTCTTCTTTCCCCTTTAACCAGCAGTCTCCCTTGTCGTCCCTTCTTGTTTCATGTTCTCGCACTGAGTATTTCATCCCCTGGATTTGCCTTTGGATGATTTTCAAACCTGAATCTCCAGTCTTGGCCTCTTTCCCATGCTCTGAACCTGTGGATCAAGCTTCTTGTTGGATATCTTACTCAACCTCAGCTCAATGTGCCTAAAACAGCGGACTTCTCTCCAAATCTGCTTCCGATCTGGTTAGTGGTATCATTCTCCATCTCATCTGCCAGGAAAGAAAACCTTGCACTCTCCCCTCTCTTTCACACTCTGACTCAAATCAGTCCCCAAGACTTAAAAATTCTTCCTTAAACTAGCGCTCAGGGCTGATCCTCTTAGATATATTCCCCACTTAGATGATCAACTCTTCGAGGATGGACAGGATCTGATCCCCTACACCTAGCTCATTGCTTTGCATGTTATACATGCTCACAAATACTAAGTGAATACATAGAGAAACCGTGAGGAATAAAAAAAGTAATAACTGTTATTCTCTTAGGAAGAGGAGAGAAATAGAAAATACCCTAAAGGTAAATTAAAATAATTTATTGACAGCCAGGGTGACCGTTAAAATGCTTGCTGAATTATTAGTCCCAGAGGAGCAAGAGGATAGAGACCTGAAAAACTTATCAAATAATGAATCAAAGGATGGTCCCTGTAGCCGCCTGTTAAGAGGCAGAGATATTTCAACATCTCAAGAATCAAGTACTATGATCTTTTATGAGACTAGCAAATCATCGCAGGTCTCATAAATTTCCCTCTTCTCATTGTTCCAGAGGCTTAATTTAGGATGAGTCACTCCATAAATCTAGGCAAAGATAACTAATGATTATAATAACAATATCATAAATTATACAGTGCTTTTTCTCCAAAGGAAAACTGTGTGTAATTTATTCTCACAGTAGTCCTCATTGGTTGCTAGGACCAGGGATCATAATCTCTATTTTCAGCTGCCCGGGCCTGGAAATGTGCCTACCCACTCATCCTCGCTGCCATATAGCCTGCGGCTGCATCTTCATGTTCACCAGGCTTTCCTCCCAGTGGATTCCTACTCCCACCTCACCTCCTTCAGACTCTAAGTCATTGCTTAGTTTTTTTCCCCCTTCTACTGACATAGCACACTGCCAACCTTTTATAAGAAAAAAAATTTAACTTATTAACTAACATATTGCCCCAGAAATTTAGAGAACCTAACCAAAAGGGAATAGAAAAGGTTAAAAAACACTATGCAAAATAAACTGGAGGCCAGTTTTCTGGTAATAATTGCAATGCTACCTAACTCCTCTCCCATAAGAGATATTTAAAGTTACTGCAATTGCAGATTTCCTCTTTGGTATATTCATTGCATTTGGTATATTCATAGACTAGCATATTCTTTCTATTGGTGGTTAACGCATAAAACAGGAAATGGGCATATTTTTAATATATTCTCAATTGCTCTTTATCAGATTATACAAGATAGGAACTAAACACATAGTTATTTACTAAGTGACTTATTTAAGTTAGTTATAGGTTCAATAATGCTGTAACCATAGTGTTTGAGTCATCAGAATATGAATTCACATATTTAGATAGTAAGTTTATATAAGCAGAACTTTAAAATATTTCCCCCAGTAAAACCCTACTGATGAATTGATCTATGAACAATTTCCTTGAGAATATAATGGCAAAAAATAATGCCCTGGATTAAAAAAAACATTTCTTCATGAACGCATATTGTTTTGTGTTTAAGTGACTTCATAAGATGGTAAGGAAGAGAGCTCTGGTATTCCTGTCTTTCTCTTCATAGATGGAGTTGATCATACTTTTCATCCACCCATTCATTTATTCCACAAATATTGGTTGATTAGCCACCATATGCCAGGAACTCTGCTGGGTGCTGGATACAGTATATAGTGATGAACAAATCAAACTGTCCTATTCCTTGAGAATACAGACATAAACAAGATACAGACATAAACAAGGAGACACGTAAAGGGATGCATATTTTCAGATTATGACGTGTTACAAGGAAGAATCCAAGAAAGCTTCTTTGGAGAGACACTGTTGTGGGGTTGGAAGGGAAGAGTGACAGGCTGGGGGGCATGCAGATGAATGAGCGCCCGGGAATGACCAGAATGCAGCTGAGAACCTGCAAAGAAGAGGGTGTGGGCTGATGGTAGTAGGAGGGGAGCGTGTTACAAAAGGAGGGAGGGGAAGGAGGCAGGGAGAGCCTGGCCAGATGGTGCACCATGTTCTTGTCCACGTGAAGGATTTGAGATGTTATTTTAAGTTCAAAGGGAAACTATTGAAAGGTTTTAAGCAGAGGAATAATTAGGGGCAAATTTTTATTTTCAAAGAACCACTCTAGCTTTTTTGTGGGAGAATGGGCTGGAGAGGTGAGTCAAGTGCCAAGTAGGAGTTCTTGAGTTGGTCCAGGTGAGCGCATGTCACTGTGATCAACGTAGAGGTGAACAGATCTAAAATATATTTTAGGGTCAAATCTGTCGGACGGATTGATGAATTGGATGGAGCCAGGGTAAGGGGTAAGGAATGTGGTTCAAGACCAAAAGGACAAGCCAATAGACTTAGAGTCTATTTATATTGAATTCTTACCCATGAGAAAAAATACCTGGAATAACTATCCTGAGAAATTTGCCATTTATTTTATGAATATTTGCAATGATTCTGAGCATGTAGGGAAAAGTTTCTAGCTCCCTTTCCTGTGTGTTTTAGGGACTCGTCCGTTAGGACAGTCACCTCACCTTGTGGTCAGTCTCAGAGTCTAATGACACTGTCAACTGGTTCCTGGATATTCAGCCCAAGTTTTCACCCCTTCTAATGTGAGACAGTATATTTTATTTGAAAATGTAACAAAAAACCCCCAATATTTTCCGATCTGCCCCTAAAAATAAGATACGGAGCTTTCTTCTTTAAGTGAAATATGTCCATGCATGCAATTTTTAATATTTTTGTTTATTTTTTACTGATGCAGAAAGAATTGGCTGCTAAGAAATGAGTCACAGTCCTTACCCCTGCTTTTGTTGATGCAAAGTATTCTTTAAAAGTCTGATTATTTGTTCACATAAATAACTTAATCATTCTCTTAAAAGAATGAATGAGGGTGATATTTAATGATAATTATGTTTTAATAATGACAGCTAATACCTACGAAGCCATTTCCTATAGGCTGGGCACTGTCCCAGTGCACATGCACTATTTTCCCAGAGTCAAACGGCTAGTGGTGACAAAGCTGAGATTCAAACCCACTTTATCTGATGACAGAGCCCATGTTCAAAGCCATGCTCCTGTATACCCATCCTTCCATTCCATAAATGCCAAGCGTTTGGATACCAGAACTTTTCCAAGAACTGGAAATGTAGCAGTAAACAAAATGGACAAAATTCCTGCTTTCATGAACGTATTATATTTCGGGGTAGGAAAGGGTAAGCTACTGAAGCCTGGCCAATAACAACAGTATACAGCGTGCTAGAAAATGATAAGTGCTGTGGAGAAAAGTACATGCGAGTAAAAGGAGGCGTTGCAATTGGAAATAGGAAGGCATTGACATTTGAGTGGAGACTGGGGCCTAAGCTCTGCGGCGATTGAGGGGAAGAGCATTGCAAGCAGAGGGAATAGCAATGCAAAGCCTCTTTTCCAGAAGCTGCCTGGCATATCCGAGGACCAGCAGGGAGGCCAGGGAGGCAGCCGTGGAAGGAGGGGGGCGGGTAGTAGATGCCGTCAATGATGGCAGGCCAGATGGTCTGGTAGGATTTCTCAAGCCTGCGTACGTTTATTTTTGTTTTCAAATATGTTTTTATCGATTTCAGAGAGGAAAAGGGAGAGGAAGAGAGAGATAGAAACACCAATGATGAGAGAGAATCATCGATCGGCTTCCTCCTGCATGTCCCCTACTGGGGATGGAGCCACAACCCGGGCATGTGCCCTCACCGGGAATCGAACGGGGACCTCCTGGTTCATGGGTCGAAGCTCAACCACTGAGCCACTCCAGCCCGGCTGTTGTTGTTTTTATGTATAAGCCATACAGTCACACATCTTGCACCAGAATTCTATTTGCCGTAGCATTAGGGGAGGCAAGCCTTATTCATATTGTGTTGGGTGTCCCCAGGAATTGACACAGTGTTGCTGCCCCCTGGGAATGTCAGCCTCACAGAGGAGGCAGGGCTGGCGGGGAAAGTCAGTTGTGTGACTGCAAGCTTGGTAGCCAGGAGTCAGATGGGTTTTATTCAACTTTGCAACGAATCTGTAAACCCATTTGTATAGAGCTTCGGAGCTGTGTTTCTCCAACTCGAATGCGCCTCTTAATGACCTGGGGGATGGTGTTCAAGGTGGGCCCAGAAGGGGCAGGTCAAGTCAGTGCTGCTGTCCCGGGGCCCACGCCTCGAAAAGAAGGGCCTGCGGGTTCGAGGAACACGTCCCTCTAGCCCTCTCATGGCGGTTTGGCTCTTCATCAGAAGCCCGAGTTAATTGGTTTAGATAATATCATCTTCGTTTACAAATGACGAAACCGAAGCTCAGAGGGGGACGAGGACTTGGCAGAGGCCCTGTGGCCGAATGACAGAGCTGCGCCTCGAATGTCGTTCACTGGCTTCCAGACAACAGCTGCCCTGTTGGCTTTTAAGCTCTAATACCTAAAAGCATGCTAATTACTGTTTTTGGCTGGTGCATGCATGGGCACACACACACGCACACACACATGCACACACGCACACGCACATGCACCAGGGCTGGGCGGGAGGGAGGGGGCGGCAATGAGCCTGCAGCTGCCCAGAGGCCGCCTTGGCACTGGTTTCTGGAAACGATCCAGCCCTCACCGCAGGCCCTGGAAACGTCTCCCTCGCGTTGCACCAGCGCCACGCCGGCCCCACCTCGGGTGGGAGCATTTTCTTCCCACGTGCTCCGCACATGAGCTCAGCGGCGTTTCACCCCCCCCGCCCCCGCCAGGTCATCTGGGCCCGAGCTTTTGCCCAAGTCAGAGCGTTATTTACTGTCACGCTGCAGAGCCCTGCGCTCCTCGCCCAAGGAGAAGGCTGCTCCGAGAGATGAAACACATCGCTTCCCGCTGCGCTCCAGCTTGCTGGGGCAAGCAGGAATCTTTGAAGCATTTCCAACCGAATCCTCGGAGAGGGAAACATATTTTTTAGCTGCAGGATTCCAGGTTACAGAAGTGTGTCCCCCACTTGTTTACAAAGCAGCACAGCAGCTGTTCAGGGGCCCCCACCCCGCTGGACAGGCAGGCATTGGGACAATAACCGCGCCTCCCAGACAGTCTGCTCCGCGGCCCCTGGGGGAGACCTCGTCACCCCCCCCCCCCCCGCCTCCCCCCCCCCCCCCCCTTACTAGCGGCTCAGTGCAGGGATGGCACTGAAGACAAGCCCGACTTTACTGATTCGGTTTGTTGTGCTGTTTTCATTAACGTTAAAGTAGTTATTGCACAGTTCCTACGTTCCAGACCTTGTGCTGGCCACTGAGACTCGGTAGTGAAAAAATTCGTCTACAGCTACCTTTATGGAGTCTACCTTGGAAGTCTACACAGGCTGCCTGATGACTAAGCCTGGGGGAGGTCACGCGCCCGGTTTTCAGGACGTCGGCCACCTCTCAGGAATCCTTTTCTCTTTAGGGCAGCACCTGGGTGTAGCCCACAGGCCTGGAAAAAATGGGTTGACTTGAGAGAACTTTGCTTAGATGCTGAAGCTTCTCTTTAGTTATTTTTTTTTTTTAAATTCTCATCATGCAAAAGGAACTTCTCTGTGTTCTCTGAAAATAATTTAATGGCGGGTTTCATGTGTCAAGGCACAATTTCATCCGCTAGGGCAGTGGTTCTCAACCTTCTGGCCCTTTAAATACAGTTCCTCATGTTGTGACCCAACCATAAAATTATTTTCGTTGCTACTTCATAACTGTCATGTTGCTGCTGTTATGAATCGTCATGTAAATATCTGATATGCAGGATGGTCTTAGGCGACCCCTGTGAAAGGGTCGTTTGACCGCCAAAGGGGTCGTGACCCACAGGTTGAGAACCGCTGCACTAGGGGCAGGAGGAGCCTGTAAGGTCATATTGTCACATATTTGGGTCCCACAAACTGTCAGCTCATTGTATCCAGACTTTTCTGTGGAACTTGGTACAAAATAGAAAGCATTTCAGCCCCTAGAGACTGGGAAACACCTTCATGGGCATCGTCGAGGATCGTAACAGCTAGAGGGTCCCCCGAAAGTGTCCATGACACAACACGGTTGCCGTGCCCACGTTATGCCAGGTGCTGGGAGGCTTTTGGAAGCATAGAGTCTGCTCAGTTCTCCAGGAAGAGACTCAGTTGCGTGAGAGCAGTGCTGTTTAGTGAGTTTACATGATTGCAAAAAAAGCCCAAACCCTTTAATGGGACTGTGTTCCTCATTTCCAAAAAGTGCTGCGTCGCGATTGCAGTAAAACATCAAGGAATCGAAGGGCTTACAAACCCGGGCTCCTGTGTCTCCGGATCTGTTCTGACTCAATTCCATCGTAGATGACCGAAGTATGCAACGGCCATACAGCAACAGGGCACACACACAGAATTCTCCGTTCACCTTAGTTCCTTGCACTTTCGTAGATATTTATTGAGTCCCACGTCCCACGAAGTACCAGGAGCAATAGTGTACATTTAGACGAATTATTTTATGTCCTTCTCACAACATTGCTCTCTACAGGTAAATACTCTATTTATTGCCATTTTGCAGGTGAGGTTTTAGGAATCAAAGGGTCACAATGCCCATCCCCGGAGGAGGCTATAAGAAGAGGATAGAGCTGAATTGCATGTGGGTGTGTCTGACCCCAAAGCCCACTCTTTAAACCACTCTACCTGAGGGCAGGAGGGCACCTTCAGTGGCTTTATAGTCTCTTCAATGTTTTTTCCATGGTTCTCAATAAGCACTGGTCAGCGTTATGTTTGAGGCTCAATGGCAGAATGGGGTGCGGAATGGGAGAGTTGAGCTTTAATTCAAATTAAAAAGAAAAAAATATATATATATTGGAATCCCAATGCACGAAATTCGTGCAAAGGGCTTGGCCCTCACAGCCCTGGCTTCGTCTGGAAGCTGGTCCAGAAGGTTGTTTGGCTGTCAGGTCTAATTAGCATATTATGCTTTTATTATATATATATTTGGTGCCCACTTGATCCCACTGTGACCTGCCATTTCTCTATACCTTTGAACCGCAGATAAACTAGGTTGGAGTCACCAGCTTTGTGTTTTGGTTAACATCTCTTCTGATTCCAAGCTTTTTCTTCCTGCCTTCGCACGGGTTCTGTTTCTGAGGTGACTTGAATTTACTCCTTGCAAGTTTATTTATTTATTTTTTATTGTTAATATTCTTTTTCTTTTTTTTTAAAAAAATTGTTGACCTGCAAGTGTCCATAGACATGCGACCTCACAAGATCATGTTTTCCAGTGCTTTTCCTGACGGTTTGGGGGCCACATTGGCAGTTGACAGTGTTTTGCGAGTATCCTGCTGGCAGTGGGCCCTCAAACTCACTGTCTCCTCCCACGGGTCCCTAGCCTCGGGCACCCACAAGTGCACGCACACTTCCTGCGTCTTCTAAAGGCCAAGTTTGAGTCCCGATGGGATATCCTCTTCTCGCAGCTTCCCCAGGAAGCAGTGTCCATTCTCCTTCTCTGTTTTTCTTTCTTGGGAAATCTGGTGAACAAAATCCTCTCCATTTCTACACTCATAGGTACTCAACAATTTTATAGACGTTGTCATTTAATCCTTAACAATGACTCTATGAATTAGATGATTTGTTGTCATTTTATGAAGAAAAAAAAAAAAAGCCTGGGAACACTGTGATTTGTCCAAGTCCAGTTGTCACTGAAGGAGCAGCGTAGGAAGTCTACTTAGAGAGGAGGAAGGGATTCTCAGTGGAGTGCTGTTGACATTTTGGGTGGGACGATTAGCTGCAGGGAATGGTCCTGGGTATCGCTGGGTGTCTGGCATTCCTGGTCCTCATGAAATGCTGTGCGTATGTGCTCTGGTCATTGTTGCAAACAATGAAATACCCCTATGCGTACCCGAAGGTCACCATTGGGGAGGGGTGTCCATGGAGATGAGCAGATAATATCAGTGAATTGATGAATCCTCTTTTTTTAAATGAATCAATTAGTTTGAAGGCTGGTGTGAATATACTAGCAGCCCCTACTAATGCTAAGATGGCATTATGAAGCAAATTGGTCAGGGGAGAAGAGAAGACAGTAGGAAAACAGCAATCCCCTCCTTCCTCCCACCCCCCGCCATGGAACACATAAATCCCATGGAAGGCCCAGATTACCAGGTCATCCTGGAATTAGGCTGAGGAGAAACCAAGACAACATGGAAAACAAGGCTAGAAAGTGGTGCTTTGGAAAGCAGCGGAAGGGGTAGAAGCAGAGTTTAGTGGTAGAGCAGGGGGAGGGAGGTCTGGAGCTAGTCTCTGCTGGGCCACAAGTAACCGCGTAATCTTAGCACGCTCTCCTCACCTGCAGAAGGAAAGGATTGGATCGGGGATGGCTGTTTTCTTAGCCACGTTTCTCAGTTCGGGCACCTCAGAGGCAGTGTGTGTGTGTGTGTGTGTGTGTGTGTGTGTGTGTGTGTGTGTGTGTGTGTGTGTGTGAAATGCTGGTCATTTTGTTTACGAGAGTTCTTAGTACTTTGGTTGTTGTGTACAGCTGAGCTTGCTAATGATTTCCATGTTTCTCAGCTGCTTCATCCTGAATCATCTTTATCCCTCGGGAGGAAGAAAAGTCCAAGTCCATGATTTGATTCTGTACATAAACCATAACCCTCAGGGCCAGGCTTAGGGACCGCGCCGGCCTATTGGTTCCTGCGGGCGAGTCAAAGGGTCTACGTTAGGGAGTGCCTGCTCTTAAATGTTAGCAGTCAGATGTGCTCCGTGGAAACAGTCTGGCTAACTCGCAACAGATTCTCAGCCCTCTTGGCTGCCCTCCAGAAATCACGTCTGCGAGGATTTCTGCAACAAATCTGATAGTTGCTGACTTGGAGAACTTGTAAGCTGTTTGTGAATTCATGGTGAATGGTCTTAATTTCAGACACAGATTCTCACTGACAGTAATAGACTAGAATTTTACAAAATATGCATTGAAGGTGTGGACAAAAAAGAAATAAGGGGTTCTATTGAAAGTAACCTCAGGGTGATCTGATCAGAAATTCCTAACTGGGCAGGTCATGGTGGGAAGCCAACTCCCAGACACACTACTTTTTAGTAAGAGGTTTATCTTTGCCTTAAACAAATCCTGTCCACTGGTTAGTAGTGAACACGTTTATGTAGACTAAGTTAATAACACCTAAATGAAAATTTAATGGCCTGGAATTAAAATCACTCCTTCTATTGTTCAATCAATGAACCTATTGCACACAGACTGGCTACTCTTGAGTCAGTAGAAAAAACATCTAGTAAATAAAAACAAGAACAACGAATCAGGAGTGTCTTAATGCTTGTTCTGGTTATCTCATGTCATGTGCTAACCATCCCTAAATGTAGTGGTTGAGGCCCTAACCGGTTTGGCCCAGTGGATAGAGCATCAGCCTGCAGACTCAAGGGTCCCAGGTTCGATTCCGGTCAAGGGCATGTACCTTGGTTGCGGGCACATCCCCAGTAGGGAGTGTGCAGGAGGCAGCTGATGGATGTTTCTCTCTCATCGATGTTTCTAACTCTCTATCCCTCTCCCTTCCTCTCTGTAAAAAATCAATAAAATATATTTTAAAAATGTAGTGGTTGAGGATAATCTATTATTCTTTTTTCAAGTTCTGTGGGTTGACTTGGGTCAGTGGAAGATTTTCGCTTGAGCTTCTCCCATCTGGAGACTTGACCAGGATGACTCACCAGTGTCGATGGTGGCCACTGACGGGGAGTGCAGCTTGGATTGTTGACTGGGGCACCTCCAGTTGTTCTAGCAGCCTCTCCATGTGTCTTGAGTTTCTCACAGCCATGGGAGTTGAGCTCCCCAACGCCAGCATTTCAAGACACAACAGCTGCAAGTCCCTTCTGGTCTTTCCTCTTTAGTCTCAGGATGTCACTTTAGCTGCTTCATATTGGCCAAAGGCAAGCCAGTAAGGCCAGCCTGAGTGTAAGGCAAGGAAAATCCCAACCTCTTCCCCCCTTGCCCAGTGATTTCTCTACCACTAAAGCGGTTTATTCCCTTTCCGCTGCTTTCCAAAGCACCACTTTCCAGCCTTGTTTTCCGTGTTGTCTTGGTTTCTACTCACAGCCTAATTCCAGGGGTGAGAATCCAGGTTGCATCTATAAGGTACCCCTGGTCATGGGGCATAACCCCTCTGAGGCTCAAATTGAAAATAATACTATCTGCCATGTAGTATGTTTATTAAAAAACAATGAGAAACTATGTTATGTGACAGTGCTTATTAAACCCCTCAATATGCGTACCAAGCTTATTTAGGTCACGCTAGGTACTTAATAAATAACAGTATTAAAAAGGTAGTAGTAGTAAGTTGAATTAATACATAAATGTGAATTTATTTAGGGGACTTACATCAAGATTTTTTTTTGTTAGGGGGAATTATTTTGCTAAGTAATCTTACTTTTGCTCTTGATTTTTTAAAAAAATTGATATTAGTCTCTTGATCAAAGAAATAAGAGCTTGGTTGCAGGTCAGTGTGTGCCATAAATATCTGTCTGGATAAAAAGATATGAAATTCAGAGAAATGCTTCACTTACATACTCAGTCATTGATTGTATAATAGTTGTAATGATGAAAATGTTCACTCTGATACTTTCAAACTTGAGTAGAATGTCTTTTACACTGAGCACACTGAGTACTATGGACAAGCAAGGTTCCACGTTTCAAAATTAGATACTTTAGTTACTTGCATTATTAAAAAGAATATTTTATACCCAAAGCAGAAATTGAATATTTCTCTTTAATATTTAATAGCTGAAATGATTTAAGCTCAAATCTCATCTTCAAACTCCCAAAACACCTTGGCAAGAAATAAAAACTTTTCATTCTAAAGAACATTTAAAAAAGTTATGAGTTAATTAAAACGGTACCAGTTATATTCTGAAGACAATTCCTTTGACATGTTTTCCTTCGCTGAAAAACAGTTGTTGAGAAGTCATAGTTTGAAGGTGAGATATCTGTTATATTTCCATTTCCCTAGTGAGCTATCAAGACAATGTTTCAGACCAAATTACTGAAAATTTACTACATTATTCAAATTTCGTTATTAGGGATGGAAGGGGATAAATCCTATGAAGTGATTGTATTTTCTTCCCTTTCATGGCAAACTCGTTCTCTCTGTCCCCCTCTCCTTCCCTACTGCTGCCCTCATAATTTGGGGTTTCTAATGATCTCCAGTGAGAGTGTCAAATGTATCTCTGGTAATGTCACCTCTGATTCATAATGGGGCTTTCAAAAACTGGTCAAGAATCCACATATCAGTTTTCTGCCCTCTGCCAGGAAGGCCCAGAAGACAAATACCTCCATGAAATGAATTGTGAGGGTTTTAAAGGAACCGCCTACCTCGTTCATGGAGGATCAAATCCTCCGCATGAAGATGCCCAACCCCCAGAGACACAAACCCTATTGACTCTGGGTAGATAAGCATGAACTTATCTGGCCTGTGTAACCAACCCTACCCTACAAGGGGTTGACTAAAAAACATCTAAGCCAGGGAAAACGGAAGTCTATTAAAATTCCTGATCTTTATTAAAAAGACTCCTGAGTCTTTCTGTATCGCATCAGAGCTTAGCTCTAGGTCAGCCGTGGGCAAACTATGGCCCTCGGGCCGCGTTGGAAATGAATAAAACTAAAAAAAAAAAAAAAAAAAAAAAAAAAATACCGTACCCTTTTATGTAATGATGTTTACTTTGAATTCACACAAACACTCCATCCATGCTTTTGTTCCGGCCCTCCGGTCCAGTTTAAGAACCCATTGTGGCCCTCGAGTCAAAAAGTTTGCCCACCCCCTGCTCTAGGTTGTCCACTGATACTGTCTGGGACCCCAAGTCTGTCTTTCCAGTTGGTAACCGCTCATCCCGTTGCCTGCTTCCACTTGAGCTCTGCCAGTGGTTCTTGCCCTCCTGTGCCTGGCCTTGCCCGTGGACATGATACCCACACCTGTGCCACATACCTGGCAATCTTCGCCTTCACCCCAGATCCTGCTGACCTGAGCTCCCTTCACTGGAACAACACCTGGCCATTTCCCCTCAGACTAGTGAGAACTTTTTATTCCCAATGCACTGGCCAGGCGGGTTCCTCAAAGGGCCTGTTATGAGTGGCATCGTGTCCCACCCCAAATTCATATGCCCAAGTCCTCATCCCTGGTGCCTTAGAAGGTGACCTTGTCTATAGATAAGGTCATTGTAGGGACCATCAAGTTATAATGAGATCATCAGGGTGGACTCTAATCCAATATGACCAATGTCCTTAAAAGAGGGGGACATTTGGAGATAGACTCATATGCAAGGAGAACGCCAGGTGTCCACGAAGATGGCCATCTGCAAGCTGAGGAGAGAGCGTTTAGAAGGACCAAACCTGTGAACTCCTTGATTTCAGACCTCTAGCCTCCAGGACTGTGAGACAATACATTTCTGGTACTTTGTTAGGGCAGCCTGAGCAAATGAAACAGGGGCCCTTTCCAAGACCACTCTCTACTCCTTTCCCTGGTTCTTCATCAGGACTCAAAGCTTCAAAGCCTGTGGGGTGACGATCACCCTTTCTGTGCCCGAGAGTGCGTTGCCTTCCACGTGGGCAGGTTGACTTCCACGTCCACAGCGAACAGCCTTCTGAAATGTTTGGCCTGTGCCTTGCACACGTCTTTGCTTTCCTGAAACCCACATTTCGGAAAGGGGCTCTGGGACTGATGTCCGCATCTCCAGTTACTCGTCAGACCTGGCCTTTCACTGAGTACAGAGTATTCAGTTAATGTCTCCAGGCTATCTTTCCCTCTCTTCACCCGCTTCCTCCTAAGGGGAGTGAGTGAAAGCCAGTCAGCCATAATGCCCTCCAGCGAGGACAGTTGCCAGCGTCTGGCTCTGCTGCTTTATCACGAAGGGCGACAGTTGGACCAGTCATGTCATCAGGGCCACACATCAAATGTCGCCGATTCCTTGCAGTCAGATACAATATTGTTTCCTCTGCCCTCCGTAGGAGCCAGTGGTCGGAGCCATAATTACTCCTGATGGCAGGTGGCAGGTCTACATTACATCTTGACATTAGCTTTCAGCTATTTTTTTTTTTTTATAGCTGCCCGTGTGCTCAGTCAAATACCTGTCTGTCATCACAACCAGACAGGCCTTAATGCCTCTGCATTACAGAAGAGGACCTCGGCTCCCCTCCAGCCCATTTATTACGGTCCCAGCGAAGCATTTTATCACACATGCCTTACGCGCGGCCTCCTCTCCACCAGCACCAAAATCTTCCAAGTTGGCAGCTTTAGTGTCTCCCGCCATTAATCTTCACTAGGCTGGCATCGCAGGGCAAGGGATGATTTATGGCAATTACCTGCCGGAGAGCAGAGCGCAGGTGAGCTGGGCTCACGTGCATTTACTGGGCCCCCTCCCCTTCTCCCACAGCCAAGGAGTTCGGCGTGCCTGCTTTGTTTCTTCGTATATGTCTTCTTGCATTTAGCCCAGCAGATGTGCCTTGATGAGTCAAGAAGTCGAAAAATAGATTTGATCATCTTTGGGTTTTGTACCGATAGGGGGAAGCCCCGCTGGCTGTTCCAAGCCGGGACGGACACTGACTTGTGACAGTCCATTGGGTTTCCTTATTGTCTCTGCGTTTTCAGAAACATCCGAAGGAAATTCCAAATTGCACGCTCCTGCCACTTCCTGCGTCGTGTGTTCCAGGTGCTGCAGCCCAATCTGCATGTAGCCTGTTTCATTTCCAGTGTCTGGCTCCCTGGGATGATGGCAGGGGCCGTGACGTGGCGAGAATGGGAGAGGGGTTCTACCAGCGATGGAGAAAGAAGGGGTGGGGTGGAAGGAAAAGGGAAGAGCAAGTTCCATGATAAGCTTTTTTTTTTTTTTTTTGCAGCAGAAACAAACGTGTTCCTAAAACTAGCCTGTTGCTTTTCCACGACCAGTGGTGATGGCACCTTCTTGTCTGCTCTAAACTAAAAAGGCCCCATACGTTATGTCCCTGGCCTGGTGGGAAAGTGACAATTTTCAGGCTAGATGAATGGAATGAAAAAGCTTCTTTTTTTTTTTTTTTTTTTTTTTTGCTTTTGTACCTGGGATCTGATTCATTCACAAGTTGTAGGTCATCTGTAGGAGATATCATGTGATGTCTCTGTTATGAACAGTAAGTTGGGTGTTTCATGGTGAGTGGGTGGGGGAGTAGGTTTGATCTAAATGACTCCTCTCCATCTCCCCCTCCTCCTTTCCCTCTTCCTCTCCCCCTCTCTCCACCCTCTTACCCTTTTCCCTCCACCCCCAGCCCCCACTCACTCTCTGATGAAGCCAGCTGCCACGCTGTGAGCCACCCTGTGGACAGGTCCACATGGCGAGGAACCGAGGGTGTCCTCCGGCCAGTAGCCAAGGAGGAGCTGAGGCTCTTTTACCAAAAACCTGCGAGGAGCTGAATCCTGCCAACAGTGTGAGCGTGGGAACAGATTCTCCTGCAGCTGAGTTTTGCGATGCCTGCAGCCCTGGCTGGTGCCTGGTGCCGTGCTGTGAGACCCTCAGCCAGAGCATCCAGCTGAGCCACACCCAGATGCCCAACACCCAGAGCCTGCAATAGAAGTGTAGTTCTCACCCACTCTATTTGAGGGCAGAGACTATGAATATAACCTGGAAAACTTAAACACACAGGAATCTTTCCAGAATTCTGCTTGCTATAGAGAGGAATTGGGGGAAACGGCCCATTTGTGTTGGGATCCTGTAAGGAGTACTAAATGGGGCCGATGAAGAGAGAATGATAAAACATATCTAATGAGTCTGGATGGCACAGACATCGACCACCCAGAAAGTAGCCTCATCACTGAGCAGGCGCTAGAGGCATGCAACGGTGCCAGGGCCGCGGAGGCCCGAGCTGCTGGATTGTGGAGGGCTCAGATTGTTCTGGGAGAAAAGGTGGGGCAGCATACGATGCAAGTGGAGCTCAGGGAAGAGGCGGATCATCAGCTGTGTACGTCCATCTTTTCACAGTCAGCATCCCACCTGAATGTCAGCCTTAGGCCAGTTCAGAGGAGCTGTTTTCGGGAAGTAGCAGCTGAATGACAAGGCACGGACCCTGGTGTGGGAGTAGGGAGGTGGAAATCCCTTATTGTTCTCCCCTTTGACTTCCGGAAGAGCTAGCCAGGAATCTAAGGCTCCCAAGGCCCACAGTCAGCTGCCTTTCCATCTACTGCTCAGTAAGTAGTCCATCACAAGCCCTAAGGTTTTAGTCACCGTTCCCTCTTGAAGCCAAAAGCCCAGGTTTGCTTTGACATCCGTTCTTCAGCGTTCATGCGTTTGCGAATGCATTTCTACACGACGCAGGGGCCCGGGCAAAGGCAGGCCTTTTAAACATTCAGCTGTGGGTCTGAACCAGGGAGGTCACAGCTGCTCCGCGCTTTTGATAATGCCAGGGAAATTGGCAAATAAATAAATAACCGGGGCCCAGCGTTCATTTACTAACTACCCCGAGAGGTGCAAGCAAGCCACACCAGGCATATCAAAGGAAAATCAAAGCATAATTTAGTAATGGCGTGGTCTCCTGCAGCCTCCTGCTTAACTCAGGTGTTAAGTTAAAAGAGGTAAATCAGGGATTTTGAAGCACAATTTTAGACTTAGTCTTCTTTTTCCTCCTAAAAGAACAGGATCTGGGACCATTTCTATGTCAGCAGGATCTGGCAGATTTTCCTTCCTGTGAAAGGGAAGACGTTAACAATTATTATTATTGTTCTTTTTAATTCTTGAGGATATTTTTTTCCATTGATTTTTAGGGAGAGTGGAAGAGAGAGGGAAAGAGAGAGAGAAACATCGACGTGAGAGAAACACATCGATTGGTTGCCTCCTGCACACGCCCTGCCCCGGCCAGGACTGGGTCGGGGAGGAGCCTGCAACCAAGGTATGTGCCCTTGGCTGGAATCGAACTGGGGATGCTTTGGTCCTCAGGCCAATGCTCTATTAATAATTATCTTTTATTTATCCTTCAATTAGAGAATCTCTTTTCATGGAAGAAGCATGCCCATGTTTAGAGTGTTTGCAAGTATTTGAGGGACTTTGCATTCTCCATGATAGGCCTGGGTTTTCAGTTTGGGTGTGGAAGACAGTGCCGAGCTCCTGCCCTGACCAGGGAAACTAACCTGAGACATGTGCTGGGGAAGCAAGAGAGATGCAGTGTCCCCAGGGACTCCCTCCAAATTGTCTGAGTATTCTCAGGGACGTCTCGGTCTTTGACCACCTGATATCAGGAAACAGACATCATAGAGATGGTAGTGGGCATGCCCATGGTCAGCCTTTATTTCCTCACTAGAGGCCCGGTACACGAAATTCGTGCAGGGTAGGGTCCCTAGGCCTGGCCAGTGATCAGGGCTGATCTGTGGGGCAACCAGCAGGGCGATCAGGGGTCGGGAGGGCCCGCTGGCACCTGCCTTGGCTGGCCTGGCGCTGCGTGCTCACTGGCCTCATCCCCCACCGCCACTGCTGATTGGGGCCTGCAGGCTGGGGGCAGCTCCTGCATTGAGCGTCTGCCCCTGGTAGTCAGTGCACGTCATAGCGACCAGTTGTTCTGCTCTTTGGTCGATTTGCATATTAGGCTTTTATTATATAGGATAATCAGCCATGGTTGGTGCACTGTCCCTTCCATCACGTTGGACAGTTCACTGTCCTCAGGCTTCTCACCTCAGCCACAGATATTCCCCATCCTGGGAAGTGTTCCTGGGTTCATCATGATGGAAGGGACAGTGCACCAACCATGGCTGATTATCCTATATAATAAAAGCCTAATATGCAAATCGACCGAACAACCGGTCGCCATGATGCGCACTGACCACCAGGGAGCAGACGCTTAATGCAAGAGCTGCCCCCAGCATTCACTCACTTTAAGGGCCCGTATTGTTGGCATCTGGCAGAATCACTATCAACAGGGATGTGCCTAAATATATGTGTTGACTTCTCAACTCTCTCTATTCTTTTGCTTGGGTAAACCTTTGGAAACTCAAACACCTCATCAGCTCTTGGCCAAAATGATCATCAAAAGAGAGAGAAAATCTTCTTCATCATTTTAAGAGAACCTGGAGGCAGGTTCTGGATTCAGACCTGATCACCACTTACCCGGCCCCCGCTGTCGGCCAGGCGGAGGAATCAGTGGCAGCTCCATGGTGCTCCAGGCAATCTCTTCAGGAGAGGGATTTGTGAAGAGCGAAATGCGTATCAAGTGTAATCACGATGAGAGGATGCCATGTTCAAGGTGAAAAACATCAGTACACATGCCTCCTCTGGCACATAAGCCCTGTGGACTCTCGCAATCATAGGTAGGGGCATCCGCTGCTTTCTACATAAACACCTATAGTTAGACTCCGGAAAAGCTTGAAGCAGTAGATGCTTGAGTCCTTGTGGGACTCATCCTCTGTTAACTGGTATCTGGTTGTGTTGAGTGGAGTAACAGTTTGACCACCATGAAGTTTTCAGTAACCCTGGTGCTTGCAGCAGCTCTGGCATTGCTGATTAGAGAGCAATTATGCTTCAGTGGAGGGTGTGCTATCTCTCCATGCTTTTGTTTCTTGTTGTTTTTTTTTTCCCCTTTGCTTTGGGCCATCATGCTGGACATGCTAATGGGTGTCTTGTTAGACAGAAATTTAACCAGTATTGCCCAGTGTCCTGCTGTGAATGTGGAAGGCCTTGAACACTTTGCTGCTAGACTAGGAACCAGTGCATCATTGTGGTTAAGAACATGACCTCAGTGTTAGGTGGACCTGTGTTGAATTCCATCTTTGACAGTGAATGGCTGTGTGACTTTGGGCTTGTTAATTAACCTTTCTGAGGGTCAGTTTCAAGGACTAATGTAGTAACCCACTCTGTAGTATTAGCATGATGATGATGATGAAATAAGATGCTTAAAAAACTTAGTATAATATTTGGGTATGTAGTAAATACTCTATTAGTAATAATCTTATTTTATTTATTTATTTTTATATTTTATTGATTTTTTTACAGAGAGGAAGGGAGAGGGATAGAGAGTCAGAAACATCAATGAGAGAGACACATCGATCAGCTGCCTTCTGCACACTCCCTACTGGGGATGTGCCCACAACCAAGGTACATGCCCTTGACCGGAATCAAACCTGGGACCTTTCAGTCTGCAGGCCGACACTCTATCCACTGAGCCAAACCGGTTAGGGCAATAATCTTATTTTAAATATGATGAGGAGCAGATGGAGAAAACGTGTGGGTTTCTTTTACCTTCGAACTGTCAATACTTCTTTGATTCCAAGTAACCTTTGATTGTAATATCCTCAAAGTCATAACTCTCGGGGAGACAAAAACACACAGACACATCGCACCAGTCATAAAGTACATCTTGATTGCAGGTATAAAAGTATAAAAAATGTCTTAGGATCACGTAAATGTGACGTATCAAGTCTGAGAGGTACCTGACCAAAAAGACTTTGCTCAGATACATCCAGGATAATACTCAAGGGAACGGAGCCTAACTGAAGACCTTGTCCGTGTGTGCTGCGCCCTCGCTCATTCTGTTTCACACACTGTGGCGTAGCAGAAAGAAACGAGCCCGTCCTGTTTATGGATTCTTTGTCTTGACGAGCCTCACTTTTTCCGTCCACTAAATGGGATACTGCCCATTTCATAGGGTTGTTGTGAGAATTAATTAAATGAGACAAGATAAACAGGTCTCACAGCCTAATTCCTCATACAGGAAAAGAACTCCATATAATCTTGTCTGGTTCTTGTTGCTTTCACACAACAGACTGTGTGCTACACCGATTAGAGGCAAATGACTTGCACCCGAGGGAAAGGCATGGGATGACATGGAGCATAATTGAATTTTTAAAAATTTACAATGTTGAGAATTCTTAGCATGCGTTTGGCCAGAATTCACTGTGTCATGAACACCGATGGGATAAGCTGGCTGCAAAGCCCCCAAATTAATGATGCTAGCTGTTGGGAGATAGCCTAGAGAATGTGTTTCTGGAAGGGTCTACCTGGGATCAGCAGAAAGAGGCCCCTCTGATGAAGTGATGATTTTATAAAGGCTCTGAGAGGCCAACACAAGCATGAGAAATGGCACTCTTGCTCTTCCCAGAGAGTCAGACTTTTTATTCATTTGTCCAACTGTCCTATATAATAAAAGCCTAATGTGCAAATCAACCGAACGGTGGAATGACTGGTTGCTATGATGCACACTGGCCACCAGGGGGCAGACACTCAATGCAGGAGTTGGTGGCATTTTGTTATAGCAATCCAAATTAGATGCAGACACTAGGTATTAGATAAAAAGGTCTATTAAAAAATAAGTTTGGGAAATCTTGGGGGGTGGGGGAGGTAAATAATGTTAGCAATTACTTTATTTCAGGGCTTCCTGGAGCCTTTCATAGACTTGAATTTCCTCAAATATTCTAATGTGTTTAAAAATGATATTTAAATTAAAAAAATAAGATATTGAGAAAAGGCCCAATTTATTTAACACATGCCAGAATCAAAATCAACAGCCTTAGACAATTGGGAGTGCAAAGCGATTATATTTCACAGTCTAAGAAATTAAATGGTATGAAATTGAAGCTGGGACATTAAAGGAAACTGCAGTTTTAAATTAATTCCCTTCAGAAATAAACTACACAAGTCATGGTCAGCAAGATACATCTCAGTGAATGTGCGAATGCAAAAAAATTGCTCCTGTAGCCGGAACCCCGGATACCTTTGTAAGGATGGGTATTTTGAGGGAGAGCCTATAAATCAATGCCCTCCAGGAAAACAGGGTGAATTGGACAGCAAGGGAGATGGAATTATCAAGAGAGAGGGTGGAGTTGAGCCATATGGTTCGTGCCACAGCGGGGCGAGCCTGTCAGGGGTGGGCACATCCGGAATGCAGGCAAAAGGGGACTGTCCCCAGGAAACCCGTACGTTCTGCCCACAGGGCCGCGGGCAAGAATCTGCTCAGTGACTGACACTTGTGCTGATCGGAGGCAGCACTGGACGTTGCATCGCGTCCACACAAAGCTGATTAGGATGGATGGGAGCCTTCTCCTGCCCTGAAAACATTCACCCCAGGGCCAAAGTGCCACCCACCAGAGTAGCTTCTGTTTTGCAATGTTTTGCAATGCACATGACTAAACTTACCCAGCTGCTTAGAGGCAGATGAATAGAACTTCTAAGAGATTCCTCTCAGAAGTCTCCCTAGAGCAGTGATGGCGAACCTTTTGAGCTCGGCATGTCAGCATTTTGAAAAACCCTAACTTAACTCTTGTGCTGTGTCACATAGAGAAATTTTTTGGTATTTGCAACCATAGTAAAACAAAGATTTATATTTTTGATATTTATTTTATATATTTAAATGCCATGTAACAAAGAAAAATCAACCAAAAAAATGAGTTTGCGTGTCACCTCTGTTCGCCATCACTGCCCTAGAGCTACCATTAAAGAATAATGTTGGTTATATTAAAATGGCAAGCTTTCTGGATCAGAGGAAACACGATGTTAAATTTAGTTATCTTTCTTTGTCTAGGCAGGATCTGAATCTTGTTGCTATGACGAGGTTAGAATTTGGTATCAATATTGGTGAAAAGACATTGTTTGCCCTTAGCTTCGCTTCCCATCAGCAGGACGTAAGCATGGTTACAATAGACTTGGAAGTTGACCATCCCTCCAATCTCTGTCATGCTTGCTGCACCCAATGTTGATGGAAATGCAGCGAGATATCTTTAGAAAACTACAAACAAATGGCATAATTGGGTTTTCCAAACTAAGCCGCTCTGTCGGAGGCATATTGATTTTGATGCCATCCATTCAAACGTCTATCATGAAAAGCTGAAAAAAGTTTCTATGTCCCTCAAGCTTTGCTTTGCTCCTTATATTCCCACCTCCACTCACTGTGCTAGATGTGGCCCGTCCGTGTCCAATCACCTACCCTCCGAGATTCTTGAGGAAACCTAATGGGCTTGGCATCGTGGGTGAATTAGTCTCTCTCGCTCACACATTACGATCTTTTAATGTTCTGCTGGAAGCATTACTTAAAGTTTTTGCACAAAAGAATAATTATCACAGTGATGGGTGTATTATAATACAAATGACCTTAATGTCGTGTAAAAATGTATATGCATAGGGAAAAAAATCTTGTTTCAAATCCTAATAGCAAAATTGATATTGTGAAACAAGGTATTTTATAACATAATAATAGATTAATTTCCTTACAACATCCTATAAACAGTTGCTAAAATTAAATCATTCTTTCACTAGTAACAGTGGTTTAAAATATCGTGCCTAAAATATTTTGTTATATTAAGAGTATGTAATGTCTGGCATATTTTCCTAGGGACTTGAGTAATTTTCTTTTATATACAGGTAGCAATACATTTTTTTAGCAGCAAAGTATAGCTCTTCTCCTTGGATTTAGAATTCTGACATGTGGTGCTCAGAGGTGGATCATGTTCTTATATTCCATTTCCCCCCCTCTGATGTCTAACATGTCTTCTTAAACGAAGACCCAAGGAAGGACATAGTTTAGTATGATGTAAAGTACTCAGAGTGGTCTTAGGTAATGCTCTATGCTCATATACTTTAAGATAATAAGTTGTGCCCTGGCTGGTTTGGCTCAGTGGATGGAGTGTCGGCCTGTGGACTGAAGGGTTCCAGGTTCGATTCTGGTCAAGGGCATGTACCTTGGTTGCGAGCACATCCCCAGTGGGGAGTGTGCAGGAGGCAGCTGATTGATGTTTCTCTCTCATCGATGTTTCCGACTCTCTATCCCTTTCCCTTCCTCTCTGTAAAGGATTAATAAAATATATTAAAAAAAAATAAGTTGTATCCTGGAGTTTGGACAGGATGGCAGAGCAGTCCTGGGTGGTGAAAGTGTGTCTCTTCTGTCTTCCTTGTCTTTCCCTTTTCCTTCTGTTCAGGAAACCGTCTCCCATACTTCCTTGCTTATAAAGTCCTTCTGGTTCTCAGCGACACATGGTTTTAGCAGGCTTTACACTGATGCTCCTTCAGCGTTAGGTGAATTCTTGTGTCTGAATAAAAATCTTAAAAATTGACTTAAGCAACACATAGCCACACATGGGAGTCTGGGATTCCTATTTGAGTCTAGATAATTCCCTGACTCTTAAAGGTAAAAACAGAACAAAACAAAACAGAAAAACCCACAACGTTCTGAGACTGGGACCTGGTTTGTATGTCTCTGAACCCAGTACTTTATCTACATTGTGGAGGGCCCCCAAATTGTGGACTCTAGTTACAGAATTGATAAAACTTTGGAGAAGACACTCCAGAAATTTTGAGAAAAGTACAGCTCCCTTCTAAGTTATGAAAGCTATATGTTCTCCATTTTGCATTTCCAATGTAGGCATCTAAGACTTTTGGTCTTGAATTCTCCACTGAGCACGCTTTCTTTCTTTCTTTTTCTTTCTGGCTATTCTGTGTTTCCGGGGAGTGGCTTTATAAAAGTGCCCGACGGGAACAATAATAAAGAATTAATGCTGGGGTTCTCTACTTATTCTTTATTTCCAACCTGAAATCTAGAAGTCATTGCTGTTTTACGTTGACTTACTCAGTTCCATTTGTGTTTGTAAAACAGCAGCTGTATCTCCAGCCCTTCGTGATGTGAGTCCCCAAAGGCACCCCAACGAGGTCTCTGGGAATTTACAGTCAAGTTGGGAGGCAAGACACTTACATTAAAGAACCAAGAGATCGTCGCTACAATGTGGTACCAACGCATAATACAGTGACTTTAGTCCTCCAGGCGAGAAACGTGTACCAGCAGTGTCCGCATCCCCTGGGAATTTGCTAGAAATGTAATCTGCATTTTAATAAGAGCTGCGCATTGAAGTTTGAGAAATTCACATATAAACAGTGATGAGCACCAGGGGAAACTGGCTCTGACTGGTCGGCGGCGACTGGAGTTATGGGAAAGGTTTGGTGGCGGACGACAGAGGTGCTCAGGAAGAGGGTAGAATCTGGGTCACAGGGGCCAGTCGGTCTTCAGTTGTCACCTGCAGGAAAGCCACTCGCCAGGGGTACTTGCTTAAAATTCGGATTCCTGAACCTCTCTCCTCACTCCTGACAGAGTGAGAATCCATAGGGTGGGCCCTAGAAAAATGTATTTTTTAACAAGCTCCACAGGGAACTTTCTAGACTGAATTTGAGATGCCAAGATGAAAGGGAATGTGTTCAAGGCAGGAATGTTTGCACATGGAAGCCTCGCCTGTTTCGTTGGCGATGTCTTTTCCTGCTGCCCTGGCCCACATCATTTCTCATCAGTCTTCATTGTGGTTTATCTTCCTTACTGTGGCTGGAGGGAACCATCTGGAAAGAAGACAGCACACATCTCACCAATCGCAAGACTCCGCTGTTCCCTGATAGACTGCGTGTCGCATAGAGCACCCTTTCTTTCCTCCTTTCTTTCCTCCCTTCCTCCCTCCCTTCCTTCCTTCCTTCCTTCCTTCCTTCCTTCCTTCCTTCCTTCCTTCCTTCCTTCCTCCTTCCTTCCTTCCTTTCTTCCCTCCTTCCTTCCTTCCTTCCTTCCTTCCTTCCTTCCTTCCTTCCTTCCTTCCTTCCTTCCTTCCCTCCCTCCCTCCCTCCCTCCCTCCCCCCTCCCTCCCTCCCTCCCTCCCTCCCTTTCCATCCTTCCTTCCTTCCTTCCTTCCTTCCTTCCTTCTTTCTTTACTCATAAAATGTCCATGTTCCACCTAACGATTTTCATAGAATTTGTTGAAATGTTCAGCATTTTATTTCATTTATTTTTTGTTAATCCTCACACGAGGATATTTCTCCGTTGATTTTTAGAGAGAGTGGAAGGGAAGGGGAGACACACACACAGAGAAACATTAATGTGAGTGAGACACATCGACTGATTGTCTCCTACATGTGCCCCGACCTTGGCCAGAGATCGAGCCTATAACTGAGGTACATGCTCTTGACCAGAATCAAACCTGGGACCCTTCAGTCCACGAGCCGACACTCTGTCCACTGAGCCAAACCAGCCAGGGCTTGAGGACCCTTTAAATGCTGCTCCTGCCTTGGCCCTCCATCTCATCTCCTGCTGGTGTGTGTTTCTCGGCATCAGGAAGGGTTCAGGAATCTGGAGAAGGCGCTGTGTGTAAATTAATCAAGAGTCCAGAGAGGAAACATAATTCTGAAAGGCATTTTGGGGAGTCAGAGAAGCCTTAGATAAAGGAACTAAGTCCTCCCTTATCTCAGGACCCCTTGCTTTTTATTAACACAAATTGTCCTAAGGCAAGGTAGATATACATCAAAGGCCAGGGTTTAGTATACAGAATCCATTGTCAGATTGGAGGAATTGCCTTTGGCTGTTCAGGTGTTTGGCCAGCAGGAGGCAATAACATGTAGATTGAAATGCCCTTAGCTGTCTGGCAGTAATCAATCATTTTATGCATCCTTTTCAGGTTTGGGGAAATGCCTTCGGCCATTTCCAGATGATTCAGCCCTGGAATTGCTGGAATTGGCTTCCGGCAATCTCCTAGCACTTCACCCCTATGAATCTAAAGTCAAGGCAAAATGAACTTCTCACCTTTCTGGGACACACTGGGCACTTTCATACATACCTGAGGATATTTCCAACTTCATCAGAGAAATCCCTCTGTAGCCACACCTACTTCTTTTTTTTTTTTTTAAATATATTTTATTGATTTTTAACAGAGAGGAAGGGAGAGAGATAGAGAGCTCGAAACATCGGTCAGCTGCCTCCTGCACACCTCCCACCAGGGATGTGCCCGCAACCAAGGTACATGCCCTTGACCGGAATCGAACCTGGGACCTTTCAGTCCGCTGGCCAACGCTCTATCCATTGAGCCAAACCGGTTATGTCAACACACCTACTTCTTTATTTCCTCCCTCGCCTGTTTCCCCCTTTAACCATATTTAACTTTACTGTCAGAAATTTGATTATAGTCTTCCACCCATAGACTCTAATGTCCATGGTAACAGATCTCTTCCCCTTCTCCCAACCCCTGCCCAAACATTGACATTTTCTCACAACAAATCAAAGATATGTTGAAATCTGCTCACCTAAAGTCAAGGATACACTTATGATTATGTTCTTTTTTTATTATAAGTGTTTTATTATATGTTTTTTTTTTTTACTTAGTTCTTTTTATTATAATTCAAACACGTTGTCGACATAGCCATTTTCTTACCATGTTCAACACTCCACACTACGGACAAGGTCTCCACGGTGAGGCTCCCACTCGGCGGGAGGCCGTATGTTATGGTGGCCACAGCACGGCTCTGCCTCTCAGGAGCTGTGTGACCTCCCTCAGCCTCAGTGATGTTTCTGATTTGTAAAATGCAGACAACATCTACCTTGTGGGGTTTTTGTGGCAATTACACGAGAAATGCTTTTAGCAGAGGGCCTGTTATGACGGAGGAGTTCTATCAAAGGCAGCCAATCGCGTCTTTTAGGACATAAATCTTTCAGCGGAGGAAATGAGTGCACCAGATGCTTCACTTTTAGCAGAAGGAGAAGAAAGTTCTCAGTGTCTGATGATAAAGAAGATGACGGTGGTGATGACTCCAGCTACCACTTCCTGGAGCGTTCATTCTGTGCCACTGTTCACTTCTAACAGCAGCCCTGTCAGGGCCCATTATTAATCCCAAAGGCTCAGCAACGTGCTCAGAGTGGCAGAGTCCAGACTCAAAAGTACTTGACTGTGAAGTCTGTGCTTTGGATGTTTGATAACCCCCAACACTTGTCCATGCCAGGCCAGCCACCACTCTTGGCGCCTGCCCACACGATCCATCGGAAGGTCTGTGTTACACCCACAGTGACGCAGCTTCCACGCCTCCGTCCATTAGCCCAACCCATTTTTGATGTCTTATCTCTCTGCTCCTTAGCTTCAGTTTGCTTTACTATGTAGTTGCTTTATAAGCACGCTAAGATAAATAGTTGAAACATGTATAGATATCTCCTGATCCAATTCTGTTCCTCTTCCTTCATTCTCTGATAACTATATAAGTGGAGGGAGGGGAAGATTCAGAGATGATTTCAAAGGTTTAATCCTGGGCAAATAGATGAGGTGCAATGTGGAAAGTTGAGAACTAAAGGATGGATGATTTTTTTTTTTGGCAAGTTAAGTCTAAGGTCAGAAGGCATTTAAGAAAAAACTGATTAATGCATACACACACACACACACACACACACACACACACACGGTAGATACTTAAAAAAAAGTTTCATTTTGAAGAACTCAAAAAATTTGTAAATTCAAATTTCTGTACATGGAAGTGTGGTACCACCGTATACTGAAGCAATGTACTATATTCGCCTTTTGGAAATACTGATATTAACCACTGAGCATATTTATAAATATATATTTTGAGGAGCAAGTGTCAGTGTCAAGGGGGTGGGGCCTAAAACATTGTAAATACCATGCCATTTTAATTGGACATTTTGCAATGAAAACATGTCATTTTTTCCCCCAAAATGTTTTTTGTTACTTGTTTATGAAGTTTACATATCTGATATTTATAAAGTGCTTTCTCACTATAGGTTCATGGACCCTTGTCAGCCCAGCATGGAGAAAAGATAGAGGACACATGGGCAAATCCCCATTGCTCAGCTAACCTGGGGACATTCCATGACCCTGCAAAATCGGAGCTTCCTATACAGCAACTCTTTGAAGCTGAGATCAAGTCCTTAGTTCCCTTGGCCCAAGCATGTCAAACTCACGGCCCGCGGGCCGCATGTGGCCCACAACAAATATTTTTTTCGGCCCAGCCAATATAACGGTATGTAAGAAACGTTTTAATAAAAATTCCGTAACTTAATTTTTACAATATCCTGTTACACATAATTATTAATAACGAACTACACATCCGCTAATGACTGATGACTATAATCGTGTTGCATTCATTTCCCTTACTTACCTTACGTGCAGGCGCACCATTTCTCTCCACTAACACTAGCAGCGAATATTTTAGCAGCCAATGGCCACGTCGTTAATCTTGAGCTGACTTGTTGGGTGTGCGCAACAGGAAATATTTTGCTTTCAGAGAACAAGAAAAAATAGGTTTATTTGCGTTACGCTTATTAACTTGTGCAGTTATTCAGTGTCTGGTAAGTTAATGTTCAAGAAAAAAATATTAACTTTTATTAAAATGTTCTATTTCATGTTAACGATGACTCATTTATTTCAGCCCTTTGTATTAGTGTCTCTAGCGAAATAAATCTACGTTTCTATGAAAATTGAGGCTTTTTTTTTTTTTTTGCGGCCCACATACACTTAAACCTTGTTTATTTGGCCCGTGTGAGCCTTTGAGTTTGACATGCTTGCTTTGGCCTCTGTATGCTCCTCGCTGCTCCCCTGCCAAGACCTCTCCTTGCCACACACGTGCCCATTGATGGTTGAAATGCTGGACAGCAAGCAAAGGAACGCGAGTTTTGACTTAATCTGAGGGGAAGGCCTTTGGCCCCAGGAAAGTTAACCAGTCTGAGTTTATCTTACTCATTTAGCTTGGTCAGAATCTGCAAATGTCACCCAGCAGCAGTGAGGGGCCCATTCCCTGGGTAGCATATCTGTAAGCATACACCCCGAAAGTATTGGTTGTGCACGTCTAGTTCTCTAAAAGAAAAAAGGAAAAGAAAGCCTCCCACGCCACACAGTAGTACGAGGCAAAATATCTGATTACAGAGTCTAAAGCTGCTTTGTGCATGTCATTTTCGAAGAGAGAGAGAGAAAAAAAAATTAAAAGCCAGCAGCAATGAAGTGCTTAGTGCAAGATTTCAGTTTTCAACCTCGCAGCTCTTGCATTTCAATCGGGGCAGCAGGAAGATTTCCGCTGATCCTAAAGCTAACGAATGGCGAGAGGGAAGCGCTTGCTGGCTTCGTTAGGCAGGTGGTTATTGTTTTAAAAACGGAGAGCCGCCAACCTGGCTGGAATCCAAGGCGCGTCACCTAATCCCGATCCAGAGCTATGCAGCCAGAGTCCCCAGCCCGCAAATATTTGATTAGCGCATATGTAAATTGTCCTGTGTTCCTGGCACAGGCCGAGTCAGGAATGACAATGTGGATTGTGATGTTCTTATCCAGTCAGAGGTTCTTATCCCTGTGTTTTTCCCTGTAAGGAAGTAAAACATGTGTATTCAGGAGGTCTGAAGCTTGTGGTATGGCAGATAACCTGCTGCTGATATTCAATAAGGAAACAAACAATGAATGTAACCGCTCATGCCATTGTCTAAATGTAACAGATCTCTTTAATAATGAAATAGCATAGCGGACACGGAACTGCGCAGTCGCTCAAATGACTCTCAGCAATTTTCTTTATTGACCCCAGTTTCTGAGGCCTAGAGTCACTGACCCTGGGCCCCAAATTAGAAAATTAGATTTCGGAGCCTCCACTGTGTATCAGAATCATTCAGGAACAGCGTAGAAGCCAAAATATGAGACACATTTTCTTATTACATAATCAGTTGACAAGACATTTCAGCACTTTATCTGCTATGTGTACAGAGTGGCAGCTGGAGAAGTAAAAATTGCTGTAATAAATGCTGAAAATCAAGGGTTTGCCATGCTCTCATTAACGTCCCTGGTACGAAGTCATGGATCTGGCTAACCCCAATCCAAATATAGTTTAAATAATGCTAGGTAATTCTTACTATTCATATTGATAAAGACATACAAGAGACTGGAATTTGCCAAGAAATATTGTTGCTGTGATTTAACACACAGAAGAAGAATGGTATTTTATGTATTTTATATAACTTACAATCTACAGAGAATTACTGTTTATCTAGAGAGCAAATCCTGGGAGTATGGATTTCATGTTTATGTCCTGTAGGATTTGAATAAAAACCACAAATAAATTTATCTCCCAAGCTTGCCAGTTAAAAAACAAAAAAGGATGCAGGTAAAATTTTTCTGAATTATCTCCAGAGGTAATTAAATTATTGAGTTAAAAGGGTTTCTTACTTATAAGAATGAAAATGGGGAAGGGATAGAAGCAGAGGGCAGACAAGGGCCAGTCTTGCCTGGAGCTAGAAATGTATGCAATGCCTCAGAACAGACAATAGGAAACTAATGAGGTAAAAAGCCTGGCATGATTGTGATCTGATTTTCACAGATTAAACCAATGTCAGTGAGGAGAAGAGTGAATGAGTCTAAAATGGCTTTGAGACACCTGCAAATGTATTTTCAGTGCAATAGTGTTTAGGCATTGTTTTATATGGCAATTTACGACAGAAGGAATGGAACAGGGATTTAGAAAGAGGGGGTACTGTACTCTTCCTTCACAACCCCCCACGCTCAATTGCACCCCCCTCCCTTAAGTTCCTTTGGCAGCGATGTCCCAGGAAGGAGTTGCCTGCTGATTCCTCTGCCTGTTTTATAAGTGATAGAATTCGACTGATAAGAATTGAAGCTGGAGGCTGAACCCCAATTTTTAAAACGGAAGAACACTTTACGGCCACTTGTACAGTATATGGGTTGCAATTTTTGGCAGAAACCTAGGGGCTATTTTTGATTCATTTATTTTATATTCTCTTCTTTGGGACCTTGATCTGATATTTCTGGGTATATATTGTACTCAGAATTCAATTTAAGTGACCTCTTGTAGCCAAAATGAAATTTTTTACTGACAGCTCCATATAATGGGACATTTTCCCATACCTATTGGGCAACACCTATAAAACAAAGTTATGCACCATTCTCTAGGGCAGCGGTTCTCAACCTGTGGGTCGCGACCCCTTTGGGGGTCGAACGACCCTTTCACAGGGGTCGCCTAAATACATCCTGCATATCAGATATTTACATTACGATTCATAACAGTAGCAAAATTACAGTTATGAAGTAGCAACAAAAATAATTTTATGGTTGGGGGTTACCACAACATGAGGAACTGTATTAAAGGGTCGAGGCATTAGGAATGCTGAGAACCACTGCTGTAGGGGCTAGGTGAGGATGGAGGAGACCTATAAACTATGCTTCACACTTGAAATCTTTTGCTACCATTTAGAAAACAATAAAAATGAAATGGTGACCATTGTAAGACAAATACAAAAATATATGGACTCTCTGATAATTAATCATGAATGTGGTCAATGTGAAAATTTTATTTCCACGTTTAACCACATTCAGTTAAGTGTCTGATCAGCTTAGTTGGACTTCATCGTGCCAGAAAAGTTCGATTCCGCTGGAACTGCAATTTGACTTTAAAGAAAGAAGCACAATGGAAGCAAGAGAACAAGCCCATTTTTATTTTTTCCTGATTTGTCTTCTTTTAAGGTCAGGATCATTGAGCTATAATTTGCGTAAAGTAAAATCCCCCCTTTGAGTGTGAGCTTTGACAAACACATGGAATCATGTAACTGCCACAGTCAAGATAGGGCCCAGTTCCCTCACCTGCAAGTTTCCTCCATCCCCTCTGTCCTCCTCCTCTCTCTTTCAGCACAGCCCCTGGCAACTGCTTTTCTGTTTTCTGTCCTATGGTCCTATAGTTTTGCATTTTCTAGCGTGTCTTATCAATGAAATGACCCAAGCCTTGTGAGTTTAGCTTCTTTTATTTAGTATGAATATATTTGAGATTTACCTATGTTGTGTGTATCAGTAATTTATTTCTTTTTGTTGCTAAAGTAGAGGCCTGGTGCATGAAATTCGTGCAAGGGGCTTGGCCCCACTGCGGCGGCGGCTCCATTGGCCCTTACCGCTGTGGCTTCGTCTGGAAGGTTGTCTGGAAGGACGTTCGGTCTAATTAGCATATCACACATTTATTATTATAGATAGTATTCCATATGGTTGCACTTATAAAATGGGAAACAAACTTTGGTGGCTATTCCTTCCATTTTGCTTATGGTAGAGTCAAGGGCAGACAGAGCTTCTATCTAGTGGCATTGGGACCCTCTCTGCAAATTATCCAATGAAAAGCCCTTGGACTACACCTTTCAGCCTAGGAAAACCCAAACCAAAGAAACCAAAGGAGCATGATGTTTTTATATATATGGACCGTGTTCTCATACCACTGGGGGACAATTCTGATGAGAGAAGAGTGGCTGGGACTGATTCCAAACTAAATTCCCACGGGTACCAGGGGTTGTTTTTTTTGTTCATTTGTTTTTTAGTGTTGTGTTTTTCAAAAATAAATCTGTGTAGATAAAAAAATTCAACATTTATGGTTTTCTGAAAGAAAAAGAAAGAAAAGGAAGAACCTTAGAGAAATCATTGGGAGAAAGTCTTAAAAGATGATTACACAGGTCATTAATTAAGATATTACTTTTCAAAATAGCAGTGCATATATTTTTCTAGCACTTTCTAATATGTAAAGCACTTACGACACATACTATCTCATTTGATTCCCATAGTGACCCATGGAGCTTGAAAGGAGATGTTAACCATAATTTACAGATGAGGAAGCTGAGTCTAAGGACACAATGGCTGCTCAAGGTCAATAGTGGGTAGTTGTCAACACTGGCTTGGAAGCCTGAGATTTTTGAATTCCCAACTAGTGGAAACAGCAGCACCAAATTCTGAGTAATGAATTTCAGTAGGAGTCAATATTGTCAGAGGTCAGTATTTAGGAAGGTTGTAGCTAAACTCATATGAAAATTCAGCTGTAAATACCTTGTTAATTCATGAAAGATTGGAATTTTCTTTAAAAAGTACAATCTCACCACGTTATTAGGTTAAGCACTTCTAAAAAACAACAACAACAAGGAAACTACAATGTATTATAAATTAGACCATTTTGGAATTTGTGCAATTTAAATGGTTGACTTATTTTATGTTCGGAAAGCGACTGCACGATATTCATTAGCTAATTTTCATGATTTTTTTTTTTTAAACACATTGGGCCAAATTACACTCTCAGAGATGCCCGCAGAATTTTAATTAACTTAATAGGTCTAATTTCAGTTCTTTATATAGCGGCTTCCTGTTGATTCAGGGAGGTGTTAAGATTATAATTCCCCCTTTGTAAGGGAAGAAAATCAGTCTTCAAAGGCTGAGTTATACACCCACAGTTTCACAATGAATTGTAGAGGAGTTCATCATTGGTGAGGGTTTTAGGAAAGTGAAGTTTCTGGACTCATCATTTGGCCAATGGTGGTAAAATTGGTGACATCTACATTTATCCCATTGAATGGCTTAGTGCTGTCTTCCCCATCACCTCACCTATACCCCAATCACCTCACCTATTTTCTTTTTGTCTGGTAGAGGTGTAAGAATCATGGAAAGAACAAAGATCTGAGTATATTATATGAACTTATTAAAATACCAACTAGAAAATATTGTAATAAAACAAAAAAGTATTGTTTATATTTATATGAATGTGTGTGTCTCACTAAAGCTTTCCTTTTTTTAAAAAAATATATATTTTTATTGATTTCAGAGAGGAAGGGAGAGGAAGATAGAAACATCAGTGATGAGAGAGAATCATCAGCTACCTCCTGCATGCAACCCAGGCATGTGCCCTTGACCTGGAATTGAACCCAGGACCCTTTAGTCCACAGGCCGATGCTCTATCTACTGAACCAAACCAGCTAAGGCTCACTAAAGCTTTTCAAAGGCTTTAGCATTAACTGTCGCCATCCTCCTCAGAGGTAAGTAGTAGTATTTATGAGCCAATGGATTTATTCAAATTTAGTTTTCCATATGCACATGATTTTTACTCAGAGGAGCTTGATGACAAAAAGTGACACTCCCTAAAAAAATAACCTATCCTGTGTCGTTTTGATGTCTGAGGGTTTCAGGGTTTGCATATAAACATATAGCATCTCACAAACTGCATTCAGGTTTAAAAACTCCCAGGGAAACAGGTCACCTTTGTCATCTTAGAGCTATTATTCCTGGTCTTGTGCATCTGTAGTTTAAGAAAAAAAAACAACACATATTAGCAGGAGCTAGGGAGAACTAGATGCTTAACACCCGCAGCAGTTACTTATAAAATGGCCATCATTTGCATTTTGCTGAAAATCTTGATATGGCTTTCAAAGAATTTTTAGTAAAACATTAAATCCCTTTCATCTCTGCATCTGATTTCTACATTTGCTCCCTTCTTTCCCCCAAGGAATGCCTGTTCTTCCTTCTGAGCCCTATCAAGACTCATAAAACCAATGAACGATCTTTTTGGAGGGAGCCAAAATGTATTTGAAGGAATTAAGGTTGATCTGGGAGATGCAATGCTGTTGTTATAGCAAATTAGTTCCGTTAACTATGAGTAGGATGAGTGTTCTGTTTATTGTTCTTCAATACAATATACGGGCATGTGTATGCATGCGTACAACTGCAGGGCACTTCCGTAGAAGGCTGCTTGCATGTATTAGTAGGTGTTTAATCACAACAGGGCTTCAGCAACAATAAAAGACTGGCCCAGGACAATAGGCTTTTTTCCTGTAGAAGCTGAAGACACCAGTACAGTAGAAGATGTTATTTCTCAGATGTAAGCCTGTCTTATTTTGTTTACACAACCAAGTTATTATGCTAATTACATGATAATATGCTGCCCCCGAGGACTTTCTATGTTGATAGCATCTACTTCAGGATGCAGATTTGGAGCCGATATGTGATTATTACCATTCCAAAATGATATGATCAGAATGACAGTTTTGCCTTGTAAGGGAGACTTCACTAATGCTGGGTGTGGGGTTTAACAATGAATAGGTGGAAAAATCCAGGAGAGTTTGGGGATTCCCCCCCCCCCATGTCTTTTTAGAAGAATGTGGGACTGCACATCATTTTGGACTAAAGAGTCCAGTCTAAGTGTGTGTGTGTGTGTGTGTGTGTGTGTGTGTGTGTGTGTGTGTGTGTGTGTATGAGAATAGGTGGGAGTTCACACTATTATGCATGTAACCTCACTAGGGGGAGCTCTTGGCTGGCTGTTCAGAGGCTTGGCCATTGTCTGTAAAAGACAATTTTTCTTTGTTTGAAAATTTACAAATCATCAATGAAAATGCCACAGATCTGACAGCAGCTTTGAGGCTAAGCCACTGGCTTCCCAGTTTGCCTTCAGGTGGGGACGGTGGTGGGTAACGGGTCTGTCCTCCTTGTCCGCTGCCCAGCAATTATTCTTGTACGTTGCTATCAATTAACAGATTTCAGAGCTACTGTAAACATTTCTTTTCACCCAGAAATAGAGCTTTTTTGTAACCCATTCCTTCTGCAAGACTCTCCACTAAAGCTTGATGATAACAATACAAATGTATAAATGTGCAAACCCCCCCCCCCCAAATCAGAACTCAGATCAATTACTTAAATGATGATAGAAACAGGGTTACCATGAAGAACATCAACATGTTGGTTTAAAAATTGAGAACGCTGTGACTACAAATGCGCCTGCTTAAAAGAGTCACCGGGGGCAAAAGGATCAGCGGAAGAGAAAGAAAACTTACTTGAAAATCTTTATAATAATCACTTTTAGAAGGAAAAGAGAGTATGTCAGCCCTAAGATAATGATGAAACTGGCGTGGACAATTCTGGAATAATTTTATTGTCCTTATTCTTTAGATGTTCTCCTCCTACCCCTTACCAGTTCTTTTTTTTTTTCTTTTTAAATTGGAGGAAAAAATAATAAAGCAAAGCAAATTTCCCCCCCCCTACCATATCCCTTTCCTTTTTTCTTTAAATTGGAGGGGGAATAAGCCAAGTGCTTCTCTCCCGACCGTGTTCCTTTCCTTTTTTCTCCATTCTAATGACATTTGGCAGGCTCTGCTGTGTAATGCTCGACTGGTTTTATTGTTGTCTGTTCCCAGTGGGGAATAGTTGACACTGCTCTCTGTTTTCAATTGATATCCATTTTCAACAATATTGCTTTCTATTAGATTCCTGCACAGTTTGTGCCAAGCAAACTGAATATTTACTGGGCTGACCGCAAAGCGCTCAAATCAACAAACACAAGAATAAGCAAAATATGCGTTCTTAAGATCCAATGTTTTCAAATGTCCCTTTCGAAATCATTATTTTTAAGTGCACCGTGAACTGCAGATGAAAGGATATTATATTGCCACCTTTGTTAGCTCGTTTTATTTATTTATTTTCACACATTGAATAGTGGATTAAACATGGAAAGAGTCGTTGTTGGCTACACTACCTAGGGAAGGTTAAAAGCAATTCAATTTTTCTCATTTAGCAATCCATCCTTCTAAGCAATAAAGCATGTTTGTTCATTGCTTTTTAATGTAAGGGTAGCTGTAGTATCATATGGAGCAGAGTAACTGAGTCTGACAGACCAGAAGACAGACAACCATTTCAAGGCTTCCCCAGTGGGCAGGGGCTCTGCATTAGAATAAAGGGGTAAAAGATGGACGTTAGCCATAAAGAAAGTCAAATGGCCAATGAAGCACATGAATTTTTCTAACATCTTTCCTCCAATTTGCTAAGCAGAGTTTTATCATCCTAATCGTAGGCCCTACATACATCAGACTGAATCTGCCGGTCGTGGGCATAAATAAAAAGATGTTTGATTTTGGGAGATAGTCAAGAAAAGGATTAAAAAAATAGAAAAAGTACCTCGGGCACTACTGCAATATAGTTAAATGTATTTAGTTAATTTTTAAAATGCTTGTAATTCTTTTACACTAAAGTTGAAACCAACCACGATAGATAGAATATGTCTGCGTAAAATTTACTGGTTAGGTTGAGGTAACTATTGGCAATTCAAACAAAGAAATCTGTACATTGAGGTGGAGTTGACTTCCATGAAAGGCACCGTTAAAAAATGTTACAGCCAAAATATACATTTTAAAATGACATTTAGATCACCAAATCCCCATATTACAGAAGATAAAAAAACACACACCATTTCACAAGACTAACAAGCCACAGGAAAAGGACAGCGAGCCACATTTTCCATTTAAAAAGTTTTCTTTCTCACTTTTCTTTTTTCCCCTTCGCTTCTCCCATAAATATTTAAGTATCTACATCAGCAGCCTCATTTTTTTTTTTTTTTTTTTTTTTTTTTTTTTTTTTTTAGGCAGAGACTAATTTCTGTTACCATTTCTTATGTCCATGCTACCCGTTAGCTACTCTTGCCAAGCACTTTGCATACATACTGTTTGCCCCTCACAACATCCCCACACTCTGAACTCTTTATTTTCCTACTTCTTAAAGAATGTGTGCATTGCAAATTAAAACAGAGTTTTTAATGATAATCTGCCATTGGAAGTATCTTAACTTAAAAAATGTGGTCAAATGGAGAGGCCTGGAAAACAGTGGCCCGGGTCTGCTCTGTCGAGTGGTTCTGGGAAATCTCTTCCTCAGCTTCACTTTCCACCATCTGTGTTTCGGTTTTTCTATTTGTGTGCCAGGCGTAATGAAAACTGCCCACGGGGCCCTTCCTAGGCATGTTGGGAGGATTAGCTAGTGGCTGCGGACTTTCCTCAGCTCTTTGAAAGAGAGGTGCTACAAGAAATTCAATGCAGGAGCCTTTCATGCAAGACATTAGATCTATTTACATTTAAACGTCCATTTTATTGAAATTATAGTTTTGTTTTGTTTGGCTCATACCCAGAGCACAATGAATCAGTAAGATCGCAATTAAAAATTTAATTTTTATCGATTCTAAGGAATGCCTGGAAGATGATGACGAGTATGGAAGTAGCATAAAAGGCTGGTGTGAATCTGGGTGTCCTGGACGAATGTTCAGCCAATTCAGGTTTCCATCCAATGCTGTCACCAACCAGCTATGTCAAACTTGGCAGAAGATTTTTCTCTCCCAGCTCACTCACTTGCAAAAATAATGTACTATCCAACTGCCTCCCAAGGTTGTGGAGAGAATAATACTAAGAATGTATAAAAATGTTTAGATTAATATAAAACATTATTCTTATGTATTCTGTGCTATATTGGTGATTTTTGAAAGTGGGATGAGATATTCCCAAACTTTCTTCTTTCCAAACTTTGGGATTGGGATTCAGTGAAACAATGCAATGCAGATTATTTAAAGAGTCAAGAACCCTATCCTCCTAATGATTCCCTACCCAGCTTTTTTAAAATTAAAATTTTATTGTCTTCCTGGTTGGGTGTTGAGGCAGCGATGAGACAGCTATTTTTCCCAATGCTTTGCTGCTGCAAAGCACCCGAGATGGAGGATGTGTTTTACTCTTAATGGAAAATGTGCCTGATTTCTGACCCCAGAGTGGTTTCTCTCATGAACCTTGTCGAGATAAAACATACAGTGTGCTCGCTACACAAATGATTTTCCTAGTGTTCCTTGCACCATCGCAGCCCTCTCACAGCCATGACTCTATTTCCCAAGTGGTTTCAGAATTCAATTAGGCTTTACTTGATTCTCCCTCTTTCCAAATGTGAATGATTGTTTATCAGAGCCGTGACCTACCAATGACAAAAGAGAGATCAATTTAATTGAGATTGATTGCTTTTGGAGAATATTTCATTTCAGTTGGATTAGTAAGATGAAACTTCCATCTTCCTCCCACGAGGCGAAGGCCATCCTTGGGAAATAGACTTGAAGCAAGGTCACCTGGGAAGGTTGGTGGCTCATGGGATCTGAGATGGTCTTGGTGATGGATATTGTAGGTGTAGGTGCAGGGGTGTAAGTATTGAAAAGATAAGAAGAGATGCATGAGGCCAGAAAATAGACAGTGGAAGAAATCGCAGTGTGTTCTGGAGTATACCGCCATGTAATAGGACGCACTGTAGCCCAGCGAACATGAGGCACAGTGGTAGGAGCAGCAAGAGACCAAGGCTGTGGTTGTGGAGATGGCATTGTGGGGGCTTGGAATGGAGATCTGAAGGTGCTGGTGGCAGGGGTCAGAGCAGAATCAGGAGGTTGAGGAATTGGCACAGGAGGAAGAATCAGGAAGCTGGTCTGAACCAGCCCCTCACTTGTTTGTCACGCTAACTAAGGCAAGTAACTCAACCTGTCAAAAGTTCAGGCTATCCATCTACCAAAGGAGAGTTTAAAGAAAAGGGCGACCTACAGGAAAGTTTGAAATAACAAGTTACATGGAAGAATATGCCAAAGCATTTTGTCCAAGTCATCAAACAATGTGCAAACATAAAGTCCTTTTAAGGCTGAATGTGAAGTTGGTGCAACTACAGAAGTGGGAAAGGCCGGCTGAAAGGGCCTTAGGTTTGTGGTCATGGCAACCCTCCTCAGTCCGTAGTCCTTAGGCGCCTCTGTGGGCAGCGGGCAGTTGGTGTCTAGGCGGCCCACCCCGGCATCCCCTTGGTGGGCGCTGACCCTGTGGAGCCCGTTAAGGAGAAAGCGACCGTGGACACCTCATTCATGAAAAAACAAACAAACACAAAACTGCTTCGGAATAGAGCTTCTGAGATCTCACCTCAGAACCTTAGCCTCAGGAAAGCAATCCGGGGGAGTCCACCCCCCATAAAGTGCCTTGAGAAAGAGGCAGACTATAAAATGTTTCCACCAAGGAAGAAAATATTACCAGCCTGGAGACAGATTCTGTGAAGCCCTAGTTTCGTTTCCGCAGTTGGCTGGATTTCATAAAATGCAGACAATCAAACCAGAGGCCTGTTTGTGGAGTTGAGGCGTGACTGCGTTCTTAGTTCTCTTAACTAAATAAATCCATCAGTTGACAAAGAGGAGAGAGTAGTGGATCTGACAGAGAAGGTATGATTGAAGACTTGAAGACAGGGTCAGTTCGAGATACATTGATCATAGTCTCATTAGGCTTGGACCAGAAAGAAAAATGAATTTTAAATGTAGGAGTGGGAGGGGCAGGATAGAAAGGGGTCCAAAGAGAAATATTGGTACATTTTTCCAACAGGGTGATGCTTATCACACAGATGAACTCAGACACTGAGATGCAATTCATTGGTTAAATTCCTGACAAATACTGAGCCAGGGTACAATGTTTCTATCACACTGTCTGCCTCTCTTTGTTCTCCTTATTAAAGCACCGTGAACTAACTTTTTATCATATAAAAAAGGGGTTCTACTCCTGGTATTTTTTTTAAAATATATTTTATTGATTTTTTACAGAGAGGAAGGGAGAGGGATAGAGAGCTAGAAACATCGATGAGAGAGAGACATCGATCAACCGCCTCCTGCATACTCCCCACTGGGGATGTGCCTGCAACCAAGGTACATGCCCTTGACCGGAATCGAACCTGGGACCCTTGAGTCCGCAGGCCAACGCTTTATCCACTGAGCCAAACTGGTTAGGGCCTGATAAGTACTTTTAATATTGTAAGGCAGCATAACATATTCTAAGTAAAGTCAAATAAAGTAAGGTTGCTGGAAGGGACCCTTACAAATCAGAGTATGTGACCATTATTACATTGATAGTTCATCTCTCTGACTTAGTTGCTAAGAAGCATATATAAGCAATAAAAGAGCCAATTGCACATTTCATTAAATTGGAATTAAAGATGATCATCAAATTTAATTTTAGGAGAAAGCATAATAATCGACACAAAATTAGAATAACTTGTTAAAAACTTATATTTAGTCTTGAAGGCCCATCAGGTGCCTCACTGTTCTGTTCCTTGTCACATTCCATCCCTCATTATTTCTCCTTTACACACTTAACAACTCAATTCCATTCCTCAAACGAATCTTCCTTCACCTGCCTGCTGAATCATTCCTTTGCTCATATTGTCTTCCTCGTCTGCCTTCTCATTTCTCTTTTATTCTGTTCCCATTACCTCTTTCAAGAGCTGGTGGAAAGCTTTCTCAGGCAGCTCTCCTTGAGTAATCTGTTCTGGGGCCCCAGGGAGCCCACATGAAGCACTTCTCTTCCCCGGCTGATTTCCGAACCAGTTGAGAAATATACAGAAATAGGGCAGAGGAAGCCCCCAGATGTGCGGACATAATACTGCCTTACAGTATTAAAAATACTTATCAGGCCCTAACCAGTTTGGCTCAGTGGATAGAGCGTCGGCCTGCGGACTCCAGGGGGCTTCCTCAGAATAAAGCCCCCTTTATTCTGAGAAGGCTGGAGAAGGTGTCAAGTGGCTCTCATCACCCAGCATTGGAAGAGCTGGCCCACTGCAGAGAGCGCCCCGTCAGAGTGGCAGAATGCACGCTCTTGTGGGCAGGCTCCCTCCCAGGGGGAGGCGGAAAGGACAGCTGCACAGTCCCACTTCCTTATCCCAGGCTCACCAACTGGGAGAGAGACTGGGGGTGGAGAGAGGCCAGGAGAGTTTCGTTGATGGAGCTCCCCCTACTCAGCGGTTCTCAACCTGTGGGTCGTGAACAATGAAAATACATCCCGCATATCAGATATTTACATGACGATTCATGACAGTAGCAACATTACAGTGATGAAGTAGCAATGAAAATAATGTTATGGTTGGGGGTCACCACAGCATGAGGAACTGTATTAAAGGGTCGCGGCATTAGGAAGGTTGAGAACCGCTGTAACATCGGGAGTGGGGGTGTGTAGTACTCCTCAATAGCAAGCCCACTTAGAAGATTTTCTTAGGAGCTTATCCTGTGATGTCATATTCTGACATACTTTGATTCTGTTGGGGTTCAGCCAGGGAAGCAGAGCCATTGTGAGTATTGGGGGATAAGAGATTTATTATAGAAATTAGGCCGTACGCAGTTGTGGGGGATTACGGTAGCCATGGGCGAGCTGGACAATCTACGAATCAGTAACCATTCATCCTGAAGCACTGGACTGGGTGGACAATCTGAGAAGCCAACCCCTTACATGTCTACTCCCTTAATCAATATAAATAAACAAATAAAAGCATGAGACCAAAGATTCTCTGTGGCTTGTCCCATAAAGAGATGGAGCTGGCTCTCCACCTCTTGAATTAGGGCCGGTTCGTGACTTGATTTGACCATCAGAATGTGCCCGTATAATGTGCAAGTTGTAAATTTATCCTGGAGGCCTAGCAGCCTCTCCCTGGCCTTTCCACTCTTACAATGTCTCCACTCTATGAACATGCCAGCCCTCGTTCTCCTGTGGAGCAAAAGGTGTATCCAATATCGACTTGCCAGCTAGCTGTCCTGGCTGAGGCCCTAGACCAGCCGTGGGCAAACTATGGCCCGCGGGCCGGATCCGGCCTGTTTGAAATGAATAAAACTAAAAAAAAAAAAAAAAGACCGTACCCTTTTATGTAATGATGTTTACTTTGAATTTATATTAGTTCACACAAACACTCCATCCATGCTTTTGTTCCGGCCCTCTGGTCCAGTTTAAGAACCCATTGTGGCCCTCGAGTCAAAAAGTTTGCCCACCCCTGGTCTAGATATTAGAGTGCAACTTACATCATCAATCCACAGAATAGTAAGCAAATAGAGGATTCGTTTAAGCCATGAAGTTTTGGTGTGGTTTGTTACCTAGTAAAATCCAGTTGAAACATACCTGCATTTGCAGCTTCATCCATAAATTTCCTGTCTTTCTACTGAGATTGTAAAAGCCTTTGGAGCAGGGACTGTATTTTGCAACTTTCCTGACTTCTACAATACTTACCTCAGGGCTGGATTCAGATGGATGCTGTATGAATGCTTTTTATGTCCTGGAAGCTCATAGTCCCCTGTTTGGAAACACGGGGCTTGAATGTAAAGGAATAACAGAAGAAAAGCTTCCGGGTAGCTTAGACATATTACAGGGTCCACTGCTCCCCTCTTACCTTTTTTTCCCCAACAGGGGAAAGAGTTTTTGGTCTTTAACCACTGGCCTTCAGGATCAGAGAGAATCAAATTTTTCATCTGTTTCACTGTTAGACTCTCAATGGGTAGTAAAGAAGTACCTATAACTTAAAGAGGTGACAATTAAAAAAAATAATTAAGAGTTTTCGAAAGCAGTCAACATTGGCCCCTGTTCTGTACCTTTCAGCCAATCACCTCCATCTATGGGCCCGATAACCCAAGTGGATGAGTCACCGAGGCCAGTGAGATGCAGGACCGCCGCCTGGCATTACCTTGCTTACTTCCTGATCAGATTCCGCTCTCCTCCCGTATCCTCCTGGATCTTGACCTCTGATTTGATTTCCCCTCTGCAACCGACTTTTCCCTTTGAACTTGGCATTAGCCGTGAGGACCCTTAGCCATTTGGACATAGGTTGGACCCTTAGCAGTGTGGACATACATTGGCTTAGGCTCACCCTTTGGATATTTTTCTTCAGAGTTTTCTTTGATAGGATGCCCTGACCTAATTCTAGCTCCTCATGGACTTGCCACAGGGTCAGGATTTCCCCGAGTGAGAGGAATTCAGAATATCAGTAGTTTTGCCCACAGAAATGATGGGCAGTGGTGGGAGGGTGAAGAGGAAATGAGACGGAACAGGGAGGGATGAGGAAGGCCCTGACAGGGCCCTGTAGCAGCGGTTCTCAACCTGTGGGTCGCGAACAATGAAAATACACCCTGCATATCAGATATTTACATGACGATTCATCACAGTAGCAACATTACAGTGATGAAGTAGCACCGAAAATAATTTTATGGTTGGGTCACAACATGAGGAACTGTATTAAAGGGTCGCGGCATTAGGAAGGTTGAGAACCACTGTAACTAAGGGCTCCAGGGAAACCACCTCCAGGGAAAATTCTTGGAGCTGGAATTGGATGTAGCCAGAAGAGCTTTCTTTCTTTTCAATCCACATTCTTATTCTCCTTCCCAAGGGCTATTCAGACTCTGAAGGAAGGGATGTCCCTTCCAGGTCTGTCTTGTTCTTTCTGTGAGAGGAACCTCAGGACATAATGGAAGAGGGAGCTGATGGGAGGGTGATCACCTAAGGGAATTGACTTCACGCCAACTGCAGTGTTTTCCAGGTTGTCACATCTTGGCGGTAGTTGGCTCAAGTCAACGCTGGCTAACAAGACAAAGGGAAAGAAATAAGACCTTCCGCTAACATTCAAAAACGAGCAATGTAACATGTCCCTCATGAAATTATTGTGTAACATGTTTCAGGATTTTTCTCTGGCTGGGGTTCAGGCTCTGCATGCAGGCTGAGCGGCAGGGGTTTACAGAGCTGTTCTGAGGGTTCCTGCCCCGCATCACAACCAGGCAGCTTTGGTTCAATCTGCTTTAAATGCGGGTGATGCATAAAAAGACCCCCTAAAAGGATTTTGCTGGCTGGTAGAATCCAGTGTAAGGTAAGGTGTAGGTATGAGTTCACATCATCTTGATCTTAATTTTAATCCTCACCTGAGGATATGTTTTTATTGGAGAGAGAGAGAGAGAGAGAGAGAGAGAGAGAGAGAGAGAGAGAGAGAGAGAGAGAGAGAAGAAGAAGAAGAAGAAGAAGAAGAAGAAGAAGAAGAAGAAGAAGAAGGAGGAGGAGGAGGAGGAGGAGGAGGAGGAGGAGGAGGAGGAGGAGGAGGAGGAGGAGGAGGAGGAGGAGGAGGAGGAGGAGGAGGAGGAAAGAGAAGAGAAGAGAAGAGAAGAGAAGAGAAGAGAAGAGAAGAGAAGAGAAGAGAAGAGAAACATTGATTAGTTGCCTCACATATGCACCCTGACTGGGGATCGAACTTGAAACCTAGGTATATGCCCTGGCCAGGAATCGAACCAGTAACCCTTTGGTGTACATGACAACACTCCATCCAACTGGGCCACCCAGTCAGGGTATCATCTTTGTTTTTGAAGCCCAGTACAAGAGGTCACCATAAGAAACTTGCTCAGTGAATGTTTGGAGACCAATTGACTGAATGTCGCCTCACTACAAGACAACACAGTTATTTTAAATGTCATGTTATAACTTTTACGTTTGCAGTGAGATCAGAATGTGGCTCGTTCCCTTTATGCTGGAACTTAAATGACAATGCTGCCTTTTTGTGTGTGAGGTTTTCTTAATACTTCAACATTCATCTAAAGGGGGCAGGACACGTGTTCCCCAGGCCCCTTGCTTCCCATTCTGTTTTTGCTGGATTACTGCAGGTGTGCGAAAAGCCTCTTCCATGTGAACCCATGTCTCTGCATAGAAGCTTGGGGTTTGGTAGTGAATTATCAGATGCGTGCCAACTCCTGCCAAACTCTCTAAGAACATTGTAGAACACCTGCGCACTAATGGTTTTTATTGTTGGAATTATTTTATTGCATAAGCAAAACCCTACAATTATATCATAGAAACATGCTACAGGATTCCAAGTACAAAAACTGCCTGTGAACGTCACTGCTGACACTTTATTTCTTATGATTAAACTTGTATTTCACTTATTTTATCCCATAAAATAGGAAAAAAAAAACTGTGGAGGAAACCACAGGATGATGTGCTTTATTCCATGTTTTGGTATTTTTTAACTTTTCTAATGAACCTAAAGATCTGAAACTTATAGTTGAAGTGTCTAAAAGAGAAATTCATTAATTAAGGAATATTGAAGAGCTGGCTACATATTTAGAATCTTTTCTATTTCCTTAGCTTGCAGAAATCCAACAACCCACAATTGTCTGTGTTTTCTTTCCCCTTTGAAACCACTTCTGCTCCAAAGACCAGGAACCTGAACTGAGGAAACGAGTCTTTCCTGCTGGCGTGAGATAATTTAGCCTCTATGACGTCTTAATCCTGGGCCTCCCTTAATTGACTTCTAACTGTGCTAGGAGTTGCAGTGTGGATTGCAATTTACAAGGCACTGGGATTGTTCCTCGTCCTCCAATTAGTCCTGAGCTATACTTTAAAACGATAGGAAAAAAAAGCCTTTATCTTCCTGGCTGTCTTACCACCTCAAGTGAGACTTCCTTACCATCTCAGAATGGATGGTTGCCTTCGAACGATCTCATTAGGTAAAGAAAGTAAAAACACTTAGGGCTCTTGATGCTTTGTTAATTTTGTCTTAATAGAGTTGCATCCCATGGCCTACCTTGTCCAGGGGAAATGGAAAACGATTTGCTTTTCGATTTTCATGAGGGGTGGTGGTTATTTTAAAACCCTCTTCTGTGGGGAATCCAAGGTAGAGCGAGAATCACCTTCTTCTTTCCCGTGACTTTCTGTGGAATTTCTTTATTCATGAAGCGTTCTAGATCTGAGCAGCAGGGAAAAACAGCAGGAAGTTATTTCCTCGATGGTCCCTTATGGTCATGTACCATTTACTTCTACCTGTCTTACCTCGTTTCTTCCTTTCCATCCTGGGACCCGAATTTAGAAAGCCATGATATGCACACACATACACATCAGAGGGTATAGGCACTCTGATATGGCGAGAGTCCCCACGAATTCACAGTCCAAATAGGAGATGGATATGTAAGTGATAGTGATGATGAGTGATGATGCAATTCGGGAACATCTGTATGAAGAGTGCTTATGGGACCCTAGAGGAGAGACGCCTGTCACTGGGGCCGGGAGAGTGAAAGGTAGTTTTGTGGAGATGCTGACTAAATCAACTCTTTGAGAGCGAGTCAGAATCAGCCAGGAAAATAATGTCCAGTGAATTGTAGGCAGAGGGAATCAGTGAGAAAAGCATGGGAAGGTGAAACATGATGTGTATGCATGAATCATAAGCAGTTTTATGTCACCGAGGACTGCAGACAGAGAGGTAGGGGGAGAATCAAGGCCAGGAGGTAGGCAGGAGCTCGTTATGAGTGGCCTTACATGCCATGGCAATGGACTTGGACTTCCTCAAGTAGAGGATGAAGAAGATCTTAGCAGGAAATAGAATGGGTCAGGTGCGTGCTTTGTGTGTGTTATCCCGGCAGCTGGGCACAGGGTGAATTCCAGCACAGGAGAACTAAAGCTGGAGGTCAGATGGGAGGTTATATGCTTATTCAGGACAAATCCCTCCCTGACAGGTAGTGAGAACAAGACATGGAGGGGGTAAGGTTGAGAAATAACTAATGGGTTAAATTGGAAGGACTTAGATTGATGAAGGGCATAAAAGGTGACTGGGAGGTCCGTTAAGCCGACAGAATTGCCACAAAGGGCACCCTGGCTTTGAAGATCCTTGATCTTCCAAGACCTGCAGATCCTCCATCACGCAGGTCTGATCGTATGCCTGTAGTTGCATGGTGAAGCTGGTCGGGCTGGCATTACCAAAGTCAGGGTTGTGAGGGGTATTCGGGCATGCAATAAATTCTTATAAGACGCCCATGAAGTACGGTTCTTCTCATTCTCAGGATCCTGGGGACATTTGTGAGATCAGGATTATGGAGAACTGAGATGAATACAGCTGGGAAGATTGGGGCCAGGTTTTAACTATGAAGCCCAGGATTCCCATTTCTAAGTGGCTTCTGATTGAGAGCCATGTCTTTTGCCATTTGGCTCCTAGAATGGTTCCTTAAAGCTTTTAGGAGTGAAGCCAGCATGCTAAGCTTTGTACTCAAGGTCCCTTGATGGTCTTCCCCCTATCTGCCTTCATTTTGTCTGCCACCACTTGGCATATGCATGCTTTCTCCACGGTTGGCATTTAATAGACCTTTGCAATTTTTGTTCCTACTTCTGAAATTTTCTTCCACAGTTTTTCATCTAAATCCCTTTTACTCACCTTTGAAAAGAATCTTGTTCTTTGAAAACCCTTTCAAAGTCTTCAGTCTGATTTATTTCTGTTTCTGTGCTGAGCCTGTCCACACCCTGTTGTTGTGCTTATTACACTGCTGTGTTTTTCTCTAGTTTTCATGTCAGTTCTAATAGATGGCCAGGCCTTTAAGGGAAAAGGTGTGTACATATGTGTGTACTTATTTCCAGTGGCTAGCACAGGGCTTAGCAAATAGTTTAAATGAATGTGGCGAGACGTTTCTTTTGTCCTCTATCAGGCTCAGATTGCCAGGGATTTGTAAATCAAAAGAATAACTTAAAACACCCAACAATAACAACCACTGAAGAATAAGGCATGTGGCAATGCTTTCAAAAACATTAAGATGAATTACCAAAGTATACAATTAGTTTAATGAATGCCATGTTTACCTACTTATTTATTTAGCTAATATTCTGTGCAAAACCCATGAGCCAAGCACAAAGAGAAGCGGTAAGGCATGATTAAGAGTCGTATCTGACTGAAGGAGGACTAAAAATTCAAGTATAACATCAATTGTTTCACTGGCCTCCGTGTATTGTGTGTGGCTGAGGTGGTGGGAAGCACTAAGCCTATTGGGAGGAGATTTGAGCTCTAACCAGCTATTGACCTCAGTAAACCTCTCAACTTCAATGGCCATCTATAAAGCCGAGATAATGGCACACAACTATTGTCCAGTTCAGTCAGAGAATGGGAGCTAATATGACTGTGAACCTGGCTGGCATCAGGGTCAACTTTATGAGCCCGTGACCTGTACAGTTGCTCAGGGTCCTGCCCTTGGTTTAATGCTCTGTTGTTGTCATCTTGAAACTCTTTGTAATAATTGAACAAGGTGCCTTGCAATTTCAGTTTGCTCTGGACCCCTTAACATATGTAGCCAGTTCTGTCTGACCAATAATAGGCACATATTAGTGCTCTCAAAAGAACCCAGAATTCTCAACTTGCAATTACAAGTGAAAATGAGGGGCCACTTCTAATGAATGTCTTTGTGAATATCTGCACATGGTTCTTCCACTGAAGGGGAACTATTGCTCCGCCTTCTGCTCCCATACCTGCTTCCTGTGGAGTACATAGATTTTTAATTCTGCCATCGAGTTTATCTCATTTATTTTAAAGTTTCATACACAGATTATTCTATCCTTTTTTATTCCCTACCCCCTGCTCCCTTTCCATACCATGCTGTAAAAAACAAAACAAAAAACCCCACACATTTAAAAAATATATATTTTTATTGATTTCAGAGCAGAAGGGAGAGAGAGATAGAAACATCAATGATGAGAGGGAATCATTGATTGACTGCCTCCTGCATGCCCCACACTGGGGGTCGAGCCTGCAACCCATGCATATTTGATAGGGAATGTAACTATGACCTCCTGGTTCATAGGTCGACGCTCAACCACAAAGCCATGCTGACTGGGCACAAATTTGTTTTTTATTCCATCAAAATTTGAGTTGTAGTTTTTTTTATTCTGTTAAAATACTTTTAAAAATGAAAACTAAGTCACTGAGATCATTTCACTTTGCCACTCATCATACAACTTTAATATTTTGATATTTGGTGGGCCATAATTGACTATGAGTTTTGCTCTGATGAAAATTGTGCCAGAAAGCTACACGTGGCTGAAATCTTACGCCACAGCAACCCCTATGGAGTAGAGTACGCTGAAGCACAACCATGGGAAACAGAATGCTTCTTTGAAACCACTGAGTCAACAAATGAGGTCATTTGATGTTGACGGATTGTGACCATCCACAAAGGCGCCCGCTCGCCAGTTACATTAAACTGGTTTGGACTGATCCATTCCTTAGTTGGTGGCAGAAGTAGTAGGGTTTATTTTCCCATCAACCCTTCTTTGCTTTGACATTCTTCCAACTTACGAGCTTTCAGATAACTAATTACAAGGTCGTTGAATCTCTACGTGTCTAAAACAAAGTCAACTTTTGTACAGACTCTATTTCCTCTTACATTTTCTGTCTAAACAACTTTAAAAATGGCAATGTGTTAGGCATCGTAAAGGAAGATTTCAGGTGCCATTGCTTAATGACAGTTCAGAAATATGTACTTTGCATCCCTCCAAACACTCTGAGGTGGAAAACTGAATGAAAAGTAAAAATGGGAAAACAAATTGGAGTCATGCCTGGCTTGTTTACTTTAGGAAATCTCCTACCACTCATTTTAATCAATTGAAAAGAGATGGTTCATCAGATCACAGAATTTTAGCGCTGAAAGGAGTCTCAGAGATCATCTTATCCAACTCTCTCGTGTTATGGATGAGGAAACGGGGACCCAGCCAGGTGAAGATGCCAGTCCTAGAATCCCATGGCTAATTAGCAGCTGGGCAGAGAACCCAGGTCTCGGAAGGCCCAACCTGGTATCTTTTCCAGTCTGGATGGCTGCTTCATCTTCATACCGATGTAAAGTCTTTCCATATTTCCAAATTCAAAAAGGCTTATAAAATTAACTAAGCACAGGAAGAATATATTTTTTTGAATCCAATGAGAGCTCTCAAGTATTGAAAGGGTTTAGAGAAAAGAAGAGGCAGTTAGGGAAGGGTCCATCGGAAAGGAATGCATACGCGATGGGCGGAGACAGTTCCAAACCTCTAGAATGTTTAATTTACAGGCACAGAAAAAAGGAGAATCTTACAAGAGGAGGGGCAGCCCCCGGGGAGTTTTGAAACTTTGAAACTGATACCAGCGAGGGAAGGGAAAACCGGCCACTTTGGAAAAAAACGTGGGGGACATAAAACGAGGAAGGGTCCAATTAGCAGCATGTATAGACAAAGAAGCTGCCAGCACTCATAAATCCTTGGGCAAAGAGACTCATTGGATTTTTTCCATTTTGGGGACCCCACCATTTTGGTGTCCCCGTTTGGGGATTCTTTCCCAGGGGTGAGTTTGTATAAGCTTGCAATAAGTTTCTGTACTTTTGCCCACGAATTTTTATTCTTCAGACTTCATAGGGCAAGAACCCGGAATCCAGCTTGCCATTCGGGGTATCAGTATGTTTCTTTCTTTTTTTTTTTTTAAATATATTTTTATTGATTTTAGAGAGGAAGGGAGCGGGAGAGAGAGACAGAAACATCAAGGATGTTTGTATACCTGCAGGCCTTTGCAAATCCCCAGCCCTCATTACCTGTAAACTGCCCATTTGGCATACCCTTTTGCCAGCTTCCCCATGTAATCTTCGTTCCAATGTAAACAGCTGGCTTATGGTGGGGAGCAGAGCAGGTTTTTGTGGATGACCAGCTGCTATCCCATCCCGCCAGCAGTATTGGGAAAAAATGCTTATATAGGACACAACCCTGTCTCTGCTTAATTGGCTCAAGTAGTGACAGGCAACCTGGACCCATTGATTGTCCAATTACATCGATAAGCCAAAGCTACAAATCATCTACAAGGAGAGAGGCCTGGAACGGACTCTCACTGGTGCCTTCTGAAGGTGCATGGCCCTGCCTTCTTCTTGATTTTAAACTCTTGGCCTCTGTAACTGTAAGACGATACATTTCTGCTATTCTAGGACACCCATTTGTGAGACCTTGTTACAGCAACCCTAGAACACTAATATACATGCTCTCCCACATTTCAGCAGGTAGGAACTTACTCCTGGGTAACCAGCTATGTCTTCTATCTTCTTCTGTAACTGTGGCTAGTGCAGGTAGAGACAGGTAGAGACAATCCAGGCCCGAAGTGGCTGAGATGGAGCACCAGCCAGTTGAACCCATCTCCAGGCTGCATGACTGAGGTAGACCCCTGGATGTCCTACTCTTAGCAGAGTCATATGTGGATAGTCTTTCTCTGTTGCTAGTGGGAATGGGGTTCTTGGCATACCGCTGGAATAAGAATTTCTGGAGGCCCTCACAGGAGGATGAGATGTGGTAGAAAGTTTTATTTTTATAGAATTATATCCCTCCGTTTCCAAAGTCCCGTTTCCCTTAATCCAGTCCTGGAAGATGCACAGCTGGGGATGCAGCAGAGCTGGAAGCAAAACCAGAGTTTCCCAGGGCCTACACTTGGCTCTTAACTAACCACTCTGCTAGGCAATCTTGGAAGATTCTCTTGGATTTATTTCAATATTGAATGGATCCAGCTCTCTCAATTTGCTTGTCATTGTTTGCAGTGCCTCTGCAGAGAGCTGGGAAGGGTGCCTAGATAACTCTTTTGGGTTTTAGACAATGCTTTAAGTAATACCTACAGGCTGCATCCGGTTTAGCATCAGGCTAGTTGCGGTCCATTAGTCCATTGTGTGTGGGGTGCAACATGGCCATGAGCCATGTGGGCAAATGCAGGAATACGAGAGCCCCGCAAGCCAGGAGTTAAGGGCGATGTGCCAAGAGGCGAGAGCCCTAACTCCTTTGTTTAGGAACTTCCGTCTCTCAAATCTTCCTGCTCGTGCAGTGGCCACATCTACTCTGGTCAATGGCCCATTCCCAGATGTGACTGACAGACAAGTACCTTCCCTTGGTCACCCAGGTTAATTACAATGCTACCACTACCAGGGACACTGGTGGGAGGGAGGAGAGATGGCCTGTGTGGTGGCTCTAATCTGTCACCTCTCAGATGCAGACAACAGCAGTTCCAAGAAAACTCCCCTTTCTCGCTCTCCTATCCTCCGTGGTTTCTAACACTCATTCTAGTGGCACTAATTGCTGGGAGAGTGATCTGTCACAGCTCTGAATAATGCACATGTTGACGATTTCTTAATAACGTAAAAAGCTATTACGATGGGGTGAGGAGAAGGAATAAAATAGTCCTCACCTCTTGCAAAAGCGGGGGGAAAAGCCTTTATTAAATTCTTTAATAGGAGGCTCCGTAAACTGCTAGCTGAGACCCGATCACCAGTTTCTAGGGGAAGTAAACTGTTTGTTTTTTAAATCAAACTCACTACTACCTCTAAGTGCAACCAGAAACACAACTCTAATATTAGCTAGGAATAATAAAATACTCAGTAAGCCAAAAATTATAAAGACCAGACCAGCAAACCCCCCAAAACACTCATATGTACAGCACACCCGGCAAGTATTTTTACAGTCAGCATCACATCTGCCCTTTTAAATAGCACCGGATTGGTGGCGCAGCAGACTTACGCCCTGTAAGCTATATGCCAGAGTCTGCAGAGTTTACAACTCTTTGTTATCATATGAAAGTTTAGAATAGAAAGGATAGTTTGACAAGCTGTAAAGGTCCAAACAAAGACCTTCTATTTCATCTGAAGAAGAGAAAGCTGAAAGGGGACTAAGTATTGTTTAAAAATTCTTAGGCCCAGGGGAAAAAAAAGAGACCTTAGATCAGACAAATTTCGTTGTCTCTTTGATTTGTTCTACGGAATGGAGGAAAAACTTCTAAAGAAGAAACATGTTGTTAAAGCATGTGTTGGAATAGCGGTAGCCCATGGTAGTTGTTAAATCATGTGTCTGAATCGTGGTAGCCTAGGTTAGTTGGCATTTCATCACGGGTAGGGCCATGTGGGTGGAGGTGACTCTGGCCTCTCTCTCTCTCTCTCTCTCTCTCTCTCTCTCTCTCTCTCTCTGCATTTCTGACATAGACTTGTACTATTTGGTGGGACTTCCTTGATTCTGAGAGCTTTCACACTCATGCCAAGCCACTGTGCATTCCGTCCTTGGCCCCTCTCCTCTCGGCCCACTTCCAACTCCACACAGTTTTCAGTCGTATTCAGTGACGCCTGGCCACCCACCGCTCCCGCAGATTTCCTCACGTTCCCTTTGGAGTCCTGGCAGTCTCTCTCCAGTGACCATCTTTGTTTTTCTGAAATCCAGGGATATTATTTTCATTGATTTTTAAAGACAGTGGAAAAGGGGGGAAAGGGAAAGAGAGAGAGAGGGAGAGGGAGAGAGAGAGAGAGAGAGAGAGAGAGAGAGAGAGAGAGAAACATTGATGTGAGAGAGAACCAGTTATTGGTTGACTCCCCCACCTGCAACCAGGTGCATGCCCTTGACCAGGAATCGAACTTGAGACCTCTCCATGGATGGGCAGACACTCTAATCACTGGGTACCACCCAGGGCTGAATTCATGTTTTATTGAGTTGTATACTTGAACCCTGTGTGGCTTTATTAACCACCCCAACAAATTCAATTAAAAAAAAGGGATCCCTCTTTAAAACAATGATCCCACACTGTATGTGAGTTCTATAAACGGAGAAGGACCATACGTATAGGGAGGTGTTGGGTATAGACTCTCGCGCTCTCCTTTATCTGAGTCCCCTCATCTAATTTCTGGGAGGATGCTGTTTTCTTGCCCAGTTAGTTGGGATCATGTGACTAGTGTGGCTGTTGCGCTGTGTCATGTCTTCCTTCCTGGAGGAAGCATTGAGTGACTTGTGAGACTAACACTTTCTTCCCCGCTGGATAGAGCAAGGGGACAATAGTCCTGCTGCGAAGAGAGCGGCAGCTGCATCAGCCTGGGGCACAGTGGCTCCGTGGGCAGGTTGCTCCAGAGTGTTGCCTGGACCGCCAGTAGATTTTGTGACCATGGGACATGAACTTTCGCTGGATTCAATCACAGAGATTGAGGAGTTGTTTGCTTTTGTGCAACACCGCGCCTACCTTGGATGATTATTATATAAGATTATAATGCCGTTCCTTCCCCTCATGTTCGTAAAATAGTAGCATTAGGCGGATGCCCTGGGTGGACAGAAAGGGCTTCCCAGCACTGAGCCCCCCGAGCGCTGCCAGGAGCTGGCCTGCTGTTCTGCGCCCACAGGAAGAGACGCCCCATTGTGATCGCTCGGGGTGGTTTCCCCTCTTTTAATGGGCAGTTTTGGTTATTGTACTTGAGAGGCAAAGCCGGAGGAGCAAAGGCCACGGCTTTAATGATAAATGCCTCCTCAAACATTTCTAACCTGAGAACAGAAGAACCTAAAACCTTGTAAATGAATGTGGCAGCGAGCTGCAAATGTCAATTCTGCTATTGTTAAAATCAAATATAAACAATGTTGGAGGAAACCTTGACCTGAACCGAGTCTCTCTTTTTCGCACATGAGTAATTAGTTCCCAGCAGCAAGCTCTGGCTGAAAGGAGGGTCAGGGCCCCATCTCCCCCAGAAAGCAGAGACAATCCTCCCTGTGGCCAGACCACAAGGCAAGATCCCTGGGGACACTGTCTGCTGTGGTCGCCACCTTGCCCACTGATGGTGAAAGGCAGCTCCCTGATGTTCAGGGCGCGGGTAGAAATCGTTTCTCGCTTCGGTGGGATCAGTAACTGGAGTGGAGAGGCTAAAATGTCAGAAATCAGATGGCAGACTTAACCAATATTGGGAGTATCAAAACCAAAAAGATAGTTTAATTTTTTTTGAAAAAGGTAAACAAATGGGCCTAGCTGGGTGGCTCAGTTGATTGAAGCATCTCCCATACACTGAAAGGCTTGGGGTTTGATTCCAGTCAGGGCACATAGCTAGGTTTTGGGTTTGATCCCAGTTGGGGCACGTATGGGAGGCAGCTGATCCATGTTTCTCTCTCACATTGATGTTTCTCTCTCTCACTCTCTTTCTCTCTCTCCCTCTCCCTCCCTCTCTCTCTCTCTCTCTCTCTCTCTCTCTCTCTCTCTCTCTCTCTCTCTCTCCCAATCAAGAAACATATCCTCCTGTGAGGACAAAAGAAAAAAAGTAAATGGATGTAATGTATGTGTCTTTTTCATATGCTGGAGCACAGAACTGACTAATGAAGTCAGTTTAGTTGAGGGCTTCTTCATTTGATTATTCTGCAACTTGAGGGTGGCGGTTGCTGAATCCTCTGCCACATCCCCTTTGATCTGCCTTGGATTTTCTTTTGTTATTACATCTATTTCTTTTTTCCTTCTTTTTTTTTTTTATCCCAGTGACAGAAAAAGAGGATTAATGATTTCTACGAAGCCAGCACTTCTTTTTTGTGTCAAAGTGCTGGCAAACGTAACACATTTATTTCAAGAAAGAGCATATCTCCGTCCGTTGTGATTTGGGGCTCTGTAACTTGGACGCCGGGATCACTGAGGGCAGGGTCCCTGTGAATTCTCTCGGCAGAGCCAGCTTAACAGCGACAGATATCTGCAGGTCCAATTCCTGAACAAACCTTCTTGTCTCTGACTTCATGCCTTCCCACTCATCCCAGAATAATCTTTCTGAAACACAGACGAGATCTGTTACTTCTCAGCCTCATGCTTTTCACGGTCTCTCCATTGTCTTCAGGAGAACCCCAAACTCTTTAGCATAAAAAACCACCTGGGTTTTTCCCCCACTGACTTTATTTTTTTCCATCTCCCTCCATCTGGTCTCCTATATTTTCATAATTACACTGAAATGGATGGGTTCCTAGAGGGGGAGCACTCTCTTCCATCTCTGGGCTTTTGAACCTGTTATTCCCTCTCTCGGTAACACCCTTCTCTCCCGTCTACTCGGCAAAGTCTGCCCACTTTTTAAGATCCAGCTCCAGGCCAGCCATCCTGGGAACCCCCTTAACTGTGTACCCAAGGCTCACAGTGTCCCTATCCTGTAGTGCTGCATGTTCACTCAGTGCTGTGCTTACCACATTCAATGTCTGTGTCTACTTGCCTGGATCGCCCACTACATTTTGACCTGTTTGAGGACAAAAATCTCTGTTTTTATTTATCTTTGGGATCTCCATGCCCTAATTAAAGCATCGCTAGGCTCCATGTGTGAACGTAGACAAATGCCTTTACCTCTGTGCCCATAGTTTCCTAACAAGTAAAAATTAAGGTCAAGATGTCTGGCCTCTTCATAAGAGACTGTTATGGGGATGAGTTCAGCAGACATGGGCTTCCTCGGGAATGTTTAAAGCAGTCTAATAATGGAGGACACTGTTATCATCTGGCTCCTCCCCAGGCTACAAGAGCAATTAGGAGACTGGGATAGTCATTCTATGGGGGCTGTCGCCTACAGTGGACTGTTCTAATCCAATGTTCACTCATTCATTGACTTATTTATTCAGTATTTCAGTGAATTTGTGTTGAAAACTGATTATGTGCTCAGGCTATGCAAGCCGTGCAGGATACAAGTGAATAAGCAGGCCCTATCTCATGGTGCTAACTGGGGAAGGAGATAAATGTGCTATCTGGCTTCCAGGATGGGAGTGCCCCGACTTCGATTCTCCCACCAGCCCCAAGGTCTCCACCTGTCTCTGGGGACACTCCCATACTCGTGCCAGGTGTGTGTGTGTTTATGTTTATGCGTGTGTGTGAATGGGTATGATGTGCCCCGAGATAGACGCGAGGATGCAGAATTCCTTGGGACTTTCACCTGGTGCAGACTTTTCCATGTTCCTCTTTCACTCATACTCATTCCCTGGGAGTCTCATGGAATGTGTGGTTCTTCTCTGGGATCTTAATCACATTCTCTGATTCTAGAACTCCGGCATATGGAAGTGCACCTGTCCAGATGAAAATTCCTAAGAGTTAAATGCATCAGCTGAACAAACTGCATGCAGTTCAGATGCTCTCTGTGTGAAACACATGGAGCTTGTTGTGTGTCCAAAGCCCAGGAGTCCCAGTATAAATAAACCCACTAGTATAATTCTCCAATATCATTATTTACCTAGCAACTTTAATTTTCTGGCCTTATGTGAAAGCAATTCTTAGAGAACATGTGTGTGTATAGCAAAAATGTTCTAAGGATTTATCATACTGCAACTGCCCTTTCAACTTGTTTTGATGATGTAAGTAAAATAGGGAAAAAAATTACAGACTTTCCTGGAAATTGCTTTGATGCAAGGTGTAAGTGGACATAGAACCCATCTTTTAAAAAAGCTACAAGAAAACATAATAATCATAAGAACCAAACCCTTCCCTTCACAGAGAAGGTCTAGAGCAGCGATTCTCAACCTGTGGGTCGTGACCCCTTTGGCGGTTGAACGACCCTTTCACAGGGGTCGCCTAAGACCATCCTGCATATCAGATATTTACATTATGATTCATAACAGTAGCAACATTACTATTATGAAGTAGCAATGAAAATAATTTTATGGTTGGGTCACAACATGAGGAACTGTATTTAAAGGGCCAGAAGGTTGAGAACCACTGGTCTAGAGTGATGAAATGGATACCCTAAGCTTTGGATTTTTTGTATGAAAATATAAAGCAATTTGATTAGGATACAATATATTTCACATTTCTTCCCCCTATCCTTCTTTTTATTTTCTCCGTTATCAGTTTGAAATGACTAATCTTCCATCCATTCATTCTTTCACGCATTCATTTACTACTAAGAGTGCGTTAGAAGCCTGTAGTATTTAAGGCTCTGTAAAATTCCTTTCCTGAAACATGTCCACTTGGGATCGATGAGGTAGCTATCCTGAGGAGTAGTATTTTCTGGGTGGTGTTTCAGTATTATATGTCTGCTAAATTCCAGTAGACTCATTCACTTTTATTAAAGGTTTCAAATATTTTCTCCAAGTCTGTTAAAGGTAAAAAAAAAAACCTTAGCCAAGTAGGGTTGGGGCTTCTGTTCTAATATCTGGTATGTTTAAAATGTTGCTCCTGGCTGCTGGCAGGATCATTAGAAAGTTCCGAGCATGGGCTCTGAAGTCAGATTGCCTGGATCCAAACTCTGGCTCTGCCACTTTCTATCTGTGTAACGTTAGGCAAGTTACTGAGCTCTTTTACATCTCAATTTTCTTGTCTAGAAAGCGTGAACGGTCATATCTGACTCGCAGGGCTCCTCTGGGTATTAAATGAAGACCCTATATAGTGCATCCTAAGCTTTAGATTGTTTGTATGAAAATAGAAAGCAATTTGATTAGGATACAATATATTTGAACCATATTTGACCATATGAAGTACTTGATAGTTGTCGGTTTTTGTTGGTGTTGTATAATGGAAGCCATGTGTTTGATTTCTAGACTGATTTGCTGGCGTGTTGGATAGTCTGTTTTTAGAAATTTCACCTTTCCACTAATATGGCACATGATGTTTGTTTGGATAATCTAGGGACCATGAGTTAACTATTTCTAAAGCTGAAGGGTGGAGCTATAGAATTGAAGGGCCCTGTATCCCACCATTGAAGACTGGAAGGGTTACTCCTTATAGCTGTAACTCTGGGAACAAATTTACTAAACTACAAAACCTACGAAACTTAAAAAATAATTCTGGTAGAAATTTTGCCTGTATTCTTAGATCAAGGAATATGCTGATGGTTTTTGCAAACTTAGCCTTGATCAGAATCACTTGATCAAAAGTTTTATAATAATACTAGAGGCTCGGTGCATGAATTTGTGCATGGGTGGGTCCCTTGGTCTGGCCGGCGATCAGGGCCATTGGGACTGATCAAGGCTGGCCGGCCGAGGGGAGGGACCGTGGGAGGTTGGCCAGCCACAGGAGGTTGGCTGTGAGAGTGCATTGACCATCAGGGGAGCAGCTCCTGTGTTGAGTGCCTGCCCCCTGGTGGTCAGTGCACATCATAGCTACTGGCCAGTTGTTGGGTCATCTGGTCGTAATGGTCGCTTAGGCTTTTATATATATAGATAAATTTCTGAGTTCCTAACAGGATAGAATAAATTAGAATTTCCTGGAATTTCTAATAAAAATGCATTCCATTTGGTAATTTGTATGTAGCTGGTCTGATACCAGTATGTGAGAAGCAGTGGCATACATTTCAGTTGGTGGTTGATGTCTGAATGCCATTATTAGGGAGACATTCTGGACCAGTTAGGAGAGATAACTTCCACCTTAATCTGATCTTCATTGAAGGCATCTTAGGGTCCACGTGCCCTCACTTTTGTGCTGGTGACATCAGGGGAGTGAGAGAAAAGAGATCCCTTGAAGGCTATTGTAATTCATGTGGATATCCACTGTCTGCTGTGAATCTCTTGGAACTTCATCTTGGAGCTTAGAAAAAGAGGTCTCACCTCTCACCTTTTAATCACAGTTCCTGGTTTTATATGTAAATGTTCCAGCAAACATGTGCTCATGGGGATCATACCTGCCTTGACAAAACAAAACAAAACAAAAATCCGATGGGTAACTGAAAAACATAAATAAAAATTCAAAACACAAGAACAAACCACCATTGCCTCAAGAAAACAGTTTGCTTGAATGTCTTAGACACTGCATTTTGCAATGGAGAATGTGGTCATCTTTGTTTTGACTACTGGAAAGTTCAGAGCCAAGTTTATGGCTCGCTTCTCACAGATAGAGGATAGGATGTTCTGCTGGTTGTTTTATGTACTCGTCTCACCCTTGTCCTCTTCACATAAATTTTCCTATCCCTCTTTACCCTTTGCTATTATTTTGTTCGTTATCTATTTTTTATCCGTTTGTACTCTATGTGGTACAAAGCATATAAAATCATTTTTGGAATAAGTTGGGATTTGAGCATACAGGCAAATCTATGGTAGGCATGTGGCACATAAGGTATTATTCCTGCCTTAATTTAGTAGCCAGAGAGTCATAGAAACACATAAAACAAATTGCAGTGCAGTTTTCTAAGTGCTGTGAAGGTGGTGTTGACAGATGCTACACGGGGCACAATGGAGGAAGCATCACCAACTTGCTTGGTAGCACATTTTGCGCCTGTTATGTGTTGACAATTCTTTTAGGCCCTGAAGATACAAACTTCCTTAACCCTGAGGAGTTCAAGTTGATGGGGAAGGCAAATATGAAATCAAATAATCCCTATCATTAGGTTGCTTGGTGTTTAAGGCCTTAATTCCTCAGTTACTTCCTTAATAAGATGTCAAAAATAGTGAATTATTGAACCTATAAGTATGCCTTTTTTTCCATTCAAAATCCACACCTCCTATACATCATTCATGTTGCTCTGATAATTTCCCCAATCTCATCTTATTGTACCTATATACCCACTGGAAACACCTCTAGGGGCTCTTATTGCTTACTAAATTATATGCAGCTTCATAGTTGCATTTCAATGCTCTCTATGTCTCTCCTATGTAGATGTCTAATCCTGTCAATAGCATCTCGATTGTTCCTCACCACAGACCCAAAGTCCTGAATCCTCTCTCAGTCCCACATGCCCCACGATGCTCCTCATACTGCCACTTCTTCGCAGTCTCCCAAGGCTGTCCCAGAACTCCTCACCCAGCGTGCTTCCTGGGCTGCGGTTGTTGTGTAAAAATGCTCCCAGTTAGGGATGGAGCTGAAGGGAAAGATGGCTGAGCTCAGCGCCCACAGATTGGTCACTAGAGGAGATGGCCACAGTGGTGTCAAAGGACATTCATGAATCTTAATGTGATGCTGGGCACTGGGGCTTACTCAACTATGCCCTGTTTGACCTCTCCCTAGAAGGTCTCTGTCCACACCTCAAATTCAGCATCTTCTGATCTGCTGTCTTTAGAGAAATGGGTGTGGTGGAACGGATGCCCAAGGATTTAGGATCCACAAGTCTAGCCTCTTCCTTGTAGTTACTGCCAGTCTCTTGCCTCAGCAGCACTGTCTGAAAAGTCTAAAATGCAGAGTTCCAGGCCTACAGCAGACCAGCCACAGCAGCATTTCCAGGAGGAAGGACAGAGTTCAGACACCTGCACTTGAAACAGTTACTCCGTGTAGGTGATTTGAGCCTGAGAACCAGGCTCCACAGATGGGCAGACAGCCTGTGAGAAAATCCTGGTAGCAGCCCTGTTAGTGCCACAATCAAGGGGAGGGTTCATTGGCATTATTTCTTTGTTTATTCACTTTAGTGACTGGCCTCCTGGCTGCCATGTGGATAGCAGGAAAGTGGAGCCTATGGAGTGGTAGAATGGGGGTAAGTCAGGATGGTACTCCCCATGGGTACCGTCCTTGACAATCACAAGGCAAGGAATAAAGTATTGTTTGAAGGGGTGGAAATTACACTGGTGTACTTCATATCCACTCACTACTTGCTTGAGCATTAGGTACTAGGCAGGCAAGCATAAAGTGTCTACGGTCCCTGATGCCTCCTACTTGTTGTCTGCCACCCCTACCCCAGTCCTATTTCTGTAACCTTCACCTCTCAATCTTTATAACCAGTGGTGAGTTGTTGGAAAAAATATAAAGAAACATACATATATTCATTGCTGCTTTCTAAGTTTTTCTTTTTGCATGTGCTTTATCATGTACACGATATATAGTACAACATATATATTTATAAATGATAATACATACATTCATGTAACACATTGCTCACTTTTCTTTAACCGATTGTATACACCTCCAGAAATTTTTATTATCATCTTGACATTGCAGCAACCTGATGCCCTCTTCCACCTATGGCCTAACTCAAGTTATTTTGTGTGCCCTTCTGGATTTGAGACACAGAATGTTTATATTCTTAGTTCTTGACCCTCTTCCAATTAAATATCAGAATATCCAGAAATCATTAAGCAGCCAATACCTTGTCTATACATATGAAGTGCAGTGTGTATAGGTACAATCCGGAGTCATTTAATTTCTATTTATGTTGGGCTCTTTTTGGTCCAAGGATCATTTTTTTAAAATAATTGATCTGAATTTATACCAGTTGGTTACGATTTCCAGGACAGCCTTGTCATCGACATAAATCATCTCATTTCAGCAGCTACAGTAAATAATTGGGCTCCTGAGACACTGTTTTCCATTTTCTCTGCAGAGAGCTCCCTGCAACCTCTGGGTCCTCCCCTGGGTGTGTGGAGCGACGGTGCCATTGCCTCTGGCCTTTTCATTTATTATTTATTTAATTTACTTCAGGACTCAGAACAAATTGGAATTGGCAAAAAGAAAAAAAAAAAAAGAGAGAGAGAGAGAAAGAGAGAGAGAGGCTGTGGAATGATAATGTTGCAGGTTCCCATGATTACCAGAAACTGTCGGAAGAGTAGAAAAGAGAAAGAGAACAAGAGAAACACAACATGAAATAAGGTTTCAACTCAGAACACATAAAAAAGTACTTCTGACCAAGCGAGTTTTCAGGTCTCAGTAACAAAGGCTTGGTTTAATTGTTTTGTTTTGTTTGTTTGTTTTGCTTTTATAAGTCAAAGCACAGCCCCAATAGCTAACAGGCCAGGGGAGTGCTGTGTGGGCCAGGAGTTCTCTCAGGAAGTGAAGACCTGCAGTGTGCCTCCCTGGGGCTAAGCTTCTGCCCGCTAAGCCGCCGTTTTGGGCAGTAAATTCGCGTGGATTGATTACCTTGCCTGGTCCCTGAGGTATAAAAGGGTTAGCTCACTACTAGGCTATAACAAAGCTTGTTGTTTGTTTGTTTCTGGTTGATGAAATGCTCTTCGGCTTTTGCACAAGTATTAATTTGCTGTAATAGAAACTGATTACAATCAGTAATTTTTATCATGACAACTTTCTTCTTGGACCAGTTCTTCCCTCCAGAAAGAGGGAGAGGCAGCACTTTTACATGATTTGATGCCAATTGATATCAAGTAATATTGTACCCAAAGGACGCCTTAAAGCTCCTATCGGGTCCAGTAATCATAAGAGACTAAAGCAGCCATGGGCAAACTACGGCCCGCGGGCCGGACCCGGCCCGATTGAAATGAATAAAACTAAAAAAAAAAAAAAAAAAGACCGCACCCTTTTATGTAATGATGTTTACTTTGAATTTATATTAGTTCACACAAACACTCCATCCATGCTTTTGTTCCGGCCCTCAGGTCCAGTTTAAGAACCCACTGTGGCCCTCGAGTCAAAAAGCTTGCCCACCCCTGAACTAAAGGCTTAATAAACTGTGTCTCTCCTCCTGTATCTCTCTCTCTCTCTCTCTCTCTCTCTCTCTCTCTCTCTCTCTCTCTCTCTCTCACACACACACACACACACACACACACATTATCCACAATTTTAGACTTTCAGTGGATCCTAGAGATCATGTAGCCTATAGCTGGGGTAGGCAACCTTTTTGTGAGTGCATGCCAAAACCAGCAAAATCTCTGACTCAAAATTCTTCTGCGTGCCAACCCTAATTTTTCGAGAATATGTTACGCCTACTTGATATCTCTTAAGGTGTATGTATGTGAAGAACCTTGAAGAAATAATAAAATTCATTTGAGAGACAAAAACACAGTATATGATGATGAAAAATACATTTATTTTTTAATGTATACATGTTATGCAAAATTATTTATTTATCTAAGATGCACCTACACTGAATTTATCTGAAAAATAAAAAAGTTGATATTAAGAAAAAAATTGTAAATGGAAGATTATAAGAGAGGGTTTTGCGTGCCAGCAAAAGCGTGCCAGGGCTTGCCCACCCCTGGCCTATAGCCTATGGATGTATATTCTTGGGCACAACAACAGGTAAGGACCATTAATTTTTTCTAATCTTCACTTGAGGATATGCTCATTGATTCTAGAAAGAGGGGAAAGCAGAGAGAGACAGGGAGAGGGAGAGGGAGAGGGAGGAAGAGAGAGAGAGAGAGAGAGAGAGAGAGAGAGAGAGAGAGAGAGAGAGAGTGTTATTGGGCCTTTTTGAGACATCAGGGTGAGAGAGAACATCCATCGGTTGCCTTCTGAACATGCCCCGGCCAGAGATCAAACCCGCAACCTAGATATGTGCCCTCACTGGGAATTGAACCTGCAACCTTTCAGTAGATGGGACAGAGCTCCAACTAACTGAGCCACACCAGCCAGGGCGGTAGGTACTATTATTATCCATATTCTTTAGACGAGGAAACAAGTCTAGAATAGTGAAATAATTTTCAGAATCACTTAGCTAGGATTCCACCCCAGACCTAATTCTAATAACTCTTCTTAACCACTATGCTAGATTGCCTTTTAGGTCACATTTAAGCACATGCCATTTATTTGAAAGAATTAGTTATCTATTGCTGTATAACGAATCATCCCAAAATATGAACAATAATGCCTTATTTTCTTGCATGGTTCCTGTAGGTTAGGAATTTCGGAGTGTATTGAACGGACAGTTCTCATTAAGGGTCTTCCATGACGTGGCAGTCAGATATTGACTGAGGCTGCAGCTATGAGAAGGCTTGGTTGGGCTGGAAGATTCATTTCCAAGATGGTTCATTTCACATGCCTGGCAGATTGATGCTGTGTGCAGGCCAGGGGCTTCTGCTGTTCTCCGTGTAGATATATATCCCCATGGGGCCATTGCGTTTCCTTCCAACATGGTGGCTGGCTTCCCCCATAATGTGCAATTCAAAAGATCAAGGCTGAAGCAGCAGTGCCATTCATGACCTAGCCACAGAAGTAACTTGCTATCACTCCCACCACATCCTATTATTAAGTACTAGAAGCCTGTTGCAGGAAGATTCCTGCAAGAATAGGGCTTCGCTCCCATCTCTGCCGCTCCTACCCTGCCCTTCTCTGTCGTTCCTACCCCGCCCGTCTCTGCCGCTTCTCTCCCGCCCGTCTCCGCGACCTTGGCTCCGTTACTTGGCTTCCTTCTACGGTCTTCCTTCAGTCTTCGCTCCCAGCCGGTACATGCAAATTAGCCGCCATCTTTGTTAGCAGTTAATTTGCATATCGTGCTGATTAGCCAATGGGAGGCGTAGCAAAGGTACGGTCAATTACCATGTTTGTCTATTATTAGATAGGATGTTTTTGTACTTTAAGTCTTTAAAATTAGGTAAACCACAAATGGTGTAGTTGGTTGTCTCAAGTTACCAGGTTATTTAGTTGCCCAAAGGCTTGGTTTCCAGAATATAGGAGCATAACAGACAGTAAGCTGTTCTTATCTTAACTTTACCTCAGAAATACGCTCTAACACCCAGGCCAAACAGAATATGAATCAATGAAGACTTTGCATCTCCTACTTATTCCTGTTATCACTGCTTCATAGTCATGTTTAATCGGTAGAATGTCAGATAATTTCTCTTTACTGGAAATTACCATAGATCAAATTCAATTTTTTAAATTAATTGTGTAAGTTCAGAATAATGCAGTGAGGGTTTTAAAATAGTCTCCTTTAAATTTCATCATTAATGTGAAACAATAAAAAAAAATTATATCTTAAGTGGGAAATACATGACCATAAAATACTTCCCCAACCAAATCAAGCAGCTCTGGAATAAAGAGAGAAGATTTAATTTGTCAAGTGATGGATTGTTTTTGTTATTCATATAGCTGCCTGATGATTTCAGAACACGTCTTTAGCAGTTATGTTTCCAGAAAGGTATTCAAGATAGATTTATGTTCATAGGCACCCACAAAAGTATACTTGTTTTGTTGTTGTTGCTGATGCTGTTGAAGATTGTTTGGCATTTAAGAAGAGTCCAACATTAATGGACACTTCTTAATTTCTATGATCCTAGAGCTCTAATTTCTCCTAGAAATTCAGGTCAATAATCCAACTAATAAAAAAGTATGGCTTGAGTTATTATGATAAGACATACCTTATTGTAAATTTACAGATTCAGAATCTCTGGTCATTGAACCGCTGGGTTAAAGACTAAAGAAGGCAGTTAGAGCTTAGCTCTCAAAGTTGGAGTGAATGTAGCATCCTATGCATTGACGAAACACCACGGTAAAATTCCTTTCTCTCTTAACAAGCCTCCTCCAGCCATGAAATTCCCTTTGCTCTGCTGCAAACCCAATGTAAAAAGGAGAACATGTTTAGATATTGAAAAACCGTAAGCCATTACCTACTTTATCACTCATATCAAAGACACTGAAAAGATAGCACGTGTACAATTGATGGATTATCCTCATCATGAAAGTCTGGTGATCCCAGTTGGGTTTTCAAACAAGGCATTTAATAACCACTGCCTTGTTAAAAGGTGGAAAATGATCTGGCTAGTGGCCTGATAGGACGAGATTTTATTGATTTTACCGAGGCCCTTGACTTGGAAGATCACAGGCTCCTTAAGGGCAAACTTAAAAGGAAGCATGAAGATGGATGTGTAATTAGCTGTGTGATGGATGTCGTTCTGCAAACATCAGAATTGGGTAGCTTCTCCTTTGGGTATCCGTTGATGGGGAGGAAAAGACCGTAGGTGAAGTCTCATTTCAACCACTTTTAGTCCTTCTGCATATTTATGAACTAGCTTTGTTCTGTTAGAAGTCCTGGGTATAGTTGGTTTATAAGAGATACGCTTTTTAAAATTTAAAATTGGTTTGTAAGGATGAATAAATAGATTGTTAAGGGTGCCAGAACAGCAAAATGGTGTTTCAAATATTACTGGGGAAAAAAATAGGGGTAACTTTATAAATGCCTTTAGCTGTCGTGATTCTGAGTCTACCTGGGAGTGTAGCTCTCTGAAGACTGGGGCTTCCCAAGGGGCCAGGCTGAGTTCTAGATAACATCAGGAAAAAGAGACCACCGATGGCAGGCTGGGGACGGAGGTCCAGGGTGGAATCAGTGCTAAGGAGATTTGAGGGCTGGAGAAGGGAATCAACCAGGTAGCTCTCTGAGAAGAACAGGCGTGAGGGACTGCAGAGAGCGAAGCTCTGCATGAATTTTTACACATACATTTAAGGATCAGACTCAAAAATATTCTTACATGACATTAAAATAATTATCTATTTTTTTTTTCTTACAAGATGTGCTTATTGTAGAAAATGTAGGGAAGACCACTATCAAAAGGAAGAAAAATATCCCTTCTCCCTATTTCTGAGATCTAATTTACAACTGTTAAAATTTCAGTATATAAGTTTAGTTCTTTTTCTAAACAGAGAGCATATTTTTTCCAACAAAAATTAGAATCATGTTGAACAAACTATATTTTTGACGTATGCTTTTTCTGATTTATTGTGTCCATATTTTTAAGTCTTTAAAGTACTCTAACATGTTTACAGATGTGTTAATAGTCCATCATACTTTAATCAATCCCCTATTTTTGGACATTACATTTGTACCCAGGACTCTTTACTCTTTGTCTGATGGGCAAGGCCAAACATGGGAAATCACGGGAAACTGAAGTAGAGCCATTGGACTAAGTCAAGACATTAACTTTCTCAACCTTTTCACAGCTACTTATGCGAGTCTATATATGTCCTCATTTCTAAAGCAGTTGGATTGAGGGTTTGGGCTACATATAGCCCAAAGAATATCAACTGATATGGTAATCAGAATTCGTGACTGTTAGTGCTTAAAATTCTGATTTTAAGAATTCTGAGATCAGAAAATTTCCTCTAGGACGTTCATACTAATTCATTCTCCTATAGGCGAGTGCTACAGCATCTTGACAAACATGCTAAAGTTTATTTTGTGCTGCATGAAATAATGTTTACGGCAACCTACGGCTCTTTTAGGTCACTGCTCTGGGAGATGCAGACTAACCTTTCTACAAGTAAGTTGTATTCATTTCTCTTCCCTCTTTTTTCCTACCTTCTAGACTTGTTTATTTATTTTATTTTATTTTAAATATATATATTTTTTATTTCAGAGAAGAAGGGGGGGGGGAGAGAAACATCAATGAGTAGAGAGAATCATTGATTGGCTGCCTCCTGCACACTCCCTACTGGGGGATCAAGTCTGCAACCCCGGGCATGTGCCCTGACTGGGAATGGAACCCTTACCTCCTGGTTTATAGATCTACACTCAACCACTGAGCCACGCCAGCCAGGCTGGACTTGTTTATTTATATCAAGGCTTGTCTAAAAGAACTTGAACTGGTTACCAAGGATCCTGTGTTCTAATTCCCCCATCTGCCGTTCATTCTCTCTGTGGTGTTATATAATTTGTTAACTCTCTGTGGCCTACTTTCTTTACTCTCCCTCCTTAACTTACAGTTACTTGCGTGGACAAAATAAAGCATTACATTCAAAAGCTGTTTGAGAAAATACACAAGTACTAGCCAACTATTTTTCATCTTTAGCCCATGTTTCTACAATGCTGTTTCCTATTTCTCTCGCTTTGCTTTAATCTAATCTTGGAAAACTCCAGCTTCTAAGTCCCTAAATTCCAGTAATGATAAGTTGTACTACCTTAGGAGATGGCACATTTAAAGCATGAAGGAATTGAGATATATCCAGAAAAGCTTTCCAGCAGAGGAAACAGCACTCACACAGGCCCCAAGCCAGGACCATGTCTTAGTAATTGTAAGTTTGTCAGCTGGGTCTCTGCTGCCTACTATGGGACATTACCACTCTTTTTTCTCTTCGGCTTCACCTCATTGTAGCCCTGTCTTCAGCATTGCTGAAACCCAGGTCCCCGGCATGCAAGGGACAAATACCAGAGCATACTTTTAGTCCTGACAAAAGCCAGTGCCCAGGAACTGATCTCACAATACTTTCATGGAAAGAAAACTGATGTCCAATTTTGAGGGAGTAGAAAGTATTTTCATCACCACCATCATTTGCCAATGGATCAGAAAACACCAGCACAACCCCACCCAGCCATCTCACATACTGTTCTTTGGCTCTAAAATTCTTTCTGTCCACCTCCCCCAAACACACTGGACTCCAGCTAACTCTTGTTCTTTATTAGAATCTCAACTCCAATGTCTCTTCTTCCAGGTGGTAAGCCGCTCTGGGCCATCCTTGTCCTGTCATTGTTGGGATCATGTCATTACTGAGATCATGTCACTCCTCTGCTCAAACACTTCAATAACCTCCCATCATGTAAAAGGAGATGTGGTCACATTTGCATGTTGGGTCCTGTCTGTTTGGCCTGTTCTTACCATTTCACTCTGACCTCATCTTTGACTACTCTCCACCCACTCAATCGCCTGTGCCCTGACCATACCATACATAGTCCTGCTCAGGGCCTTTGCACTTGCTGTTCCTTCTGCCTGGAAAAAATTTGCTTCAGGAATCTCTCATTTTCTTCAGTGTTTTCCTCAAGTGTCATCTCCGGTAGACCTTCTCTGGCCAACCTACCTAAAATGTCAACACACCTCCTTAATCTTTGCATATTCTCTTCCCTGATTTATTATTATATATATTTTAGAATTAATTGTCTTATAAATGCAGGGGTGGGTGATAGTAGGCTTACAGTTGTTTGTGTGGAAAAATAATTAATAAATAATGCAAGAATAAACTTTGTGTTTCACGTATTCACAACTGCATATTACCAATTTCGCTTAAATATATTCTCTCTCCATTACTCCCTACTCTCATCAGATTATAAATCCAGGTGGTCAGGAGGCATTTCTGTGTCCTTCATTGATTAACCACCATCCTCTTCATTGCCAGGAACTCAGCAAGTCCTTGCTGAATATTGGCCATTGCATCTAAGCATGCATTTATATATGCACTTCTTATCTACTTATGGATTAACTTTACTGTGTTTCATTGCAGATTTCTTTCCTAAGGACCCAGGCAGGAGGCCTAGAAGGCCGAGGCAGAGAGCAATATGAATGAGGGTCGTCTTGCTGCATTCAGAACTGCTGCCCCTCCCCCGTTTCCAACTCCCAATGTCATTCAAGGGAGTTCTTGATTCCATATATCCTGTCCTCACCATCCTCCCGATATTTCAGGAACACCCGAATTCTGAGTCACAACTGAGCCCCCCCTAGTGCATTAAAATGAACAGAAATAAGAGAACCCTCATGTATGATAGGAACAAACTTCTATTGTAACAAGATTTAGACATAGCACAGCAATTAATTTTGACATTTTCATCCGACTTGTAAAAAGAGCATATATTGGGATATTTGTGGAGGACAAACCCTCACTTTTCACTAAATGTTAACAGTGCCTTTTATAGTGAGAAATCAGGACACTAGATTATTTCTGCCATTTAAAGGAAAAACTTACTACGCAGGAATGAAAGCTCTAGTATGTGAAATGTTATAATAATACATTTAAAAGATTCAAACCATAGATGTTTTTCATGAATATGGGCAGGTTGTGTCTTTTAAACATAATTCGTTTTAAACATCCCTGCCATGTTAGTGGAAATGGCTCCCTACTTTGCTTTTTGAATGGCACATTGGTTCTCAAGAAAGGTTTTTGAAAGCTGGTGTTTGGTTCTTGACAGCTGTGCTCTCTCCCGGGCGGCCAGGGGAGACTCCACCTTTCTAAGTGTAATACCTGGTCGTTGGACTCCACATCAGGGAGGGCACTTTATCCTTTTTGTAGGAAGCCTTGATTTTAGAGACAGAAGAGACCCAGGGCCTTCGTGAGCAGGCAGGCTTCAAGCTGTTCCCAGACGCTGTGCTTACTCCTGGAGGGCAGACTTGGTTTCCACGCCCGAGAAGTCTGAGGAAGCAGCATCATTAGTCCAGTAAGTGGGTCACTGGCGCCCAGTGGAAGCCCAGTCTGGCCTTGCGAAGTACAAAGCTGGGGCTCTCCTGAGCATGTGGACACCGGTGGGTCCGTGTGGGGAGCTCAGCGTTCCCCTTTGCTCTGAACAATCCAGATCCCTGAGCGCTCATTTCAGTGTGGGGAGGGGCCTGGTAAGGGTGGGTGGTGGGGGGTGAGGAGCAGCGTTGACTTGGTCTGATGCAATCTTAATGGCTTAAATGAGGGAACCTTAGAAATGCCTATAATAAAATACATGCCACACATCACTTACACACTCATAAGGCCATGAACTGCGTGTGTGTGTGTGTGTGTGTGTGTGTGTGTGTGTTCTGTTTTTGGCAGTGGAGTGGGTGGGGAGTGTGAAATTGCACACAATTTATGCTGTCATTTCTGCAGCACGTCTAGTGAAGTATCTAGGTGTTTCTCCTAATATCTCTGCTGCAACATCCAAATCATAGTCTTCCCATGTTAGCTGAAAGCATTAAAACCAGAAATTACCATAATAGTGCTATTTACCCCTCATTTATGGAACTACTAGTGTTATTTTTTTCCCCCTAGGGACTTTACAGAATGCATTTCAACCAGCAGTATTTGTGGTCTGGCCGAAGAAACTCAAGTGTACTTAAAAAACACAGCTGGGCATTGTATCCAAAGACGAAACCAGCAGGCTTGTCATTTCACAAAAGGGACTTCCAGAGGTCGCAGTCCCCGTAATCGGAGAGCATTTCGTGTGGTGTGGGAGGCTGTGGACTAAAGCCTTATTTCACAGCTAATCATCTCCATGTGCTTATGTAACTGGACCAGTGTTTCCATGAAGACCGCACATTTCCACAGCACATGTAAGAAATCCTATTTCACTTTATGTAAAAACAGGCCTGAACGTAGGGGGTGAGGGGGATATAAACCCTGAAAGAGCTGCTTAGCCTGACCCAGAAAGTTGAGGGGGAAAAGTAGTGTGTGTGTGTGTGTGTGTGTGTGTGTGTGTGTGTGTGTGTGAGATAACCTTGAGGTTGTTAGCATGGTTTTACTTCATTGACATTTTATTCTCAGGCGGAGCACTTGGAGACTCCCTCTGAGCTCACCCACGGCCTGACTGTGGTATTGGTGGCCCGGCCACAGGGTCACTGCGTTATTGACTCGGTCTGCATTACGCACCCGCCCCCCACCCCCCCGCCTCAGGGTCCTGGGGATACTTTCAGGTGGGCTCAGTAATGAGCTTCCATGTGGAAACGTCTCAAGCATCTTGGCCCCCTCATTACTTTTGCTTTTTTTTCTTTCTATTTGTCTAGCCCAGTGGTTGGCAAACTCATTAGTCAACAGAGCCAAATATCAACAGTACAACGATTGAAATTTCTTTTGAGAGCCAAATTTTTTAAACTTAAACTATATAGGTAGGTACATTGTTATTCACTTAATTAGGGTACTCCTAAGGCTTAGGAAGAGCCACACTCAAGGGGCCAAAGAGCCGCATGTGGCTCGCGAGCCGCAGTTTGCCAACCACTGGTCTAAGGTATGCCAAAGATAAAATTTAAAGTGACGGGGTTGGGGGGCATTTTGAGACTGAAATATATACGTTTCATGGACAAAAATTAGTCAAGCAAGAGACCTTTTCTATAATCAGAAAGAAAGCAGTTCAAATACCTACTAGCTGAGAATGGAGTTGGTTCGGTTCATAGGGTGTTCTACGGAGAATTTTATTAGTTTACTCTAAGAGAGCTTTCTCCAATCGCCTCCCAGGTATTTGAGCAGTCCTGTAAATGGCACCTTAACAGTGCACATCCCAGTACATCGAGGCACGATGGTCACTGGGCTGCACTGAGACCTCTTCCTACTACCGTCCCGTGCTTTGAAGTCTATACCTGACGGGCACAACATTTCCCCAGTGAGATCACAATCCACATATGTAAGAACTTGTCTTATGTGTGCATGTGTGCGCGCGCGCGTGTGTGTATGTGTGTGTGTGCATGTGTGTTTCATTTTGAAACACTAAGAACAATGTGAAAACAAGGTCTCCGAATCTTCTTTCCTAGGTTCCTTTCTATCACTCACTGTCAGAAAGGGTATTATTTCCCATGTCGTCTAGCAAATATATGGCATGAAATGTGAATTCTTAAGCAATGGATTTTTTTTAAGATGACAGAAAAATGTAGGTTCAGCCAGGAGGATTTCTACTGAGAGAAAATAAAAGTAGAGATATGTAAAAATAAATCAAAAGAAAGCGGATCTCTTAAAGAATTCAGACATGGTGGCTGGGGGAGAGACACAGACACCATTTTGAATTTGGTAGGATGTATTTTCTGCCCTCTCAAATATATATTTTGTAAGGAGAGCAACAGTGTGTGTGTGCAGTCATTGGATTGCTGCTTTTCAGGCTTCTGCTACAGTTAGGTTTGCTTTCTGAAGAAATCAGTGGAAGGAAACCCGGGAAACTATCACAGTGTTCTCTGCAGGATTCCAAAAATAAGAGGCCTTTTGGATGGTGCAGTTTGACCTCAGGTATAAAAGGGGTAGTCATTGGCTCAAGTAGCTAAGTACAGTTGTCATCGAAGGATCTAATAAATGATGTTAATTGAAGTTTTTTATAAACCCACGGCCGGTGGCTTCTTTTGCATTACATTTCTAGTGTTCTAAAATCTAGTGTTTAAAGCTGAGTCTGTCAAGGAGACTTAAGATTTGTGTATTTGTTATAGTCTGAAAGCTGTACCTGTATGTCTGGGACAGGGATGGCTCATGGGCTCCTCCTATATGCCAATTCCATGTAAGCGTGGCAGCCTGCAGACTTAGCTGGAAAGTGTGTGGGCATCTACTGATAGGAGGGAGTAATATTTGTAATTGTTACAGGAAGGAGTTTGTGCAGTAATAATACCCATGTCAGGCATTTTCTATCCCTCATCTAAAAATTTACACTCAATTGTGCGAGCTTGTTATTTTAGCAGTTGACGTACAGATTTGAAAATATATAGCATTTTGTTCCAAATTTTAGTGGATTCAAGATGCTTTAAATCTGTGCTGTCCAATATGGTAGTCATCAGCTGAATGTGGGGGTTGAGTGCTTGAATTATGTGGCTAGTCCAAATTGAGGGATACTGTAACTCTAAAAATACCTATTCGATTTCAAAGACTTATTATGAAGAAAGAATATAAACATCTTGTGACTATTTCTTTTATTGTTACATGTTGAAATGATAATATTTTAGATATAATGGGTCAAATAAACTATATCATTAAAATTAATTTCACCTTTTTCTTTTTACTTTTTGAAAATGTGGCTACTACAAAACTTAAACTCACACAGGTGACTCACATTTCTGGCTCACATTCTATTTCTGTTGGATCGTGCTGCTCTCAATTAACATGTCTTCTCTTCTTTCATTAGCTCTAATGTTTAAATATTCTGAACTTTAAAGAAAGATTGTGGGGTTTTTTTTCTACAAATCTGTGGAAAGAAATTCTTCATTTTTTAAAAAAATGTGTAACGAATTTTCCAGGCTGTGTTATGCCTTTGGGCCTTTGCTCTCACTTGTTCTTCTGTTTGGAATGCCACCAATGCCAGCCACCCAGGGAAAGCCCACACATTTTTCAAGATTTGTCTCAAGGACCACTGTGGTATAAGACCTAACACTGAGGCCTGGCCCAGCTGGCGTGGCTCAGTAGTTGAGCGTCGACCTATGAACCAGGAGGTCACAGTTTGATTCCCTGTCAGGGCACATGCCCAGGTTGCGGGCTGGATCCCCAGTGGTGGGCGAAGCATCCGATCCATGATTCTCTTTCATCACTGATGTTTTTATTTCTCTCCCTCTCCCTTCCTCTCCGAAATCAAAAATATATTTTAAAAACAAAAAAACCCAACGGAGGCCTGCTATTATGTGTTGCCTTATTGCCTGGTGAGATTGGGAGGGCCTCGAATGGCCAAACCCCAAATTCCACTCCCCACTCTGCTCCTGCAGATGAGGTTCCCCCAGACTAACCAAGCTCCTTATCAAAGGAACCAAGGGCAGTGCCTGCTTATCCTTGAGTAGGAGGGGCCCATTCCCTGTGAGCTACAGAATAATTAGAACAAGGCAATCACACCCCCCTCTGAGACCAGGGGCATCTCCTCTTCTCAGTAGAAAAGCCTGCTTCCCTCGGTGCCTGGCTGTTCACTCTAGTCCAGATCCCCAGTCCCATGTGACCCTGCATGGCATGCGGTGCCCTTCTCACCCAGCTGTGAGCACAGGTGACTAATGAACTTTTAATTTCCCCTGTCCAGTGCTGAGTCTCATGTGCTCAGTCACCCCTATCATCCTAGGACGGAATCTCTCCCTCACCTACAGGGAGAGTAAGAAGTGATTAAAACAAATGTTTTCTTGCCTCAGCTTCCCCTTCCCTACTCTTCTAAGGTAGGATTGGCCACCCTCCTCCTTTGTCACACTCCCTGTGCGCTGTATGTCTTTCTACCTTAGTAAGCAGACCTCTCGATGGCAGTAATTTGCTGATATGTACTGTCGATCCAGGCCCCTCTGTTAGAAGCTGAAAGATGATTGAAGGTAGCAACAATTTCTCATGTGTTTTTATATTTCGGGCTCTGGGGATAGTGCCTGGTCAATAGTAGGCACTCAGTAAATGTTTGACAAATGAGTGAATTTTGAAAACCATTACATGGCTGATTTTGGTATTAAAATTTTCCTACTTTTTATTTTTTTAAAATCTATTTTTATTGATTTCAAGAGAGGAAGGGAGAGGGATAGAGAGACAGAAACATCAATGATGAAAGAGAATCATTGATCGGCTGCCTCCTGCACGCCCCCTACCGGGAGGGATCGAGCCCACAACCCCAGCCTGTGCCTTTGGCCGGAATCGAACCTGGGACCCTTTAGTCTGCAGGCCAGCACTCTATCCACTGAGCCAAACCAGCTAGGGCAAAATTTTCCTACTTTTTAAAACACAAATAACTAAATTGAATTTTTCTCCATCTAACAGTTGCCCGTGGGAGGGTAGGGGAGCTGTCTGCTTATGCTGCCATCTCCTGAGGAAGAGAGGGGTAATGGGAAGAGGACTGTGGCTCCTTCCCACTGGAGGAGTCTGTGCGTGTGGAACACAGAGGATGACCTTGGCAATACAGTCAGAGAACCACCACGAGAATAAAATCAGCTGATTAACCACAATCTGCCTTTCAGGAAACCATAATTGAAATAAACAGATATTCTTGTGGAATTGGAGAGCAAGGAAGATGCTCAGTGTGGCTATAAATAACTCAGACTTATTGGAGAGGGGAGGAGTCCACGTCAGTGGAGGGAAAAGGCCAACAGTAGATGAGCATTTGGGGGAGAATGAGATGACGTCAATCTCATTGGAAGAACTAGGCTGAATGCAATGCAATTGGCCAGCCAGGGCCTGTGACTGATAACAGCGTTTACAAGCCTGGGTCTTGCTCTCAAGCCACGACGGTGCTTGCACTACAGGGACATTAGGGTCTGCAGAGTCGTGGGAGGAAGGAATCATCCTGAGTCAGTTTGCAGCCTTTCTACCAACCGCTTCCAGGGCCAGACATCTGGCTTCCCACTGCTTCTCCATGAACCTTGCCCAGAAGGCAGGAGAGACACCCAAGGCCCAGAGCACCGTAGCTCCGCGCTCTCTCCGTTCTCTCAAATGTCCCCAGCGGAGTGACACAGTGGTGGCATACCATCTCTTTGCAACCTGATTTCCTCCTATCACTTTTCTGGACGAGCAGGACCTCTCTAATGAATAGAAGACTGAGATTGGGAGGGCCTCGAATGACCAAACCCCAGTTTCCACTCCCTGCTCTGCTCCTGCAGATGCGGTTCCCCCAGACTAACCAAGCTCCTTATCAAGGGAACCAAGGGCCGTGCCTGCTTAACCTTGAGTAGGAGGGGCCAATTCCCTGTGAGCTACAGAAGGATTAGAACAAGGCAGTCATACTCTGCTGTGAGACCAGGGGCAAGTAAAGCAATTAAAATTATATGATAAAATATTATGGTTTGGTTTAACTGCATTAGAAATGATTGTGAAGATAGGTTGTTTAAACAAACGTCGGTGGATGTTGGCTAACTGCCCTAGTTGGAAAGGACTTTCTTGTGTTCCTCATTGTTTTTGAAGTGAACATATCAAGATTTTATTGTCGTTTAATAAAACAAAACATGAAGCTTAGAACTGGATCACTGGACCTTTTCTCTTCTTATCTCCTCCCAGTTCCAAAGGCTCGCATCTCTTCACAGCCAGCGTCCTCTCCGATCTGCCGTTGGGCCCAACATATTCAAGCCTCAGCACAACCTTCTTGGTAGGTTTAGCCTTTTTTTCCCCCGGAAAATCGGCTTCGTCTGGCCACTCTGCCTCCTGTCACAACGCCGCTTTCCCTGCACGCACAGCGCTCCTTGCCCGTCTTGCACTGTGTTACTTTGTGGGGTTGATGCTTGCCACACTTCTCACAGAAAGTTCAGCGGGTTTTAGGAATGTTCACCATTTTTGTGAGAGCGCTATCGGCAGGGAAAGGGGGAAAAAAGCACTCATTGTTATCTTTATATATATTTTATGTTGAATTGTCCTAGCCTTTACACAATTATTATTGCAATAGATACAGGGTGCTCTAATGTTCTCACGTCACAACTTATGTCAGTCCTTAAATGATTTAAAACGTGGCTGGCCTCTGGCAACCTTACGTCTGGACTCAGTGTTTTAGAATGGAGGTGATTCTTGCCACTGAGGTAGGATCAGAGTGAGGAAGTGGCGAACCAATGAACATGACCCCAACGCCCACCAGGTTCAGTAGCTGGGCTCTCCTCTGGCCAAGTTCCAGTGCCCAAACAGCCTATTTCATTGATATGCATGTCCTCCGGCCTTGAGGGGCTTCCGGCTTCAGAAGATAGAATTTATGGTTTAGATATCTCAGCCTCAGTTTATGTCTCAGTCCGCAGACTCGCCTCCATTTGGAATTAGATTAACTTAAAAAGAGAGCGCAAGTCCTTTGTTTGAAAATCTGTTTGCTTTGCCTGGTGATTTAATTTGCAGCTCAGATACGATTTCGGCCTCCCGGTTGGGTGGTGTCTGCTTTGCATTTGCTGGGTGTTGTGTGCAAGGTCCCGGGACATCGCAGGATGCTGCCAGCAGAATAACAGCAGACACTGGAAGGGCAGACCCCACCTGTACTTTAACGTCTGCTGCAATTCTTCTGGTTTCTAGAAGGAAGGGGTACTTTCTGCTCTGCAAAGCGTCTTGCGTTCTTCTCTAAACATTTGCCTTTAAAACATCCTCAAGCTCCACACGAGTACCCCCCTTAATTTTTAAACCCACGTACACTTCAAGGAAAATTGAATCCATATGCTTCTGATTCATTTACCCACAACTCATCAAAATGTTGTTTTAAAAGAGCTAAACTCAAGTCCCCAGGGGCCAAGCAGGTTCTGGACTTGGCCGAAAGCTTGCACTTCCCTGGTCATGACTGAATGTGAGCCAGCAAGGTCTAGTGAAACAGGAACCCTCACACTTGCAAGAATTTGCACTGACTAGCACCTTTCTCGGAGGTTCAGCTACACGAGGTGACTTCTTAGCCTGCAGTCAGCTTCCTTTGCACAGCTGCACCGCCTGTCCTGGCTTTAGTCAAAACTGTAGGCAGAAAACTGCCATTAAAAGTCACTCTTTACATTGTTCTAGTCCAATTAGAGGGATCAGACAACTTTGGGGGAGGGGCTATCTATGTATATAAAAGGCTAATATGCTAAGTGTGTTTCCCTCCATATGGGTAATGATGTCACATAGCAATGCCCGCTTCCTCTCCCTCCTTGCAGTTTCTTCAGCCTGGGAACACTTTAGCCAGATGGAAACACCTCACACTTTTATGTGTTATCTAAAGCCTTTTATCTCATTTAGACAATAACAGAAATTCATAGAGGAGCCAAATAATATAACTCCATTGCACCTATAAAATGAGTTATTCTTCTTTCTTGTCTTTTCCCCTTTTCTAATAGTTTTTCAGAAGGCAATTCACCAACTGGGTGATAGGTGTGCTGGGTAAATCTCATGACAAGCTACAAGGCACAATTCCCTACCTTTCCTGAAGTCCCTCAACCTCATTCATGAAACAATTACAATGAATTTGTTTATGTACCTGTAACTGAGTTTGTTGACTTTGCATCTTGCTAGAATGCAAGCTTCTAGTGTTTCTTCATCTCTGGGAAGGCTACCAACAATACCTATTACAGGAAAATGATTGAAAAGTTATGCAATTAAAACTGGCTTCTGGCACAGGTCTTCCCAAAGAAACTTTATTATGAGCAAGTTGAAGTTGAATGAGCTTCTCTCCTACATGTTACTTCAATTTATATATTTCTTTACCTAAAATGATTAAGTAAATTATAGATTTGAGTAGATGGCTCATGTTTTCTAATTTGGGGAGGCCTCTCAAGATGTCCATACAGGGGAGAACTTCATATATTGGCCTTAAGAATAAAACACAAGGAGCACATTTGCTTGTTCTCCCAACCAATCCTAGAGGACCATGCCTTCACATATTAATACCTCTGACATGAGGAAAATCAAGGATCCAGTGATATCAGAAGGGATGTTGTAAACACATGTAACGGTGGACTTCTAGTGCATAGAGAAGCTTGATGTCAACAAAGCATCCTCATTTTGTTGATCCAGACCCATGTTGCAGAATCCGGCAAAGAAAACTGAAAGCAAAATAAACAAAACAAGTCTATATCTCACTTTAAAATTGTTAAAATTAGACTAAGAACAGCAATGTGATTGTTGTAATTATCCTAAGGGTCCATATAAAATATATGCATACTTTTATCTCAAAGACCCTGATGTACTATTTTTCTGTGTGGTACAGGGGTTTATAAAGTTAAGACAAGGGAACAACAGCTAATATTTATTATATTCCTTTTCTATGTGCCAGAATTGTTCTAAGCACTTCCATTGTAATCTTTGCATCAATCCTATTGTTTCTCTAGTTTATAGTTGCAAAAATTGAGATTCAGAAAGGTTAAGTAACTTGCTAGGGGACAATGTTAATAAAAGAGCTAGGAATATTACTCAGAGCTGTCTGAAGCCAAAGCTCACGTTCTTATCCAGTAGAGTATTCTGCCTGGAGGATGCAATTTTAGCTGGAAGACAGGGGACTAGGAACCAATAATGCTAACACTAGAAAAATCCACCTCATCATCTCATATATTGTTCCTCCTCTGGAGAGGTAAACACACACACACACACACACACACACACACACACACACACACAGGCTAGACCATTATATTTAACAAGACTGGAAGATTTTATAGACTTGCCCAGTGGTCGGCAAACTGTGGCTCGTGAGCCACATGCGGCTCTTTGATCCCTTGAGTGTGGCCACGAAGTTTCAATCGCACTGTACATGCATGCCTGCACGAGTATTTTGTGGAAGAGCCACACTCAAGGGGCCGCAGTTTGCCGACCACTGGACTAGCCTAAGGTTTTGAAGGTATCATGGCAGGTGTTAAATGAGTACTCAAAATATAGCCAATAATCAAGCATAATAACATAGACACGTGTTTTTTTTTTTAATTGTTGGTGATTCTGGTCTTTTAAAAAAGCAAAACCCTGTATTAGCAAAGATAATTGAAATTTGAAAATAAAGCAAATGTAAGTCCATGTAATGTCACATTGTAGCATTGTTTAACAGGCCCTCTGGAGGGTAAAAACCTTTGTTTAATATTTATTATATACTATTGGCTAGGGCCCAGACTCTGTGAAGACATAAGGCAATTTGGAGATTATCAGCCAGGAGAGATGTAAATAATTCTACCCACAGAGCAAGTAACCCTAAAGGTTACAATTTTATTGTCCTAAAGGACATTGACCATGATTGTCTTTAAATTTGCAGACTTACTTTTACATGCTTTACCTGAGAGACTGGATATATATCTGGCTCTCAAATTTGTCTTTGAACAACTTTACTGTCCTGCTAAATTCTCTTATTAATGAATTAAGTGATTTTTTGACATGGGCTAACTTTTTATTTGTGTAAGAGTCATGATTCTTCACTTGTTTGAAAATTAAACTTTGACATCTCAGAAGGCTAAATAGGTAAAATCGATAAATTTGAGATAGGATTTTAATGACAGATCCTATGAGAACCCCAGTAGATCAGGTGCATTAGAAACCCCTTAATCCTGTGTAACTTAGACCCCAGTACCGAGCAAACGTCCATCTCTGATGGGGCAGCAACTACCCTCTTTGCTAGGAAAAGCTGGTGGGGCCAATATGTCCAATGGTCCTAATTGAAGAAGAAGTGGCTGAATTCCTGATTTTTTCCTAGGCAAATTGAAAAAAAACAGGCCATCCTTTTATCATCTCACACTCTAATAGATGAGGGTGGGGCTGATGTACTGCTCGTATTTCCACAGAGGGATAAAGCAGTCTGAGTTGTTTCAGGAAGTCAGAGGTCAAGTTCTTTCCGCAGACCTCCTAGTAAATGATATGCTTAGAAAAGTGTTTCTCAGGTATGGTATGTGGTCTATTGGAGTGTAGCAACTACCCTCCTCATGGGCCACAGACTGATTCAAAAATGTAAGATGTTTTCTAGTGTAATAAAGCACAGTTCTGTAAAATTTTCTCTTTTTATGCATGGCCAAGGCTACTTGGCAGCGACCTATTAACAGCAAAATTAGACTCACCAGAGTTTACTTAGGACTCAGAAGTTTACTATATAGTGGACATATTTGTCAATATTTAAGTCTGTGAGAGGAAGAATATTTTTTATCTTCACCCAAGGATATCTTTATTGATTTTAGAGAGAGTTGAAGGGGGTGTGTGTCGGGGGGAGGGGGGTATCCTTGTGAGAGAGAAACAGATCAGTTGTCTACCATATGTGCCCTAACGGGATTGAACCTGCAGCCTAGGTATGTGCCTTGACCAGAAATCCAACTCACAAACTTTTGGTGTATGGGACAACACTCCAACAGAACCACCTGGCCAGGGCAGGACTTTGTTTTTTTTATTGCCATATCCCTAATACCCAAAACAATGCTTGGTGCACCTAGTAGGCCGTGGTTAATATTGGAGTATGTACTGGAATATTTGAATAAATGACATGTGCATAGACATCAAATGGGTTTCCCACAAGTTGGGGGAAAGATATATTGTTATTATTACATCAACAGTTTGTTGTGATTCTCAGTGAATCTTGCTTTAGAATTCTAAATTACTGTTAGTTTAGCTTCATTACTAATTTTAGTATGATGTGGCTTATATGGCTAACCCTATAACATGTAGGTCTGCACATTTGCATCAACACTACTTTGGTCTATATTTTTCTAGTAATTTTTCAATAATTGGATTTTAAGTCACACCTGCAGTGAGTTCAAGAGTGAGTCATCGATGCAACTAGGGAGAAAGAGGACACATACATGTATCATCTGCAAATTGTGCTGTCTTCACTAGTCATGTGGTCTATATAGATTTGCTCTAGTTAAATAAAATGTGCTACCAAAGTAAATGTATCAAAAGTCCTGAATTATTTTTTAACCCCATAAGTCATGGTTTTACAATATAAAACTATATTTAAGCTAGCTGATAATTAACTTGTGAATTTTGTTCACCTTCTTTTCTTAATCACTGAGTTCTTTATCCATTGAAAGTTAGGAACAGGTGGGAATGGAGGGCGTGGGCCTGTGTCCTACCTACATGGCCTTGATACTGAGCACATGACCCCTTTTCAATCAGGACAGCAGGCTTCCCTGGGATGGAATGAGGGTTGCAGAACTAGAGGGAGGACTCTGGAGACCAGAAGCTCACAGACTGAATCCGCCAACATGCTTCTAGGCGAACATTGGCCAAAAAGAAAGAAACTATGAAGCCCTCAAATTGAATATGGGAGAAAACAACATGGCGCGTGTGGACAATTCAATAAATAAACAAAGGTATTTAAACAGGATCCTCAGGCAGTTTGTTTGTTGAAAGAAAATGAGACGCACATCTCACGAAAACAGCAACAGGAATTGTGAGCATGGCGTCCCTGATGCCTCTTTCCTCTCCACTTTCCTCTCTCTCCTTCCACTCCACACTTGGAGGTCTATCACCTTCATTCCCAGAGAAAAATATTTTTAAGTTCGATAAGCTCCCTGGTCTTCCGTGCCAGATGAGCTTGGCCCGTCGAGTCCCTTCACCTGGCCAAGAAGGCCCAAAGCAGGTGACTCCTTCCCAGTCCCTTCAGGAAGCAGTGCATTGTTCCGTGAGACTTAAGGGATAATCTTTATACCAGTGGTTCTCAACCTTCCGGCCCTTTAAATACAGTTTTTCATGTTGTGACCCCACCATAAAATTATTTTCGTTGCTACTTCATCACTGTCATGTTGCCACTGTGATGAATCGTCATGTAAATATCTGATATGCAGGATGGTCTTAGGCGACCCCTGTGAAAGGGCCGTTCGACCGCCAAAGGGGTCGCGACCCACAGGTTGAGAACCGCTGCTTTATACTCTTTTCTGTTGGCCCTTCATCATGATTCTATTGTCAGCCATGTGAGTTCAGCTGTTAACTGCTCACTTAAAAGAGATGATCTCTCCCCCCAGCCCCATTTTGCCCAGTAACAGCCTGACAAATGCACCTGCCATTGCTCACAGAGAAAAATGCAAGAAAATGGAAAACGAAAGGCAAAAGGCCTGAGAATCTCGCTAATGCCTGATGACTGATCTTCTTAGCACACATAGGGCGCCCTCAGATGTTTCCAGAATCTTAGATCTCCTTACTGAACAACTACACACACACACACACACACACACACACACACACACACACACACACACGCTGCATGGCCCCCTCCCACCTTCTGCCTACAGCTTGTTTGTCCATCTCACACACAAACCCAGACAATGCTCTCAATAGGCGTCTTATTGCAGGAAGCGTGGTAACGGGATTTGTCACCCTGCCGCGGCTGCTGTTTCAGCAAGCATTTCAATAATGAAAGCAAGTTTTCCTCATGGTAAATGTGAATGAATTTCAGCTGTCTCCTCTTAAAAAAAATTCTTTTGGAAGAAAGCCAATTAAGATCATCTGTCTAATGCATCTATTCACCCCCTCTGCAACAAGATGTCAGTTATAATAGATGTCTAATCATCTCGGACTTCTCAGGACAGGGTGCTGAGCAGGCTGAAACAAGGGAGAGATCAGAGTCTCCACCTGCGCAATGTTTGGAGGTGATGGATGAAATGTTAGTCCGTAGGGCAGTAGAGCCAGGAGTATTTTGAATACACCCACACACCAAGATGGAGTGGGCTTCAGAATGACGATCTGTACTATCCAGAGCAATTTCTTTCCTGTTGTTGGCCTGGTACCCTAATAACTGTCATCTTTAGAGGGGACTGTGGAAGCGAACTGTCAAAATCCAGGGCCCGGCTACTGGGGACATTCGTGAAAATGGTTTCGTCTCAACGGTAGTTTGGACATCTCAGTGCAGACAAAATCCAAGGCCTGGCTGCTGGATGCCTGCTACCTTCCATCCAGAGAGGAAGCATTTCCATTACTGAGAACGAACGAGCGCCTCCAGATACTGGAGCATACGTGATTGTGCAGGCAAATTCCCTTTTTTGAAGGCATTTTGGTGCCTCTTGAGAGATCAAGCTTGGGAGGCTGCTGTGTCCTAGAAAGAGACTGCCCGAAGTCAACAGCAATCACGACGTTGAGAAGCAGCGTGGCTGTACATGCAGTACATCATTAATTTCTCTAAAGATAGATACACACAGCAGCTCCCTGAATAACACATATCCCTTGGCGGTGACAGTCCCCCCTCGCGCATACTGGGAAAATTAATTGTACAGAAAGTCCCGGGGAGATTACAAAGAAAGGACATATCTTTCTCTTAGCTTAACGTGCACACTACCCTAGTCCCAGGAGCCAACAGCTTTTTCTCAGTTACAGACCAATTCACCGTGCGACCATTTATTATTTCATAGGTCACATCCATCTGCCTTTTTAATACAGTTTGAAGGGGTTGCTGTGTAAATGGTTTTAGTATGTAAGTTCTATTCTCCTGCGAGCCTGGGACTTGATCTCTGTCTCGGCTGCTGCTCTAGGCTGCCCAGCTGGCTGGCATTGCTGTGGAAGGCCAAGTTCTTGTTGGTCCACTGAGGGCACTCTGGTCCATCCTTTGGAGAGACAGTCAAGGGTACTGCCTGCACTGAGATGTCCAAACTACCGTTGAGACGAAACCATTTTCACGAATGTCCCCAGGACTGCCACTCTGCTCACAGTGACATCATTATGTTGCCTTTGCCAACATTAACATGGCCTCCAACGCCACCCACCACTCTCATCATCTGTACTATCACAGTGGAACTTGTCCGCACTTCAGTATGCTGCCACCAGAACTATTAGTATTAATATGGTAATTTCCTAATGGCCCCCAGAGACAGCCAGGCTTTCATCCCTGGAACCTGTAATGTCACCTTATATGGCAAAAGGTACATTGAAGATTTGATTAAATTAATATTCTTGAGATGGAGGAATTACCCTGGATTATCTAGGGGTCCCAAAGCAATCACAAGGGATAGAGAGTTTCTATTTCTCTAAATAGCACCTGGATATTGTTCTCTATCCAGAAAGGAGGAAGTTAAGACCAGCAGCCAAGACATTTGTGCAAAAGCTCTAGGAAGTGTCTCTTCTCTTTTCAATCCCAGATTGTTCCATGAGGATCGTATTGAATTAATCTCAAGCTGACACAAGGCAACTGCTCTGCAAGCAAACTGCAAAGAAATACTGGCTTATGCATTTTCTTACCTCAATAGTTTAAACTCCAAACTGGAGGAAAAGAATATTTTTGTCTCCAATTTCATTGCCTTATCATTTCAGCCACCATGGCCGATGCAGATAATTTTGAGACTATTCAGTTGTAGCTGGGTTACATATATAAGAATCAATAGATGTAGGAATGGTTTTCTCAGTCTGTTTTCCTTGAAAATAAACATGTTGAGGAATTCTCTAATGCTTCATATGCCCACACATGAAAAGAAAGCAGTTAGAATAGAAAGAAAATGATCAGTTTTGTTTATTTGCATTGACAGGGTTTACTAAACATGTTTTCACATGGTTGGTCCTGGGCAGGGTGACCTTGCTTTCTTGGAGCTACAATGAGCCTGAATAATTTAGATTAGGTGACTACGTTAATTGAATTTACCTGGTAATTAGCTCACAGTTTCACTTCACTTTCCTATGCATGCAAATCCTTTCTAAAAGTAAAGCCCTTTTTAATTTAATTGTATTATAAATACTTCCGTTCACAGCTTGGCCAACCAATTTGTATAGTTATGTAAAGTTTTGTTTTCAAAGATGCAATGTAGTATTGATATGATAATAATAATTTATTTTTATTTTATGAAAGCAATATGATTACATTAAACCAATTTGGAGAATTGACAAAATATACATGAAGTTATCCTTTGGGCATAACCATTTGTAGCAATTTGCTATTTTTCCATTAATTTTTTTCTATATCTATAGCTGTCATATAATTACAATTAGAGTGTAAGTAGCATTTTGTTAACCAGTATCACCCCAATAAGTTCAATAGAGAGGAGAAACACTCAATATAAGAAATTAAGAAAATAAAAAAATATTTTTAAATGTTTTTTATTATTTTATTGACAAATATGGATAATCATATTTGTTGATTAAATGAATGATAGATGTTCAAGATGGAATCTTTTATTATCAGCATCATAATCTCTTTTGGATATTAGTTGCAATTTAATTAAGTAAACCATGTTAAACTACTCAATATGCTAGGTTAAATTTTTAATTTAAGGGAGCATATTCTTTCTCCACAAGATATTAAGAATTGAGAAAAGATAACCAGTCAATAAGCACATTTAGCAGGACTTAACATATTAGAGTAGATAAGGTTATTGGTTCTATTATTTAAATATTTAGGAGTATGTCTATACTAGTCAGTGCTATCAATGTCTAACTTCTCAAAGTGTGGAAGTATGCTAAACTAATGCTAGTTAATAGATAAGTACTCATTCTCTCAGAGCCCATAGACTTTTGGCCCTGTCCCACCCCTAATAGTTGTGTGGCTGAGGGCAGAGGTAAAGATGGAGGCCTGCATATCATAGGTTTAAATGTAAGTGATAAATTGGCTACTACAGCATTCAATAAAATGCCCTATCCTGCTGCCTTGACAAATACATTTTTGTAATGACTGGAAAACCTGTTTGAATTTAGAATTCTCTGACTCCTCACTGTCCACATCCCAAGGTTTTGCCCCTTTAGTCCTCACCTTTGGCTCTTTTCTACCCTATGAGAATCTTTGTATGCACACCTGTAAAAACCCTGCTTATATGTCCAAGTTTTGTCCATACCCTTTGTAAACACTGTCCCTTGTCATCCCTTGGGCATAAGGGCATTTATGCCAGCAGTGAATTCAGACTTCAGAAGGATAGACCAAAGGACAAGGTCTACCCAGGCCATTGAAGAGACTCCTCAGTCATTTGGGCAGGTCATTCCTTGGCCTGAGTGTCAAGGACATGTTTGGCCGGGGTGAGGATATGGCTTCTGTGTAGACATCTCCTCTTGGTCTGGTAAACTCTTCTCCCTTAGAAAAAGGCATGGCACAGGAGGACCAAAGTAGGCTCTTTCAAGTTCAAGCCCAGAGCAGGACCTAATATACTGAGATTCTAAGGGATTCTAAATTTATGGGAGAATGTAGAAGTTGGGAAGTTAAGCTATTCACATAGCGCATTTTAATGGCAGGCACTTCCAACAATCTGACCAATATCTACATTCCCTTCTTTCTTATAAATAGAACCCTGATTTTGCTTAGTGTCGCACTATTCCTAGCTTAGGAGCCCCTGCATTTAGGAGTGAAAATGAAGTATGGTTCTGGCCAATGAAAGCAAATCAAAATTGTGCTGGAGATTTCTGTGAAAGCTTTGTTCTCTTGATATAGTCTCTGCCCTGTCTTTCTGGTGTTTTCTTTTTCTTCTTGTCTGGAATACATATGTGATCTTGGATGTGGAGTGACATCTTTATAACCCTGAAATGAACTCAGAGATGAAAGTCACACAGTAGAGATGACATAGTAGCAGAAACATAAGGGAATCCTGGAATAGTGATGACATTCAAGAGCCTTCTTATGATAAAATAAACTTGCATTTGGCTAATCCATTATAGGCATGTCTAATAAGTGCGTACAAAAGCAACTCCTAATAAAATGTAATCAATTGATTTATATAATCCCTACCCTTCAACAAATGTGTGAGTTTTTGTGTTGCTTGTTTGCTTATATCAATACTGAGGAAATAACCAAGCTTATGAATTAAATTTATGAGTCCATCAACTAGACTTTACATGCCTTGAATATAGGGACTGGATTTTGTTTATTGTTTTCCCCAGTGCTTTCCATATGATCTAAAACATAATTATATCAATAACACAAAGATAGAGATGCGTTAAGAGTTTGGATAAAATATTAATTTCTAAATAACAAGTTATTTCCATTGTGCTGTAAATGGTTTATAATCAAGGTAGATAGCAAAGCAATAGCATCTTTAATTAAAATGTGACTGGAAGGATGTTATATAATTTCTGAATTGTTCTTCTGTATTGGTTCTTCAATATTCTTTCTCAAAATAAAAAAACCCTAAGATTTATTCTGAAATGTTTGGATTTTACTAGTAAAAAGGCAATGGATGAATATGTTTCCTTCTTGAGGACTCACTAACGATTTCAAAGAAAAAAATTTGGTTAAATCTATAAATATTTAAATTACTTATTCTCAGAAATGGAAAAATAGTTTTATTTATGATTTTGTTAAATATCTTAACTATTGTCTTTTGGCAATAACTGAGGCACTCAATATAGAGAATTACAAGTCATATGCATTTGCATAAAATGAGCATCATTGACATGATTTTCTATAGAAAAATATGTAGGATTTTAGTGAAAGATCAGCATACACAATGGCAGAATTTAGAACTTGATATACAGGAGATTTACAAAGAAATATAACTTTCTTCCACCTAATTCATGTGTCCCTTATCTTTTTGAGAATAGAAAGGCTCTATTCTTTTATTTTGCTTCAATGTTTTATTATATGTACGTATGCAGAAAAGAAAGAGTCTATAGGACATATCCATAGTTTTGCTTGAACTTTCTTCTGTGTCTACTCTGAGATCCAAATCATTTTTTTTGAAAAAATAAGCACAATTATTTCTCCCTAGTTTAGAAATTGTTAGATATTAGATTGGCAAAGAGAATGGGTCAGAAGTTTGGCATTAGATTTTTATAGCAAAGGTGTTTGAATATGAAATCATCAGTTCTTTGTAGATAGATTTATTATTTTGTATCATCTGACTTTTCTTTGAATAGAGCAGTTAGTCCATCAAATTCTAGTTCATTTTGAAAATTCACTCTGTGAACACATGCCATAAAGTCCAACATATTCACTATTGCACATTCAAGATGATATCAACTTGTAATGATGTTCTGAGTCTATTGCCATCCACACGTTTATTTTCCCTCTTTCCTCTTCCAAATTAGAGGTATAAGAAGTGGTGTCAAGCATCACTTATTACTTACTTCCTGAGAGGACGTGAAGAGAAACTATTATCTCCTTCAAATCTTTTGTGCTATCTTTATTGAAAATTTTCAGTGAACCTGAATGGACTTATTTACTGTTAACCTCAGAGTAATGGTAGCATAATTTCTGTGCTAGAAAAATATAAAAAAATAAAACAGCTAAAAAGGATAAACTTTCAGAGTTTTTTAAAAAAGCATTCAGTACATTCCGATCGACAAGAACTCAACATATTGTATCAGCTGAGGTACAACTAGTTTTTTTAAAAAAATACCATTGAATAAATGATGCAATTTTCATATTTATGCCTGTCATCCACAGGCACAACATAAGAATGTTTGCAAACAAGGAAAGTTAGTATCAAAGTAAGCTGTTTTCTAAAAGCTTAAACATATTAGTATGCATAGTAAATTGTACTAAAACTGGAAATGGGTTAAATTTTGTTGTAAACACTATCAATCATCATTTTAAAGCCTGTAGTAGTTAACAAAGGCATTGATTCTGCATCATCCTAACTAGAAAAGAGGAAAGTTAGTTTTGGTCCCTCCTGCTAGTATTGATTGCTCATTTTTTCATTTAACAAGCATTTTTTTTCAGTGTCTCTGTATGAGGTGGATCCTACAAATAAATACACAACCCTGCTATGTAAAACAAAACAAAACAAAACAAAAAAACAAACCACAGAAATATGTGCAATTACCGTGGGGTCTCAAAGTAGATAATTATCTATTCTCTCTGGGGAAGCAAGATGATGAATCTTAAACTGAGTTCTGGGTCAGGATGTTTTAAAGCTGAGCTGGAGGGGGTGCCTGACCAGAGTGGAGGCAGCAGAGATAGGAGGTATGAGGACACTGGAAGAAATGAGGAGTCAATCATTGATTTGATGTTAGGGATATGGTATGAGCAAGTTGGTGAATGGTGTTACTGTTTACTAAGAGGCAGCCATCTGAGATAGTTGATGATGAAGTAACTTTGAGCTTTGTTGAGTTCTAACTGCCTGGGACACATCTGAGAGGCGATTCCAACAGACAGTTGGATTCACAACTCTAGAGCTTAGGAGATAAGATAGTGCTGAAGCTTGAAGTCCTTAGCATAGAGATGACCTCATAAGCCTGCAGGATGAATAGGCTCCCCTAAGGAAAGCGTGTAGAGGGAGAAGGCATGAAGACCAACATGGCCAATGGTTTCATTAGCCTGAACATAGAACAGGCAAAGGAGAGCAGAAGAAGGAGCTGGAATCAGGAGGCCTCTGAATATCAGGCTGAATCGGATTTTGATTCCTAGGTTCTGTGGAACAATTGGAAGTTTCTATAGTGCAGTGGCTTGGTCGGAGCTTGGTTTCAGAGGGTTTCTATGGAGTGGAAAGAACTAAGGCCAGATGACCCAATGTGGAAGCAACTGTTGATGACAGGTCCTGAAGATCTGGGTGGAGATGACCTAGATCTTCAGGCTCTGGAGAAGGTGTGGGGTTGAAGACGCTCCAGTGGTAGCTCGATAGGACGAGACAACTGATAGGCTATGGGGGAGAGAGTGTGCGACTGGGAAGACACTTAGCGCTATTGATAGGAGAGAAGGCGGACTTTGAAAAGAAGACTGTATGAGCAATATTAGGGATTCAGCTTTAAACAGGTTGTATTGGAAGGGTGGGGAGAAAGCCCCCCCGCCCCCCAACACACACACACACATCTTAGATACCTGACTTCAGCTCTGATCACAGCCAAGGAGAGCAGTCAAAGATGGATGTGAAGGGCTGGGAGTCATCTTAAGAGAGGTGATAGCTGATTTCATAAGAATGTTTCGTTAGAGAAATACTGTCCACTCTGGGGTCTAAGGAATAATAGAAGATACATTAAAAAGTAATTAATTCTGAGGAAAAGTGAAATGCTTTGTGTTTATTTTCTCCCTTCCTTCCTTCCTTCCTTCCTTCCTCCCTCCCTTCCTTCTTTCTTTCTCTTTCTCTTTCTTTCTTTTGCTATAAGAAGCGTTATTGTTTCATCTGGCCCAGTGCACGGGAGAGGCCTTCAGGGCGGTTAGAAGAATGGCCAGTGGTTTCGGGAAGAGGCGCAGGTAAAAGCCAGGCCCCGGGAGGCAGAGGGCCCCCCACAGGCCTCTGGGCTCCCCGGGCTCCTGGTCGGGCTGGAGGGCGAGCCTTTCGGGGAGATGCTCCCCAGCCCGGCCGGGCCGCAGCCTGCGGAGGGGGGCCAGGTGTCGCCCCTCTTCTTGATGAGCTTCCCTCCTGCCCCGGAAGTGGTTCTGCCGGAAGTCACGGAGCCGAGGGCCTGGGGGGCAGAACCAGGGCCGGCGGCTCCCAAGGGCCGGGCCAGGCTCCTCTCCCAGGCCGGGCGGCCAGGCCCTGAGCTCCCCCTCCCCCGGGAGGCCCCGCACGTCCTGGAGGAGAAGGGCCCGCGCTGGAGGCGCCTCTGGAAGATGCTCAGCGCCCTCAGCTGCCCCGCCGCCTCGGGAAGGGCCGCGCCCTCGGAGCCACCCCGTCGCGGGGGACAGGAGCCCCGGGAGCGGTGGGTGTGGGGCCGCAGAGGCCGGGGCGACTCTGGCGAAGGTGGGGCTCAGGCTTGTCGGCATCAGGGGTGAATGTGGGAAACCCATGCGGGGCCGGGCCGCAGGTGGGTCTGAAGGTGGAGCCCGGATGCGACCGGGAGGGAGGCGGGGGCTGAAGGCGGGGGCGGCCCTGGGCGGTACATGAAGAGTCAGAGGATAAATGACTTCCTTGGACTTATTAGTGACAATGTGAAACTGAGCGCCAGTCCTGAAATTCGCATTGCTTTCTCTGCCCATGATTTTAAAAGAATTATTTTTAAAAATCATTTTCTTGTGTTTTGAATATAATGTGCTCACTCAGGTTTGTATTTCAAACCAATGTCCTGATTACACCGTGGCTGCGGACAGACATACAGAAAGCTGGCGCGGACTCCCAGCCTAGTTGAAGGTTACCGGGACGCAATGCCCAACATTAACTTTTGCAAATGTATCTGGTTCCTGCCTTTCCGTGGAACAAGTATGGCAGCCTGCGCTGTTTCTGCAAGGCACCTTTCAGCACTGGCCCCCAGTTTTGCCTCACCTGCTGACATTTAAAAATAGCTGAGTTGTTTACTCTGTTTTCATTTCTTGGAGCAAATAAAAGTAAAAACAGATGCTGCTAGCATTTGTGTCCTGGAGTCACAGTTGGAGATTTTTTTCCTCCTCGTTCCTTCTTGCTGTACTTTTCTTTTTTTTTTTTTTAAATGAAAGGTGGCTATTTTTTGTTGATTGGCCAATTAGAGGAGCTAGTGGCTGCTACTTACTTCTAAGACTTGGTTCTATTATAAAACCTCAGAGGCTAATGCTGCTTCAGGCTCGCCCTGAAGAGACATAAAAGGATACACTTGCAGGGAAGTCTCCCCACAGATGAAGGAGCCTGAACCATTGATCACAATGTGAAATGCTGAAAACTGCAAAGGAATCCAATTTATTTTAAATAAAACTACTCTGTTCTCCAGTGACAGATTCCAGAATCAGACAACAGAAAGGAACTGACAGCAGATGTTTTGGAGCCACGACACAGAGCGACTGAGTAATAGTATAGAAAAGAAATTGCTTTGAACTTCGCCCCTGCTTTAAATACTTCAAATCAATAGGTCACAGAGCTCTTTAATAGAGTGATGAGGTCTCGCCCTAGCAGATCTGCACAGTGACAAGTTGATGTGCGTCCTAGCAGCAGGGTCATAAAAATGGCAGGCCGCTCGCTGAAAGGGGGCTTTGTGGGAGCTGGGGGTCCGTGCGGAGTGACTCCCTTGTATGGCCACTCTCGAGAGCTAAGCCTTAATAGTCTCCATCTAAATGAGACTGACCTCATGAATTACCTCAGGAAACTTAATCTATAGACTGGCTTCTTCTTATGCAGACTGATGAATTCTTGTTTATTCCTAAATGGCTGTCACCAGACCTATTCATCAAACTCTTAAGGCGGAGGAAGGGGGGGGAGCTCACAGAAGCCAACCTGGAGTGGGGCACCGTTAAATAATCACTAGGCGTCACGGCGGGTCTTGAGACCCACTCCAAATCCACAAAGCAGGTTCCTTTTTCTATGGTTGAAACTATTCATCAGAACTGCATTTAGATGAGATTCTGACCCGATAAAGAAAAAAAAGAGGAGGAGGAAAAAAAGAGTGCTTTTTGTCACTATCAGTTTCATGGATGTGTTCTTTCTCTTTGGAGGGATTTTTTTTTTTTTTAACAAAAGTAAAAGAAAATAAAGGCAGATGGCCAACTCTTTTCAATATCCGTTTGCTTTATTTGAGCAGTTTAATGTAGTGAAACAGAGTGAAATGTTGCTACTTGCTAAATGGTAAACAACACCATTACCCAGAATTCTGCTGTAGACGGGCACAAAACAGGGTGCTAGTGATTAATTAAACTGTTGTTGTAATTGTAATGCATGATACATAATAGATAGTGTGCCATGCATTTTAAAGGCAGCAAATTAGCAAATAATAACTTTCCGACATAGCACATCTCCATTGCTTGCCGCTAATGCATAAATAATCAAAAATAAAAGGCTATTATGCAACTACCTGATACAACCAATGTTTCCGATGTTCACCAATCTGTGAACATGTGCAGTCAAGCTACACACCATGGCTGCTGTGGGTCAGGGGCCCCTGGAGGCGAGAGGAAGAGATTCCTCCCCAGTGGACTTCCCTGTGTTCACTGCATGACAGTGTTCCCGTCTTCATAGCGGTCATATATGCAGTTGTCTGGCATACATATTTCACGCTTTTGTGGCATGCCAGCCAGGATTACAGGCATGGCTGCACAACCACCTTTCATACAGAAAATATAAAATGACTAAAATAAAAGAGCAATTTTATGATACCATGTTCATGTTTTTTCTACTTTCTTGATGTGACAACTTTTAAAATATATATATTTTTATTGATTTTAGAGAGGAAGGGAGAGGGAGAGATAGAAACATCAATGATGAGAGCGAACCATTGATCGGCTGCCTCCTGCATGCCCCCTATTAGGGATCAAGCCTGCAACCCGAGTATGTGCCCTGACCGGGAATTGAACCATGACCTCCTGGTTCATAGGTCGATATGATGGGAATGTTAAGGTGATCACTTCTTCTCCCCAATTTTCTCTATCTGAGATTATTGAACATTTGGTAGGCAAAGAAAGAGACCCCAGTGAATATAGAGAATATAACTTTGAGAAGTGAATGCATGCTGGCCACTCATTTGGGATGACTGAGATAAAAACACGCTGATGGAAAGAAGGGATCGCGATTTCTATGAACACGAGGAACTTAAGGTAAGCACGATACCTTTCCAAATCCCCCACCTATTTAAGCTGAATGATCAACCTTGGATTTTTTTCTTTAACAGAAAAAAATATTGAAGTTTAAATTACATACTGTAAAATGCACTCATTTTAACTACACGATTCGGTGATCTTTAATAAATTCACAGAACTGTGCAACCATTGCCACAGTTCAATTTTAGAGCATATTTCTGCCTCCTTCAAAAGATTCCACCCGTCCATTTGCAGTCAATCCCTGTTCTCACCGCCAGCTTTAGGCAGCCACTGATCTATTTTATGTCACTATAAGGTTTGCCTTTTCTGGATCTTTCATATAATGGAATCATGCAATGTGCTATCTTGTATGTCTGGCTTCTTTCACTGAGCATAATATTTTTTATGCTTACCCACGTTCTAGCATATATCAGTATTGCATACCTCTTTGTGGATGAATGGTATTTCATTATGTAAATATACCGCATGATGTTTTTCTGTTCACCAGTCGATGAACATTTGGATTTACGTTTGGGTAGATTCCTAGGAATGGAATTTGTGTGAATGGTAAAGTTATGCAACCTGGGATCTTAAAATGACCTCTCTTCATTTGGAAATGATATTGAATTCCATGACTGGATTCCGTTACTCATTCGTACCCTGGGGGACTGGAGATACTGGGTCTGCTTGCAAGTCCACCATTTGCATCATGTGACCATAGTCACAGTCACATTGCTCACTCTACTGTCCCCTGAAGGGTAGTGTCCCTCAAGTTCCCAAGGCAAGAGAGAACTGGAAACAGCCAACTCAGACTTGGTTAGCGTTGCTATTTGGGAGACTTGAATGAACAGACTCACACAGACAGATAACATAATGGCACACAGTAGAAAGCGTGAAGACAAGGGGTAATAGTTCAATATTTGGAAACCTGGAAGAGCAGGAGCTGGTGAACTCTCCTCCTTGGTCCTAATGCTGGTCCATGATAGGAGGGCAAGAGTACTGCAGTAGCTCTTTGCCAACACAGGAGCTCCCTTGACGTGATGCTGCTCGAGTGGGCTTTTCCCTGGAAACTGCATCGACATATTCCCAGGAGCTAAAGGCCTTGGAGGCTCCACGCTTCCCACCTCACTCAGCTATTTATTCCTGGCCATCAAGAAGGCTTGTGCCTGTTCCAGTGGTTAGAGATTGTTTTTATTTTTAAAAATACGTTTTTATTGATTTTGAGAGAGAGGAAGGGAGTGGGAGAGAGAGAGAGAAACAACAGTGATGAGAGAGAATCATTGATGGCTGCCTCCTGCATGCCCCCTCCTGGGGATTGAGCCTGAAACCTGGAATGGAACCTGTGACTTCCTGGTTCATAGGTTGACGTTCAACCACTGAGCCACACCGACTGTGCAAGAGATTATTTTAGGATACATGGTCACCTCGGAGCTTTCCACTGCCAGTGTTTGGCTTGGAGTGCTGATAAACCATACTCCATCTCACCTTCTCTCTCTGTAAATAAACACAAATGATAATTTCCCCATAGGTAGTCAGGTAAGACTGTAATCGATGCCATAAATCAAAATGTAGTTGACCGCTGCCTGGCATATAAGTAATGAATTTCAACACTTGCTGTCTTCCTTTGATAGTTAAGGTAGCATTTAGTCAATAGGACTAAGTGTGTGTGTGTGTGTGTATCCTTTCTTTCCTCGTCAGACACAAAATGCTGCTGTCTGCACCCCAAGGGGATTCAGTACAGCTGAAAAAATTAGTCAAGTGAAACAGGGACATCCTGGGAGCTGAAAGGAGTGTAAACCCTGTGAAGTGAACTTCCCAAACTTCTGTGGGCTAAGAAGTTTCATGGAGCATAGACACTTCCTGGTGGGAGATGAGAACATTACGTACAAATAACTCCGTTTGCACAGGGTGTGTGCCATGCAAGGGTTCTGCCTGCTTCTCTTTGTTTCTTCTCTGTGGTTTTAAAAATAACATAAAGGTTGGGTGATGCTTTGAATGACCTAAGATTGTTCATGCTGGGGAACTGGGAGATGACACAAAGAGTGTTTTATGGTGACACATACGTACAGAGTAGTGAAATTAGACAAAAGGCAGGTCTATCTCCGTCACAGTAATGCCAGATTGGTAGCGCATTCCTTACAGTTGTCTTCCTATCACAGCGTCAACAAGTAGCTGAGAATTGGGATGTGCTTAGGGTGAAAGTTGTGCCAAAGATGTTAGGGTTTATTCTCTTGGCTGGTAAGATCTGAGACTCATGTAAGCCACTCTAAGGAAAAGGAGCCTTATTTTAAGGATAAGTGTGATGAGAATTGGAAGACCGTCTAGAGCTCAGGAAAATCTAAGAACCTGCTACCTGTGGCAAGCATAGCATCTCACTCTAACAATACGTCAATCATCAGCCTTTCTGCTTGTTCCGCCCATTCTCTACCCATTGCTGACTGGTCAGTTCTCCATCTTCTGCAGGACCCAGTAGGAGGGAGTTCATCTGATTGGCCACATGAAAACCATTGCTCCTACTGGTGCTTTGCCCCAGGGCACCTCATAGATTACTTGCCTAACTGTGTGTTTCGTGAGCTTCTTTTCATCTCTGTGTATTCATTGGCCATTTCTGCACAAAGGCCAGGCAACCTCTACCGCCCTGAGTCTGGAAATAGAACTATTCTTCAGAGAAAGAGAAATTGAACAGGACGGGAAGGGGATTCATCAGCTCAGCATAGAAATCAAAACAAAGAGAGAATGGTTCGTGTTCTGCCAGCAAGAATTAAACAAACAAACAAAAAGGCTGATATGCAGGAATGGATTTTGATTTGAATTTCTGGCAACTGTTTTAAGAATTAATCCAATACATGTAAATTGAGCTCTTACCTGTAGAAAACACTGGGTAGATCCTGACTACTAAGAAAATAATAGGTGAGTGTGAATTGAGAAGAGCTTAAATATGATTAGAAAAACAAAAGGTAGCTTTCAGAAAAAATTAAATTATCTCTCTTGAGAATGCATGCATTAGAAATTTTTTCTATAACTACATTATTACACGTTTCACCTTACAAGCATGGAAAGCTTAAATCTTTAGTATAGAAGTAGAAATCATCTGTTTACCATTTGCTGTATGTAATTTATGAACTTGCTTTTTTGATATTGCTGTGGATGAGCTAGTCTCTGACACAGATGTCATCAACCCTGGTATGGCCTCTATCTAACCTGCGTGGCTTCCATGACTCCACCAAGCTCTGAGGATTCACATGCTTCTCTATTTATGAGTCACTTTATTTAACAATGACTGTCAGTGTTTTTTCATTATGTGAATAAGCGCACAATTCCAACGGCACCCCGTATGAACTTAGCGAATGAGACAATTCCTAAGTGGGAAAATAACTCAAAACCCAAACTACCCTTAAATGACATTTTCATTGTGGGTTTTTTTTCCTTTTAATTTCAAAAGCAAGAGCTGTTTTAGTAGATAAGCAACACAATTTTTTTCCGAGGTAATTGTGTTTAGATATATAGTAACTTGTAAAAACAAAACTCTTAACATTAAAAAAATGTTATAAAGAAAAAGAATAAAAACACACTACAGACCACTGATAGGCAGCCTCAGCACTGTGAACACCTTCTGCGTCCCTAAGGCACCTCCCAGGGTTACTTCCAGCAGCAGCTTCTGCTTCCTACCGTCCCTGAGGCCCCAGAGCCTGGTTTCTTTTCTCATCATGGTGACTGAGCTCCTCACGGTCTTGTTTTGTTTGAGAGGACTCTGCTCAGGGTGGACGTGATGGCCTGGGTTCCCTCTTAACCAAGAAAATAACTCACTAACGATGTAGACCTATCCTTTCAGTGAATAAATAGCAGAGGGACCTCTGATAGCTGTGCAACAGATGGACGTATTCCTGTGTTCTCTGGCTTGCAGATTCCACTGGCGCAAAGGAGGTCAGAATTGCTTTCACGTACCAATTGTCCTTTAGAAGAAACAACAGATCCTGAGCTTCTAAGACTGGATCTGAGCCAGAGATTCAAAGTGCTGAACAGTAACATCTGGCCAGTGACCATGCGGTCTCCTAGAGGTAGTCAGACATCTCTTTGAAAAGAGAGACTGTCCTTCCCAATCAGCTGAAGAACAACCTCAACACACCCCCTACTTAATGGGCTTTTGTTCTTCAGGTGTAGAAGGTTCTGCTGCTGACAGAATGTTCTTCTGTTGTAAGGAAAACTGCTCCCTCTTCATTCATTGCTGAGATAATCCCTAGGAACCTAAGTATTTGAAACATCTCAATTCTCACAACTCACAACTCAATTAGTCTTGTATCTAAAGTAAATGAAGTTTTTTATTTATTAAATTAAGTGATCACCTGCATTCATGATCAAAGAAAGATGGGCATTTTTCATTAGAGTCTAAAATTTCCGATCTATAATGATAACATTCTGACGTCAATAATCCTTAGCATTCTGCGGGACTTTGTGCACCTATCTACTGGGTCTTTCAGTGGGACCAAAGACCTATTAATTGCTTTCTATGTAAATGCATTAACCACCCACTTATTTACACCACTTATTAGAAACCAATTATTATAGAATACTCAAAACTCACTTAGGGACCAATTCATTTTAAAAAAAATCAATTACGCAATTAGGTTGTACCAATTAGCCTAAATGATTTTAGGCTTTTGGAAACTATTTGTTATTTACAGATATATTCCGCTAAGTTAAAAAATTACATATAAGTAATACAGCAACCTGAATTCTTATCCACATAATTTCTTGTGACAGCACTAGGTATAAACATTGGATAGGGTGGTATGGAAAATGCTATAGCTCATCAATTCTTATGTACCTACTGCAAATAGTACCAGGGGTAGTGGTAGAAAGAGCACCTGCTATGGGCTTGTTCCTTCATGTAATCTAATCTGGAGGCATACAGCCAAAGTAACTGATTTTAGGCCCATGTTTAACATAGACACAACATACAAACATATGCAAACACACCCAAGTGGATGCATAACATGCACACACATTCACAGACACACAGAGAGCATAAAAGAGCTCATTACACAAGGCTAAAGAAATCAACCCTTGATTACCTGTGAGTATAGACTGGTAAATCCATACTATAAAGCAGTCTTCTGTTTCAGTTTCATCTTTGTATTTGTGTCGCCATGGTATTCTCCATAGCACCTATCATAGTTCATTCATAGTAGTTATTTAGTTGTGTTTTCTTCATGAGCACATCCGTAAAAATCCACACAGTTTAATGATACAATTTTATGGGAAATTCTGTGTCCAATAGAATATTTAACTGTTTCGTTCGGTTTGGCGCCTTTCCTTATTCCATCTAGTGGAGACCTTAATGAGAAATTTATAACCTCAGAGCAGGTGCTGGCACACAAGACAAGAACACAAAACCATCCACAAGCAGAGTCATCAGCTGCTGAACTTGAGAGGAAGTACTCTCTCAGTTGAATATTGGATTCCCGCAGTGTCCCACTCGGCTCTGTCTCCTCTAAAAGGAGTGGGAAGTAAAATGGGAGCTACAGCCAATTTGTAGGAGAAAATAATACCAGACTTATTCAGTGTATGATGAAAACCACATGTATGTGGAAAACGAATTTCATGCTCAGAATTCATGGCATTCCTGATATTACGCTCAGATAGTCCTGTGAAATTCCTGGAATCTTGACTATTTTAACTACTTTACGGAAGAAGCTACTGGCAGACACATGGGCCTTGGAACTAATTACTCCACCTCTTAGGTTAGTCTTTAAATTTTCAGTGCTGCAAAGAACTCCGAGTTAATATTTAAGTAGATTATTGGCAATCAGCAAATAAAATACTAACAAAGTAATCTGTTGGCACACTACTATTTTTCTGAAGTAAAAACTTGGATTGTTTCAAAATATATAGTTTGTCAACCTTATAATCTAGATAGCAGCATATTTTTGTTTTGAAACACTAAAATTGTATGCTGACAAAGCAAATCTTAGAAGCAAATGTTTCTATTCACATACGTATACTTTTAGAAGTCATTCATCATAAACAATTGAAAAGACTTCTTAAAAATTCCTTCCAACATTATTTTCCTATTTAAATGGGTATTTATTTTCAGAATTTCAATTTATTTTTGCCTATTTTGTAAATTCAGTTGTTTCTCACTTTAAAAAAAGAATTAACTGACAGGAATGACATTGGGTTTCACGTACCACAGACCTGCTAGAGTCCTCCAATCCTAAAGAGATTTGTTCCATGTCTTAGAATGTTTCCTTTAGAACCTGGTTTCATTACGTGAAAATCACTTTATTTTCAATGGGATTAACTTGGAGGGATAACAGCCAAAGAAGCTCAGAGGATTGACAGTGCGATTGAGAACTAACCCATCACGAGCTACTTGGGTTGACAAAATGGAGAAGTTTGGAATGAAATCATGCCATTTGTAACACTGGCACCAAATAATTGCTCACCTTTAGGAATTAAGTAAGTAATTTACGCTTACGTTTAAAAGAAGTAGGAAGAAAAGAAGACACTTTCTGGTGCATTATAAAACTCCGGGTGGCCCAATTCGCTCCCTTGTCCCTCTGAAATGTTTTTCTATATGAACATTGGGTCTAAAATTCTTTTTTCATTCCAAGAAGAACTTATCACTATGATTTTTAAAATGGGGTTACACTATGCCCCATCAATGTATTGAATGCCAAGAGTGAAGGAAGACTGTTGGGGGAGAATAGGAAATAAGGACAGGAAGAGGAAAGAAAAGAATTGAGTCCTAATTCTCAAACTGCAGGAACTGAAGCTCTTGGAAAGGGAGCAGCTGAGTCTTGTGCAATGTGTCTGAGCTCCCTAAATCCTCCCAGAGTGCCCAGAGGTTGACTGCAGTCAGCTGAGAGGAGGTCAGCAAACTAGTACTTGGTTCCTAAGTTTCATGTTTAGAACAAATTTGGTCACATTGACCAAATCAGAGATATGATTAGCTGCCTAATTCAGGTGTAGGCAGAGTTTTGATTGAACCACAAATGAGCAGACAAGTATGATTTAGGAAAGCCATTCCCAGAGGAAGTAATCGGTTTGATGATCTCTAGACTTCTTTTTTAGTTCAAAGATCCATGGAATACCATGACAAATGTTCACCAGGATTTTGAGTGAACACATTCTATGCATCAGAACCAGAATCCAATTTATTGTGTTTGCCTTGCTGAATCCATGAAGTTGATAAATAAGTTATTGCCCCTGGTAGGAAATTTAAATCACTCTTTTGTAAATTTTTTTTTGTTGTTGTTATGTGTATGAGAGAGAGGGGAGGAGAGAGAAATACAAATAAATTAAGAGCATATTCTCTTTAAATTGTTTTTGATTTTGTGAATAAATACAATGTAGACTTAAAACAAACCTCTAACTCTTTTGGTTGGTCAAGTTTACTTGAGCAGCAGTCCTGATTGTAAAAAGAATGACAGAAATGTCCCTTTCCTTCCTTTCTTCCTGGCTTACGGTTCAGATCGGTACCCCCTCAGCACCTCCAAAGATGGGGGAAATGTGCGCTACCCTGAGCGTTACCAGATTTAGCAAACAGCAATACAGAATGCCCGGTTATATTTGGATTTTGTATTTTGAAAAGAATTCCTTTTTTAGTATAATATGTCCCAGACAATATGTGAGACATACTTATACTTAGAAAATTTTGTCGTTGTTGTTGAGGTGACATTCAAAGTTAGCTGCGTGTTCTCTACTTTATCGGGCAGCTCTCTCTGGCCTCTGCCTGCGCTGTTTCTGTGAGTGGCTAATTGGACAATGTTCTCTGTTCTCCTTATCGACCTAGCCTAGCTGGTCAGAGATCTAGTGCTTTTCAGACTCATATCCTCACCAGAGCTACCATGACCTTAAGCTTCTCCCAGACATAAACAATTTTACTTCTGGTGTCAAATCAGAAAAGCCAGGAGAATTTAAGATTCCAGTGACAAACATAAAACAACTTGTGCCCTGAATATCTTGATAGAATTCTTAGCATTTAGAATGTTGAAAAACATTTGAGGTAACGTGTGCCAAACCTTCCTCACTAACACTTGGCCACTGAAATCCGAAACCCTTGGACTTGAATGTTAACTCTGTTACCTACAGGCAGTGGGAGTAGAAGCAAGCTATTGACTAGAGTCTCACACAGCATCCTCACTTTCAAATTGGAGATAATAGCAGGTAATAATAATGGCTATCCCGGGAGGAAGATTGCATGTGATAGAGGATATATATGAAAGATATTAGCACAGTCATTGTAACAGCTATTTCTAATACTGTTTACCATTAGTACCACTGCAGCTATTACCATCACTAACATTTTGTGCAGGGCATTGTGGCAGACAACATAAAGCAGTTGTTAAAGAGCTCACAGGTTGTTTTGGAAATAGACCAACTCCTAAAGAAATAAAGAACAATGTAAGCTGGAAGGTCCCAAGTGCCCCATGAGGGTCACAGACGGAGAAACTACAGGAGCTCAGAAAAGGAAAGGCCATTGGCCACATCCCTGGAAGCATGTGAGGATAGAATGGTTGCCCTGGGTTCAATTCTGGTCAAGGGCACATGCCCAGATTGCGGGCTCGATCCTCATGAGGGGGCGTGCAGGAGGCAGCCTAGCAATGATTCTCTCTCATCACTGATGTTTCTCTCTCTCTCTCCCTCTCCCTTCCTCTCTGAAATAATATATATAAATAAAACAATCATTTTCCATAAATCCCTAAAAACAGTGAAGTCTCTATTATCTATACTCATCAGAATTAAATAATATTGAAATATACTGGGGAATGTGGTACATTTTTGAGAATGTTGATTGGCAAGACTGTAGTCTTATAGTAAGAATTGATTCATAAAATTGGAGTCAATATAAAAATAGCATTTTATTGAAAGAAGGTTGACAGATGTCCACTAAAATAAATTAATATTTCCAACTTAATTGAATCATTTGGCAAGTTTCCTGAGCTAACTCACATGGTTCTCCATCTTGCCCTATCCCCCAAAGTATACATTAGGTTGTCATTTCAATAAAAATTGGGAAATAGTAAACTTTCTGTTTTTCTGTTGTTTTGTACAGTGACACCCACTCACTTCAACCTTTCATTTTGTGAACCAGGCATTCACCCTGGATCATAACAGAACAGTAGAAAGAGGTGGGGTTTTCAGAAAAGAAAGGGTAGGGTTTTGCTGATTTATTAACACATGGGATTCCTGCAACCTTTTCATTTTGGATTACATTTTTGTTGTCAAGTCTGAAAACTCTTTGTCTAAACCCTGGATTCCAAAGATTTCTCCTATTTTTTTTCTGAAAATGTTATGTCTGATATTTAATTACATTTTAAGTTACTAAGATATAAAACTTAGGTTGCAGTTCATTAGTTTTGCCCACCATGTTTGACTTATCTAGCATTATTTATTAAAAATACTATCATTCCTCCCTTGAATTGCTATTTCATCCTTGTCAAAAATCAAATGAGCACATTTGTTTTGCCTATTTCTAGGTTCTCTATTGTCTTCTACTGATCTGTATGTGTACCTTCTCATCAACACAACACAGTCAAAATAAATAAATAAAAAAAACATGAGAAAGAAAATATCAAATATGTAAATGATGTAGGATCAGTAGCAATGCCATGCTGAGCCATATTGGAGCCTGAAGCAAAAGAAAAAACACAGAGATATTAATTACTAGAGGCCTGGTGCACAAATTTGTGCACCGGTGGGGTCCCTCAGCCTGGCCTGCACCCTCTCATAATCTGGGACCCCTTGGGGGATGTTGGACTGCCGGTTTCATCCCGATCCCTGTAGGCCAGGCAGAGGGACCCCACCGGTGCACGAATCCATGCACCAGGCCTCTAGTATGCATGTAAGATCTTTGGTTAATCTCTTCCCACCCCCCTCCCCACTTCGCTCTGGGATTCATCAGTCTGTTCCATGTTTCCATGCCTGTGTGTTGAGCGTCTGCTCCCTGGCGGTCAGTGCATGTCATAGCTACCAGTCGAATGGTCGAACAGTCAGACGGTTGCTTAGGCTTTTATATGTATAGACTAGTTGCCTGATGCATGAAATTCGTGCACGGGGGGGGGGGGAGTTGTCCCTCAGCCCAGCCTGCACCCTCTCCAATCTGGGACCCCTCAGGGGATGTCCGACTGCTGGTTTAGGCCCAATCCCTGTGGGATAAAAACTCAGAGAGGAAAGGAAGCCCCAGAGGATGTATACCACACATCTCAACAATCAACTTTCTCACGTTTTTATTTTCATCTCCCTCATTTGTTCATGCACATTGGTTGACTGGGTCTTAGCATGAGGGGTAACAGGGCAAGCAAGAGAGTCGTGGTTGCTGTTTGCATAGAACTTACCACTGTCAGGCAGGGGAGCAGGTTTTCATCAAGCTTCTTTAAAAGCAAGGATGCTCCTTGCATTCCATGATTTTGCAAGCATCTGAGAGTGTGTTTAAGTGGTTCTGAACTAGGGAGGTTACTCCCTGGGCCTTGCTGGCTGGAAGCCAGGAACCCATTCATTGCTCCCAGTACCTTCCCGTCTCCTTACAGCCAATCAGCGGCTGGAGGACCCTGCTGGCCACAAGAATCACTGCGGGGAACATAATTTTTATTTCCTTTGCTCACACATGTGCCAGCAAGAAAGACTGTCCTCTGGGTGACCCTCCCTCATTTAAATGCTGAAAACACCCCCCTGGGTGGACATTTAACATGCTAATGAGACATGTGACCCATGAAGACACAGGTAGTGCCACTGTGCAAGAGCCAAACGGAGCCCGCCTCCACATACTTATAAGTCACTTTTCCCGAGTAACTCTCCTCGACACACTCCCCAGCCTTTGTTCGGAGAGCAGCCCATTTCGCGTTCCCTAGGGGCTGGTTCCCTTGTACATGAGTTTATAGCGCCTGCGCCAGAGCTTTCCTCTGGTGATCTCTCTTGATTTCTATCCTGGGAGATCAAAGGAGCCCAGGGCACCCATAACAGTTTCATCTGAAAATAAGTCATCTCAGGTCGTCCAGCCTACTGGCTCCCAAGGCGGGCTTTCCTCCTGAAAATACAGGGGCCAGATAGATCATTTTGATTCTTTCCTTTCCTTACATGCTTTCTTGAGGGCCAAACCCCACGGCAGTTAGTGTGGGGGAGAAAGGGAGGAAGGAAGGGAAGGAGACAAAGTAGAAATAGGGGGTCTGTTACCAAGCTGGCTGCAGCCTCACAGGAAAACACAGGTGAGACGTCTCTGGACAGGCCATGCAGAACCACGATGCCTTGAACTAGTCCGTCGAGGTGAAAGGGGAAGGGAAAAGGATTTGGGGGCACCTTCCTGTCTCCTATTGCTCACTGGGAAAGCTTAAGCCATGAGGACTCCCTCCCTCCCTCCCTCCCTCCCTCCCTCCCTCCCTCCCTCCCTCCCTCCCTCCCTCCCTCCCTCCCTCCCTCCCTTCCTCCCTTCCTTCCTTCCTTCCATCCTTCCTTCCTCCTCTCTTTCTTTTTTTGAAAACCGGCTTACTGGCATGAGGAGCCCAAAGGCATCTGGCGATAGTCACAGCTACAAGTTCAGTGGAGCACTTACTCTGCCCTCTGGTTGGCGTGACTCTGCTGGGACTGAGTCGAGTCTGTGTGTGGATAGGAGGCACGGATCCATGTGTTCAGGCGGGTATTGGTAACAGGGCCTCTCCTACCTCATCGTTTCATTTCTGGATCAGTTCTTTTCTAGCTGATGGGGACAGTGTCCTATCTCAGTCATTAGTTCAGTACCTATACCACCACCTGAGAGGGAGCAGCAAGCACTGCAAAGATGTTTCTTTTCTTTCTTCCTTTCCATTTTTTTTTTTTTTGCCTAATCCCTTCACCCAGCCCCTCAGTCCCTCTTCCCTCCCTCCGACAGCTGTTCGTCTCTCCTCTGTATCTATGAGTCTGTTTCTGTTTTGTTTGTTTGTTTTGTTTATTCGATTCCACATAGAAGATAGGTACCACATGTGGTACTTTGCCTTTCACTTAGCATAATACTCCCCAGGTCCATCCCTGCTGTTGCAAAAGGTGAGATTTCCTTCTCTTTATGGCTGCAGAGGATTTAATTGTGTAAATGTACCCATAGCTTTTCTATCCACTCATCTACTGATGAGCACTTGGGCTGCTTCCAAATCTTGGCTATTGTAAATAATGCTTCAGTGAACATAGGGGTGTGTGAAAACAAAAGACGAGACTTTTAAAAATGGGATTATTGTAAACTTTATTTAGGTCATGGGGATAACAAAATTAGAGATCGGAATTGCCACCGACTGTGGTTCTAAACATGTGGACAGAGAGAATGGAGAGGCTAATCAGCAGAGAGAGAAGAATGAAGCAGACACTCAGAAAGACCCAGCAATGAGGGATGGTGACTAGCTGTCCTGGTGTGCCTGCACAGAAGCATTTCCTAAGACACTGGACTTTCAGGGCTAAAACTGGGAAAATTTCAGGCAAACTGGGATGAATTGGTCACCTTACTAGGATTTCCTGGAACCTAGCTTTGTTTTTGAACTTGATTCTATGAGAGATTCCTCTCCTGGCTTATACTTTTTCTAATTGGGATTTCTGTCATTTGCAAACAAGTCTTATTAAAAAATAATTAGGTTTTGTCACTATATAAAGAATTTTTGTCTTATAACAACTTATTAAGACCAAGTAGACAACACCTCCATTGTAGAGAGGAGAGAATGGAATTGAAATCCTGGGAACATTTATCAGGATCATATGGCTAAGGGGTCAGGTAGCAAAGCTAGGTTCTCTGTCTCCTATCAAAGGAGCTTGTACTTCTAGGAAGGCTGCTTCTCAGTGTGCAGGGTTCAGCATCTTGCAGAAATGGATTTTGCAATCCATAGGCAATCCATCAGTCACACCTGCACTTTTAAAGAAACTCCCACCATCCCTCTGTGTTGCTAGGTATGGGGGTTGCAAACCGCCTACACTATTTTAAGCTCTACCATTGTCACCCCTTTTAAGCTTTACACAAAAAAGTGAGAAAATACGGATAACTGAAACTCAGAGATTACCTCCCTTTGGGGCATTACATTAATTATCTAATTTAATCCTCAAAACAATTGTTTGAGGTAGGTTTTGTTTTGTTTTGTTTTCAAATAATCTGAAACTCAAGTATGGTTCCATATCCACAAACCAATCACATGATACATCAACAAAATGATGGATAAAAATCATAAATCATCTATTAGATGCAATAAAAACATTTGACAACATTTGACATTCATTTATGATAAAAACTGTCAACAAAGTGGGTATAGAGGGAACTAGTCAATATGATATGACTAGCACAGCTAATATCATATTCAATAGTGAAAAGCTGAAAGATTTTCCTCTTATATCAGGGATACGGAAAAAATGAACTCTTGTAAATTGGTGCAGCCACTATGGAAAAGAGTGTGGAGGTTCCTAAAAAAATTAAATATGACCCATATGGCCCAGCAACCCCACTTCTCAATATCTGTCCAAAGAATATGAAAACATTAATTCAAAGAGATACAAGCCCTTCTATGTTTATTGCCTCATTTTATTTACAATAGCCAAGATATGAAAGCAACCTAAGTGTCCCTTGGTAGATGAATGAATAAAGATGTGATACATACCTACAATGGAATATTAGCCATAAAACAAGAATGAAATCTTACCATTTGTGACAATATGGACGGACCTACAGGTTATTATGCTAAGTGAAATCAGTCAGACAAAGAAAGACAAAAGCCATGTGATTTCACTTTTATTTGGAGTCTAAAAAGCAAAACAAACATACAATACAAAACAAAAATTGTCTCATAGAAATAGAGAACTAATTTATGGTTGCCAGAGGGAAAGGGGTTGGGGGACGGGAGAGCAAAACAGGTGATGGGGAATAAGATGTACAAATGTCCAGTTGTAAAATAAATGTCATGGAGATGTAATGTACAACATGTGGAATATAGTTAATAAAATCATAATAATGTATGATGACTGATGTTTACTAGACTTAGCATGGTAATCACTTCGTTAGATATATTAATAGTGAATAAAACTAATATGATATTGTATATTACTGTATTTTAGTTTTTAAAAGGATCTAAAACTCAGAGATTATTAGGTTGTTTATTTAAGGTCACATAACTGTTATTTATTGATCAGAACTATGATCCAAAACCAGAGCTTCCTACACCGAAACCCATTCTTTTTCTCATACATAATGCAAACTTCTAGGTATGTAGATTGCACTATTTTGGAGCATGCAATTGTTTCATAAGAACAAAGGACAGTCTGCAGGCTTTGGGGATGGAGAAAGGCCAGTGACAGGCTGCCCTATTCAGTACAATTCTAGAGCTGCTAGAACAGCACAGCCCCCAAGGTAAATGGTAATTTCTATTCACAGTTTATTCATAATCAATCTGAAATTTTTCTCTTCATGTATTTGGAAGGCTCTCAAGATGAATATTCTTCAAAAGGCAATAAAACATTTCAAAACAGAGAAAAATAGGCATAACCTTTTGTTTCATGTCTATTATTTTTATTTTATACATAGTAAATATTTCTTATAAAATATAAAAATTGAATTGTAATATTATTGAAAATACAGACAGGTAAAACAAATTATAGAAAGTCATCCCTGTAAAGATTTGGCCATTTGTTCTTCCAGATTAAACACACACAGAAACACACATGTTTTTAAACCCAAACTGCTATCCTATAAAAATAGTTTTGTAACTAGGTTATTTTTCTCTTAACAAATTCATTGTGAATATCTGTACGTGTGAATGAACAATAATTTTTATTGTCTTTATCTAACAGACCAGAGCATCAATCTCTTCCCAGATTGATGCCGGTGGTTATGTTTTTAATCTGTTTCTTCGCCCCCCTCCCCCATCACCACAATTCAGGCCTATCCATGAGTAATGTAGCTTGTGATGAGCTGAAGTATTTAGTAAGCTAATGTTCACTGTCCACAGCAGGAGGCCTGCACAGCTTGTCTGATGAGAAATGAACTGCCTGAAGCAATCTGTTAATGGCAACTAATTTCCCATATTGGATTCTCAGCTTAGCCACCTCATATCTAGTTCAAGCATGACAAGGCATTCAGAGTTTCTTTGAAAGTTCTCTATCTGAGAAGCCAAAACAATGTGTCCAGGGCCATTGTGACCTTCTGAGGTAATGTCCTAGCTTCCCCAGACCAAACTTCGACCAGCTGGGGTCACTCATCTTATAAAAATAAGTTTTCAAATGAGTGTTTTCACATTGAGCACTTTCTCTCTTTTTTTAATTCTAACTATTTTCAGATAAGTTAGTGATGAAAATGAGTGGGCAACAAAGTTTGTAAATGTCAAACTAAGTTTCTTCAGAGAGACTATATGTTTACCTCTTTAAAATATTTCATTTTCTTTCTTGTCCTCAAATGGGTTGTATTTGTCTTTTTTTCCTTTTAATGCATTTAAGATATCTAATATGCATTAATAAGCTCCTCTATTTTTGCCTTAAATCCTATTATTTTGTGAGTCTATCCACTTGCACTGTGATTATTGAATATAGCTCAACTTAATTGGATACAGTGATGTCCTGGTATGTGGAATTATTATCCAGAAAAGTTAGTACTTTTAGTTGTCACTAAATTTTCTGATTTTTGTTATATTTCACATTTAACTCCTCTCCCCCAAATCTACAGGTTTCATTAATGTAATTTTAAAATGGCCCTAAAACTTTTCAAATATTTAATAGCTATGACCAAATTCAGGGGAAAATATATCCAAAGGTCATTTGATCACAAGTTTTATAGGCAGACAGGTAGGTATAGGGTAGCGTAGCAAGCATGGTGGGTCTTAAGTGTGCACGTAAGTGGAAATGTACATGTGCAAACACATACACATACACACTAAAGTTTTTTATAACATCAAAGGAAAGCCCTGCTCCCCCACCTCACACCCACCACCTCTATTTCAAATCCCTGGTTTCTGGAAGCCAGAATTATGAATATTTAAAAAAATTTTTTTTTTATTGAATTCAGAGAGGAAGGGAGAGGGAGAGAGAGATAGAAACATCAATGATGATGAGAGAGAATCATTGATCGGCTGCCTCCTGCACGCCCCACACGGGGGATCGAGCCCAAACCTGGGCATATGCCCTGATCAGGAATCAAACTGTGACCCCCAGGTTCATAGGTCAATGCTCAACCAATGAGACACGCTGGCCGGGCTATGAATATTTTTTTTATTTTGGATTAGATTACAATTTTTAAAAATTCTGTGACAACCTCTTCACTTTGTTTACACTTCAATAAGAATGACAGTCTCAAGTGGTACTATCCTAGTATATCACTTGCAAAATCTGAGCCTGATAAAGGAGCATTGAAACCCTCCTACAAAAAAAAACTCAGGGAGGTGGTCAGGGAGCATGGTGGGCTGCGGGTCCTCACCCTGAACTGACTGAAGCATCAATGTGTTTCTGTCAGTGAGCTCATCTCTGTCTACTCATTTCAGGGCATTAACCTTCCCACAAAACTAGACTCAAGTGGTTTATTCCATTCCAGCTCTTTAGGAAGAAGCGAAATCATTGTCTGCTAGAGAAAGGTCAGCCCAGTTACTCCTTTATCCCACTATCTTCTTAAATTGTCCAGAAAACAGTTTGCATAGTTTCAGATGCACTGATACCGTGGAAGCTTTTGCTCTTCTGTGAAACCTAAGAAATGTCATTATTTGTCTAGAATGTTCTTACCTTGAAGTGATACAAAACTATATCACTCAGTGATTAGGGAAGTAGACTCTGGAATTCACCTGATCTGGCTTTGAACTTCAGCTCTGCCATTTTGTTTTTGCTGTGACCTTGGACAAGTCATGTACCCTTTCAAAGTCTCAGCTTTTCAAGAAGTAAGATAGGGAAAATAATAACAGGCATCCTACAAGGCTGTCATGAGAAATAAATTACATAAAGTATGCAAAGTTCTTATGTGAGTGCCTGAGACATTATAAATTATTATTAACTGTTGTTATTACTATGTTATTATAACTATTATCATTTTATCTGTTTTCAAAGCATAATCAAGTTAGGCATAATTTTTAGGGCATAAAATTTTAGATACTTGGTTAGGTCACAAACCCTGATTAACATTCCATCTCAATTAGATAATATTCTCACACCTAATGTCTATCAACAGTCCAAGTGTAGACATTAAAGACTTCAGAAAAACTCTACCCTCTACTTCCTTGATATCTGTTTGTTTTATGTTGGATTCTAACAAGAGTAAATTAACTGCAGTTTTTAAATTCTTATTTATTTTGGTTGTTGATGATAAATACAAGAATACACAAGAATGGCTAAAAAGCATCATAGATTGCTGTAGAAAAGGAGGATTGAATATTATTTTTTGCAATATATATATATATATATATATATATATATATATATATTTTGTTGTTGTTTGTTTTGTTTTTTTCTTCTCTCCCCCCCCCCCCCGCATATTACCCCCTATTCCCCCTACTCATGCCCTCACCCTGCATTGAATATTTTTAAAGGGTAGGATTAAACAACTGTGGACAGTAGATGCCATTCTTAGTCTATAGTGTCCTATTACTACTAGATAAAATATCTTCTTTTTTCCTTGCTACATTAACATAGCCATTTGTCTTGTGTGGCTCTTTACATTTAAACTAATTAAAATTAAATTAAATGAAAAATTCAGTTCCTGAGTTGCTACCAGCCACATTTCCTATTTCGTAGACACATGTGGCTACCACATTGCACAGTGCATATTCTGAAACATTTCTATCACTGCATAAAGTTCTACTAGACAGATTGACTTATTCTAGGACAATGACCAGCTTCTGAGGAGGTTGAGGTTTATGTGCAGATCCTCTCTACTGTCCTATAGTAAGCACACTACCTTGAAAATGTGCCCACACTTCAAATTGAGAAAACTAATCTGGTTTTGACCCAACCCTTGGCCCTTAGACTAGCCTGAAGGTACTTTGTTAGATTTGAGAAAGTCAGATTAACTGGCTTCAAGGGTGATTCTGTCAAAGATGACTTCAGTTGAGTTGTGTGACCAGTTACCTAGTGGTGAGAGAGGTGGGGCCCAGGATATCAACCCCACCAAGTGGAAGAGAGGACAGTATGTTGAACAGACCAACACTAATAGATGAGATAATTCCACTCAGGTTCACTTTGACCTGGGGCAGGCATTAATACAAGTTAGTATTGTGATTTAGATTTAGTAGTAGAAGATGCAATGAATAATAATAATAATAATATTTATTTTCTACATGAACAAGACTATTACCTTTATTTTGAAGAATTGTGATTTGGTACTTTCAAGTGACTTGCCTAAATTTAAATATCCGAAGTTGAAATAGCATATGGACAAAAAAGGAGCCACATACTAAACCTGACAAGCTCAGGGGCGGCTGCATGACAGTCTTACAAATTAGGAGATCTAAAATAACCACATTGGATAGTCTGAAATTAGGACTCCCTAACTAAAGGTGACTCATGGCAGTTAGGCATGTCCTAGGCCAGTATCTTCCCTGACGAATGTCAGTCTTTAAGCCACCTGAGCCTCTTTCTGCATCTACAATAACATACTTTTGGAATGTCAGAGTTAATCACCTTTTTCCAGACCCCTCAGGGTACAACCTCCAACCGAGCACAAGACCTTAGAACCCTTCATTGTTATCTTGTTCTCCACATACCATCTCTATGTACTATAAATATTATTAACCAATTAGCATTCCCATTAATGTAAAAAAGGTATGTGTCTATCTTTACTTTTTATCTAATTTAGAGGCTTTTCCACCTTGCTTTCTCCTGCCTTCCTAATGTTTCACCAATAGATTTCATGCAGCCCTCCTACACCTTTCTCTTTGATTCTGATGTAGAAAATAAGTAGAAATGTTAGCAGCCTTGAAAGGCCACCAGGTCTTAGACCAGTGGAGTCAGAGCAGACCTTGGTTCATCAACCTCAGTACTTGAGTTCTGGCTAAGAAAGAATTCAGAGCCAAGGCTCAAACTAAAGGAACAAGTGTGTTTAGAAAGTCATAGAGGTAGAAGAAGTGAGCTGTAGAAGGAATGGGCTCAGGAAATAAAGAGGCAACAGAAGGGGTCCTTGGAGTTAGGGAAGAAAGGGTAAAGGTAACCCGCCTGGTGGGAGAGGGAAGGGCCCTTGTTCCTCCTCTAAGGGGGTCTGCCACCTGACTACGGACATGCCAGGAAAGGAAAAGTCAGGGGAGGGCCTGAACCATGGGACCAGCAACATGAAAGGTCAGGGCGTCTAAACCACATAACTAGCAATACGCAAGGGGAGGAAATTCGGTTACCCTGGGGTGAGGTCTTTGTTGCCCATTGCTGGACACCCCCCACCTTCTGCTCTGGTGACCTTCTGTACTTGGCCCATTGTCCTTGCTCTGATCACTTCTGTCCAACTGCCTACCACAGTGAGACTGCCATTTTCTGAATCTGTTGAGATTTTTGCTTCCCAGCAATTGTCATTGGTTTGGCTCAAATAAACTAAAAAATTATGTACAGGTTTGGACATTTCTTACATCGAAAGCTACATGAAAAATTAATCCAGGTTTTCTGATTACAAATCCTGTGTTTCCCCCCATAACTAGAATATGTTGTAGCTTCAGTAATAATTATAAAATCACTAGCATCTTTGCCAGTGCAGTCAGAGAGATGTTTTTTATTCTTGGGCTAGTGACCATCCCATTTATACATGGACACACGATTTAATAAGAATGTTACAAATAGAATATGATTATGTATTATTTTTTTCAAAATAGAGTGCCCTGGATGCCAACCAAAAGTGGGTTTGTCTTACTGCCTCTCAAAAGCTCACCTGGCATATGACAATCAGGTAATTGTTTGTGTAAATGGATCATTAGGTGCACAATTACCTCATTTGAAAGACAAAATCAGGGCTGAGTAGAAGTGATCCCTGCATACACTGTTTTGTGAGTGTACTCATCCTTACACCCAATATGGAAAAATTAGCCCTGAAATTCTTTTCCCATCTCTGGCTTTCCGTTTCCTTTGATGATGGTATCCTTTAAAAGATGATGTGTTTTCCGGACGTAACCAATTACTCACTTTCCGTCATCACTTCTTGAGTAAACGTGTATGTAAAACCAAGTTGTGTATGTAAATGTCACCCCATCCTCTCCAGGCAGGGTAATTCTTCTCCCTCTACCCCCGGCTCCAGCAGACATTCTATTTCATAACTATTTGCACGGAAATGATGAAGGCTTTATTTTATCTTTTTCTTTTCAAATACATTTGGTAAACTCTTCCAAGCTGTCTTCCTTTATGGCAGAATATTGTCCCTGGTCTATTTATATGCTAATTACGTAAGTGTTACCTTTTACTGACAAGTATTTACATGTTAATTAACTTGGGGAGGAGGGTTAGAATACTAGTTTGCCCTGTTTAAAGTGATAAAGGGGGTGCTCTTTCCTTTCAAGAAGAGAACAAAGACAGTATCATAAAAGGAAAATTTTTAATTACCTCTTCCTAAGAATTAGAAATATGTTTTCCATCCTTTCTTTCTGTAGAGGGACTCTCCACATTGTGATCTGAGGCACACAAGGAGCAGGGAGTGAACATTCTTCCTCATAATCTGAGTTCCACATGAACATATAGCAACGTTCATGCTGGCAATCTAGGCAGGTGATAGTGAAGGAGAAAACTTAAAAAAAAAAATAAAAAGGAAAGGAAAGCAAGCTTGGAAATAGTATATTTTTAATTGAAAATACTTGAGAATAAACCGATTCCATGAAAACCTATACAAGTAATTTAGCAATAGTCTCTTGACCTCTTATTGTACTGGATTGTCCTGCTAATCACCGGAAGGGAAGGGAGAGGAGAGCTGTGATAGAAAGGTGTGTGACAGTGAAAATACTGGCCGCCAGACAGGAAGCAGAGATCCAATTAGGAGTCAATAATGTTAAAAGAACTGAAATGAAAAGTATTTTAATGTAATGAACAAAAGAAATTTCTACTGTTAAGTGCAGCTGATTAAATGGGAGTGTTAAATGATAAACTGAGACCTATTAAAAACTTTAAGAGTATATTTATTCAAGCAAAAATGTAATCAAATTGGGCAGTGACAAGCTACTGGTAAAAGTGGCTAGGAGAGTTCCACCCACAGGAGGGAGGGGAAAGACTTTTACAGAGAAGAGGCAGAAGTAAAGCAAGGACATTATTGGATTGGCTGTCGCTTAAGCGAATGCCTTATTTGGGAAAGCCTAGTTGCCTGTGTGCTCTTAGTTGTCCTTAGGGTTTACCTTCTTAACCTGGAGGCATTACTAACTTAGGTTATTAAACTACCTCATTCTAATGGCCTCCTTGTTTAATTCATTTAATAGGAACAAAAAGAAAGACACAGAAAAGTTTATCCCTGTCACGGAGTGGAAGGACACTTGAGCAAACATATACTTGAGTAATGAATGGCTAGCCCTTGTGTTACCTTCCTAATTAGCTAGTCAATATTAATGATCGGAAGAGAGCCAAGGGGAGGCCAGACATTATAAGCATGGTCATCTGGGCAGCTTCACCGGGAAGCTACCCCCCTCCCCTCTTCCCTCAGGTAAGGGATTGTTGGAGGAGAAAGGGAGTAAAGTCACAGTGACATAGGAATGGTGCTTGTCAGTCAGTCTAGCCTGGGAGAAGGATCATTGGCTAGGAGTGTGGGGCACTGCAAGTGCATGAAATCTTGGAAGGTTAAGATCCCCAGACCAGAGCTCCCTCTCTTGCTTGCTCTTGCCCTTGTTTCCTTTTTCCCTCTCGCTCTGTGACTACACTCGCTCGCCTGTTCGCTCTCCATAGCCATGTGGCCTTAAGCAGCTGCGTGGCCCATAGGCGCTGGAACCCACATGCAGTGGGGTGCAGCTGGGAGCACAGGTTGAGCTGGCCAGATCCTGGACTGGACTAGAATTCAGTATGCAATAGAAACTCTGGGCAGTGGCATTCATTCTGACCCTGCTGAGGACACGATTAGACTTCTTCCGTGGTGAGAGGGACAGAGATGGGACATTGGAAGGGAACCCCCTTAATTTTATATCATCAATAAAGCTTTTCATGGAGCCCCATCTTCCTGAGGGGTGCAGGGGCGCAGGAAATTATTTTCCTTGAGGCACCCCAAGAACTCCACTTCTACTGATAACACGTGAGCTCTCTAAGTTTTATAAACTCATAAAATGCCCATGTTTGCTCTAACAATATTCATAGAATTTGTTGAAATGTTCAGCATTTTATTTTAATTTTTGTTAATCCTCACCCGAGGATATTTTTCCATTGATTTTTAGAAAGCGTGGAAGGGAGGGGGAGAGACAGAGAGAAACATCCATGGGGGAGAGAGAGAGAGAGAGAGACATTGATTTATTGCCTCCCACATGTGCCTCGACCAGGGCCAGGGATCAAGCCTGCAACAGAGGTATGTGCCCTTGACTGGAATCAAACCCAGGACCCTTCAGTCTGAGGGTGGATGCTCCACCCACTGAGCCAAACCAGCTAGGGCAAAATGTTCAGCATTTTAGATGAGCATCAGCATCTGGTACCCAGAATTGCCTGTCTCTGTCATCCTCTGGATGTTAGCCTCAAACCCACTCAGAAAACAAATTCTAGAGATTTCCCCTCCTCTCTAGCTTTAAAATACGTCTAGCCCCTGCCTTTCATTTCTGCTACCTTTTTAGATCCTCACCACTTACCCCTTGATATCATGAAACACCCCTTACCTTGTTTCACCGGCTCCAGCTTGCTCCGTCTCCCTTTTATCTTCCATGCTTCAGCCAGAGAGAGTCGCTGAATCCTGTTGATTGCCTATCTATTAAACACTGACTGGAAATTTTCCATGTCTCAAGGTCAGTGCTATGTGTGTAAATTTTACATGATATTTGAATGGATTTGATACAAGAGTTATATACCTATACTGCTAATTGATAATCGTGTTCATAATAAAGTTTAAGAAAACCGTGATTGTAGCTGTGAAGTTTGGATTTGGAGCATTTTATGTGTTTAGTTCAATAGAGAAAATATACATACTCGTATTTTTGTATAAACTTCAGCATGTAGAGTTTATATCTTTTTCTGTGCTGGCATAGGTCCGATCCACTGATAGATCTTTAAGGAAGCTACTGCGCAGGAGAAATGGAATAATAGAAAGTTATGTACCATCCCCTCTAACTTCTTTATTCTTTGTAAAGGAAACAGTGAATAGTATAAAAATGGTGAGGTAAATTTGGAGAGGTGGGACTTTGTGTATGTTAATGCATAGAGAAATAGAAAAATGTGAATAGACTATCAAAGATAAATTCAAAGAGTTTTGGGGATGGGGGGAAGTGGAAGGAGAAATAAGGCAGGCTATGAAAAGAGAAAAAAGACTAAACAATTCTGATTTCAAGACAGAAAATGTAGTCCCTGATAGAAAAATGAAGAAATACAGAGTAAATGCTTTATATCTACTTAAATGTTTAAAATGAAACTTTGGTAATAGACATCACTTTGCAGCTGAAGATGATATGTTCCCTTCAAAAGACTCTTCTATAATAAGAAAACATGGTATGCTAATAGGCTATTATTTGTAAATCTGTGCATTGTATAAAATAGCAAAATTTTGATCAAATGGAAGATAATTTATATCAGTATTTGGTAGAAAGGAAGTAATGTTTTTATTGTGTTCTATACAGAAGAGTACTATTGCTCTGTTAATTTTCTCCACATTTTGTTTGGTCTTAAGCCAAAAGAGGAAATAAAGTCTGAGTGCCAGAACT